>NC_058523.1:313853982-314469161 GCF_904849725.1 Hordeum vulgare subsp. vulgare
ACTTAACTCATTTGCAGCGTTTCTTGAAGAAAATCTGCAAGCTTCATCAGAATCCTCAAGAGTTCAATTTCCTCAGCAAAAGCCTCAGCTGAAGAAAATGGAAGATGAAAGGAAGCAAAAGGGTGGCAAGAAGCTTGAACAGAACACTGCCATCGATATTCCTGATGACATATACCTGGAATACTGCACACCTGATGAGCAAGAGACAATGCCCAAGAGGAAGATAAGGCTTCAAAAGATAGAACGTCGGTGGGCTAAGGAGTGGAAACAATACATATTCGTCACTCCCAAGTACGCAAAGAAATTCGCTCTTAAGCCTCCTGACAAATGGCCTCCTCTCGAGGATTATCAGGATGCACACCCCTCAAGCCTCAAGACAATTGATGATTATCCTGAGGAAAAGACAAAACATTTGTCAAAGCTTCAGAAGCACGCATAAGCTGCACTGAGGAAATTTAATGAAGAATCTGTTGCTGCTGCTACTGCCGCCACCTCCTCTGCAGCTGAAACTTCTGGCACGGCCATTCCTCAAGTGAAATATGTGCCGCCAAAACCAAAGGCTTCAAAGCCTCAGAAGAAATTGCTTCACAAAGTTGCACCAGCATCCGCACCAAAACCCTCAACACAACCAAAGGCTTCAAAGCATGAACACAAGAAGATTGTGAAGCAGTTGCCGACTGTTTCCAGCTCCTCTGTTCCTTCTACAACTAGCTCAGAAACAAAGTCTACACCAACTCCAATGAAGACTAAGGTGACTGCTGGGAGAGGAACCAGACCTAGCCCAAGCAAAATCATCACAGTCCCTTCTGCATCAGAAGGCGGTGATGAATATGATGATGAGACTCTGCAAGCCATCATCAGAAACAAGCAGGAGAGGGTAGCACAAGCTTCAGGCAGCGCCATTCCTCTGGCCATGGACCCAAAAGTCCTCTTGGATTACATCAATATATGGTATGATGAACCCAACACACCTATTGATGATTTGAAGCTTCCCCCAGGGATCAGCCACATGGTGGCCACTTTCACCAACGAGGCCAAGTGGAAGGAGACGCAAGCCAAACAAGCAAAGGCTGCGAAGCTGAAAAAGGAGAAATTCCTCACACAGAATCTTCTCAGTCTGACGCCTGATGCACTTTTGTCCACTCAGGCAGAATTGAAGACTTTGACAGACAAGTACACCAAGATATCTGATCGTGAAAGTCTCAAGAACAATTTCATCAAGTTGGCTACTAATGTCGTTGATGAATACAACAAAAAGGCTGCCCCTCCAACAACACCTCAGCAGCCTGAGATTGAAGAAGAACAAATTGCCCCTGCTGAGGAAATGCATCAAGAAAGCCGTGTTGATGAACCGGCTAGTGAGGAAATCACCAAGGAAACTCCAGCTGATGACTCTGCTCCAACTGATGAAACTGCTCCAGCTGATGCTTCTAAGCCAGTTGATGGCTCTGCTCGAGCTGAAGAAACTGCTTCAGCTGAGGAAACTGCCAGGACGGATATAACTCCGCCTCCTGAAGAAAAAATGCCTTCATCAAAACCTTCAAAGGTGAAGAAAATGACTCCGTCTGCATCAGACGTGAAGGAAACAAGGGTTGTTGAAAAGGAAGCTAAGAAGAGAAAAGCTTCCTCAACAGAAGAATCAACTGAGGCCAAGCGCCTCAAATCTCTTGATGAAAGTGCTCCTGTGGATCCTGTGCCTCTCAACATTGCTCCATCCTATGAGATGACTCCCTTCGAAAGCAAAGACAGCGAGCACATGACTGATGTGGAAATGAAGAATGTTGTGTCTGAGGAACACATTGATGAAGAAATTCAGATTGATGACAGTCCTCAGACCTTTATTCCTCCTGAAGAACCTACTCAAGGATCAGCTGCACCAGCTGAAGAATTTGGCTCTCCCACCAAGCAAACCCCTCAAGCTGAAGAAAACCAAGGAGAAAATCCTCAGCCTGAAGAAAATCCAAATCCTGAGCAAAACCCTCAACCTGAGGCTCAGGATGAAGAGATTCCTCCTCCTGAGCAAAATCCTCAACCAGAAGCTCCAGTTGATGACATTCCTCACCTAGAGCAAGATCCTCAGCCTGAGGCACAGGGAGATGAAATTCCTCATCTTGAGGACCATGTTGAAGAAAATGTCCCTGCACCAAATCGAGAGAATGCTCTAGTCGTCATCAATCCAAAGACTGCGATGATTGTCTCCCCTCAAGGGAAGAAGCAAAACCTTCAGCCCATGCAGCGTCAGCCGTTCTCTAAGCGACCAAAGTTTCAAAAGGAATCCTTCTTTAAGGAACGTATGTATTTCATTGGAGAAAATCCTTATGACAATCCTCGCATCAGGCATATGAAGTTCTGGACCAGGACTCAGCTCAACTACTATGCATCTGTGCTATGTGGAAGAAACAAAAAATTCACCACACGCATATTCCTCATGTTGAGCTTGAAGAAATTCCTTGCTTTACCCCAGTCCTCAAAGTTCATTGAATTTCAAAGAAATTCAGATTTGAGAAAAAAGTTTAATGATTATTAAAAAAAAGTTCATTGATTTTTTAAATATGTTTATATATTTTCAAAAAGTCCATAGAATTCAAAAAAACATTTATTTTCAAAAAAGTTCATCGATTTTAAAAAAAAGTTCATCATTTTTTAAAACAGTTCGCTGATTTTGAAAAAAGTTCATAAATTTTAAATTATGTTCACCGATTTTCAAAATAGTTCATAGATTTAAAAAAAAATCATTAATTTTCAAAAGAGTTCACCGATTTTCAAAAAAGTTCATCGATTTGGAAAAAGTTCACGGGCTAAAACACAAATCAGATCTACAAATGGGTCGGCCCATGGTGGAGCGGTGCAAGTGTCGTTCAGCAAAATTTGCCTTTAACCAACGCGTGTGGCGCTAAATAGGGTTTCCTAGTAATCCAACCCATTGATTTCACACCCGCGGACTATGAAATGCGGAGGCCCAAATTGATCTCTTTTTTCGCACTATGGCCCTTGTATAGCTTTGCTTCTTCCCTCAGTCGAGTCCAGCGCAGTCCTGGCCAAACGGGTCGGCCCGGCACGACCTGTCATAAATGGGCGTGGCACGACACGGCCCATCCCGACACGAATATTAGCCGGGTCATGCCGTGCCGGCCCACGTGCGCAGCCTCCCGGTCCAGGCACGACACCGAGGCTATACGGGTCGGTCCGTGGGCACCCTAGGCCCGCTAGTTTGTTAGTTTTTTATTTATTTTAGACTGTTATTTGGGCTGATTTTGGCCTGTTCGACTGTTTTTTGGGCCGACTTTAACATATTAAACTGTTTTTTGAACGGATTTTGATTTATTAGATTTTTTTTATCTTACATATATATGAATAAATAATAAATATGATAAACAGGCCATGCCGTGTCGAGCCCTCAGGCCCGGGCACGGTCCAAGACGGGCTTCGTGTCTCACACGGCCCGATTAGCCCATATCGTGCCTGATCCGTGGCGTGCCGGGCCGGCCTGCTCCGGACCGGCCAAAAAGCACGGGCCCGTTTGGCCAGCTTTGGTCCAGCGGTTGCTTTGAGAAAGAAAAACTCGATTCCAACTCCAGGAAGTCTTCTTCACTACTCCCCGTCCCATCGATTATCTGTGGCGGCCATGCGGGTAGCCGCCAGGGTGGTCGTCCTCGCCCGAGACGCCGCGGGCTACGGCGCAGCCCTCGCTGACGCGCTCCGGCCGTCACCGGGGCTCACGAGGTCCCGTTGCCCCTCAAAACCCTAACCTAAACCATCCAAAAACGTGCGCCTTCTGTCAGCTTACCCTTGATCGGTGGATGTCCTTGCAGGGGTTCCTCACCCTTCGAGCTCCCTCTTGATAAGTACGGCCTCAACGGCGAGAAGGCCTCCGGCGAGCTCGTCAGCTTCTCTGACTCTAGTGGCTCTCCTCAGGTAAGCGGGTGTTCTACTCTCGCCATCTCACAGATCCAATTCGTCTCCCTCTGTCACAAAATAACTGTCTCAACTTTATAATAGAAATTATGCTAAGCTTTAAAACACTTATTTTGGGACGGAAGGAGTACAATACTACGTATAACCAAACGGAAAGCCTTTTATGTTGGATGTAAAAACACTACGCTTCCTTGAACAAACATTTGTTCGGAGACCAGCTCCTCCCCTTTGAGGTGTTGGATAGGAGATCACATGGTTTCAGTTAGATATTTCAGACCAAGGCCAGTTCAACTGAAAGATGTACTCCCTCCGTTCCTAAATATTCCCTCCGTCCGGAAATACTTGTCCTAAGAATGGATGAATCTAGACTTATTTTAGTTATAGATACATCCAATATATCCATTTTTAGGACAAGTATTTCCGGACGGAGGGAGTATTAGTCTTTTTAGATGTTTCATTAGGGGACTACATACGAATGTATATAGACATATTTTAAAGTGTAGATTCACTCATTTTGCTCCGTATGTAGTCTCCTAGTGAAATATCTAAAAGGACTTATATTTAGGAACGGAGGGAGTATGTTGTAATCTAGAAACGATGTAATTTTGCAAGTTGTTGAACTGTTGAGCAATTTGTAGTAGCTGGGTTAAGGAACTCGGGAACTTGTGTGGTCTTTAAGTGTTTGATGGCCCCATCTGCTGAGCTAGTGAGTGTAATTTGGAGACAGAGAAAACTTAGCTGCTGAGGAACAGAGTTCGATTTTGATCATGTGACTTATCCAAGTGTTTGGAGTGGAGTGCCATTCTCTTCTTCTTTAGGTCCAGCATATGTCATCGTTGCCGCAACCTTGCATTTCGTTCATGTGTTAGCAACTTGTTGCTGTGCTCTGTCCCTGGCCATGTCCTTACTTCCATGAGTTCACTTTGATGCATTATTAGTTCAGAGTATGATTTAGCACAGAGTTCTGTTTTCATGGATGTAAAAAAGGGCAGCTCGGTGCATGTAGCTCCTGCTTCCACAGCGTCCGGGGAAGGGTCCGACCACTTTAGGTCTTTTGTACGCAGCCTTTCCCTGCATTTCTGCAAGAGGCACTTTACCGCTGCGCCAGGGGTCCACTTGTTTTCATGGATGTGATGCTCAAAATTAGCTTATACCATTTGACTATCACTGTAAGTTCATGCTAATAATGGAACAACTTGTGGTAATCCATTGCCAATGGAAAAGGCTTTTTATTGGCTTTCATACCTTTGATGATCATTTGCTAATGAAGAACTGAATATATTTTTGGCCTACTTTTTATGACATGGAACATTTTCCTTGCAATTACAATCAAATTTTAAACAGCTGCTTATGGACACCACATCCAACCTACATTCAAGCCTGTTAATTTTTGGCAGGTGTCCTTTTTTGTTCTGCCTGACTATAGGCCTCCTGTTGCTGCATGTGCTATGAATGAGATTTTAGCATTGATTTCTTCTGAAGCTCCCTCCATCCAGCCAGTTCTGATTGTACCATTCATCACAAGACCATCAAGTGCAACAAAAACTGGGCAGTTAACTACACTTCATGCTGCTGAAATAGGGGCATCAAATGAGTTTACACACTTGTTTGTTGACGGAACTACTAAAACTCCTCCATCTTTGCAAATACGTAGTGAACCAATACAATGTTTGCTGGAAATGGTGCGGGTATTGAAGATACCCACAGTTCTTCTTGTCACGTCAGGTGGGCAGCACCAAGGCAAAAGCTCTTCAGGCTCTGACCTTGAGGTACAACTTCCCTTTTCATTTTTGTATTTTCTCAGTATCTTTCACTGGAGTTCTTACGGATAGTTATGGTACTTTATACAGAATAAAGGAAACGGGAAATTGCTATGGTAATTTAAGTGGCAAATTTGAGAGCAACTTCATACTAGCTTGCAAACGTGGATAGCTTACATGTGGTCTGCTACCTTGAAGCTACCATTAATGTTGGAACCTGCTGAACTATATAAAAGTTGTATAGTGACTAGGAAAAGTCCTGATGTCATCTTGTTTCCAAATAGAAAGGAAGAGTTAGTGATGTTTGTGAAGGTTTACTCTAATGTCAACTAATGGTTTGTTTGTTAGTTTTATATGTGGTATTATAATTGTACAAGAATTTGAACTCCACGATATTTCTATGGAGCAATAATTCACAAACCACAATGTACACCACCCAACTTGAATAGAAAATTATATATCAAAAAGCGCTTGTTTACTGTGAAAGAACTCATCTTGGCGCAATTCTGTCTGGTTTATTACAGTTAGTTTGTGCTATCCTTTTACAATTTTCTATACAAGTTAACCTTATCGACATGCCTGTGGCTCCAGTGCCTGTTTGGTCACCTAATCTCCCTGCCTATTGTTACTTCCAGGTGCTGCAGTGCGTGGGAGATCACGTAGCCAAGCACATCAACTTGGAGTTCTCCAAAGAAATTGTCATTGAGACGGGGGTTGAGAAATCAGCGAGCATTCAAGAACCCTGGCGTGAACTGTATATGTGACGGTTCTAAAACCTATCGTCTTTGTGCCCTTATAAATAGACATCTTAAGATTTTAGATTTGGATGTCTTCTTTTAATCTTTTTTTGGCGGCTGGAACTTATTCTGTTTGCCGTGCACTAGTGATGAATTATGTGATTTGTGCAAGGTTATTTCTTTTTGAAGTAAACATGAACTTTATTCATTAGAAACAACCAAGACATTGTTTATGAGTAACATTACAATTTCATCTAATGGTTCTTCAAACCATTCAGAAATCTGAGAAAATATTGCTAGTCTAGTGAGCTCATGGGCAACTTTGTTTGCTTCTCTATTGTAATGTTCGATTCTAGTAACTACAAAATCACACGCATAATGAAAACAGTCATCGAATATTGCCGTCGCCGCACCCGTAGATCGTCCTCCATCCTTCATTATCCCAGTGACATTCATATTGTCCGAGTTAATAATGAGGCGATTGCAACCCGCCCTTTGCATTAGTGTTAGGTCAAATTTTTAGCGATTGCAACCCGCCCTTTGCACCAGTGTTGGATCAAATTTAAACTTCAGTGCTTCAGCTATCAATACATCCGCACAATAGTCAATCAATACATTCGCATCAATAAATCTTCCTATATCATCTAAGTACCGTCTCATCGTGCCTTGTAGCAGATTATGATCAAAAGAAGCATCCACGTTAACTTTCACAAATCCCAAGGGGGGTCCTCCCTTCTCATTGAGGCCTTTGGGGATGATGCACTCATGAAATTTGTTATCAGGGCTAAAATTCCCATAGAAATCGGATGGGCATTCTGAGTTTTCTCTTTATGCACCAATTTTCGTCTTTCCCACCATACAAATCCCAAGGGGGGTCCTCCCTTCTCATTGAGGCCTTTGGGGATGATGCACTCATGAAATTTGTTGTCAGGGCTAAAATTCCCATAGAAATCGGATGGGCATTCTGAGTTTTCTCTTTATGCACCAATTTTCGTCTTTCCCACTATAGATACCATGTTGAGATAGCAATCATTTCACGCACATTGTGGCGTTCCATAATTCTCAATTCTTGTTCTCGTGGAAGAATTAAGTACTCCAACACCACCTCTCTAGCACGATCAACCTCACGAGATTTTGTGATAATATCATCCATCCCTAATCTTTTCCAAACCTCCTTTGCTTTAGTACACAGAAAAAGCAAATGTTTTGTATGTTCTAGACCCTTAGAGCAAGTGGGACAAATTGGTGAAATTTTCATATGTCTATTTGCAAGCGTTACTCAGCAAGGAAGGGTGTCATGTAGCGTACTCCAGTTAAAAAAATGTGAACATTGTCGGGCAAGATAACCTCCATAACTTACTCCACATAGAGTTAGCCGTAGTTCGTCCCATCCCATTAGAATGTCTCGGTTTACTTCCATACTAATGGTCCCACTCCACTGAGTAAGCAGACCACATCAAAAACATACCATTCTTCGTTTAACTCCACGCAATGAAATCTGGCATGTCATGTTGTGATAGTGGAATTGAAAAATCCGTTGAACATCAATGGGCCACATTTTTTGTCTAATAAGGTCTTCATCCCAATTATTTGTAACACGACCAATCAAATCGGCCACTTTAGATAACAAAAGTCCTCCCTTTGGTGTTACAGTTTTCCTATTGGCACAATTTGGAATCCAAGCGTCACCCTAAATGTTGATGTTTTGTCCTTCCCCACTCGCCAAATATAACCATTTTTAGAGAGTTCATGCCAGCCATAATACTCTGCCAGGTGAAGGAAGAGCCTTTCCTTAATTTAGTGTTCAGTAGATCACCATCAGGATAGTACTTGGCCCTTAGAATAGTAGCAAACAAGGAATCGGGACTATCAAGAAGGGGCCACGTCTGTTTGGCGATAATTGCTAAATTAAAACAGTGAATATCACGAAATCCCATTCCTCCTTGGTTTTTAGGGACACACATATGTTAGGCACATTTTGTCCTAAGTGATTTTGGTGATTTATGACAGTACCTCTGCGGACTAATCATGTGCATTGAGCATTTCAGATAATACATGGCAAGGCACCAGATGATTCGTCGCTCCTCGGTGGTTTTGAAGCACGGTGGATTCTACGGTTCTCTTTGGTAGTTTTGAGTCGTAGGAAAGCCGTACTATTAAGAGGGGGTCCGCGTCGGAAAGGTTTGGGTGGAATCAACGCACACACGCACACTTTTTCTTTCCACCATCTTTTCCTTGCAGCAATGGAGCTCCCTCATGTTCTGTCTGTGTGTCTGCAAAAAGGTCCAGCGGTAGTACCGCTCCGGATGGGCGGTAGTACCGCTTCGGGACGGTAGTACCTCTCTCTGAGCGGTTATACTTCGTCAGACTTTTTGCGAACACTTTCCCAGCGGTGGTAGGCCCGGTAGTAGTGTTTTTACTACCGTGGATTTGTGCCTACCAAGCAGTAGTACCGCTGGGACTAGCGGTAGTACCGCTCCCTACCAAGCGGTAGTACCGCTATCCGTGCTGAGGGTGTTATAAGTGGGGGTAACGGTTGGATTTGTTCCCTCACTATATAAAGGGTTCTTCCACTCCAAGAACCCTACATTTGACCTTCCAAGACTCCATTGTTGCTCCTAATCTCATTTAGTGCCCGATCTCTCTCCCTAGCCAATCAAACTTGTTGATTTCCTAGGGATTGGTTGTGAAGGCCAAGATCTACACTTCCACCAAGAGATATTTGATTCCCCCCACTAATCCCTTGCGGATATTTTTACTCTTGGGTGTTTGAGCACCCTAGACGGTTGAGGTCACCTCAGAGCCATATCCATTTTGGTGAAGCTCCGTGGTCTTGTGGGGAGCCTCCGAGCATTGTGTGGAGATAGCCCCAACCTTGTTTGTAAAGGTCCGGTCGCCGCCTTCAAGAGCACCAATAGTGTAATCACGACACCTCGCATTGTGTGAGGGCGTGAGGAGAATATGGTGTCCCTAGTGGCTTATTGGGGAGCATTGTGCCTCCACACCGCTCCAACGGAGACGTACTTCCTGTCAAAGGGAAGGAACTTCGGTAACACATCCTCGTCTTAATCGGTTCCACTTGCGGTTATCTCTTACCTTTACTTTGTGTATATTATTGTTGTTGTGTATTTCTTGCTTGAACTAGTTGTCATGGTAGTTAGTATCATATAGGTTGCTCACCTAGTAGTTAATTTAGAGAACCTTTGTGTTGCTTTCTCTAACTTGTTAAGAAGAGCTAAAAATTGGTAGTTGCCTATTCACCCCCCCCCCTCTAGTCAACCATATCTATCCTTTCAATTGGTATCAAAGCCACGTCTCTTTATTAAGGGTTTCACCATCCGAAGAGTATGGTTGACGATGTAGAGGGAGTCAATGGACCACCCGAGGCCGTGGCCTTGAATTCGGTCACAAGGGACGACTTGAGTGAGGCTATGGCCTCCCTCGGGTCATCCTTGACGAACAAAGTCAAGTCCATGTTTAAAGAGTTGCTTGAGGGGTTAAAAAATTCTCCCGAACCGGCGTTGGCGGTTAAACCTACCAACACGGAATCGGAGGCCAATTCCACCAAGGAAGCGGCTAAAGGTATGCAACCTTCTTCCCCTCTCAACAAGAATGGGACGGAAACCTTTGCCTCGGTTCCACCTCCCCCGTTCTATGGAGGACCGGTTCCTACACCGCATATTAATAATCTTGGTCCTCCTCCTAAGCTTGTTAAGGGGGAGTTTGCTAACTAGGTATTTTGCATTAAGTCTCATTTGAATCACACCTCAATAAATTTATGGAGAATCATTGAGCAAGGCTTCTACCCGCATGACCCAAGCAACCTCACGCCAAGAGAAGAAGCGGACAATCAATATAATCATTCTGCATTGTTCATTCTTCAGTCCGCGGTGCCTCCTGAAGATCTTCCTCACTTGCGTCCTTTCACTCGTGCCAAGGACTGTTGGGATCACATCATGGTGTTGTACAAGGTAAGCTCTAGCATTCAACGGTTCAACTATGAAGTGATTCTTCATGAGGCCCATGAGTTTGTGATGAAGGAAGATGAGGACCCTCGAGATCTCTATCGAAGGGTGATTGCTCTTGTTGTTGCTTTCGCGAATCACGGGAGCAAGGATGTGGATGACACATGGATCAAGCGCAAGTTTCTCAAGGCCATCATGCCATTCAACAAAGCCATGTCATCTGTCATTCGTCAACGGGAAGATTTTCACTCCTTGTCCTCTGGTGAAGTGTTGGATGAATTCATTGCAATGAATATCATGAACAAGACTACTGATAATGCTCTTGCTCGTGTTCGGTCAAAGACAGCTTCACCCAACCTTGCCTTAAAAGCCAAGGTTGTTTCTGATGAAGAAGAGGAAGAGGAAGAGGATGGCTGCCCTCAAGACACTAAGTATGCTTATCACGAGCACATGGCTCTTGCGTCAAGGCAATTCTGGGGTAACAAGAGAAATTCAAGGCCCAACTTCTCCAAGAATAACTCGAGTGAGCCCAAGATCAAGCAGCGTGTGAGGACATGCTATAACTGCGGCAATGTGAGTCACTTCGTGGAAGATTGTCCTTATGAGAAGAGGGAAGACAACGGTGGCAAGCTCATTCGCAAATACAAAGCAAAGTCTTTCCCAAACAAGAACAACTTTGTCAAGAAACCCCATCCAAAGGGTATGGTGGCACTTGAAGAGTACACCTCCGATGATGATGACGATGATACGGTGGCAACGGCTATTGTAGCCATTGCCACCTCCTCTCCCAAGGTGTCTCTCTTCGGCGCCCCCAACGACAACCGCATCGCCAAGTGCCTTATGGCCAAAGGTATCGATCAGGTAACACCTAGCATTAATACCACCATCACTACTGTTCCTTCATTGTTAAACTGTGTTGATGATAGTGATGTTGTGGAACTTAATGAGCATGATTTTGACAAATTTCTGTGTAAAATCAAAGCAGAATCCAAGAAGCATTTTGTTGCTCTTTTGGAACAACCGGGTGAGGCTATTGACCTCATTAAGTCTCATGAGGAGACTATCTCCGAGTTGCAAGGACATAGTCGTGACTATGCCGATGAGATTGCTGAATTATCTATTACTCTAAAAGAAGAGCGCAGTCTTCGTTTGGCTCTTGAGGAGTCACACAACAATGATTGTGCTAAATTACAAAAAGAGCTAGATCACGCAATTGTCCTTACCCATGTACTTAAGTCTGAAAAGGTTGCACTTGGGGTTGGCCATGAAAGACTCAAGGGAGATTTTGATACACTTGACAAGGCCCACAAGGTCTTGAAAGGTGCACATTTCTCCCTAAAGGAGTCTCATGATCAACTCCAAGAAAAGCTTACCAAGGAGATCTCTACCTGTCTCCTTTTGTTTTAATTGATAATGCTTGTGCAACTAACCCTTGTTGTGAGCATGTACATCTTGTGGAGGAAAATGCTAAGTTGAAGGATCAACTTGAGAAGGGCCTTGTGTCATGCATCCAAGGCGAGAAGGACCTAAATGACCTTTTGAGTAATCAAAAGGAAGTTGTAGGAAAGGAGGGACTTGGACTTACATCCAAGTCGAAAAGAAAAAGGAAGAACAGGAACAAGTAATCGCTTACCCTCAAGGACATCTTTGTCAAAGAGGGCGAGGCGACTCAGAAGGAGAACGAGAACAAGGTAGGGGATGGTAATGCCAAGAAGGGCAAAACCATCCCTACCAACACAGCTTGCAAATTTAATTCTTCTTATGTATTATGCCATGCTGGTGATGGGCATGTCTATGCCAGATTTGTTGGTTCTTATTATGAGTCCATTGAATCGGCTATTTGGGTTCCTAAGACCCTTTTTTCTAACATCAAAGGACCCATTCAAGAATGGATACCTAAAACCAAGCCTTGATCTATTGCAGGAGTTTGCTTCCGGTGGGGTGTCATGGTTGCTCGATAGTGGAGCAACAAATCATATGACCGGAAGCAAGGAGTTGGTGGTGGACGTGCATCCTACCCCATCTATGCCCACCCATGTCCAATTTGTTGATGCTTCAACGTCTAAGGTACTGGGATTTGGTAAGGTGGTCATCTCTCAAGATTTATCTATTGAGAAGGTCATGCTTGTTGAGTCCCTTGCTTACAATTTACTTTCTGTTTGTCAACTTGCAATTATGGGCTTTGCCACATTCTTTAATCTTGATATAGGGGCCCTTTTTGTTGGAAATATGCCCTAGAGGCAATAATATTTCCTTGTTCATGATAATTGTCTATTGTTCATGCTATAATTGTATTAACAGGAAAGAGTAATACATGTGTGAATAAATAGATCACAATGTGTCCCTAGAAAGCCTCTAGTTGGCTAGCTCGTTAGTCAATAGATGATCATGGTTTCCTGATCATGGGCATTAGATGTCATTGATAACGGGATCACATCATTGGGATAATGATGTGATGGACAAGACCCAATCCTAAGCATAGCACTAGATCGTATTGTTCGTATGCTAAAGCTTTTCTAATGTCAAGTATCTTTTCCTTCAACCGTGAGATTGTGCAACTCCCGGATACTGTAGGAGTGCTTTCGGTGTATCAAACGTCACAACGTAACTGGGTGACTATAAAGGTGCACTACGGGTACCTCCGAAAGTGTCTGTTGGGTTGGTACGAATCGAGATCGGGATTTGTCACTCCGTGTGATGGAGAGGTATCTCTGGGCCCACTCGGTAGAACATCATCATGAGCTCAATGTGACTAAGGAGTTAGTCACACGATGACGTGCTACGGAATGAGTAAAGAGACTTACCGGTAACGAGATTGAACAAGGTATAGGTATACCGACGATCGAATCTCGGGCAAGTTCTATACCGACAGACAAAGGGAATCGTATACGGGATTCATTGAATCCTTGACATCGTGGTTCATCCGATGAGATCATCGTGGAGAAAGTGGGAGCCACCATGGGTATCCAGATCCCGCTGATGGTTATTGGCCAGAGAGGTGTCTCGGTCATGTCTGCCTGTCTCCCGAACCCGTAGGGTCTACACACTTAAGGTTCGATGACGCTAGGGTTATAGGGAATTGTTATACGAGGTTACCGAAAGTTGTTCGGAGTCCCGGATGAGATCTCGGACGTCACGAGGAGCTCCGGAATGGTCCGGAGGTAAATATTGATATATAGGATGGATGGTTTCGGACACCGGAAGTGTTTCGGGCGTCACCGGTAACGTACCGGGACTACCGGGACCACGCCGTCGTGCTGCTGGAGTTCTTCCCCAACCTCTCCCTCCTCCTTGCTGGATCAAGGTGTGGGAGACGTCACCGGGCTGCACGTGTGTTGAACGCGGAGGTGCCGTAGTTCGGCACTAGATCGGAATCGCTGCGAGTACGACTCCATCAACCGCGTTCTAGCAACGCTTCCGCTTACCGATCTTCAAAGGTATGAAGATGCTCTTACCCGTGTATCTCCATAGGAAGATCTGAATATGCGTAGGAAAATTTTGAATTTATGCTACGTTACCCGACAGTGGCATGAGAGCCAGGTTTTCTATGCGTAGATTCTATGCACGAGTAGAACACAAAAGTTGTGGGCGATGATTTGTCAATTTGCTTGCCGCTACTAGTCTTATTCTTTTCCGGCGGTATTGTGGGATGAAGCGGCCCGGACCGACTTTACACGTACGCTTACGTGAGACTGGTTCCACCGACAGACATGCACACCGTGCATAAAGGTGGCTAGCGGGTGTCTGTCTCTCCTACTCTAGTCGGATTGGATTTGATGAAAAGGGTCCTTATGAAGGGCAAATAGATTTTGCATATCATCGTTGTGGCTGTCACGTAGGTAAGAAGGTGTTCTTGCTAGAAACCCAAATCAGCCACGTAAAACTTGCAACAACAATTAGAGGACGTCTAACTTGTTTTTGCAGGGTTTGACATGTGATGTGATATGGACAAAGTTGTGATGTTGCATGTATGATGTATGATTTGATCATGTTATTGTAATAGGTTTCGCGACTTGCATGTTGATGAGTATGAAAACCGGCAGGAGCCATAGGAGTTGTCTTAATTTATTGTATGAGATGCAACACCATGTGCTTACTACTTTTACTTCATTGCTAACGGTTAGCTATAGTAGTAGTGATAGTAGTAGTTGGCGTGACGACTTCACGGAGACACGATGATGGAGATCATGATGATGGAGATCATGGTGTCACGCCGGTGACGATGATGATCATGCAATGCCTGAAGATGGAGATCGAAAGAGCAAAGATGATAATGGCCATATCATGTCACTATATGATTGCATTGTGATGTTTATCATGTTTTACATCTTATTGCTTAGAACGACGGTAGCATAATAAGATGATCCCTCTTAAAATTTCGAGAACGTATTCCCCTAAGTGTGCACCGTTGCGAAGGTTCGTTGTCTCGAAGCACCACGTGATGATCGGGTGTGATAGATTCTAACGTTCGCATACAACGGGTGTAAGCCAGATTTACACACGCGAAACACCTAGGTTGACTCGACGAGCTTAGCATGTACAGACATGACCTCGAATACAAGAGACCGAAAGGTCGAACGTGAGTCGTATGGTTGAATACGATCAGCATGGAGTTGCTCACCATGGTGACTAGTCCGTCTCACGTGATGATCGGACACGGGTTAGTCAACATGGATCATGTATCACTTAGATGACTAGAGGGATGTCGATTTAAGTGGGAGTTCATACTTAATTTGATTAAATGAACTTAATTGTCATGAACTTAGTCTAAAAGTTGTCTTTATAAATATTGTAGATGGCCAACGTCAACCTCAATTTCAACGCATTCCTAGAGAAAAACAAGTTGAAAGATGATGGTAGCAACTATGCGGACTGGGTTCGCAACTTGAAGCTCATCCTTGAAGCAGCTAAAAAGGCTTATGTCCTTAATGCGCCGCTAGGTGACCCTCCCGCTCCCGCAGCAGCCCAGGACATTCTGAACATCTGGCAAACGCGGAGTGATGACTACTCTCTGGTTAGGTGTGGCATGTTATACAGTTTAGAAACGGGGCTCCAAAGGCGTTTTGAGCAACACGGGGCATATGAGATGTTCCAGGAGATGAAGCTAGTTTTTCAAGCTCATGCCCGTGTCGAGAGATATGAAGTCTCCGACAAGTTCTTTAGCTGCAAGATGGAGGAGAACAGTTCTGTTAGTGAGCACATACTCAAAATGTCTGGGTTACACGGTCGTCTGACTTCACTTGGAGTCGAACTTCCGGATGATGCTATAATTGACAGAATCCTCCAGTCTCTCCCACCAAGCTACAAAAGCTTTGTGCTTAACTACAACATGCAAGGGATGGAGAAGACCATTCCCGAGTTCTACTCAATGCTCAAGTCTGCAGAAGTAGAAATCAAGAAAGAGCATCAAGTGTTGATGGTCAACAAGACCACCAGTTTCAAGAAAGGCAAGGGTAAGAAGAACTTCAAGAAAGACGGCAAAGCTGTTGCCGCACCCGGTAAGCCAGATGCCGGGAGGAAGAAAAAGAACGGACCCAAGCCTGAGACTGAGTGCTTCTATTGCAAGGGAAAGGGTCACTGGAAGCGGAACTGCCCCAAATACTTAGCGGACAAGAAGGCCGGCAACGTTAAAGGTATATGTGATATACATGTTATTGATGTGTACCTTACCAGCGCTCGTAGTAGCTCCTGGGTATTTGATATCGGTGTTGTTGCTCACATTTGCAACTCAAAGCAGGAACTGCGGAATAAGCGGAGACTGGCCAAGGACGAGGTGACGATGCGCGTCGGGAATGGTTCAAAGGTCGATGTGATCGCCGTCGACACGCTACCTCTACATCTACCGTCGGGATTAGTTTTAAACCTTAATAATTGTTATTTAGTACCAGCTTTAAGCATGAACATTATATCAGGGTCTTGCTTAATGCGAGACGGCTACTCATTTAAGTCAGAGAATAATGGTTGTTCTATTTATATGAGTGATATGTTTTATGGTCATGCTCCGCTGGTGAATGGTTTATTCTTGATGAATCTCGATCGTGATGTTACACATATTCATAGTGTGAGTACCAAAAGATGTAAAGTTGATAATGATAGTCCCACATACTTGTGGCACTACCGCCTTGGTCATATCGGCGTTAAGCGCATGAAGAAGCTCCATACTGATGGACTATTAGAGTCTCTTGACTTTGAATCATTTGACACATGCGAACCGTGCCTCATGGGCAAGATGACTAAAACTCCATTCTCAGGAATAATGGAGAGAGCAACCGACTTATTGGAAATAATACATACTGATGTGTGTGGTCCAATGAACGTTGAAGCTCGCGGTGGTTATCGTTATGTTCTCACTCTCACCGATGATTTGAGTAGGTATGGGTATATCTACTTGATGAAGCACAAATCTGAGACGTTTGAAAAGTTCAAGGAATTTCAGAGTGAGGTTGAGAATCAACATGACAGAAAAATCAAATGTCTACGATCTGATCGTGGAGGAGAATATTTGAGTCACGAGTTTGGCACACACCTAAGGAAGTGTGGAATCGTTTCACAACTGACGCCGCCTGGCACACCGCAACGCAACGGAGTGTCTGAACGTCGTAATCGCACTTTATTAGATATGGTACGATCTATGATGTCTCTTACCGACTTACCGCTATCATTTTGGGGATACACATTAGAAACTGCAGCATTCACTTTAAATAGGGCACCGTCTAAATCCGTTGAGACGACACCGTATGAACTATGGTTTGGCAAGAAACCTAAGTTGTCGTTTCTTAAAGTTTGGGGCTGCGATGCTTATGTGAAGAAACTTCAACCAGAAAAGCTCGAACCCAAAGCAGAGAAATGCGTATTCATAGGATACCCTAAGGAAACTATTGGGTATACCTTCTATCTTAGATCCGAAGGTAAAACCTTTGTTGCCAAGAACGGATCCTTTCTAGAGAAAGAGTTTCTCTCGAAAGAAGTAAGTGGGAGGAAGGTAGAACTTGATGAGGTAATTACACCCCCTCTCGGACAGGATAGTAGCACAGCGCGGAAAGTTGTTCCTGTGGCGCCTACACCGACTGAAGAGGAAGTTAATGATGATGATCATGAAGCTTCGGATCAAGTTACTACTGAACCGCGAAGGTCCACAAGGGCACGCTCCGCACCAGAGTGGTACGGCAACCCTGTGATGGAAATCATGTAGTTAGACAACGGTGAACCTTCAAACTATGAAGAAGCGATGGCGGGCCCGGATTCCAACAAATGGCTTGAGGCTATGAAATCCGAGATAGGATCCATGTATGAGAACAAAGTATGGACTTTGGTGGATTTGCCCGATGACCGGCGAGCCATAGAAAATAAATGGATCTTCAAGAAGAAGACTGATGCAAACGGTAATGTAACTGTTTACAAAGCTCGACTTGTCGCAAAGGGTTTTCGGCAAATTCAAGGAGTTGACTACGAAGAGACTTTCTCTCCCGTAGCGAAGCTGAAATCATTCCGAATCATGTTAGCAATTGCCGCCTTTTATGATTATGAAATTTGGCAAATGGACGTCAAAACAGCGTTCCTTAACGGGAACCTTAAGGAAGAGTTGTATATGATGCAACCAGAAGGTTTTGTCGACCCTAAGGGTGCTAACAAAGTGTGCAAGCTCCAGCGCTCCATCCATGGGCTGGTGCAAGCATCTCGGAGTTGGAACATTCGCTTTAATGAGGTGATTAAAGCGTTTGGGTTCATACAGGTTTACAGAGAAGCCTGTCTGTACAAGAAAGTGAGTGGGAGCTCTGTAGCTTTCCTCATACTGTATGTGGATGACATATTATTGATGGGGAATAATATAGAGATGTTGGAGAGCATAAAGGCCTATTTGAACAAGAGTTTTTCAATGAAGGACCTTGGAGAAGCTGCATACATATTAGGCATCAAGATCCATAGAGATAGATCAAGACGCCTCATAGGTCTTTCGCAAAGTACATACCTTGACAAGATATTGAAGAAGTTCAATATGGAAAACTCAAAGAAAGGGTTCTTGCCAGTTTTGCAAGGTATGAGATTGAGCAAGACTCAGTCACCGACCACGGCAGCAGATAGAGAGAAGATGAGTTTTGTCCCCTACGCTTCAGCCGTGGGCTCTCTAATGTATGTCATGCTGTGTACCAGACCTGATATAAACCTTGCCATAAGTTTGGTAGGGAGGTACCAAAGTGATCCAGGTATGGAGCGCTGGACAGCAGTCAAGAATATCCTTAAGTACCTGAAAAGGACTAAGGAACTGTTTCTCGTTTATGGAGGTGACGAAGAGCTCGTCGTAAAGGGTTACGTCGACGCTAGCTTCTACACAGATCCGGATGACTCTAAGTCACAAACCGGATACGTATATGTGTTGAATGGTGGGGCAGTGAGCTGGTGCAGCAGCAAGCAAGAAGTCGTGGCAGCATCTACATGTGAAGCGGAGTACATAGCTGCTTCAGAAGTAGCTCATGAAGGAATTTGGATGAAGGAGCTCATCACCGACCTTGGAGTGGTTCCAAGCGCATCGGGTCCAATGACACTCTTCTGCGATAACACTGGGGCCATTGCCATAGCCAAGGAGCCCAGGTTTCACCGGAAGACGAAGCACATCAAACGCCGCTACAAATCCATCCAGGACCATGTCCAGAGTGGAGTGATAGATATTTGTAAAGTACACACGGATCTGAATATTGCAGACCCGTTGACTAAACCTCTTCCACGAGCAAAACATGATCAACACCATAATGCTATGGGTGTTTGATACATCACAATGTAACTAGATTATTGACTCTAGTGCAAGTGGGAGACTGTTGGAAATATGCCCTAGAGGCAATAATAAAATGGTTATTATCATATTTCCTTGTTCATGATAATCGTGTATTGTTCATGCTATAATTGTATTAACAGGAAACAGTAATACATGTGTGAATAAATAGATCACAATGTGTCCCTAGCAAGCCTCTAGTTGGCTAGCTCGTTAGTCAATAGATGATCATGGTTTCCTGATCATGGGCATTAGATGTCATTGATAACGGGATCACATCATTGGGAGAATGATGTGATGGACAAGACCCAATCCTAAGCATAGCACTAGATCGTATTGTTCGTATGCTAAAGCTTTTCTAATGTCAAGTATCTTTTCCTTCGACCGTGAGATTGTGCAACTCCCAGATACTGTAGGAGTGCTTTGGGTGTATCAAACGTCACAACGTAACTGGGTGACTATAAAGGTGCACTACGGGTACCTCCAAAAGTGTCTGTTGGGTTGGTACGAATCGAGATCGGAATTTGTCACTCCGTGTGATGGAGAGGTATCTCTGGGCCCACTCGGTAGAACATCATCATGAGCTCAATGTGACTAAGGAGTTAGTCACACGATGACGTGCTACGGAACGAGTAAAGAGACTTACCGGTAACGAGATTGAACAAGGTATAGGTATACCGACGATCGAATCTCGGGCAAGTTCTATACCGACAGACAAAGGGAATCGTATACGGGATTCATTGAATCCTTGACATCGTGGTTCATCCGATGAGATCATCATGGAGAAAGTGGGAGCCACCATGGGTATCCAGACCCCGCTGATGGTTATTGGCCAGAGAGGTGTCTCGGTCATGTCTGCCTGTCTCCCGAACCCGTAGGGTCTACACACTTAAGGTTCGATGACGCTAGGGTTATAGGGAATTGTTATACGAGGTTACCGAAAGTTGTTCGGAGTCCCGGATGAGTTCCCGGACATCACGAGGAGCTCCGGAATGGTCCGGAGGTAAAGATTGATATATAGGATGGATGGTTTCGGACACCGGAAGTGTTTCGGGCGTCACCGGTAACGTACAGGGACCACCGGGACCATCGAAGGGGGGCAACGACCCCAGGAGGTAAGGTGGGCCAAGTGGGGGTGGGAACCAGCCCCAAAGGTGGGCTGGTGCGCCTCCCCACTCAGCCCATTGCGCAAGGGAAGGAAAAGGGGGGGCAAACCCTAAGCCAGGTGGGCCTAAGGCCCACCAGTTGGTGCGCCACCCCCTCCTCCCCCTTCTGGCCGCCGCACCTCCCATCTGGGGGGGGCTGCCGCACCCCCTAGGGTGGGAACCCTAGGGGTGGCACCCCCTCTCCCCTCCCCCTATATATAGTGGGCACTTTTGGCCATTGGGGACTAGACTTTTCCCTCTCCCTCGGCGCAACCCTGCTCTTCTTTCTCCTCCTCTGTGCCGGTGCTTGGCGAAGCCCTGCCGGGAGACCTCGTCTCTCCATAGACACCACGCCGTCGTGCTGCTGGAGTTCTTCCCCAACCTATCCCTCCTCCTTGCTGGATCAAGGTGTGGGAGACGTCACCGGGCTGCACGTGTGTTGAACGCGGAGGTGTCGTAGTTCGGCACTAGATCGGAATCGCTGCGAGTACGACTCCATCAACCGCGTTCTAGCAACGCTTCCGCTTAGCGATCTTCAAAGGTATGAAGATGCTCTTACCCCTCTCTCGTTGCTGGTCTCTCCATAGGAAGATCTGAATATGCGTAGGAAAATTTTGAATTTATGCTAAGTTACCCGACACTTTTGTGGAGCAAGACTCTTAAAGTAGCCTATGTTGGATATGTCAAAAATGGTCTCTATGTGGTATTGTGGTGAACTTTTCACAGCGACCCGCTAAGACTGCGACTTGTCTAATGGCTAAAGTTGATGCGGGCTAGCTTTGGCATCGCCGACGAGCCCATGTCAATGTGAGATCTTTGCAAAGTCTTCTCAAAGGGGACCATGTTCGGGGACTAACAAATGTGAGTTTTGCCAGAGATCGTGCTTGCAATGCTTGTATTGAAGGGAAGATTCATGAAACTGTTCATCGTCCCACGACTCTCATTTACACTAAGAGGCCCTTGGAGCTCCTTCATATGGATCTCTTTGGTCCTCCATCTTTTGATAGTCTTGGGGGTAGAAAGTACTGCTTGGTGATTGTTGATGATTACTCAAGATACACTTGAGTATATTTTTTCAAGAGGAAGAGTGAGACTCAACAGACCGTCATCAACTTTGCTAATGAAGCTCAACATCAACATGAAGCAAAGATTTTGATGATTAGAAGTGACAACGGCACCGATTTTAAGAACTACACCCTGTATGAGTTTCTCAGTGATGAGGGGATCAAGCATCAATATTTAGCACCATACACCCCTCAACAAAATGGTGTGGCAGAAAGGAAGAACCGGACATTGATGGACCTGGCAAGAACAATGATGGCGGAATTCAAACCTTCATACAACTTTTGGGCTGAAGCCATCAACACAACATGTCATGCATCCAATCGGCTCTATATCTGTAAAGGCTTGAAAAAGACTCCATATGAGATCCACACCAGAAACAAGCCCAACCTCAAGTACTCCAGGGTTTTCGGGTGTAAGTGTTTCATTCTCAAGAAAGGTGCTCGTCTAGCTAAATTTGATTCTAGAGCTCAAGAGGGCATATTTGTTGGTTATGCTACAAACTCTCATGCCTACCGTGTCCTCAACAAGTCCACCGGACTCATTGAGGAGACGTGTAACGTAGAATTTGATGAAAATAATGGCTCCCAGGTGGAGCAAAGTGGTCTTTGTGATGTAGGTGATGAAATTCCTCCCCAAGCCATAAGAAGAATGGGGATTGGTCAAATACTCTCCATTGAGGAACCCCTTGTGGCTGAAGGAGAAGGACAATGCTCTACTCAAGTGGAGCCATCACCCTCGCTAGCCCCACATGCTTCCGATGAACAAAGTGAAGACCCTCAACTAGCTGAACAGGATCCAGGACGATATCAACCACATGAAGATGGTGATGCACCAAATGACGTCCAAGTTCTAACACTAGGTTCCGAATCTGCTTAAGATCAAGATCAAGTGCAGCCACAAGATCAAGATCAAGAGCAACCACAAGATAAAGAACAAACAAGTGAGCTTGCTCAAGACGAAGATCAAGTTGATTAGGTGGTTGCTCCTCAATTTCCTACTACGGCACCTAAAAGGGGTCGCGGTGCCAAGGCAGGGTCAAAACCCGAGGACAAGGCCAAACAACGTGATCAAGTTGATGCTCCTCAATTAACTAGCACGGAACTCCTGGAGCGTCGTGCAGCCAAGATAGCATCCAAGCTAAGGGTCAAATCACATCTTATGAAAAATGTGCTTGGAAGCTTAAAAATGGGAGTATCCACTCACCAACAAATTCCAAATTATTGTGAGCATCACGCGTTTGTTTCGTATTGTGAACCTCAACAGGTACAGGAAGCACTCAATGACGAGGATTGGCTTATGGCCATGCATGAAGAACTGAACAACTTCGAGCGCAATCAAGTTTGGGAATTAGTGCCAAGACCAAAGGTGGAACATAATGTCATTGGGACCAAATGGATCTTCAAAAACAAGCAAGGCACCAATGGGATTGTGGTTCGAAACAAGGCAAGACTGGTGTCTCAAGGCTACTCCGAAGTCGAGGGTATCGACTACGGTGAAACCTTTGCCCCTGTTGCTTGTCTTGAATCTATTCACATGCTGCTTGCATTTGCCTCTCATCATGATTTCAAATTATAACAAATGGATGTGAAGAGTGCATTTCTCAATGGTCCTTTAAATGAGTTGGTATATGTCAAACAACCCCCAGGGTTAGAACATCCCAAGCTCCCCAATCATGTATACAAACTCAACAAGGCGCTCTATGGCCTTAAACAAGCCCCACGTGCGTGGTATGAGTACCTTACCAAGTTTTTGCACGATCGTGGGTTTGAAATTGGGAAGATCGATCCCACCCTTTTTACCAAAAAGGTTAAAGGGGATTTATTCATATGCCAACTATGTTGATGATATCATTTTTGGTTCTCCTAATGAATCTTTCAATGAAGAAGTTGCTGCACTAATGATCGAGAAATTTGATATGTCAATGATGGGTGAGCTGAAGTTCTTCCTCGGATTCGATATTAAACAAGTCTTAGAAGGAACCTTCATCAAACAAGCCAAGTACAACCAATACATGCTCAAGAGGTTCGAGCTAGAGGACATCAAGTCGGTCAAATTTCCCATGCCAACCAGATGTAAGCTTGACAGTGATCCCGATGGTAAAGCAGTGGATCAAAAGGTATATCGCTCCATGATTGGATCCCTTCTTTACCTTTGTGCATCTAGACAGGATATCATGTTGAGTGTAGGGATTTGTGCATGGTTTCAATCTGTACCAAAAGAAAGCCACTTTGCGGCTGTTAAATGAATCTTTTGATATTTGGCTCATACCCCAAACTTTGGCCTATGGTATCCCAAAGGAGCAAGCTTCAATCTATATTCTGACTCAGATTGGGAAGGAGACTGTGTGGAGAGGAAGCCAACGTCTAGAGGATGTCAATTTCTTGGTCGTTCGCTGGTAAGTTGGTCTTCAAAGAAGCAAAACTTTATCTCATTGTCTTCCACCGAGGCTGAGTGTGTTGCGGCTGCAAGTTGTTGTGCACAGTTTTTATGGATGAGGCAAACTTTAAAGGATTACGTGTCACTTGTGACAAAGTGCCTCTTCTATGTGACAATCAAAGTACAATCAAGATTTCCCTCTATCTGGTGCAACATAGCAAAACCAAGCATATTGATATTCGTCATCACTTCATCCGTGAGCATATCAAGCGTGGAGATATTGAGGTCAAATTCATCAACACTCAAGAGCAACTTGCTGATATTTTCACTAAGCCCCTAGATGAAGCAAGGTTTCGGGAGTTAAGGCATGAGCTAAATATCATTGATTCAAATAATGTGGATTGAAACTAGGCACTCTGCACCTCACTCTGCATTATATCTCGCTCTAGGTGTAGGCATGGACATAGGGGGAGTGTTGTTCAACCAATGAACTTTCCCTCCCCCCATTATGCATAAATCGATCAAGTCTTTCACATTAGCCATTGTTGATGGCACTTGTGCTTCAAAGATGAGCCTTGGTCATGAACCCAAGGATAATTCTTCGCAGTGTCATACCATTTGTCTCAAACATAGGTGGCTCCGTCCACCTCCCCCTTGTCCAAAAGAGAGTTATGACAATACCAGCCAGTATATTTTGTTTGAGTTTCTATTCTAATAATGTCTCGTATGTGTCCATAGTGATTTCTCGCAGTTTTGGCAATTTCTGGAATTTTTCTGAATTTTTCTGGCACGGTACTACCGCTCTGTCAGCGGTACTACCGCTGTCAAGAGCGGTACTACCGCGATGACCAGAGAGGTACTACTGCGATGACCAGAGCAGTACTATCGCAATGACGAGAGCGGTACTACCGCTGCAAGCGGTACTACCGCCCTACCCGTGCCCTTGGGGTATTTAAGAAGAGGAGGAAGTTTTTCTACCCCATTTGTTCCTCTCCCGTGGATCTCTCTCTCTTTCTCTCGAATCTCACCGGAGGAGATCTCCCTCCACGTCGCTTCTCCTTCCGTACCAGTTGAAGGGATTGCCCCCTTCCTCCTCCTTGTGCCATGGATCCCGGTATTGCCCCTATCCTCCTTCTCTTGTTTTGGTTTTCTTGGTTCTAGGGTTAGGGGCTTGGTGTATTGGCTCCATTGTTATGGCATGATTTTGTCTCATACATGGATGGGAGGAGAGATCTTGGGAGTGTTTCATTGTGATTTGTTGAATAGATTATGCATAGTTTGGGTCTTCGGTTGTATTAAATCTGCAGCACCATTGTTAGATCTATTTTCTGCTCTGTCAGATCTGTAATCACGTGGTACTACCGCTCATGGAGCGGTACTACAACTCGTGGAGTGGTACTACTGCACGTCAACGAGCGGTAGTACCGTTGTGCCTAGTATGCATGATCTTAGTTGGTTCCATCTGATTTTTCTCCTACGTTCTGGACTTTGCCATGACTTCTTTTTGTCGTTTTCGCATGTTTGTGTTACGTGTCATAGGTGGTGGATCCCGTCTCTCAAACCCGGTTCATGACACCCAGTCCAAGAGGTTCCGCAACTCTGATGACCCGAAAGGTTCCAATCCTCCGAAGCGCAATATAAAGAAGACTACATCGAAGGACAAGGAGGCCAACATTGACTATGACACTATGCCTCTTAAAGAATATGTGTAGCGCCGAAAGTGCAATCCTTATGTCATTGAGAGGGTTCAGATCAGGGGCTGTGAGCTGTTCTGGTCCAAGCAGCAAGCCCTGATCTATCAAGATGTCGTCCTGACTCGGAAGAAAATCTATGTCCCCGTGTAGTGGATTGATCTTAACCATCTCCAGAGGGATCCTAAATATTTTGGAGAGGCCCTGAATATGATACATCATCTGGGTATTGAGGACCTCATCACCTTTCGCTATGACTTTGATCCAGAGATAGTGGCACAATTCTATGTCACTGTCCAATTTCATTCTGATGTGGATTGTACTATGACCTGGATGACTAATGGTGAGAAGATGTATGGCTCTTGGGTTGAGTTCATGAAGCTTCTGCATATCCATGACGAGGGGCTGCATAAACCTGTTGGGTTGCGCCCTCATGCCAACCCCGGTGCTACCCCCAAGGAGAAGCCGATACCCTACTATCTCAGGAAGAATGTGCTGCCCTCCTTCTTGAATGTCATGCATAGGATCTTCCGAAACACTCTGTTCCCTCGGGTTGGCAACAAAGATCAAGTACATTATTATTTGGTGGACATGCTCCTGATGTGTGAGGAGGGACGGACGAAGAACTCTAGCCCACTCGATGTGTCTAATGTGATGTTTTGCGAGCTTCATATGGCAATATACAACCGTAAGGTTCCCATATATGGGCCTTACATGTACTACTTCATGAAGACAAAGTGGTCTGAGTCTTTTCCTCGTGTGCCCTTCCCTGCTGCCACTGGGTGTATCAGCCATGAGCCCATCGAGCTATGCCAGAAAGACAAGTGGGCCAACACCTCCATTTCACGTACTGCTAAACGCATGGAGACTCAGGAGGAGGTTGCTGCTGCTGAGGATGAGGGCAGCCCTGCCACACATACCCGTTCTTCTGCTGAGCCATCTTGGGCCAAGAAGCTGAAGGACCAGATGAGGACCTTATTTTTCATGCAGGATAAGGGGCAATATATGACTCATGTGGCCTAGAAGGAGAGCCGTCAGGGGGATAAGCGTATCATGAGGAAGCTTGACGTACACCTCTCGAGCGGATCTGGGGAGGTCATCACTCCAGAGGCTGATTGAATGCAGGCAAGAGATTTCCAGTGGGCTAAGTCTTCTCAGGAGGAGCCTGATGAGGAAGATGAGGAGGAGACTGATCCGGAGGCTACGAAGGAATCTGATGAGGAGTCCGATGGCTGATCTACCTTCTGTGTCGTTCGCATCATCTCTGCCTTTTTGGTGTCCTGATGCCAAAGGGGGAGAGAGTGTTAGGTATTTGCTTTGGTTTTTCCTATTTTTCTGAGTCTTTCTTTGCTGAACTTGGCTGGTTTTATCTTGTTGGATAATTTATCATGTGTGTGAAGACTCTTAGTCATATGGTGTGAGACATATGATATCCCTATATTATCTCTATTATCTCTCTATATGCTTAGCTTGTGAGGTCATTTATCTTGTGCCCTTATCTTTATGCTCACATGCTATACCTTGCTTCCTTACTCAGCGTTGTATCAGGTCATTTCAAGGAGTATCCGTCTATGATTTCTAGGGGAGTGCTTTTCCTTGGATTGTGTGCCTTGCTGTTCATAGCACTACTTTAAACATGCACACATCCAGGGGGAGCCAGTCTCTAATTCATAGACTTTGGGTTTGCATATGTCTTCCTTATATTCTATTTTGTGCAAATCCGGTGTTGTCCTTAATCCACCAAAAAGGGGGAGATTGTTAGGGCATATTTTGTCCTAAGTGATTTTGGTGATTGATGACAGTACCTTTGCGGACTAATCGTGTGCATTGAGCATTTCATATAATACATGGCAAGGCACCAGATGATTCGTCGCCCCTCGGTGGTTTTGAAGCACGGTGGATTCTACGGTTCTCTCTGGTGGTTTTGAGTCGTAGGAAAGCCATACTATTGAGAGGGGGTCCACGTCCAAAAGGTTTGGGTGGAATCAACACACACATACACTTTTTCTTTCCACCATCTTTTCCTTGTAGCAATGGAGCTCCCACATGTTCTCTCTTTGTGTCTGCAAAAAGGTCCAACGGTAGTACCGCTCACTGAGGGGTAGTACCGCTCCGGATGGGCGGTAGTACCGCTTCGGGACGGTAGTACCTCTCTCTGAGCGGTTGTACTTCGTCGGACTTTTTGCGAACACTTTTCCAGCGGTGGTAGGCCCGGTAGTAGTGTTTTTACTACCGTGGATTTGGGCCTACCAAGCGGTAGTACTGCTCCAGGCCTAACGGTAGTACCGCTTGGGCTAGCGGTAGTATCGCTCCCTACCAAGCGGTAGTATCGCTACCCCTAAGCGGTAGTACCGTGTTGAGGGTGCTGTAAGTGGGGGTAACGGTTGGATTTGTTCCCTCGCTATATAAACGGTTCTTCCACTCTTCGAACCCTACCTTTTACCTTCCAATACTCCATTGTTGCTCCTAAGCTCATTTAGTGCCCAATCTCTTTCCCTAGACAATCAAACTTGTTGATTTCCTAGGGGTTGGTTGAGAAGGCCAAGATCTACACTTCCACTAAGAGATATTTGATTACCCCCACTAATCCCTTGGGATCTTGTTACTCTTGGGTGTTTGAGCACCCTAGATGGTTGAGGTCACCTCGGAGCCATATCCATTGTTGTGAAGCTCTGTGGTCTTGTTGGGAGCCTCCGAGCATTGTGTGGAGATAGCCCCAACCTTGTTTGTAAAGGTTTGGTCACCGCCTTCAAGGGAACCAATAGTGGAATCACGACACCTCGCATTGTGTGAGGGCGTGAGGACAATACGGTGGACTTAGTGGCTTATTGGGGAGCATTGTGCCTCCACACCGCTCCAACGGATACGTACTTCCTGTCAAAGGGAAGGAACTTCGGTAACACATCCTCGTCTTCATCGGTTCCACTTGCGGTTATCTCTTATCTTTACTTTGTGTATATTATTGTTGTTGTGTATTTCTTGCTTGCACTAGTTTTCATGGTAGTTAGCATCATATAGGTTGCTCACCTAGTAGTTAATTTAGCAAAACTTTGTGTTGCTTTCTCTAACTTGTTAAGAAGAGCTAAAAATTGGTAGTTGCCTATTCACCCCCCTCTAATCAACCATATCGATCCTTTCAACATCTTCCGCCACGCCATTCAATGCATCCTTCTCTCGTTCTCCTCGTCTCCCCACCAAAAATGGGCTATCACGTCAATGATTCCTTTACATATTTTTTTAGGAATTTTAAAGACCGACATTGCATAGGTGGGTATGGCTTGGACAATAGCCTTGAGCGGGATCTCCTTTCCTCTAGCAAAAAGTAGTTTTTCCTTCCAACCACTATTCGCTCAATCAGAAATTGGATGCAGTCTTTTTATCTAATCTCACATTTGCTGGCAAGCCCAAATATTTTATCATTGAGGGTGTTAGAGCATATTTCTCCATATGTGGTTTTGGTAATTGATGACAATCCCTATGGAATAATGGTTGCCTTAAGTTATATTTGTAGGATTTGTCCATAAGCACTTCTTGAAGTCCATCTGTTGGTTTCAAGGAGTTTATATGATGGCCAATGTGGTATTCAAGGTATTATCCAAAGAATGGTCATAAAGACACAAGGTTGATCAATACTAAGACAAAGAGTAAATCAAGTTGATCGACACACAAAGCGTACAAGATGTACCGAGAGGGGTCAAGTGATCCCATGGTATGGTAAGCATTGTCCATTATGCTTTGTGTACTAACCCATGGTCTTCGTGAGAGTTCTATGTGGGGTTAGGTGTGTTTCCATGGGCTCGCATCAAGAGGAAGATCTCATACAACCCATGTAGGATCACGCCAAGTGGTGATCGTCATCAAGATTGCAGTGTGCAAGTTCAAGTGGAGCATCACGAAGATATCTTCCTTGAAGCTTGTCGTCCAGTGTGGTGGCAATGGACTTGTGAAGATGTGCTGAAGAGTGGCTCACCCATAGTGAGTATGGGGGAGCAATCAACTAGTGTTCATGAAGCCAACGCAATCAAGAAAGGTGGTCCATCTTGAGGAAGTCAAGATCATCATATTCTAGATCAAGTGGACTATGTGCAAGGTACAAGTTTGCCCTTGATAGGTGTTTCTATTTTAGGATAGATTGACGTACTGTCAAGGGGGGCTCTCAAGTGAGTAGCTTGATCGTGTCATTCGTTTAAAGCTCAAACCATTTGCATCCTTGCATCATCTTTCTTGGTTCTTGTTTGGTGTTTCTCTTGGTGAGTTTTAGAGCTTATGGTCATCTTTATGACATGCTCGAGTACATCGAAAATGGGTTCATGTGCATCTTCTATGATGTTTTTGATGTTAGAGGTTTCACTGTTGGATAGCTTTTGTCGTCCTGAATCCAACAAGTTTGAGTTTGCTCAATTCGGAGCTCATACACAAACGTTATGGCAGTTTTAGTACCAGCGCTGTTTTTCTCTAAACAGGTAGGTAGTACCACTCGGTACTACGGTAGTACCGCTTGGGAGGTACTTCCACTGTGTACTACCGCTGCTACTTCCGCTTGAATATTTTCTCTCGCATCTTCGGGGTCTTTTACATTTTGAGCGGTAGTACCGCTTGGGAGGAGCGGTAGTGCCGCTCGGGCGCGCGGTAGTGCCGCTCGGGCGCGCGGTAGTACCGCTCCGGTGGCACTACTGCCCCAAGATCTTTGCCGTTTTCACGTTTTTTCCTTGAAACTTCCGTTCCAGCGGAAGTACGGAAGTACCGCTCGCCTGAGCGGTACTACCACTTGTGCACTGACTGAGTGCATAACGGTTCGATTTGGGGAGGCCTATAAAAGGGGGTCTTCTTCCCCAATGGTTTTCTATCAGTTGAGCTCCTGTTCTTCCCCCATTGTTGACCTTCTTAGAGCTTGCTAACTCTCAATCCCTCCAATTATTCTTGCTGGTTCTTGAGGAAAAAGAGAGAGGAGATCTAGATCCACATTTCCACCAATCACTTTCTCCTCTATGTGAGGGGAACCCCTTGGATCTTGATCTTGGAGTTCTTTGTGAGCTCCTTGTTCTTCCTGTCATATTCCTCCATAACTTTTGTTGTTGTAGAGAGATTTGAGTGTGAGGGACTTGACCACTTTGTGTGTTCTTGCCATTGCATTAGTTGCATCAGTTTGAGTTCTCCACAGTGATACGTGGAGGTGAAGTTTAAGAAGCTTATTACCCTTGGGTACTTGGTACCCTAGAATTTGTTCTTCGTGGATGCTTTGGCGTCCTAGAATCTTGGTGGTGCCTCGAAGCTCAATAATTGTGGTGTAAAGTTTAGGCCAAGCGTCGGGGTCTCCAATTAAGTTGTGTAGATTTCCCCGAGCAATTGAGGTCACCTCGAAGCCATATGTCATTGTGGTGAAGCTTCGTGGTGTCGTTGGGAACCTCCAATTAAGTTGTGGAGATTGCCACAACCTTGTTTGTACGGGTTCGGTGTGTTGGAAATATGCCCTAGAGGCAATGATAAATAGTTATTGTTATATTTCCTGTTTAAAGATAATCGTTTATTGTCCATGCTATAATTGTATTGAATGAAAACGTAGATACATGTGTGGATACATAGAAAAAACAATGTCCCTAGCAAGCCTCTAGTTGGCTAGCCACTTGATCAATGATAGTCAAGGTTTTCTGGCTATATGAAAGTGTTGTCACTTGATAAATGAGCACATCATTAGGAGAATCATGTGATGGACTAGACCCAAACTTTGAGCGTAGCATATTGATCTGTCGTTTTATTGCTATTGTTTTCTGCATGTCAAGTATTTGTTCCTATGACCATGAGATCATATAACTCACTAGCACCGGAGGAATACCTTGTCTGCATCAAATGTCGCAACGTAACTGGGTGACTATAAAGGTGCTCTACAAGTATCTCCTAAGGTGTCCGTTGAGTTAGTATGGATCAAGACTGGGATTTGTCACTCTGTGTGACGGAGAGGTATCTCGGGGCCCACTCGGTAATACAACATCACACACAAGCCTTGCAAGCAATGTGACTAAGTGTAAGTCACGGGATCTTGTATTACGGAACGAGTAAAGATACTTGCCGATAACGGGATTGAAATAGGTATGCGGATACCGGCGATCAAATCTCGGGCAAGTAACATACCGAAGGACAAAGGGAATGACATACAGGATTATATGAATCCTTGACACTAAGGTTCAACCGATAAGATCTTCGGAGAATATGTAGGATCCAATATGGGCATCCAGGTCCCGCTATTGGATATTGACCGAGGAGTGCCTCGGGGCATGTCTACATAGTTCTCGAACCCGCAGGGTCTGCACACTTAAGGTTCGATGATGTTTTAGTATAGTTGAGTTATATGTGTGGTTATCGAATGTTGTTTGGAGTCCCGGATGAGATCAGGGACGTCACGAGGGTTTTCGGAATGGTCCGGAAACGAAGATTGATATATAGGATGGGTTCATTTGGTCACCAAAAGTTTCGGGCAATTCTGGCAGTGTACCGGGAGTGACGAATGGGTTCCGGGTGTTCACCGGGAGGGTCCCACCCACCCGGGAGTGATCCCAAGGCCATAGGGTGGCGCCACAACTCCTTAGTGGGCTGGTGGAGTCAGCCCAAGGAGTCCATGGCGCCACATAAAGAAAATACTAAAAGAAAAGAAAAAGAAAAAGGAAAGAGGGAGGTGGGAAGGAAGAGGAGGACTCCTCCTTCCCAAACCGAATTGGAGGAGGAGTCCTCCTCCTCCTGGCGGCCGGCGCACCTTGAGGGCCTTGTCCCTCAAGGCTAGCCCCTCCCCCTCCCTCCTATATATAGTGGTGGTTTAAGGCTTTTTGAGACACAACTTTGTCACGTGCAACTCTAACCTATACCACACAGTTTCACCTCTAGATCGGATTTCTGCGGAGCTCGGGCGGAGCCCTGCAGGAGTAGATCATCACCACCACTGGAGTGCCGTCACGCTGCCGGAGAACTCATCTACTTCTCCGTCTTTCTTGCTGGATCAAGAAGGCCGAGATCATCGTCGAGTTGTACGTGTGCTGAACGCGGAGGTGCCGTCCGTTCGGTGCTAGATTGGAACGGATCGCGGGACGGTTCATGGGACTGTTCGAGGGACGTGAAGACATTCCACTACATCAACCGCGTTTCTTAATGCTTCCTGTTGTGCGATCTACAAGGGTATGTAGATCCAAACTCCACTCGTAGATGGACATCACCATGATAGGTCTTCGTGTGCGTAGGAAATTTTTTGTTTCCCATGCGCCGTTCCCCAACAGTGGCATCATGAGCTAGGTTCATGCGTAGATGTTATCTCGAGTAGAAAAAAAAAAGTTTTTGTGGACGGTGATGTTCGATTTGCTGCCCTCCATAGTCTTTTCTCGATTCGGCGGTATTGTTGGGTTGAAGCAGCCCGGACTGACATAACTCGTACGCTTACGAGAGACTGGTTTCATCGATTGACATGCAACCTCGTTGCATAAAGATGACTGGTGGGTGTCGATTTATTCAACTTTAGTTGAATTGGTTTTGACTGAGGCGGTCCTTGGAGAGGTTAAATAGAAATTTGCACAACTCCGTTGTGGTTTTTGCGTAAGTAAGATGCGATCATACTAGATACCCATAGCAGCCACGTAAAACATGCAACAACAAATTAGAGGACGTCTAACTTGTTTTTGCAGGGTATGCTTGTGATATGATATGGCCAATGACGTGATGTGATATATTGGATGTATGAGATGATCATGATGTAATAGTTAATATCGACTTGCACGTCGATGTTACGGCAACCGACAGGAGCCATAGGGTTGTCTTTAAACTAACGTTTGTGTTTGCAGATGCGTTTACTATATTGCTAGGTCGTAGCTTTAGTAGTAATAGCATAGATAGCACGACAACCTCGATGGCGACACGTTGATGGAGATCATGATGATGGAGATCATGGTGTGGCGCCGGTGACAAGAAGATCATGCCGGTGCTTTGGTGATGGAGATCAAGAAGCACAAGATGATGGCCATATCATGTCACTTATGAATTGCATGTGATGTTAATCCTTTCATGCACCTTATTTTTCTTAGAACGACGGTAGCATTATAAGGTGATCTCTCACCAAAATTTCAACACGAAATTGTGTTCTCCCTGACTGTGCACCGTTGCGACAGTTCGTCATTTCGAGACACCACGTGATGATCGGGTGTGATAGACTCAACGTTCACATACAACAGGTGCAAAATAGTTGCACGCGCGGAACAACACTCGGGTTAAACTTGATGAGCCTAGCATGTGTAGACATGGCCTCGGAACACATGAGACCGAAAGGTCGAGCATGAATCGTATAGTTGATATGATTAGCATAGAGATGCTTACCACTGAAACTATTCTCAACTCACGTGATGATCGGACTTGAGTTAGTGAATTTGGATCATGTACCACTCAAATGACTAGAGAGATGTACTTTTTGAGTGGGAGTTTAGCAAGTAATTTGATTAGTTAAACTCTAATTATCTTGAACATAGTCTAAGTCCACTTTGAAATATTTGTGTTGTAGATCAATGGCTCACGCGACAGTCACCCTGAATTTTAATACGTTCCTAGAGAAAGCTAAGTTGAAAGATGATAGAAGCAACTTTGTAGACTGGGCTCGTAATCTTAAGTTGCTCCTGCAAGCTGGGAAGAAGGATTATGTCCTTCATGTTGTGCTAGGACATGAACCACCCGCTACGGGTGACCAAGATGTTAAGAACGCTTGGTTAACACGTAAGGAGGACTACTCGGTAGTTCAATGTGCAGTCTTGTATGGCTTAGAGCCGGGACTTCAACTTCGCTTTGAGCATCACCCTGCCGGATAACTCATCTACTTCTCCATCTTGCTTGCTGGATCAAGAAGGCCGAGATCATCGTTGAGTTGTACGTGTGCTGAACGCGGAGGCGTCGTCCGTTCGGTGCTAGATCGGAACGGATCGTGGGACGGATCGCGGGACGGTTCGAGGGACGTGAAGACGTTCCACTACATCAACCGCGTTTCTTAACGCTTCCTGCTGTGTGATCTACAAGGGTATGTAGATTCAATCTCCACTCGTAGATGGACATCACCATGATAGATCTTCGTGTGCGTAGGAAATTTTTTGTTTCCCATGCAATGTTCCCCAACACGGTGACCACCCTCAAGGGTCCCATAGTGGAATCACGACATCTTGCATTGTGCGAGGTTGTGAGGAGATTACGGTGGCCTCAGTGGCATCTTGCAGAGCATTGTGCCTCCACACCGCTCCAAACGGAGATTAGCATCCGCAAGGGTGTGAACTTCGGGATAAATCGTCGTCTCCGGGTGTCTCGGTTATCTCTTACCCGAACCCTTTACTTATGCACTTTACTTTGTTGTAGCCCTATTGTTTCTTGTTATATATATATTGATATCACTTAGTTGTCTATCTTTCTTAGTATAAGTTGTTGGTGCACATAGGTGAGCCTAGTTGTTTTAGGTTTTGTGCTTGACAAATTAAACGTTAGTTTTATTCCGCATTTGTTCAAGCCTAAACCGTAATTATTTTAAAGCGCCTATTCACCCCCCCCCCCTAGGCGACATCCACGTCCTTCCAGAGGGCCTCAGTCATAATATTCAGAGTAGTACATAATTGTTCTATAATTTCTACCTTTGTATTAGCACTCAAAAAAATGCTAGATTTTTCAACGCTAACCAATTGTTCTGAAGCCGCACAGTATGAATCTAGTACTAATTTGAGAGCTATCGCACTCTCATTGTTGGCTTTCATAAGAATCAATGAATCATCCGCAAAGAGAAGGTTTGTGATGGGTGGGGCATCTCTACAGACTTTCGCTCCCAAAATATTTTCATTTTCCTCAACATGTGCTAGCAATGCATTCAAACCTTCTGTGCATAATAAGAAAAGATAAGGTGACAACAGATCACCCTTACTCAAACCCCTTGTTGGTTCAAAACTTTCACATTCCTCCCCATTAATTCATACCCTATATTCAATAGTCAAGACACATTGCATAATAATATTTACCCAATCTTCGTAGAAGCCCAGTCTCAACATAATCTCCTTCTGAAAAGGCCACTCAACTCCGTCGTAAGCTTTATGCATATCGAGCTTAATAACACACAATCCCTTTTTACCTTCTCTTTTGTTCTTGATGGTGTGAAAACACTCATAAGCCACTCAAACTTTATCTGTTATCAATCTATTGGACACAAAGTCACTCTGCGTAGGACTAATAATATCGGGAAGAAAAACCTTCAGCCGAGAAGCCACCATTTTAGCAATTATCTTATAAACCACATTACATAGACTGGTTGTCCTAAATTGGTTACCCTTTCTGGTGTATTAACCTTAGGGATCATCACAATCGCAGTATCATTCCAGCAGTCTAGGATAGTGCATGTACTGATTGCTTGCAGGATCTCTTCAACTAAGTCATCTCCTAGCATGGGCCAAAATATTTTATATAAAATAGCATGGGGTTTGTAAGATGAGGCACACTTTATTTTCCTTTACATCCAAATTGTTATTATCTTCTCAGCAAGATCTGGTGTACTAAGAAGTGCAATGTCACATGTGCATGTGCTTTGTGATGTGATAGAGGCGAAGTTGTCATTGTATTTCGATGAGATGTCACTATTGTTTATGATGGAGTAGACTTTGATGATCTGACTAAGAACGTGTGAGGATGTCACACCTTAGCAATCACTAAACCAACTATGAGAGGTTATTGACCACGCTGGAGCACAATCAACCTGACCATGAGGGTATGTTTCCTGCATGCAAACGAAGAACAAGTAAGAAACTGAAATTGCAATATGAATATTGCGAATATAAGAGGGAAAATTTATTGATGAAAGTGGGGCTCTATGACGTCTTGGTGTGGTCATAGAACACAAACGAAGGACCCGAAATGGCAGCTATGGCGAACTTGTCATCTAAACAAAACCCAAGTCTAAACGACACCCTAAGGGCTATATATGGGGGAATAGAGGGGCGCTTTTGTGACCCCTTGGAGGAGGGGTATGAAACCAACCCTAACTCAGTTTTCCCCACACATACGGACTCCAAAACAGCCTATAATGTGGTATTTCGAAATTACATGGCCCTGGCCCAAAAATAAGGTGACGCGGAACCTATAACAGCCTGTGGATGAAACTTATGAAGTGGCATCTTGTATATTTCGTCCAAGCTTTCGTGTTGTTCTTATGGTGGCTTCAAAGTGCAAAAAACACCACTCAAAACTCCATTGTTCTTTTCCGCGTGTGCACCTTCTTCTCCATGCTTGATCTCGCTCCAATGGCCATCCTTCTTATCCATGTTGGCGGATGTTAAGTAAAACAAAAATATCTAATTTAGGCAGCATCATATGTTTATGAGCATTGCAAGGATTTCCAAGAAATGAAAGTACCTAGTAATTCTATTGGCGTGCGCGAGCTCTAGTAATTTTTCCAGTATGTATAGCAGTAGGGGTTATCAGTGTAACAATGGTATTGATGTCCTCATCACCCGCCTTCTTGAAATAAAGTCGTCCTCGACGAAAGCTCATCTTCCTCACCCAAATAAGGCTTCAAATCTGCAATGTTAAAAGTGGGCTAATCCCAAACTCTGGAGGCAGCTCAAGTTTATATGCATTATCATTTATTTTCTCTAACACCTTAAAAGGACCATCACCATGTGGCATTAGCTTTGACTTGTGCAATTCAGGAAATTTATCCTTTCGCAAATGTAACCAAACAAGATCTCCGCGTGCAAAGACAACAAGTTTTCTGCGCTTATCTCCACCAAGTTTGTATTTAGCATTCGTATGCTCAATGTTTTCCTTAGTTACCTCATGCATTTTTAAAATCAATTCAACATGTTGTTTAGCATCGAAATTAACCTTCTCCAAAGATGGAAGAAGCAACGAACCAATAGGTGCACGAGGTATGAAACCATACACAATTTCAAAAGGGCACATCTTAGTAGTAGAACGCAATGAACGATTATAAGCAAATTCAATATGAGGCAAGCATTCTTCCCGCACATTCAAGTTATTCTTCAAAACCCCTCTAAGCATAGTAGACAAAGATTTATTGACTACTTCAGTTTGTCCATCAGTTTGGGGTGACATGTAGTACAAAAAAGCACTTTAGTCCCCAGCTTAGACCATAAACATCTCCAAAAGTGGCTAAGAAAATTAGCATCATGATCTCAAACAATTGTATTTGGCATGCCATGCAAGCGAATAATTTCACGAAAGAACAAATTAGCAACATTAGTAGTATCATCACTTTTATGACATGGTATAAAGTGTGTAATTTTTGAAAATGTATCCATGATAACAAATATGCTATCCCTCCCCTTCTTTGTTATAAGTAAACCTAAAACAAAGTTCGTAGATATATCCTCCCAAGGAACACTAGGTACAGGCAAAGGCATATATAAACTATGAGGATAGAGTCGTGACTTAGCTTTTTAACATGTAGTGTAGCGAGCAACAAAACGCTCAACATCCTCTCTCATCTTTGACCAAAAGAAATGAGTAGCAAGTACGTCATCTGTATTCTTCATGACAAAGTTTTCCATTAATCCTCATAAATGTGCCTCCTGCAACAACAAAAGACAAATGAAGCTAGCTGGAATGCATAGCTTATTAGCACGGAACACAAATCCATCATTAATGACGAATGTGTTCCATGTTCTCCCTTCTTTATAATTATGCAACACATCTTTAAATTCAACATCATGCACATATTGATCTCTGATGGTCTCCAAATCAAATATTTAAAAGTCACGTTGTGTAAGCAAAGTATAATTACGAGAGAATGCATCAGCAATAATATTTTCTTTTCCCTTCTTATGTTTAATGACATAAGGGAAAGTTTCAATGAATTCGACCCATTTAGCATGTCTACGGTTCACTTTTGCTTGACTTCTAATATGTTTTAAAGATTCGTGATCAGAATATATAACAATTTTTTTGGGCCATAAATAATGTTGCCATGTTTCCAAATTCCAAACAAGAGCATATAATTCCTTATCATAAGTAGAATAATTGATACTAGGCCCACTCAATTTTCAGAAAAGTATGCAACAGGTTTACCATCTTGTAATAACACACCTCCTAATCCAATTCCACTATCATCACATTCAGGCTCAAAAGTCTTATTAAAATCAGGAAGTTGGAGTAAAGGAGCATGTGTTAACTTATCTTTCATCATCGTGAAGGCTTCTTCTTGTGCGTTACACCAAGCAAAAGGCACAACCTTCTTTTTAAGCCCATTGAGAGGTGCAGGAATGATGCTGAAATCTCTCACAAAACGCCTATAGAAACTAGCGAGGCCCAGAAAACTTTTCACTTGTGTGATCGTTTTAGGTTGCGGCCATCCCTCAATAGCTTCAATATTGGCTTTATCAACTCCAAGTCCCTGTGGAGTAACAACATAGCCAAGAAAAGATACTCGATCGGTGCAAAAGGTGCACTTCCCAAGGTTATCAAACAAATGTGCATCACGTAGAGCAACAAAAATAGCACGTAAATGTTCCAAGTGTTCCTCCAAGGATCTACTATAAATCGGTATATCATCAAAATAGACTACCACAAATCGTCCAGTGGAGGCACGTAAAACTTCGTTCATTAATCTTATGAAAGTACTAGGTGCATTAGTTAACCGAAAAGGCATGACTAACCGCTCATATAATCCAAACTTAGTTTTAAATGATGTTTTCCATTCATCTCCCAATTTCATATGAAGTTGATGGTATCCACTACGCAAATCAACTTGGGAGAAAATTTTAGAGCCACTTAATTCATCAAGCATATCATCTAGCCTGGGAACAGACGATAATAAATAGTAATATTATTAATGCCTCTACAATCAACACACATACACGATGTACCATCCTTTTTCGGCACTAGAACAATAGGAACAACACAAGGACTAAGGGATTCACGTATATAACCTTTGTCGAGCAGTTCCTATACTTGACATATAATCTCCTTTGTCTCCTCTAGATTGGTATAGTATGGCGCACGGTTGGGTAGCGATGCACAGGGAATTAAGTCAATTTGATGCTCGATCCCTCTAATGGGTGCTAATCCCAGTGGCACATCTTGTGGAAAGACGTCAGCAAACTCTTGCAAGATGTTAGTGACAGCAGGAGGCAAAGAGGGAGACACGTCCTCGAATGAAAATAATACCTCTTTACACACAAAAGCATAGCAAACAGGTGTAGTAAAATCCAGATCGGTAATATCAGATTTGGTGGCAAGTAAACATCCATTCTTCAATTTTATTTTAGATGCAAGACTAGATGCTGGTTTATTAGGCCTATTGTGTTACTCAAATTCATTTGCCATAATCTGATTTTCACTCTTAGTTTGCTCATGTTGTGCTTTACTAGCTCTAGCATGTCATCTTACATAATATGTTCAGGAGACATAGGAAGCAAATTTATATTTTTATCCTTATGAAAAAGAGTATATTAATTTGTCCTACCATGGTGTACATAATTTTTATCAAATTGCCCTGGTCTACCAAATAAAACAGAGCATGCTTGCATGGGTACCACATCACAATCAACATAATCAGAATATGTAGCAATGCTAAAATGCGCATGAACAACGTGTTACCTTAACCTTGCCACTTTTGTTGAACATTGGATGTAATAAGGATGAGGATGTGGTCTAGTGGTGAGAGACAACTTCTACACCATATCCATCCAAGCCAAGTTGTTGCAACTCACTCCATCGATGATGACACGAATAGAACGTTCCTTCACAACTCCCTTTGTATGGAACAAATTGTGCCTCTAATTTTGCTCAGCCTGTGCTACCTACACACTTAAAACATGTTGAGAAACTAAAGTTTCATACCTAGATATCGGCGTAGTCAGCGGCCATGTATTGTGTTTCTTGTTCAGCATCATCTACACCTTGTTCTCCACTTGCAATAAGAGCCAGAGTCTCTTCATCATAATCACTAGCGGAGTCATGTCCACCATCCTCAGTAACAATCATCACACGCTTGGGTGGGCATTCTCTCGCATAGTGACCGCCACCCTTGCAACGACAACATATAACCTCACGTGGTTGCCCTGTGGATGCAATGGATGAAGAAGAGCTCTATGCATGCCCAGAAGGTGTGCTCTTCGCGGAGGGTGGGGCAGAGGGCATGTTTCCTGGTATCTCTGTTGGAGTTGGTGGCTGAAGTAGGTGGTGCTGTAGCAGGACGTGTGGAAGTAGATGAGGTACGTGGCGTCCATGATGAAGTGTGGCCTGTAGAAAAATTAGTTTTGGCCAATGCATGTCGACCTTGCACTTCACGTTCAGCTTTGCAAGCAAGATAGAATAAATGAGTGATAGTGTTATACTCCTTATACTCTAAAATGGTCTTAATATCTCTATTTAATCAACACATAAAACATGCAAGCATAGCTTCATTTCCCTCAACAATACCACATCTAATCATGCTAGTTTGTAATTCTTGATAATATTCTTCTACATAATGTTTTCCTTGTCTTAAACGCTGTAATTTTTTAAGTAGTTCACGTTGATAATATGGTGAAACCCAACGAGTACGCATAGCAGTTTTCAAAGCAGCCCAAGTAGTTGGGATATTAGCATGATGTGTTCTACAATGTTCAGACCACCAAACACAAGCAAAACTAATGAATGCACAAATAGCAACAGCAACACGTCGATCCTCAGGAAATTGTAAGCGTGTAAAACGTTGTTCTGTTTCTAACTCTCAGGTAAGATATATATCAAAAACATATCTACCATCAAATGTCAGAATATTTAATTTAAGTTTAGGAAGATGGTCATGATCCCGTATGTGAGGGGGTGGTGCAGCACTACCTTGTGATTGTATCCATGTGGACGAGCCGATGCTTGTGGTGCTGGTTGCCCCAGTTGCTGATTTGGAGCATCCTCTCCCTCATCATCATTATCACCATCATAATCCTCATTCTGCTCAACGATAGTAGCAGCAACAACAGCCACATAAGCAGCAGCAGTAGCAATGACACCAAAATTTTGCCCTTGGTCAGTAGGCACACGTTGCGCTCGTCCCAAAAAATTTGGGCGTTGTTGGTGTTGTTATTGGAGAGGGACGGTAGTTGCAGTTGGAGATGGTAGACGGGCAAGCACGTCATTGAACTTGGCGTCCATCTTGGTGTCGAATGTCTTCTCTGAACCATCTAGCTTCTCCATGGCCTCTCCAAGGCTGGTCACCAAGTCTTGCACCTGGTCACCTATTGTTAGAGCATATTTCTCTATATGTTGTTTTGGTAATAATGACAATCCCTATGAACTAATGGTTGCATTGAGTTATATTCGAAGGATTTGTCCATAGGCACTTCTTGAAGTCCATCTGTTGGTTTCAAGGAGTTTATATGATGATCAAGGTGGTATTCAAAGTATTATCCAAAGATTGGTCAAAAAGACACAAGGTTGATCAAGACTAAGCAAAGAGTAAATCAAGATGATCAACACACAAAGTGTACAAGATGTACCGAGAGGGATCAAGTGATCCCATGGTATGGTGTGTTTCCATGGGTTTGCGTCAAGAGGAAGGTCTCATTCAACTTATGAAGGATGACATCAAGTGGTGATCGTCGTCAAGATTGCGGTGTGCAAGTTCAAGTGGAGCATCACGAAGATATCATGCTAGAATCTTGCCGTCCATTGTGGTTTGAATGGACTTGTGAAGATGTGTTGAAGAGTGGCTCACCCATAGCGAGTATGAGAGAGCAATCAACTGGTCTTCATCAAACCAATGCAATCAAGAAAGGTGGTCCATCTTGAGAAAGCCAAGATCATCGTCATATAGCTCAAGAGGACTAGGTGCAAGGTACAGGTTTGCCCTTGATAGGTTTCTCTATTTTAGGATAGATTACCGTACTATCAAGGGAGGCTCTCAAGTGAGTAGCTTGATCGTATCATTCATTGAGAGCTCAAACCATGTGCATCCTTGCATCATATTTCTTGGTTCTTGTTTGGTGTTTCTCTTTGTGAGTTTTAGAGCTTATGGTCATCTTCATGACAAGCTCGAGTTCATCGAAAACGGAGTCCATATGCATCCTCTATGATGTTTTCGATGTTGGAAGTTTTTGTCGGTTCTTCATTCGTAGAGGTCTCACATCTCTATATCATTGGAATTTTCACAACTTCATGTTTTTCAGATTTCCAACAAGCTTGAGTTTGCTCGATTCGGAGCTCGTATGCGAAAGTTATGGCAGTTTCAGTGGCCAACACTAGTACCACTCTTGGAGTGGTGGTAGTTTTTTTACTACTGCTCTACCGTGCCCTCTGACTTTTGCATAACCACAGCCTCAACGGTGGTAGGCACGGAAGTAATTTTTTACTACCGTGGTTGGTGAACCTATCGTGCGGTAGTACCGCTCCTAGCAGCGGTAGTACCGCTCCTAGCAACGGTAGTACTGCTCTCCTCGGGCTGTGAGTGCGTGTAACGGTTGGATTCTTTCCCCCACTATATAAAGTCCCATTGGATCTTATCCATCTATTGAGCTCATGTTCTTCCACCATTGTTGACCTTCTGAGAGCTTGCTAAATCTCAATCCGTCCAATGATTCTTGCTAGTTATTGAGGGAAAAGATAGAGATCTAGATCCACATATCCACCAATCACTTTCTCCTCTATGTGAGGGGAACCCCTTGGATCTTGATATTGGAGTTCTTTGTGAGCTCCTGGTTCTTCCTCTCATATTTCTCCATAGCTTTTCTTGTTGTGGAGGGATTTGAGTGTGAGGGACTTGACCACTTCGTGTGTTCTTGCCATTGCATTAGTTGTATCGGTTTGAGTTCTCCACAGTGATACGTGGAAGTGAGAAGTTGAGAAGCTTTTTACCCTTGGGTACTTGATACCCCTAGAGATTGTTCTTCGTGGATGCTTTGGCATCCTAGAACCTTGGTGGTGCCTCAGAGCTCAATCGTTGTGGTGTAAAGCTCCGGGCAAGCGACGGGGTCTCCAATTAAGTTGTGGAGATTGCCCCGAGCATTTGTGGTCACCTCGAAGCCATATCCCATTGTGGTGAAGCTTCGTGGTGTTGTTGGGAGCCTCCAATTAAGTTGTGTAGATTGCCCCAACCTTGTTTCTACGGGTTCGGCGACCACCCTCAATGGTCTCTTAGTGGAATCACGGCATCTTGCATTGTGCGAGGCCATGAGGAGATTACGGTGGCCTTAGTGGCATCTTGGGGAGCATCGTGCCTCCGCACTGCTCCAAACGGAGATTAGCATCCGCAAGGGTGTGAACTTCGGGATACATCGTCATCTCCGCGTGCCTCGGTTATCTCTTACCCGAACCCTTTACTTGTGCACTTTACTTTGTGATAGCCATATTGTTTCCTATCATATATCTTGCTATCACTTAGTTGTTTATCTTGCTTAGCATAAGTTGTTGGTGCACATAGGTGAGCCTAGTTGTTTTAGATTTTGTGTTTGACATACTAAATGTTAGTTTTATTCCTCATTTGTTCAAGCCTAAACCGTAACTATTTTAAAGTGCCTATTCACCCCCCCCCCCTAGGCGACATCCACGTCCTTTCACCTATCATTTGCTGAAATTTATCATGGAGCTCCTTGTTGGTCAGCCCCTCCTAGTTGATCTCGTTGGCTTGTGACCCTGGCATGGTTAGTAGCAATAGGAACACACAATAATATGAACCTAGAGACTACTAGGAAGTGGTGGTGGTGGTGTGTCACAAATCCCTCAAGTAAATCTCAACTTCTTACCAGTTCTTACCCAACATCACACGATGATCGGCAACCGTTGTAGTCAAAACTCTCAAAACTTGGATAAAGCGATTGCTAGGTGGTGTCAAACACACGAAGTAGATGTATGTGGAGCTGGGAAGGCTTATATTATGTTATTAAAATGGATGAGCAATAATCAGTTTAGAGATGCACAGTTGAAAAGACGCTCAACGGCAATACTGTGTTGGTCCTAGGGTAGACTGTGCTAGAGATGCGAGCCTAGAACACTAACAAAATCACGGCATTGCACGTAACAAGGAAGGAGCACACTCTAAATCTATTTTTTTGCTCAACAACATTTTTTTCTGAAAAAGTGTTAGAATGGTCTAACAACTGCCTAGTGAGAATTTTCCAAACTTAGTTTTTTTTAAAGTGGACCTATTTCTCTAGCGCGGGCAACACGAAAGTTAGGGAGTCCAACTTGATCACGACATGTAGTATGGTGTGATCTGGAAATCAACAACAAAGCAGCAAATACTGGACTCGGACTAGGATCGGTGGAGGATATGAATCTTGTGGAACTCGGACTAGTGGCGGATGTATGTAGGGATGGTGGAACACGAACTGGTGGCGAATTTGTGATGGAGGTGGACTCGGATTGGCGTGATGGTGGATATGGTGTGGTATATATGGACTCAGATTGGTGGCAGATATGCGGTGGTGGTATATGGCAGCGCTTATGTATCTGGTGTGGTGGCGGTATATGGCAGCGGTGAAGATGGTGCGGCGGTGGCATGGCAACCTGTGAACAGAACTCAAAACTCTAGATGACTAAACGCTAAGACGAGCAACTCGATGTAACATCCCAAATTTCCAATTTGGACTGTTATACATTAGATCATCTTTGCATATCATATCTTATTGTATTCTTGGTTGATCCTAGAAATTCTATGCAACTCAAGGATCCACGAAGAGAGTTGGGGATTTCGTTATTCTCCTATTTGAGCTTTCCCAACTTTTGAAAAGAGGATCATTTGGTTTTAATTATTTTCTCTTCGAATATTTCTAAATATGAAATAAAAGAGAAGGGATAAAATGACTTTCCCAAAATAAAAGAAATATTGGAGGAAAAGTATTAAAATAAAATAAGAATTTTATTCGGAGTTTTATTGCTATTTTATTTGAATTAGGAAAAAATGCGTTTTTCAAAATTGCATTAGAGGCCCAAATAAATGTTCACCTTGTCCGTTATATATTTAGAGGACGGGGAAAATTTATTTCAAGATTTTTGGAGTCCGTTTAGTATTTCTTTTATTTATTTTTCTGAGCGTCGGAATTTTTTTTTTAAGGAACCGACCTACCAGGCCGTGTCCGGCTAGGACACCCGACCCGGCGGCCTTTATAAGCCCCGTCCCCAGCCCCGAAACCCTAGCCACCCCGCCGCCTCGACCCCGCATCGCTGCCGGCCTCGCCGCCGAGGTAGCCGCCACCGGTTTTCGCGAGAAAACCAATTGTTTTTTTAAACCTAGATTTATTTTTTTAGATCGGTTTTATTTTTCCCCGGTTTAGTTAAATAGCGGACGTTCGTCCGTACGTTCGTTTCAACGAACGAAGTTCACCCGTTAGCCGTAGATAGCGAGCGTTCGTTCGTTAGCCTGTTCGTCAGTTTTTTTCACGGTTTTTCCGCGATTATTTTCGATCGCGATTTCTGCCCTGGTCTTCGTTTTAGTTTATCTTTTCGCTCGTTTATCGGATTCAGGCAATTCAAGCGCCTAGATCTTCGTCTCGAAGCCCTCTTTCTGTTTAACCAACTTGAACAAGATTTTTGTACTGTAAAATTTGACTCTAGTCCAAATTAGTAAATGGATCTTGTTTCTTTCGCAGTTTGAGTTTCGTTGCTTCGTTTGTTTTGATTCTTTTTGCAAACCGGAGTTCTTCAGTTGAACTTTCTGGTTAGATCTCTTATTTGAGTTTTACCCGTGCTTCTAGTTTGAGTGCTTATGTATGTAATTGTTTGTTGAGATAGAGTACCCGGAGTGCGAAGCGTGCTACTACGAGTCTTTAGGTTTTGCGGATCATCAGCAAGGCAAGTAACACTTTGATCATACCTCTTTTATACCCAGTTTTTATTGCACTAGATCAACCCTCAAACATTGCATGGTTAGGATCTGATTAACATGTGGGTTTTGGGAAGTAGATGATGAGGTAGAACCTATTGCCCTATTTATTATCAAACCTTTGGGAGTTACTTCTACGTTATGCTTATATTGATATGCTATGCTCGTAGACGTGGATTGGGTGAGTGTATCCATGACAGATGTGAGTACTGTTAATCAATGGTTAAGTTAAGGTGGCTACTTAAATACACATCTGGGTGGATTGTTTGAGGCACCCTCGGGTACCCAGTGGTTGTCAGGGCACCTGGAGAAATCCAGCGTTGTCCTAGGATATCCCGAGTAACCGTGTGATCATCCTACGGTCTGCCACCCAGGCTCAAAGAGATCATAAGATTATTCATACTAGAAACTTCCGTGTGCAGCCACAAGCCAATATGGGCTCTGGCATGGTTGAGTAAGTTGCGTGAAACTCTTGAAGAGGTAAACTAGCAGATGTAGTGGGTTGTAGGTGTTACTGTCTATCCAGAGTAGAGAGTAAATGCTTCAGAAAGACTGTGTCTCGAATCTCCGACCATGGATGTAATCGAGTCTTGTGGGGAAAAGTGTGCAAACCTCTGTAGAGTGTACAAACTAATCATGGTTAGCCGTGTCCCCGGTTATGGACATCTTGAGTATCTGGTTCTTGGATTATCATGTTGATCTCATCACTCTAAATTAATTTGTTGGGTTTAATGATGATGTTTAATTGGGGATTGAGTTGGAGGAACCTTCTCAATGTTTGACAACTACCCTGATAGTTAAATAAAACTTATTCCTTTGTTGTAGGAAAAAGATTGGCTTTATTAAAAACTGTTAACCATAGAGCTCTCCACGAGCCATATATGCATGTAGAGATAGCATTTCATTCTGTTCATTACTCTAGGTGTTACATTGCCAGCATATTCCATGTGCTGACCCATTTCGGGCTGCAACATTTCATGTTGCAGACTTTTCAGACGATGACTAAAGTGACATAGGTCGTTGTCTTTCACTCAGCTATGTCGTTGGAGTTGATGGACTCACTTTATCTTCCAAGCCTTCCGCTGTTATCGTTTTTAGATGGCCTTAAGCCATATTATTGTAATAAGTTCTCTTTTGAGACATTCGATGTAATAAGTGTGTGATTGAAACTCTGTTATAAATCCTCAAGTATTGTGCGTGTTAGCATTACCGATCCAGGGATGGCACTGATGAACAGAGGCTAGACTGTTTGAGGTCTGGTCGCTACACTCGACACGGCGATGCAACAACAAATTCAACAAAGCAAAACACCAAACAGAAAATTGCAAAAGGCTCAGATTGGTTCGGATAGGATGAACCAACCCTAATTTTTTGTGGCTTTTCCGTGGACTATAGGTATGAAGAACAGATGCGATCTAAACTACGAAAAACTGGTAAAATCTCACCGAGCAACCTGGAAATATGATACCTCTTCATAGAGGCAAAGTTGTCCCTGTCTTTCGATGAGATGTGACTATCGTTCATGGTGTAGACTTTGACGATCCGACTATGAACGTGTGAGGATGTCGCGCCTTAGCAATCGCTAAACCAACTCCGAGAGGTTTATTTACCATGTCAGGGCACGATCAACCTAACCACAAGGGTCTGTTTGCTGCATGCAAATGAAGAACAATCAAGAAACTGAAATTGCAATCTGGATATTGTGAATATAAGAGGAAGACTTTATTGATGAAAGTGGGGTTCTATGACGTCTTGGTCTGGTCGTAGAACACAAACAAAGGACGTGAAGTTGCACCTATGGAGGAATTCTAATCTAAACAAAAAACAAGTCTAAACGGCGCCCTAAGGGTCATATATATGGGGGAATAGAGGGGGAATTTTGTACTCCTTGGAGGAAGGGTCCGAAACCAATCCTAACTCAATTTTCCCACACATACGGACTCTAAAACAGCCTATAATGTGGTATTTCGAAATTACATGGGCCTGGCCCAAAAATAAGGTGATCCAACACCTATAATAGTCTACGGATGAAATTTATGAAGTGTCATCTTGTATAATTCGTCCAAGCCTTCATGTTCTCCTTATGGTGGCTTAAAAGTACGAAAATTACCACTGGAAACTCCATTATTCTTTTCCACGTGTGCACCTTCTTCTCCATGCTTGATCCCACTCCAATGTCCATCCTTCTTTTGCATGTTAGGTCCTTCATTCATAAGTAAAACAGAAGTATATAATTTAGGCAGCATCATATGTTCTTGCACATTAGAAGGATTTCCATGAAACAAAAGTACCTGATAATTCAATTGACGTATGCGAACTCTAATAATTGATCCAGTATGTATAGCACCAGGGATTGTAGGTGTAACAATGATATTGATGTCCTCATCATGATGTCTTGGATTTTCGGCCATACTGTCATAGTGTGGCACTACGACCTTTAACCTAAGCCTCACAGCGTGTTTGGTAACCTTTAGGAAGAAGATGAGCTTTTGGACGAGGGAGTTGTGACGAGATTAGATACAGAAAGTGTCATTTTATTTCCAATCCCTTGTCTGATATGTCGGAATTTAAGAGAGGTGTTTATTCTCCGAAAGTGCATAGGAGCTCTCGGATGCTACACCCCTTATATTCAAAAATAATTTAGTAATTCAAAAAAGTCAAAAATCTTGGAACTTTTTATAGAATCAAACATGACCAAGTATTGCACTCGTGTAGAAATATTAAACCCGGAATTACTTTCATTGCATCCGGAATCAAAGATTTCCCAAAAGGGCTAGATAAAAATACTATTCATGCTATATTGTCGTCATAATTTTGTTTTTTTGCCCTGATGTTCATGGAAATAATTCCTTGAACAAACTTTTTATACGAGTACATTACCTGGTCATATTGGATTCTAAAAAAGTTCTAGGATTTTTTTACTTTTTTTTTGAATTACTAAATTATTTTTGAATATAGGGGGTGGAGCACCCGAGTGCTCCTAATCCACTCCCGTTTATTCCCTTGTTTATTTAGACGACGACAAGTTATGACGAAGGGTCAAGATGTTCTCCATATAGGTCAATTCCCTCTCAGTTCCCACCATGTTAATAAAATGGTGAGAATTAAACTCTAAACTCCCATGTCCGATCCAACTATACAGGTGACTTTATATCTTTATAACCACTTAATTCTCATTTCCTCTCTCTAATTACCTCCAACCAAATAGGCTGCCAATGGCATGCTTTTGAGCTTTTCGGCAGTTCGGCCGAGCCTCTTGTTGAAATACCTTGGGGTTGCCTTTGCCGACCGACGCCTTTGCATTCCCAACCTTTGGAAGACAAGATGGCCACCAAGCTCGTCCTCTAGCACAGGGTAGGCACATCATGGCGGCGAATAGGCGGTTTTGGTCAAGTTGGCGCTCTCATATCTAGCGATCTACCAACTCAGCTCCCTACACTGCCAGTGGGAGTCATGGACAGCTTGAGCAGTTTTGGTCGCTCCTTCTAGTAGGGAGGGTGTGACAAAATATTCCGTGACAGGTGCAAGATTAATTGGGAGGCAATCTTTAGGTATAATGGACTGGGCATCTTACACCATTTACGGCCCTGCTTGGGATGTCTTTTTTTACCAAATACACATGTAAAAATAATACACACCTGACACCTCCATCCATCGATTTAGTTTTCAGCTGGTTTCATACTTATGACCGGTATAATACCTCTGTAAAATATTACGCTTGTAAAAATAAAACGGCATTCCAAACAGGGCCTTAGTTGCATTGTTTGTGTTGATGGGCATGGGCACACCTTGCGAGATCGATGAGATTGGTCCTTCTATGCAATAGTTGTGGTTAGTAGTACTTTCTCCGTCATGGTTTAAAAGACGTGCTTAGAAATTCTCAAAAACCTAGATGATTATTGATTGGCTATGAGATACACATGCATACAGAAGTAGTACAACAAAGTACTAATTAGTTGCTAGGAGTAAATGCAATGCGTCTTAAACCTTGTCTATTGTAAAAAAATGCACGTAAATTTAACCTTGTCTTCCAAACTACTTCCTCCGTTCCTAAATATAAGTCTTTTAAGCGATTTCACTAAGGGTCTACATACGGAACAAAATGATTGAATCTATACTCTAAAGTATGTCTATATACATCCAGTCCACTAGTGAAATCTCTACAAAGACTTATATTTAGGAACGGAGGGAGTATTTGGGACGGTACCAGGGTGCACTTCTTGTATGCTCCATGAATCAATGGGCAAAGACAATTAGAACACGTTTCTGAATAAACTGAATTCAAATTTAAATTATTTTATTTTATAAGGTTAAGTTTGAATGTAACATTTTCATTTGGATTATTGTTACACTAATATCTATCTTTGAGTTATTTTCAATATACTGTGTAAACAAAAACGGAGAGGGCAGGCATTAGGTGATCACAGTTGGATGGCCTGCACCCGACCGAATTTCCGCTGACACGTCTAGACGTGCCCACAAGCCGAAATTTGATGATCCGCGGTGGAAATGCCCCTAACAACCTCTATCTAACTCATAATGTGACCATTTGCACTAACAAATTCATGATGTCGTGACCAGATTATGTCTTTAAGCAGGCACTTCTGCCTCGAAGAAACAAGGGTAAAGAAGTTAATCCACCCAATACAATGAACATCCATAAACTACAAGAGCTTAGTCCCAAAACTTGGGCCACATATAAAACAAAGGCCAGAAGTTAGTTCTACAAAAATGGATACATTCTGCAAAATCCATATTAAAAAAAGTCAGGTCAATTCACATAAATTTTCGTGAGGTCAATTGCCGAGACGAGACTTCGATATCTTTTGTGTATATGTTTGTGAGTGCAAAAAGCAGCAACACGAAGACTACTTGCGCACTTACAATTCCAAAATGGCTAATGCTGTTGCCAATCTCCATCCAGCTCCCTGTGTTTTGGACCTGTGGTCGAAATGAAAAGGAATATTCACCATATTATCTACTGCAGGAGTAGGAATTGCCATTTGAACAGAGATAATTATGTACACAAAAACCTAGTCTCTGTTTGAAACACAAAAAAATATTCTAAAACATGTGGGAACTGAACCATGCATTCTGTATTCCATTTGACTCCTGTGTGGCAAATGTGCCCTGAACATAGTAATCAGCATAGGAAAACCAACATGGGTTGAGCATTTATCAACAAGTTTAAACAGAGAACATCTAGGTTCAGCGGCACTTCTTCTGAAGAGAAGTTTGGACTCCGGCGCAGTTCAATTTAAAATCATCAAAGGGCATAAAACCCTTGAGGCCTTGAACTCTACAACTTTAGTCTAAAAGCAAGGGTTACAGGACCATTACTTGTGTATGTGTGTGTGTGTGTGTGTCGTTTTAGTGTCCTATATTACTTTACAGAGGGAGTACCTTGCAGAGCTCTAACATGATAAACCAAACACCATTCAAATGTCAAGGGAATGAGAAATGATGAAAATTGTATATAAATTAAATACGGTCAATAAAAGAAAATAGCGAAAGTGCTGAAAGAATTTCAGGTACATAAGGGCAGAACACACATACCAGGAAAAAGAAATGAATTGTCATCACATCTGAAAGCAGTATTACAAGAAAATAACAACCGATACGTGGAATCCTTACAATCTTGGTTATGGCACTAAATGTACATCTGCAGTAAGTCAGAACATACTGTATAAGCTTACTGACAAACAGCATCCAGTTGAACATGAATAAAATAACAAAATTATCTAGGTGTCATATGGAAGGCCCAAAGCCCCGTCTTCTGCAGGCTGAACATGTTCCGTTTTCTATTATGCTAGACAGCAGACGCTAAATAAGCACTCCACAAAACGAAAGGTTCCATATGGAAGATGGCCCATATGTACGTTTTTCCGCTCAAATATGCCAGAGGCAGTCTGAACATGTTGAACAGGAACCAAAATTATTCCCAAAACCATCCAAGTGCATTAAGTTGAACATTACACATTTAACCCGCCTGCATATCTAAAATAAAGATGAAACTGTAGTCTATTATTATGTCAGATACAAAAAGTGACTGGTGTTTCAGTAATTATCATTCCCAAAGGACCAAGAGATATATACTCATTCGTTTATGGTGTATCAATTATCTTGAAGCTCTACACTCAATTCTTCCAAAAATTGCCTCCCAGAAAAAAATAAGGTAAGGTAGAATAGGATACAGATTTTTGTTTCATCCTATCACACAGCGAAACTTGTTTTGTAACAGGAACCTTCACTTAAATCATACTCCCTCCGCCCGGAAATACTTGACATAGGAATGGATGCATCTAGATGTATGTCAGTTCTAGATACATCCATTTTTATGAATTTGTGCAACAAGTAATTCCGGACGGAGGGAGTACTTTGTACAGAGCGTACACAACTACAAAGTTATTAGACTCAAACTTTGTCCAGCACATCAACATTAACTTAAGGTTAAAGTCACCAGCGAAAATAATTGGCACGGGAGTAGCACTAGCCAGAGATTTCAGATCAGGCAACAAAAGCAAGTTGAGGGCCATAGATGTTTACAATTGCCACTGTTTACCAGAACTTCTTTGCAAACAGTTGATGGATACGAAAAGAACAGAGCAAAGACTCGCACAAACTGAAAGAATATCATCCTTCTAAGCAATGATCACTCCTCCACTCGCACCAACAGATGGAGTGAAAGCGAAGTGGTCAAAACCAGGACCACAAAAATCATTGATAATCGGGGCATCAACCATATTCATCTTGGACTCTTGCAAACAGACAGCTGACACATTCTTCTGTTGCACAACACCCGTAACAGCAGCTCTCCGGGCGGGTGAATTAAGCCCACGGACATTCCAAACCAAAACATTGCACTAAATCATGGAAACTAAGCCGGCAAAGACTAGGAAGATGTAAGATACAGGTACATAGCACCACGACAGTCGCTCGAGCAGTCTTCTGCACCCTGCGGCCACCAACCGCGTGCAGCAGCACCGTGGATGCATCAATCTCCACCAGAGTCAGCCCGTCCTTGAAGTTCTGCCCATACTGCTAACAGAGCAGCAGGGTCCTGCTCCTCAAATGGCAGCCCCAGCTTCTTGCAGATCAGCTTCTGCGCCTGCGAGATGGCATCGCCGCCGCACCTAGACTTGGCCACACGGTGATAGCTAAACACGCTGTCTCCTGGGTGCGCCCATGGGCTTGAACATGGTGATTGCGAGGATGCCCAAGGTCATAGGCTTGGAGATGAGAGCGATGAACCGGTCGAGGGCGGCGGCAGGGGTACGCCGTCACCGTTAGCGAGGGTGGCGGTGGGGGACAAGATCGGCACCGGCAAATGGGTGGGGTTTAGGATTTAGGGAGCCCAATGACGGCCGATCAACACATACTGCCAGGTGTGGTAGGAGCGGGCGGCTCAGTTGCACTCTCAACGTTTTCCTGGCCCAAAGGCCCTAGGAAGCAGCCCAACCACCGGCTCGGCAGAAGGCTGGGGCAGCAGGTCATGCAACTCCAGGCGGAGAAGCTGCAAGCCCGCTTCCATCTGGTCCATGAGAAGGGCAGCATGCATCCGAGCGGACCTGAGGATGGGCCCCACAGGGCAGGTGGTCTAGTCCCTCGCCTTGACCATCTCGCAAGAGGCGTTGAAAAGGGAGCAGCCGGGGCTCGCATTTCCATCCCAACAACATCAACATCAGAACAGGAATGTTCCAGCCGCGGTGCAGCCGAGAAGAGAAAGCGCTCATGGGAGGGTGCAGGGCAGAGCTCACGGATGCCATGGGCTGCACCAGAGTGCACGCGAGCTTAGGAACGACAGCAGTGGCCAGCGGCTCGCCCATGCAACCAGCCGTGGTACAGCTTTCAGACAGCGTGGGAGGCTGTGAGCATGCGCCCAACTACACCGTTAGCCCGCCGTTGCCGTCGCCCGACAGCCCACCATGGACAGGAGGTAACAGAGAGGGGAGTGTGTTCTGCGTCGTTAGGATATCCACTGGGAGAGACAGAACAGGCGCCTGCAAACCGAGCACTTGTGGAGGGAGAGGCGCAGGCGCCGGCAACAGACTGGACGGCGGCCCAACATGGTGAGCACCCAGCTTGCAGCGCCGATTCGAGGAAGAGCTCCTGCCAAGACGGTAGAAGACCGAAAACAGCAGGCTCGGGAGGGGGGTGCCATCGATAAGCCCTCGAGCACAATGATAGCAACAGATGGAGGTGTCCCAATCACCGTCACCAGCAGCAGCACCAGACGCCACTGGAACGCCCTCATGACACAGGAAATACGCGAGGGAGCCGAGATGGATCAGCACTGGGCACTGCAGGGCCACGGGGTGTGGGATGTCCAACAAATCCCATGGGTTGTCGTTGACATTCTTGTCAGAGCCGTCCGGCAGCGTGAGCAACTGGAGGGACCGTTGCTCGGCAGCGATTCACCGACGCTAAACATCACCTTCTTCAGCAGCAAGTTGGGGTCGTCCATCCAAGTGTAGACAATGAAGTACGAGAGATCTTTACGCTCCAGCGAGGACACAGTGATGGTGTGGAAGTGGCACATCGCCTGTTGCGTCATCACCACCAAGAAGGCCTCATTGGGCAGGCCCTCGATGAAAAGCCGGACGCGGTACCTAAGCGGGATCATCTCCGCGAAGAGGTTGGCTGCATAATCCTATATGCAGATTGCGTCACATCCATCCATAAACAATCTCGCATATCTTGGTTTGCTGCTCCTTCACTATGGACGTTTTGAAGTTGCTGCTCCCAGTGCCCAACCTGCCCCTGTCTCGAGCACCTTCTGCTGCTAACATCGTAGGCTGGTGGTCTAACGCATGTGCTGCTCTCTCATCTAGAAAACAGCGTGAGTGGGGATCCCTAACCATCCTTGCGGGCTGAATTGTCTGAAAGGAAAGGAGCTGTAGGATCTTCAATAACAAAGCTACTGCTGCTCATCTTGTTGCTAAGATCTCTGAACTGAATGCATGGTGTGGCACCGGGGTGCCAGGGGTACAGTGTGACATCCTGAACACCTCTAGGGCTTGTTCGGTTAATCCCCACCACAAGGGGATTAGAGGGGATTGGAGGGGTTTGATGTGGATTTTGACTTGCTGGGGATTTAATCCCTTCCAATCCCCTTCAAACCCCTTGAAATCCTATGGAACCGAACAAGGCCCTATCGAGCTCTGTTGTATAGGGTAGCATCTCAGGTTTTTCTTTTCTTCTGTGCTTCGCTTTTCGTGTTCTGTAACTTTATTTATTCCTCTTAATATAACTGAAAGCAGCGCTGCTGCATTTCGTCAAAAAAACTTGCATAAGATAAAAAAAAAGGCTGAGAAAACTTACATGACAAGCATATATGGAATGAACAATTTGAAAATCAGAAGTGCCGTCATAAGAAATGGCTGCCACGGGAAAAAAAAGGAGGAATGATCAGTAACTGGAATTAAAAAGATTAACTTAAACAGAAAAACAATACATCACAAGCACTTACACTAAATATTGTGATGAATCTGTACACAGATGATATCTCAAAGCTTGCAATGCTTGCAAAATTACCAGTTCCAAAGAAAGCAACATTGAATAAGATCATCTGCAAGGCAAAACGACACATTTGTAAAACATACACAAGCACTAGTAGCAGAGGCCTTGGAACTTTGGAGCTAGTAAGGTAGGAAAGGAGGATGTGAGTGTTGAGTGGCCTGAAATAATACTGCATCAATCAAGAAATGCCTTCACACAGCCAATGGGTGTCAGGCTTATGGACTGTGGAGGCAAGTATGCGACAACTTACAAGCACCAGAACATATATAAGGCAAACCAGGAACCTCAAGGGACTTAACAAAAAAATGAGTGCACTGATTTCAGTTCAATGAAACCCTACAATCCCTTTAACTCACTTGATATCACTCATCAGAAACCTAAAATTTTAAGCCTAAGATACTATCAATTCACTTGTCCTACTGCAATACCACTGAGACTTTCTTCCTACCTATTGGCATGTCTACTGATTTCACAGTCTCCATTGGCTATCCCTACTGAAAAGGATTCAGCTTTGACTGGAGTTAATACATCTTCATATTGGCGGATGACCCGTGTCCATAAGATATTTAAATTTTTTTCAAGCAACCAGCAGGAGCGCCGCCTTTTCATTAAAAAATGGAGAGAACAAAGTATGCTTATAAGGTATTGTTACTCAGAAACCTTGTATAGTGCTGAAAATTTTTCCTCAGTGTTGTTATGCACCTAAGCTATGGACTGAGATCATATTACTCAGAAAGCATACAGCAGTCCAGAACACAAGATGGAAAAAGGTCATAGCCTTACAAATAACAGAGGGATTCGTAAATCAGATAGTTGTAAGCATCTTTCGTCATAGCCATAAACTGATCCATCCACAAGGCTACTGTAGCACGCAGAATTGCTTCCTTCAGAGCAATACAAGTTGGCAGATTCAAGAAATATCCATCCCATGAGTACCAGCGCAAAAGCACTATAGAAAACCGCTTCATAGCTGCAGAGGTCAAATTTTCAAACAACGTATCATGTACATGATATCCCATGGATACATCAACAAAATATTTGATCTATGAATACTTCAGCGTAAGTTAACTGCATACCCAATAGAAAGCAGCAGAAACGAAGGGGCAAAACCCAAGAAGATAGATGTAAGACGGGATAGAACGCTACAAGGTGAAAAGAGCGGTAGCACCATCGCAAAACCTGCCAAAACATGATATGTCAAAAAACCAACACCCCAAAGTCTTAGAAGTTCAGCAAGAGCAAACCAGGATAACAATAATCAAAAGGTACGGTATTTCAACAACAAAACGATGCATGTTTAATGGAGTTTAACCAACTCGATTTCAGATAGAAGAAGCTCTGTTGATCCGTGTGGTAATGCAAAACTAAAGTTAGTTTCTTTACACGGGATCATCTATTTCTCAGTGTCTCAGATAATTTGTATTTCCTTCTTTTAGATATACAGTTTCTCTTGCAGCTCGTTTGGCACCTATGATTTCATTTCATTTGATAGAAATGAAATGAAATGAAATCTATGCCCAGATTTCATTTGCTGAAATCTAGATTCCAAATCCAAATCTCATGTTTGGCTGCCACTAGGATTTATCAACAGTAATCAAGAAACAATATGCCTCGAGCAATAAACAAACCAGCAATTTCTGGTTCAGTCATACAAAATTCAGCTGCAAGTTCAAGAGGATGAGCAGATTACAGTATGACTGAGATTGGCTACCTGCTGTAAGTGGCGGAGGGAGCCACAGGGCAGATTGGTTCACAGTCGAGAAGGTCAAGGTGGCCATTATCTTGGGGTCGAGTTCGATGCGGAGTGGTAGAGGTTCCCTTGGATTGGCTCCGGGGATGTACTGCTGGTGGAGATGGACTCCCGACGGCCCAGGTCCTCTGGACAAGGCGGCGGCCACGTATCCGTGGTTCTAGGGTTCTGTCACACCTCCATCCCCTGATGCGGTGGACAGCGGTGCGGGCCAGGAGGCGGGGGCCACTGGCCAGGGTGTGTGCGTGTATAAGTAGGTGTGTGGGCAGAGGAGATACTATGCATTGTATGAGACTTCAGATCCTCTCCCTACTTTCCTCTTCTCCCACCTAACTTTCTCTGTACCTCATCTCCTTCTTCAATAAAGCAACTCAGATCTCATCCCCAATTCCCCTTGTACCGATCCTTGGATCACTGGGTCGTTACACTGCCAACGGAGAGGGCGTGCAGGAGAGCCGCGGGGCGGGGTGAAGAAGAGGTCACGTGCGAGCGTCGCAGGATGGGGGAGAAGCGGAGGAGTAGATCACCATGGGCGGCGGCAACGGGTGGAACCGTGGAAGGAGACAAGGGTTTCAGGGCGAGACGAGGGAGACGGGAACGAGCGGAATTGTGAAATGATAGCTTCCCAGCCAATAATACCAACAATACCAGGCCAGCCAAACGTGTTGGTGACGGAATTCTAAAATGAATTTCATGAATTCCGACCCAAATGATAGGTGCCAAACGAGCTGTAAGTGATTATGAATAAAGCTTATCCGAGAAACTTCACATTTCTGTGATATAATCATCCCAACTGATGGACTATCAATTATCCCGTATTCCTATACAACAATGCAGAGAATTATGTAGTCAAGGCATCAACGCTCTGACCCAACGGCGAGGTGGACAGATTGGTACACAAAAGTGAATGACACCAAATTCTTATCACAGATGTAAACTGTGACTGCAAGTGAAAAGCCACAGGAATATAGATGAAGCAGCACAAGGTTGTAGAGGAGCAACTCCACCTTGCTGCTATGAACTGTACAACACAACTGTCGAAGGAACTACTTTAAGTCTTCAACGCGATGTGCTAGATATCGCTCTACAGTCAAAAATGGGCCGATATGGCAGCAGGAGTTCAATGCAAAACTCCTAGAGCACAAGATCTATTCCAACATCTTAGACAAGAACACCGGGTCTATTAAGGGCGACTCCAACCGGCCAACCCGTTTCTTCTGATTGTGTCCATTTGGGTTCGCGAGGGCAAAACCCACAGCCCAACATGCAAAGGCAAACACATCTTATGCCCAACATTTGGGTTCGTGCAGCCAGATTTGCGTCCACACGGACACGAGACAGACAGGCCTGCGCGTCGGCCACCCCCTGGTCCTACTTAATTCCACGCATGATGGCGGGCCCGCACGTCAGCCACCCAACCTCCTCCCCAGGCATCCTTTTTAATGCAGGCCGCCCAGTTCTCTTCCCCTTGCCCCCCAGTCGCCCGACATACAACCCTAGCTGGGGATATGCACGAACACGAGGCCGACTCCACCTCAGGGCAGAGCTGACGCTGCCTAAGGCCACGCGGCAACGTATGTACGTCGGCCTCAAGCAGAGCGAGCGGTACTGGCAAGAGGCCACCCCGATGTTGTGGCCTGACGTCCACCTGCCGAACAACTGGCACCTGAACCCAGAGTGTTCCAGTGCCTGCCGTTCTAGCCTCCACCCGCGCATGAGGACCTCCATCGCGACCCGGCATTCACCCGTCAACTCACCATTCTGGGACACTTGGTTCCGCGACGAGCATAACATGGGCATCAGTCCTACTTCGCCACTCGTGCACCTGCCTGCCCCTAGTCCCCCACGTGAGCATGCCCCCAGTCCCCCACCACTAACCGACGAGGCCTCCCAGCTCAATGAGGAGAACAAGAAGGCCTACAAAAAGGCCATCGAGGACTCCCGGCTCACCGAATCGGAGGGCCTTGCATACCAATTGGCCTTATCGGCAGCAGGCGATGTCTCCATGTCGGAGCAGCAGTAGCAGCAGCCGGAGAACGCGCTAGGGCCATTAGTGGGGCAATCTTTGTCAATGACGAACATGGTGCCCTGCTCGCCGTGGTGGATGTCGTGCATGCCCGTATGGTTGTGCACACCCAAGGAGGCCGAGCGGCATGCATTGCAGGAGGCGAGCAGTGGCAAGCAGAGCAGCAGGATGCAGCGCATCATAATCAGACATCGTTGGAACCAGGCGTTTCCATGGGCGGCACCGGTGTTCGTCGATCTGAGGACGACGAAGACGACAACTAGAATAGTTTTATTTAATGGTTTTAGTTAATGTTTTTAGTTTAATTAATGTAAGACTGGACTTCTGGTGGCTGTTTTTTTTAATTCAAAAATTCAGACCAAAACGTCAAATGCGTCCCTCCGTGTTGGGCGCACCTATGGGCCAGCGGACAAAACCAGACTTTGTTGTCTGTTGTTTGCCTGGACGACCCAAACAGACAAAAAACGGACACATTGCATGTCCGTTTAGGTCGGACGGTTGGAGTTGTCCTAAGGCTGGTTGTAATGGGGAGTATCATATACTAGTATCATGCATATAATACTAGTGTATGATACTACATCCGTAATGCATAGTATTATACATAGGATAGTTCATTTATTGTCATGCATGATACATAGTAGCACATTATTTAATATGATATGCTAACATGATGGGATACCCAGCTCTCTCTTTCTTCATTTAATTCTATGCCACCTCATCAAAATTGCCGAGTTGGCATGCATGATACTACCTATGATACGCCCATTACGACCAGCCTAAGACTAGTGGGTACTAGTAAATTGCACGTGTTTTGCAGCCAATGATGACACTATGGCTTCAATTTGAATGATTCTCAACAAATTAGTATTTGCTTTAAAAATTTAGGAAGTATTAGTATCGGTCTAGGAGTCCTATATTTCCTTTCTTGTACCTCAAATCTTGTGTACCATATATATGCACCTTGGGCCTTGCAATACAATCAAGTTGTGTCCATTATTAGAGCCCTAGGTTCTTTTTTCACAGGCGCTACTCATGCTCCAATCCAATATCGACTCATGCTCCAATCCAATATCGCGCCGCCGCCGTAATCCTCTCGGTCGGCTGCTATTTTCCTCTATTGCCTTTGTGTGCACCTGCTCTGGTCGCTGCTCTCTCTCCCATGATTTGCCTCAAGTCAACGCAACGCCATCACCCACGAGTCCCGCTGCCGCTCTTCATCACCTCGCCCGCGATTCACGCTTCTTCCCGGTCGAGATTTCCTCCCACTGTTGTTCCAAATCAAAGTCCACTGCCATCGTGATTCGCCTGTTCCAAGCCGAGGTTCCGGATGGACGCCCAGGCCGCCAGCTCCTCTTTCGCCCTCCGCCGGCTGTTGGCCACACTCGCGCTTCACACCCCCACGCACCCCCGCCCACCGGATTTACCCGCCCATGCCGCCGGCTGCTCCATCCCCATCCAGCCACCAGCCTCCACCCATGTACTGACTTCTCGATGTCCAGCCATCTGGTGCCTCATCCGCCAGCTTCCTGTATGCGGCGCCTCGTCCGCCGGCTTCATCTGTGCAAGGCTTCTTGTGCCTCACTCCTAGTTTGTCCCGCACACACGTGAAGCTAGCTGCATTGTTAGGCTTCCTATGTGCAAGGCTCCACGCAACTGCTCCTGGTTTGGCCTGCACATGTACACTGGCCTTCATTCCAGCCGGCACTCATGTTCAGCTGAGTAGCTTGCGCACATGTGCTGCGAGTAGATCTGCTCCGCTGAGTTAAAAAACCAGGCACAATGATCTCGTTTGGCATGCATCTCCCTCGCTCCCAGACTCTTGATTGTGCTTCCTATATTGGTCCCGTCTCGCACATGCACCGTCTCTCGGTGCTTGGTGCTCATCACAGGGTCCCTCGCTCCCCGACTCTTGACGGTGTTTCCTATATTGATCATGTCTCGCAAATACGCTATCTCTCGATGATTGGTGCTCGTCACAGTTGTCACAGGGTCCACCTGTGACATCATCCCTTCCGACGCCTTTCGCGGGCTGTGTTGGTCGCTATACAACAAATCCTCTTGCAAGCTTCGCACATTGCTCCACACCGACTCCTTTCATTGTTCGGTGATTTTCAACGGTGCTCAGTCTCGCGCATGCATCTTCTATCGGTGTTGCCTGCCCTTGCGCTACGTTTGTTTTTCGCTGCTCTTTGCCGGCATCTAATGTGCACGGCTTTCTCTGCATCTTCCACTCTTGCATCCACGATGGCTTGCATCTCTGTCCCATGTATCCTTTCTAGTTTCTAGCTCTATATTTTCCGTTGCATCGACCAAATCCGTTGATATTTTGTGTTTCTCATTTCATGCAAGTCCACCATACTGTTTGGCAGCCTTTTTCCTTTTTCTGATCCTTGTCCTTTCTATAGGATTTCTGTGACCTCTCTTTGCATTGTTGATCTACGCCCATTCTCTTGCCGCGGGTTTTCTTGGGCTATGATTTTGTGTGAAATGCTTCATTCTTTTGATGTGTCATCTTCTTTTGACAACCCATCTTCTCTTGATACTTATATTGTATCTTCTACTGATGCAGTGTCTTAGGTGTCTTCCTCTGATGTGTTTTCTTCTTTGGCTTGACTCGACAGGTTTTGAAGACTCTTCATGATACGACGACAATCAGGACGTGGATTTTGGATTGTCAATTTTCTTTCTAGTGTTACACTTCTTCAAATGCAATGTTGTTGTATACACTTTGCATTTGAGGGGGGGGGGGGGGGGGGGGGGGGTGTTATGAAGTATATTAGTATCCGTCTAGGAGTCCTGTATCTCCTTTCTTGTACCTCAAGTCTTCTGTACTATATTAGTATCAAGTCTTTTGTACTATATATATGCCCCTTGGGCCTTGCAATACAATCAAGTTGCATCCATATGATATAACATTAATGTCCTTTTCAAATCTCCAATCCACAATGGGTAGATCTATCGCATATATGCGAACACATACTCACAAGCAATATATTTATCAAATTCAAAGTGGATTCCCCCAACCCTCTCTCAAACTGAGCTATTTCCACTTTTTCTAACACAAAGTTCAAGCTGTTTGATGAAAAAACCTTTTTTTTTAATCCTTTCCTACTTTTTCTTTTAAAGTGCACTGGCATGCCGAAAGGTTGGCAACCATCCAAACAAAGACCAATGTTTGAGCCATGGCCAAATTTTTGGTAAGGTACACTTTGGCCACAATCCAAACATTCCCATAGCCATGAAGAACTGAAGTGAGACAGAAATGTGAGACACTGGAGATATTTAGCAGCATGATTGCAAGATTATAGGGTCAGTGTTTATGGCTTACCAGCTACGCACCAGTTGATCAACTGGTGCAATGGGTGCAGTTCTTTGTGCTGAGACCGATGAGATGTAGTTAACCACACCATAATTGAAGACACTGAGATCAAAATAACCTAGAGCACAGTGACAGCTGTCAACACTATGTCAACTTAACTTTAACAAAATAAATATCGATACAACAAATTGCCTTTTGTACCTGAACAAAAAATAGCTTGGAGGATTTAGGGGCTTGTTTGTTTGCTCGATTAAGATACAACCAAAAGGTGCTGGTATTGATGGTCGCCCATCTCGAAGCCATTGCGATCAATATTATAAGTGCCCCGCTAAAAATTCTGCATAAGTAAGATTCATCAAATATAATAAATGCAAGTAAAAACAAAACAGAAAGATTAAAATGTGGTGGCAGTTAGTCATGTATGCCTTGACTCTCAATGTCATAAATTTCAGAGAACAGCATCGGTAGCATATTATGTATATGTAATTTTTAAACTCTGAGGTGTCAGCTAATATTAACAAATGAAAAAAAAACATTGTATTAATATACTGTGAGCAAAGAAGCATACACTAAGTTGTTATTCTCTGGAATTTCAGCTGGCATCAATGTGAATACAGACAGGAACCAGCATGCGAGCCATGTGTATATTGCAACAGCAGGGCTAGCTTCAATAGAAAAGGCTCCGCAGACTGAAGCTAGTACCCCAAGGGCCAAAAAGCACCATGTATAAAGCTTCCGATCAAAGAAGCTCATAACCTGCACAGAAGTATCAAATCCTATGTCAAATCTCAGTCTTATAAGTTAAATATTTTAGGTGTCAATAACAGGTTGTGTACGCACCAGAAACTCCAATATGAGCAATGCAGCAACCGAACTGATCAGAAGATTCATAATGTACTTGAATGGCATATTAAACAATTCCCTCCATGCTGACTTCATGAATTCGTAGTTTTGTACAATTCTTGTCCAGAGGAATATTGTCATAAATACATAAGCATGGTAAAGTGGTGGAGATTTCTCTAGAAGTAGTATAATGGATGATAAACCCATGAACAAGCATCCACCTATGTATACCTGAAACCGGGAGAGATAAGATGAAAATAGTGTAAAAGTACCACATCAGCTGTCACCAAATAGAAAAGACATTCCAGTAAATTATAATTATAATTCATCATTTTTCAAGTAACTTTGAACAGTTCACAAGAATGAATAAGTACCAAACCCATATATTTTGAACATAATTCTGTCTGACGCTTATGTAAATTTTACAGCAATGCTGGATTTCATTAGGGAAAATAAGAGTATCTGAGAGAAAAAGAATGAATAAGTACCAAAACCATATATTCTGAACATAATTCAATCTGACGCTTATGTAAATTTTATAGCAATGCTGGATTTCATTAGGAAAAGTAAGAGTATCTGAGAGAAACAGAAACAAAACATATGTGAAGTAGATAAAAAATATATTGATGGCAATCCACCCTGAGCAAGCTAAAGGAGGGAAAGTCCATGGACTGACTCCATTGTCTCGACCCATTAGGAACTACGAGATCGCCGCAAGGACACCTTCGGCATCCAGGAGTCAATATAGCAACAGAAGCATGTGTTCAGACAACGTTAGACACAGAATCGTACTTGGACAATCTTACTTTCATGGAGGTATTCTTGGGATACACCTGAGTCCTCTTTAGAAGATTAGCAGGAAATGTTGTATAAGACTGTAGCACATGTAGAATGAGGTTTGCCATCCATCCAATGTATCCAAGGGTAATTGTTGTCATTAACATGAACCAGTCGTATGTTTGGAAATAATGGAGGCCAGCAAGAGCCATACTACGTAGCTCTTCAGAATACTTCATGGCAGTTTTGTAGTCCCTTGCAGATATTAGATCTTCGATTCGATCGAGGACAGACGAATAGTTCACCAGTGGTTTAAAAGGCTTGAAATAGAGTGAACTGGATTGCTTCTGCTCTGAGATTGTCAAGGAAAGACATGTATGGAATAAGAATATCATTTGATGTATTCAGCTTGGAGGTGGTAAATTTGCATAAAGTACAAAGGTGATTGACATGATGGGATAACAGTTTCCAATGGTCTGCTGTAAAACATTGACTTCAGCGGACAAATAATGAAACAGTCCCATCAATCATTATCATTTCCAAATCTTATGTACAATTGAGTGCAACAGCCTACTAGCTTAGAAGAGTGGAGTAAGAAAAAAAAATCCAAATATGTTTCAGATCTTGTTCTGAATGGGTACCTGACTTCTGGAGAAACTGGTTAAGAATTTGTTTTGTGTTGGCCAGAACTGCTTCAACTTCATCAGACTGTAAAATAAAAGAGAAATAATTGGGATATAGAATTCAACGAGAAGTTTGCAAGCCAAGGCTGCAAGCACAAAATAACTTTTGGATAGTACTGTGGTGTTTATTGTCTAACCTTGCTTAACTTCAGATAATGAGAAGGTAAGTTCCCCACAGAATTCAAAGGGCATGACAGACCAACAAGTGTAGCCTGCAAAATTTATGAACAACTGAGAAAATGCAATATTGTGTTTACAAATGTAGAACATGCTGAGGAAGAAAGGAAAACAAGGTTTCCTATTGTAAACAACCATTAGAGGAGCTATATCAGCCTGGTTGACATCGACTCTTTCGAAGCCTTCAAGAGCCCAGTTCTGTGGCGTGGGCATATCGTGTCTGTGGTCATCAACAAACCGAAAGCCATCATCAGGTTTGTCTGTATAGGCCAAGAATTTTGGGCTCCTGATTCCAGCCCCCCATGCTACAAGTGGAGTATCGGTATTTGAAGGGTGTCCGTCTCCATGGCTTCCTATCAGTAGAAATGCATAATTATATTAGTATCATAAAGACACTGGCATCATAAGATATGATGAGCCATGTACTACCGACCAACCCTATTCTCCAAAATACAAGTGAAAAATCAAAATTGGCATCATTAAAATGCACAACCCTACTCTACAGAATAAAAATAAAGCAAGAAGCAGAAGCCTCTGGTATTACTAACAGGTCAGCAATACATTAAGAAGTCATTGTGATGCACAGCACCCTGAGGCAATACCATGCAAACTTAGACCAAAATCAGTACACTGTGGAGTGTTAAGATGCCATGCCATGAGCTGTCAAACCCTGTAGGTCCAGAACTTTATAGGGATCTCTAGCCCTAAAAAGCATATGGAAAAAACGAAAAAGGGAAGGGAAGTTGATGGGTGAAAACATTGTGTATAATACTTTATCGTACCTTTGTCGCTCATTCCATGATCTGCAGTAAAAACATAAGCTGTTTGGTTGTCATTGAAGTAACTTTCCATGAGATTGTACATTCTCTCAGCTATTTCATCAACAACCTTGACATTGTTCAGATAGATGCTTGAATAGGGCCGATGTGCATGACCATTAGAATCACAACCCAGCAAGTGCAGAAATATAACCAACTTATCCTGTAGGAGCAACTGCCTCAATTTAACATCATCAAGAGACCTGTTGAGAAGACCTTCAAACTGGTCAAATGACCAATGATCCAAAAATGATGCATCTGCAATCAAGGTCTCTAACCAAGTAAATAAGTGATTCCATAGATAAAACAAATCGGAAAAGTAGAGGATTGATGCCATAGATTATGTGATATTTAGAGTTTCAATTGGATCAAAACATTCAGATATTCATACAAGAAATATAGCAATTCCAGTATTAACTTTTTTTAACTCGTCGCACAAAAGGTTATAAGTTCAACAATGGTAATCGCGAGTTCGCAGATCTGGAACCCTATTCACATCCAAATTATCAACTCAAAGACTGTAACATGCTCCCTCCGTCCCATAATATAAGAGCGTTTTTTTACACTAGTGTACTGTCAAAAACGCTCTTATATTATGGGATGGAGGGAGTAACTTTTAGAGTACACGAATATTCAGTATAATGTGCATGCATTAAGTAAGCACAGCGTTACCAATATACGGTGACAAGGGCACAAGATGATTCTCTGATTGTCATATAAATCAAAACACGGTAAAATACAGATGACCCCATTGCGAATTTGTTGCATGCAGTATCAATAAGTCTGACCTGTTGCAAAGTCTTCGTATTCATGTGGATAACTACCCCAGGTACTGTGAGGTAGGCTGCTACAGAATATAGGAACAATATCTGGACTCCCAAACGAGATAGTGTGTCGACTTTGATTGAATACAGAATCAAACTCAACTGGATTGGCCTTCCATCCTGCACTAACAATAAGTAAAATGTGTGAACATCGTGGAAGCAATTTCATGCAACAAGTCATCAGTTCCTAAATTTATCTCTGAAGTGCCTTCATACCCCAAATTTCCAATAACACAAAACAAACTATCGTACAACCTCAGGGAATAGCACTATAATTGGTGTTTGTTAATTATAATCAATTGCAGACCGTAAATCCTACAATTTCAATCAATCATACTCAGATGGACCATGGTCACTGGTACGTGGTCCAGTACATGCATAGTGGCCAGTATGTCGGTGGACTGTGGGAACAAGTACCACCCGCACTATTCCAGTAGTAACAGAAAAAAACAATCGCACCTTATGCATACATATCACTCCAAAGTCCTGATAACTGCCAAGGAAGCCCTTACCAGATTAAGCAATGCAGAAAGTGAATCCAGTAGACTAGAATATTACAGCAAGCTGAATGACTTGTTGTAAAGACATGTCCATGTGAGTCTTGTCGAGTCCAAGGTATTTCCGTGACTTAACCTGTCATTGTTCTTATCCACAAACACCCACCACTGAAAACTGACGCCAAAGTTGTAACTGAGACGGTGTGTTCTAATCAAATTGCTCACATAACTCCTAAAAGCAAAAATAACTAATGATGTCGACACATTGTACACCCCAGTGCTGCTTCAGGCTACTCCTCTTCCCTAACCGCACCTCCATACCACAAATTTCCAATAAACAAGCTATCACACGACAGCAGGGAATAGAACTATTAAGTGGTGTTTGTTAATTATAATCAGTGCAGGCTGTAAATCCTATACTTTCAATGAATCATACTCCGATGGACCATGCTCACTGGTACGTGGTCCAGTACATGCATAGTGGCCAATATGTCAGTGGACTGTGGGAACAAGTGCCACCCGCACTATTCCAGTAGTAACAAAAAAAAAATCGCACCTGATGCACACATCACTTGAAAGTCCTGATTGTCAGGAAATATGCAACTTGTATTATTAGGAGGCCAAAGCCAACATATATACACATACATGAGGATGCCAAAAGGCTACAGGAGAATGCCAAGAGACTAGAATGCAAAAGGCCAAAAGACATCACTAATATAACTCTAACCACACCACCCCCACCACCACCTCAAACTCATGGTGGATCCACAACACTGAGTTGGGAAAGGTGAAATCCATGTTGCGCTCTAGTCTGGGCCTTCGTGAAGAAGTCTGCTAGTTGTAACTCAGAAGGCACATACTGAAGAGCAACAACATGATCCTGCACAGCAGCTCGCACATAAAAAACATCAACACCAATATGCTTGGTAAGCTCATGCTTCACGGGATCCCACGCAGTACTGATAGCACATGTACTGTCTGACAAGAGGGTGGTAGGTGTAGTAACAGAAACACCAAAATCCTCTAGTAACCATCATAACCAAGTCACCTCTGCCGTCAGAAGAGACATAGCTCGCAACTCAGCCTCTGCACTCGAACGGGAAACTACGATCTATTTCTTCGTCTTCCAGACAATGGGAGAATCATCCAGAAAAACACAGTAAGCAGAAAGTGAATGGCGATCCGTAGGATCACTAGCCCACGTAGCATCCGAATAGGCCTGGAGCTGTAACGAGCTAGAGCGGGGAAAGAAAAGACGATGAGAGATCGTGCCACGAAGATATCGTAGAACACGAAGAAGGTGACTATAGTGTACCGAAGTGGAAGAAGAAACAAACTGACTTAAGATATGTACAGGATAGGAGATATCCGGACGAGTCATAGCGAGATAGACAAGACTCCCAACAAGATGACAATAACATGTCCGATCTGACAAGGGCTCACCATCAGAAGCGTGAAGGTGAGCATTGAGCTCCATAGGAGTCTCGACAATGCGCTCATCACTAAGAGACGCACGAGTAAGAAGATCGTGGATATAGTTTTCTTGGGAAATAAAAAGCCATCAGAGATGGAGGAAACCTCAATCCCAAGAAAGTAAAGAGGACCGAGATCGGACATAAGAAACTGCTCACTGAGACGGGCCTTGACAAAGGCAATGTACTCAGGGTCGTCGCCAGTGATGATCATGTCATCAACATATAGAAAAAGAAAAGTCCGCCCACAAGCTGAAAGGTGAACAAATAACGCCGGATCATGAGCACTCGCTGAAAAACCAGCGGCAGCCACCACAGAGGCAAAACGCTCAAACCAGGCGCGAGGGGCTTGCTTAAGGTCATAAAGAAAGCGACAATGACGGCATACCATGCCATCAGGAACAGAATACCCGGGTGGTGGCTGCATATAAACCTCCTCACGCAACTCACCATTAAGAAAGGCATTCTTAACATCAAGCTGAGAAATAGACCAACGACGAGTAGAGGCCACAACGAGAAGTGTGTGGATAGTGGTCATATGGGCCACAGGAGCAAAAGTCCCATCGTGATCACGACCATGCTCCTGCTAAAAGCCACGAGCCACAAGACGAGCTTTGTAACGCTCAAGAGAACCATCAGAGCGAGTCTTAACCTTGTAGACCCACTTACAAGTGATGGCACAAACACCGGGAGGAAGAGAAACAAGATCCCACGTGTCGATGCGCTCAAGAGCGGCACGCTCCTCCGCCATCGCAAACCGCCATTCAGGATGAACAACAGAATCGCGATAAGAGGTAGGCTCAAGTACAGCCGAAAGACCATATCGACTAGGAGAATAGCGGTCAGGGGGAGGGCGAGGCCAAGCCCGAAGACCATAAGTCGGCTGGGATGAGGAGGACGACGCGCCAGAAGTAGATGGCACGTCAATGGATTTATCCACAACACGTGGACGACGAGTATAATGAAAAGGAAAGGAGGGAAGAGGTGGAATCCCTGGAAGTGGAGGCGGGGAATGTATCGGTGATGAAGATGGAGAAGGGGAAGATATCGGTGATGAAGGTGGAGAAGGGGAAGGTATCAATGATGAAGGTGGAGAGTCATGCGATGAGGAAGGAGAAGAATCCGTAGGAGAGGACGGCGTCAGATAGGACGGCGTCAGATCTGCAACAGCAAGAAGAGGAATAGGAATATTGGGCACAGAGGGAGGTGTATCTGGAAACGTAAGAAAAAAGATGTCCTCCGCTGAAAAAGCCGAGGAGGATGGACGCGGGTAGAAGGGACGAGACTCGTCAAAAGTCATGTCCCGGGAGATACGCATCCGGCGACCGGCAGGATCCCCACGCGTAGATAGGGACAAGGCCGAAGAGGTCAATGTAGAAACACCTGCCGATGATGAGCAGTCGCCACCACTCGTGAAAGCCGTGTGTAGAGTTGACCGAGAGTAGCGAGCCGACGTAGAACCGCATGTGGAAGCCACTGGGGGAGTCGACGTAGAGCGGTCTCCATCGTGAACGGAAGCCGCAAGAGGAATCGACGTAGGGCGAAAATCACCAGGTGCGGAAGTCGTGGAAAGAGTCGATGAAGAACGACTGACACTGGCCAGCATAGGCGGTGCAGCTGCCGAAGGAGTCGACGTGGAGTGGCCGGCACGGGCCAAAGTCGCAAAAGATGTCGATGTCGAGCGACAACCACCACCTCCAAGCGGGCGAGCACCAAGCACCGAGGAAAGGCGCATATCCGAGACGGGATCAATGTATGGAACACCGTCAAAAACATCGAGCCGCGAGGAAGAGCCTCTCCCTCTCCCCAAAGTCAATCTGGCAATCCAACTGAACACACCCGAAACAGGGTCGAAGTCTCGCTGGAATACCGCAGCAAATCGAATCAGCCTTGAGAGAAGCCGAGGCCCAAAACGTGGCCCGACCTGCCACGCTCCAACACACGAAGCGGCCTCGAGCACTCGACACGGATCGAGGCAGGCAGATCGAGGCAGACAGGCAGCAGCAGACGGTCGGGCGGCTAGATGGCGGCGAACACGAATAGACGAAGGAGACGGCGGTCAGGCGGCGGCCGCCGAAGGACGCAGGCTTCAGCAGCGCACGGGACTGCCCCAATCCAAGCAGCGGGTTGGTCTGCAGGAGGGATCCATGCGATGCATGAACAAAAGCTTCTTGGGAGAGTTGGATTACTGCAGAGACCGGCAGCGAGGCCGACGAGAGGCAGCGACCGGCGGCAACCCAGAGGGTGTCGGCTCGATCCAGAGGAGCAGCCCACAACGGAGATCTTGGATGGGAATTTGACTAGAGAGAAGACACGGGGCACCAAAGAGCGCAAGATTGGATCGGAAGGGCGAGTTGCGACGCCCGAAAAAAGAACCTAAGTTCTAATACCATGTCAGGAAATATGCAACTTGTATTATTAAGAGGCCAAAGCCACCATATATACACATACATGAGGATGCCAAAAGTCTTCAGGAGGATGCCAAGAGACTAGAATGCAAAAGACCAAAAGACATCACTAATACTCCCTCCGTTCCTAAATATAAGTCTTTTTAGAGTTTCCACTAGAAAACTACATATGGATGTATATAGACATACATTAGAGTTAGATTCACTTATTTTGCTCCGTATGTAGTCCCTTAGTGGAATCTCTAAAAAGACTTATATTTAGGAACGGAGGGAGTATAACTCCAACACTGATAACTACCAAGGAAGCCCTTACCAGATTAGGCAATACAGAAACTGAATCCAGTAGACTAGAAGATCACAGCAAGTTGAATGACTTGTTGTGAAAGCATGTTCATCAGTCCATGTGAGGCTTGTCGAATCCAAAGGTATTGCCATGACTTAATCTGTCACTGTTCTTATCTGCAAACACCCACCACAAACACTAACACCAATGTTGTAACTGAGACAGTGAGTTCTAATGAAATTGCTCACATAACTCCTAAAAACTAAAATAACTAATAATGTTGACGTGTTGTACACCCCTGCGCTGCTCCAGCCTACTGCTTTTCCCCAACCTCACCTCCATTACCACCCACCCACCCCTCTCCTTCCCAGAGCTGGAGACAAGAATCGTCCTCATCTTGCATCCATTGCCCCCAACCCCCCTCTGTAAGCTGTGCCAGAGCCGTACAGATCTTCGAAGTGTGATTATTAAGAATAAGTAACGATTTTGGAGCATTAAAATGTATGAACCAAGTGTGTTATGGGGTTGGCAGTAACCACAACTAACAGTATGAATTCAGGCTGGCAGTAACCCACAACTCACAGTATGAATTCAGGTTGGCAGTAAGCACCGACAACCAACATCGTAGCTCTTATGAACATGAAGAATACTACTGTCCAATAGAGATACACTGGAACTAGAGGTCAAACAGCGCACCTTTTGTTACAGCACTGGGATCCTCGTAGAAGCCGGCGATGATGGCGACGTGCCCTGGCCTGGACTCGGTGGGCGGCCGCGCGTGGCTGACGCCCCACCGGCCCTTCTCCTCAATCACCCCACGCAGGAATGGTGCCCTGTACCTTCCCCGCTCGTCCGGCTCGAAGAACTTGTCCGCCCTGAGCCCGTCCGCTGCAGCCACCATAATTTTCAAAACCCTCACCGCATCGCACCCACAAAAAACACGGACGAAAACCCCCAAATAGACTGAAAGCCTGGGCGGCAGGATCAGAAGAGGAGGAGGAGAGGGCGGGGCGACGAACCAACAAGGAGGACGAGGCGCTTGGCGGGGGGCGCGGAGAGGCGGGGCGGCACGGGGGCCATGCCGTGGACGATGGGGGACTTGAAGTAGATATCGAATATGCTCAGCATGTAGACGGCGTGGAGCGCGATGCCGAGGACGACCAGCCACCGCTCGCGCCGCCGCGTGGAGGCGGACGACGAGTGCGCCTGCGGGCGGGGGCGGCCGGCCATTGCACGGCGGGCACCGGCTGAGCCGTCGAAGGGAGCTGGTCAGGTGGATCTGGGACTGAGAAGGGACGGGAAGCGGGAAGGCGTTGGACTGACACGACTGTCGACTGGTGCGCACCAGTGTGCTGATGTCAGCTTAACGCAACATTGGAGTGAATTGCAAAAAGATAAAAGGACTTCGCTGGGAGCGGCGCCGCGTATTAGTCGGCGGCTCTCTTCCATCTATTTCTTGTATGCGTGCAAAATTACACAAGTATAATATTATTAAATATTCTTTTGTTTAAAAAGATTTATCTCTTAAACTGTTATCTTAATTAATGATTTGTTTTTATCAGTGACTTTGTCGCAATGAGATCTTCAAAACTAGATCACATGTCGACATGTTTAGATAACTTTTGTTTTCGTCGGTATTTGTCAGATTACTATCACTTGTCACATTATTTGTCATATAGTTCTCATATTAAATCAACTTGGTTATCGGATTTATGAATGTCAATATACCCCACTAAAAAACTTGATTCATTGTACTTGTGCTAATTCATGCATTTACTTGCTTATTGTTAGTGCCTTAATACCTACTTTTTAGCTTCACATAACATGTAATGCTTAAAAAAAATACCGTCGCGGTAACTACATGTAATTTTTGTAACAACTCTACACTCGTAAGATGACAACTATGATGACATAAATGTGGTAACTAGGAACAATGAAAAAAAAATCAACGCAACATGTCAACATGGGATCTTATTTTTGAGGCCTCGCCGAGATGAACCTAACGGTGAAGGCGAATCTCCAATCAAATTATTAATCTGTGAGATAAATCGTTTTTAAAATTTGAAAAAAACATTTAATGCAATGATGTAAGCATGAAATAGAATATTCTTGCATGGACATAGGGTTGTACGAGCCCGCCGCATGAGAAAGCTATGCTGCGGCGCTTCTTCTTAGATTTTCCCAAGATAAAAACACTAGTCCCCAATTGCCATCACATTTCTTACTCGGCCCAAAAATCCACAATTTTCTTTACTAAAGAACTTATAAACACTCATGAACGATTAACCATATTTTTTGACTTCCAGGGTCCACTCCATAGTGTCACATGAGCACAGGGAGACGAAGGGGGTTGGCGACCGTCTCTCCCGCTCACTCGATTCCTCTTTTCCGCTTGTTCTCTTCTCTTTGGCCTGCGATGGCGGCGGCGAGTTCAGTTGGCGACGTAGAGACCAATGGTGAGGGTATGAGTTCTCAAAGATGGGCAACTGATCTGGTAGCAAGAGCTTCACGGCGTAGCCAAAGTCGACGACGGAGTGGTCGATGTAGCATCAGGCAGCAACGACCCTGGCCCTCTCGATTGTGACCACTCCGAACAGCGGCCATTAATGGGATTCAACACTCGATAGTGTGGAGTAATTCATCGTCATCGCCTTCCCCTCTATCATTTGCTATTGTAGTTAGGGTTTGTCAAAAAATTGGGATTTAGAGTTAGGGTTTTGGTGACTTGCAATCGAGGATGTGTGGTGTGGAATTAGGGATTTAGGGTTACCATTCTTGTGGATTGCATTGTTAGAATTGTAGAATGCTTAGAGGATGGTTAGGATAACAAATACATTCGATTACTATCTACTTATCAAAAAAAGAGGATAATGACATGTTCTTGTAAATAAAGTTATAAATTTTCAAATTTCAATTAAAGGACAATGCAATTAGTAGTAAGATAAGTTTTGTCGTAATATTTATTTTATTGTCTAGCTCATAAGCTACATCCCAAACGTATCCAGTTTTTCAAACACGTTTTTCTGTTTTGGACTCTAGTTTGCATGATTTAAATGAAACTAACCGAGACTGATGTTGTTTTCAGCAAAAATACCATGGTGTTGTTGTGTGGAGAAATAGAAGTTTTCGGAATTGAACGAAACTTTCTGAAGATTTTTACTGGAATATATATATATATATATAATACTATAACGAAAAACCACCGAAGGGGGCCACCAGTTGCTCACAAGGCAACAGGACGCGCCCACCCCCGGGCGTGCCCTGATGCCTTGTGGGGCCCACGCAGCTCCACTGACCCTGATTACAAGCCTATATATTCCTTTCCCCAAGAAAAAAATAAAAGAGAAGTTTTCATCGCGTTTTACGAAACAGAGCCACCACCACCCCGTGTTCTTCCTCGGGATGACTGATGTGGAGTCCATTTGGAGCTCCAGAGAGGGGGATTCGTCGTCGTCGTCATCACCAACCCATCTCCATCAACAATACCATGATGCTCACCACTGAGAGTGAGTAATTCCTTCGTAGGCTTGCTAGACGGTGATGGGATTGGATGAGATTTATCATGTAATCAAGTTATATTGATGGAGCGTGATCCTTAGTATCCACTATGTCCTGAGATTGGTGTTGTTATGACTTTGTTATGCTTGATGCTTGTCACTGGGGCCCGAGTGCCATGATTTCAGATCTGAACCTATTGTGTTTTCATAAATATGAGAGTGTTTTGGATCCTATCTTGCAGGGTGTGTGCACCTATTACATGTCATGATCCGCATACCCCAAGGTGACAATAATTGGGATTCTTTTCGGTGATTACCGTAATTTGAGGAGTTCATGTATTCATCATGTGTTAATGCTTTTTCACATGCCACGGGATGGTAGGAGAAAAGATGTCATGCAAGTTCTTACTATAAGCATGTATGACTATATACGTAATACATGCATACATTACATTGATGAATTAGAGCTAGTTCTGTGTCGCTCTAGTGTGTAACTATTATATGATGAATGTCATCCAACACAATTATCCATGGACGATCTAATGCCTACGCTTTTCACATATTGATATTTGCTAATTTACTATTGCTGGTGCTGCTGTTACAAACTAATTACACTAACTATAAACTGTTGTTTTTACTTTTTTACTACTATTTTGTTGTGCTACTAAAACTTTGTTGTAGAATGAGATTTCAGGTGTGGTTAAATTAACAACACAAGTGTTAAGACCAATAAATAGTATTTGTCTTTCCTTGTGTCGAATCAATAAATTAGGGTGTAATACTACGCATAAAGACTGTTACGATCTCGTAAACTTGTGGGTTATCAAGACATTTTTCTAGCGCCGTTGCCGGGGAGCGTAGCTCTATTTATTGAGTTCACTTGGGATTCTCACTTATCATGATGAGGAAACTGAAAGACCCTAAGACTAAGATCATACCCTCTAGAACGAGGGAGTGTAAGGAACTGCCATCTAGCTCTTCATTTGATTCAACTACTATTTTGAACCAGCTTATGACACCTCCACCTATTATTCAATCTCATACTGCTTCTACTACGGAGGATGTTAATGATGATGCTACTACTATGCTAAATGAAACTGAAATCATGACACTTAATGAATTTGATAAGTAATTTGATAAGTATATTGTCAAGAAAAAGGTTTTAAAACTGAAGATGTTAAGAATTTACTACCTATTGAAGAAATACATGGACTCGATATCCCTACACAGGTAGTGGAGGTAAATTCTCTTCGTATATTTGATGAGGATGATATACCTTATAACAAAAATGTTGATCAATACATGGATGAATTTGATAAGTATATTGTTAAGCAAGAACATTTCAATATGCATTTTAAAAATCATCTAGAATTGCTAATGGTGTTAAAGGTCTAGGTAAACATGTGTCCATGGTTCACACTCAACTACACCAAGTTGCTAAGTCACAAAATTATTTGCTTGATGAGATGAATGGTAAACCGAATGATCGTGCTATTAGAGTAATGACTAGAGGGGTAGAATGACTAAGGAACCTCTCTATCCTGAAGGTCAACCTAAAAGAATTGAACAAGATTCTCAAAGAGCTAATGATGATGTACCTAGTCCATGTGGAAAGAAAAAAAATGATAGGACTTTGCATGCTTCTAGTGAACCTGTTATAGAAAAACCAGTTGAGAATCATAATGATGTTTCTAATTCTGATGCTGAGACACAACTTGGTAGTGAACATTCACCTAGTGACAATGATAATAATGATGTTTGCGTAGATGCTCAGCCAGACAATGATAAAGAACCTGATAATGATGTGGAAATATAACATGTTGATGATTTTGATAACTCACATCCTAAGAATAAATGTTATGATAAGAGGGATTTTGTTGCTAGAAAACATGGTAGATAAAGAGAGCCATGAGTTTGGAAACCCATGCCATTCCCTCGTATACCTTCTAAGAATATGGACGAGGAGGATTTTGAGCACTTTGTTGAAATGCTTAGACCCATCTTTTTACGAACACGCTTGATAAATATCTTGAAAATGTCTCATTATACTAAATATATGAAAGATACTACCACTAATGAAATAAATATTGTAGGATCTGAAGTATGTCTAGAGGGGGGTGATTAGACTACTTGAGCAAGTAATAACTTAGCCTTTTCCCAATTTTAGTTGTGGGACAGTTTTAGCAATTTGTGACTAGTTAAGTACACCCTACACATGCATATCTAAGAGTATAGCAGTGGAAAGTAAATGCATGCAAGTGTAAGTAGAGGGAAGGGAAAGGAAGATCAAACGCAAAGGTTGACACGACGATTTTGGGGTGGTTCCGATGGGTGGTGCTGTCGTACGTCCACGTTAGTGGAGACTTCAACCCTCGGAGGGTAATGGCTCCAAGAGTCCACGAAGGGCTCCGCCCACAAGGGGTCCACGAAGAAGCGGTCTTGTCTATTCCACCATGGCTTACGTCCACACAGGACTAGCCTCACTCGGGGTAGATCTTCACGAAGTACACGATCTCCTTGCCCTTACAACTTCTTTGTTCAGCTCCACAACACGAAGTAGGAGGCTCCCAAACGACACCTAACCAATATAGGAGGCACCAACCTCCAAAAGTAATAGATGTGGTAGAACGATCAACTCCTTGCTCTTGTGCTTAAAAATATAGTCTCCTCAACACTCGATCACCCTCTCACAGACTTGACATGGGTAGAAGAGATTGATTGGGTGGAAAGAAACTTGGGGAGGCTAGAGATCAAGTTTCTAGTTGATGGATTGGAATCTCTTGATCTCAACACATCAGTAGGTGGTTCTCTCTCAGAAATATGGATGTGGCAAGTGTGTGTGTGTTCTGAGTGCTTCCTCTACAAATGAGAGGTGGTGAAGGGTATATATAGGCATCTCCAAAAATACAACTATTACAACATTATTGCCCAACTCGGTGACACCGACATGAATCCCGGTGGTACCGAGTTGCACTAAATGTGGCAACTTTTGTATTCTTTATGAGACCGATATGAGAATCTCGGTGGTATCGATATGGTGACCTAGGGTTGTTTCCAAATCTCGGTGAGACCGATTTCAAAACTCGGAAATTCTGGTTCTTGAAATCGACATACCAGAAAGTTGGTCACTGAATTTCGGTGGCACCAAAGTGAAAGTTGGTGGTACCGAGATATTAGGGTTTGGCAAAGGTTCTGTCTTTGGACAATCAGTAGGGACGAAATGGAATTCTTGGTGGCACCGATTTTTTATGTATAGGCTTTGGACAGAGATTTTATGAGAGAAATGCTGAGTATTTTTGGTGGCTATTGATACGTCTCCGTCGTATCTATAATTTTTGATTGATTCATGCCAATATTCTACAACTTCCATATACTTTTGGCAACTTTTTATACTATTTTTGGGACTAACATATTGATCCAGTGCCCAGTGCCAGTTCCTGTTTGTTGCATGTTTTTTGTTTCGCAGAATATCCATACCAAACAAAGTCCAAACGTAATAAAAACTTACGGGGATTTGTTTGGAATATTTATGATTTTTGGGAAGAAGAATCAACGCGAGGCGATGCACGGAGGGCCCACAAGCCCTGTAGCCGCCACCAGAAGGTACGATGGCGGCTGGCAGGCTTGTGGACACTCCTTAAGGCGGTTGGAGCCCTTCTTTCGCCACAAGAAAGATAATATCCGGAAGAAAATCATGTTAAAATTTCAGCCCAATCAGAGTTACGGATCTCCGGGAATTTAAGAAACGGTGAAACGCAGAATCTGGGAGCGCAGAAACAGAAGGACACAGAGAGAGAGATCCAATCTCGGAGAGGCTCTCGCCCCTCCGCCGCCATGGAGACCATGGACCAGAGGGGAAACCGTTCTCCCATCTAGGGAGGAGGTAAAGGAAGAAGAAGAAGGAGGGGGGCTCTCTCCCCCTCTCTCCCGGCGGCGCCGGAACGCTGCCCGGGACATCATCGTGTGACGATGATCTATACCAACACCTCCGTCATCTTCACCAACATCTCCATCATCTTCCCCCATCTATATTCAGCAGTTCACTCTCCCGAAACCCGCTCTACCCTCTACTTGAACATGGTGCTTTATGCTACATGTTATTATCCAATGATGTGTTGCTATCCTATGATGCCTGAGTAGATTATCGTTGTCCTATCGGTGATTGATGAATTGCTATGGTTGGTTTAATTTGCTCGTGGTGATGTTGTTGTCCTTTGGTGCCCATCATATGATCGCGCATGTGGATCACACCATAGGGTTAGTTGTATGTCGATAGGACTATGTATTGGCAGGCTAGAGTGACAGAAGCTTCAAACCTAGCATAGAAATTGATGCATATGGGATTGAAGGGGGGCCAATATATCTTATTGCTATGGTTGGGTTTTACCTGAATGAACGTTAGTAGTTGCGGACGCTTGCTAATAGTTCGAGTCATAAGTGCATAGAATTCCAAGTAAGGGATGACATGCTAGCAGAGGCCTCTCCCACATGATACTTGATATCGATCTAGTAACGTAGTCAATTTCTTAGGGACAATTCCGCAACTCCTACCACCACTTTTCCACACTCGTTAGACACTCGTAGTTGTTTCTTTATCTAACCAGCCCCTAGTTTTATTTACGTGTTCTTTACTTTCTTGCAAGCCTATCCTATCACTCCTACAAAGTACTTCTAGTTTCATACTTGTTCTAGGTAAAGCGAACGTAAAGTGTGCGTAGAGTTGTATCGGTGGACGATAGAACTTGAGGGAATGTTTGTCCTACCTTTAGCTCCTCGTTGGGTCCGACACTCTTACTTATCGAGAAAGGCTACAATTGATCCCCTATACTTGTGGGTTATCAGCTATCTCTAAGCACATGAGCAACCAATTCATCATAAATACCTCACCCCCTTTTAATAGTATTGGCTTTCCTATGGACTCAAAAGTGATTTATCACAAATATGTAATGTAGAGTCCTCTTGCTTGAAGCTTGGGCAATCATATTCCTTTCCTTGCATCAAGGTGTTTATCCTCACAATCCTTTAGACAATGCATCCTTTAACTTTTCTGAAATATACTTGGATAGAATCATTAGTTCAATGATACATATGTTGTTATTAATTACCAAAACCACCTTAGGGAGCAATTGTGCTTCCAGTCTCCCCCTTTTTGATAATTGATGACAACATATAGTTCAAAGCTTCGACAAAAGATATAATCAATGATTAGCATCGTCGCTTTGAGAAACACGTGAAAAGCAAGAGCTCCCCCTAAATTTGTGCATTATTTTAATTTTGCGTTTGAATGCAAATGCACAATCGATTAGGATCATGGGTCACTCTTCCATGTCACATACATCTTGGTGGTGCGCATAAATGATATGAATGAATAGTAATGCACATAATACCAAACAATAAGTGAGTGATCATTGAAAGGATTGATATGGTTTACTAGAGGGGGGTGAATAAGAAACGACCACTTTTTAATTAATCTTAGCAAGATAGGGTTAGCAACATAAAGGTTCTCTAAAATGTCAACAAGGGGGTGAAACTATATGATGCTACCAACAACAATAACTAAGACAAGTAAGAGATAGACAACAACAAAAGCATACACAATGTAAAGGTTAGAGATAACCGCAAGTGGAACCAATGAAGACGAGGATGTGTTACCGAAGTTCCTTCCCTTTGACAGGAAGTACATCTCCGTTGGAGCGGTGTGGAGGCACAATGCTCCCCAATAAGCCCCTAGGGCCACCGTATTCTCCTCACGCCCTCACATAATGCAAGGTACCGTGATTCCACTATAGGTGCCCTTGAAGGCGGTGACCGAACCTTTACAAACAAGGTTGGGGAAAACTCCACACAAAGCTTGGAGGCTCCCAACAAGACCACGGAGCTTCACCATAATGGAATGTGGCTCCGAGGTGACCTCAACCGTCTAGGGTGCTCAAACACCCGAGAGTAACAAGATCCGCAAGGGGTTAGTGGGGGGAATCAATTTTCTCTTGGTGGAAGTGTAGATCTAGGCATTCTCAACCAATCCCTAGGAAATCAACAAGTTTGATTGGCTAGGGAGAGAGATTGGGCACTTTTGAGCTTAGGGAGCAACAATGGAGCTTGGGAGGGTCAAAGGTAGGGTTCTAGAGCAAGAAGAACCCTTTATATAGTGGGGGGGATCCAACCGTTTTCCCACTCACAGTCCAAGCCCAGCGGTACTACCGCTGGCTGCAGCGGTACTACCGCTCGATGCAGCGGTACTGCCGCTAGCACTCCAGCGGTACTACCGCTGAGCCCATGGTAGTGCAGAGGTACTACCGGGCCAACCACCGCCAAGAAAGTCTTCGCAAAAAGTCTGGCGAAGTACATCCGCTAGGAAGGCGGTACTAAGTTCCTGGAGCGGTACTACCGCTGACCAGGGGCGGTACTACCGCTAGCACAGCGGTACTACCGCTAGCTCTAGCGGTACTACCACTAAGGCCAGCGGTACCACCGCCAGCTCTAGCGGTACTACCGCTAGGCCCAGCGGTACCACCGCCAGCTCTAGCGGTACTACCACTAGGGACAACGGTACTACCGCTAGGAGACCTTTTTGCAAGAGGAGATAAACCAGAGGCAGGAACCGCTCCAATAGTTGCACGGAAAGGGGAAGGAGATAAAGTGTGTGCGTGCAAAAGTGATTCCACCCAATCCTTTCCACTACGGGTCCCCTCTTAATAGTACGGCGTTCCTATGACTCAAAGAAAGAGAATCGTAAAGGACACCGTGCTTCTATTCCACAGAGGGTGCCGAATCGTCTTGTGCCGTTGACATGTGTTATCTGAAAGCTTAATGCACACGATTAGTACTTTATGGTACTGTCATCAATCATCAAAATTACTTAGGCCTAAATATGCCCTAACAGTCTCCCCCTTTTTGGTGGATTGATGACAATACCGGATTTGCATAGTAGATAGCATGTGAACATAAAGATAAATGATAGAGATAATTGAAGAGCATATGACTCACAACATATGATAAAAATAAGTATCACATCACACAAAACGAAGATAGCAAACACGATCAAACCAAGTTCAGAGCAAACACGATAAAGATAAGCAAAGCTAAAGCAAAACGCAAATCCAGCTCCTAGACTCTCTCCCCCTTTGGCACAAGACACCAAAAAGGGGCACACCTAATGACACAGGTGGTCACTCCGCATCCTCATCATCCCCAAACGCGTCTGTGGCATCCGGATCCTGCTCGTCCTGCTCCTCTTCAATGTCCTCCTCAGAAGCCTCCTCCTTTGCATCAGACCCAGTCCTCTAATAACCTTGAGCCCGCATCCAATCAGACTCTAGAGTGATGTCGTCCTCTGAGCCGCTTTAGATATCTACATCAAGGGTCCTCAAGACACGCTTGTGCTTTTGACAGTTCTCCTTCTGGGCCACATGAGTTTGATATTGTCCCTTTGCCTGCATACAGAAGAGAGTCTTCATTTGATCCTTCAGTTTCACTGCCCAAGATGGCATAGCAGAAGAGCGGGTCTGTGAAGCAGGTCCTCCTCCAGCAGCAGTCTCTGTGTGTGTGTCCATGTGCTGAGAAGAAGTTGATGGGATGGTCCATTTGTCTTTGATACGGAGCTTGATAGGATCGTGCACAAAATAGTCAGCCTGAATAGGAAAGGGATCTACCAGAAAGACCTCGTGCCACCTCTTCTGAATATAGGCAAACAAGTAGGGCCCATAGATGGGAACCTTGCGGTTCATGATGCAGTTCCAGAGCTCATTGAACATCACGTGGGCAATATCGAGAGGGCAGTTTCCTTAGTCCTAGCCTCCTCACAGAGCAGAAGCATCTCAGCTAGATGACCATGCACCTTGTCAAAGTTGCCAATGCGAGGGAAGAGAGAGTTGCGGAAGATCCGATGCATGATATCCAGATGCTTGGGGAGCACACCTTTCTTCACATAAAGTTGTTACAGTCTGTCCTTGGGGGTGGCAGTAGATGAAGAAGGAGCATGAGGACGCATCCCAAGAGCATTTTCGTCCCCCTGAAAGTCGACTTTGAGAAGCTGCATGAACTCTGACCAGGAACCTGTCATCTTCTGAGTACCGGTCATCCAAGTCATGGTGCGCACGTCATCAAGTGCAAACTGAACAGTGACATAGAATTGGGCCACAACATCTGGGTCAAAGTCTTGCCTGAAGGTGATGATCTCTTTAAGGCCAAGTTTTTCAATCAAGGAGAGAGCCTCACCAAAGTAATCCGGATTCCGTTGAAGGTGAGCAAGGTCAATCCACTGCACTGGGACAAATATCTTCTTGAATGGCTTGATGATGTCGCGATAGATCATGTAGTGATCCCGTGACCAAACATGCTCGATGTTATTGATCTGAGCCTTGTCTTCAAGATAGTGATTGCGGGTGCGGAATACCAGAAAATCCCTCGAGGGCATAGTGCGAACGTTGATCCCTTTGTTCTTGGTAGCTGCCTTTTTGAAGGACCTCTTCTTGGGATTCAGACTGGAGGTGGCGGAACCCTCTGGAGCCTCTGAAGAGCAATACTGCTTGGGTTGGGTGTTACGTGCGGGATTCGAGCGGCGAGCACCACCTGTGACACACAAGACACACACCAAAAAAGAGCGACAGGAGGAGTCAAGGCAATGGTCAAAAGAAGCATAAGAATAAGCTCGCATTGCCAAACACAGAGAAAAATATCCTCCTAGCGGTAGTACCGCTACCCCTGGCGGTAGAACCACCGGGGTCCTGGCGGTAGTACCGCTACCCGTGGCGGTAGTACCGCTGGGGTCCTAGCGGTAGTACCGCCAGGCTGGCGGTAGTACCGCTAGGGGGTTGACTTTCATATCTGAATATAAAGAAACCCATAATAATGGCTAGATTGGATTCAAGAGGTCCACGGCTACTGCATAAACCCACTACAAGAAACACCATAGCCCTAATCACATGGGAACCTCAAGAACATCTAGATGGAGACACGCCTAGTCAAGGGGATTCAAGTTTTAGATCTAATCCAAGAGAAGTATGAGAAGAAGTACTTGACCTAAAACATGAAGAAATAAGGCATGTCAAAATAAATGCAATGAATCATAGAACCTAAACTCCCCTTGGGTATCTCCTTCGTTCCATCCAAAAACTAAGCACAAACCATAGCCATGGATCCAAATCACCAAGCTCCTAACCCTAGAACAAGAAAACACCAACCAAGAGAATAAAGTGAGGAGCTTTACCGGCGTCCATGGCACTTGATGGAGGAAGGAGGAGTGGAGCAAACCCTCCAACTCAAGGGAGAGAAGGGGCTCCGCAGATAGAGATCCAAACGGGGGGAGTTCGAAGTAGAGGAAGGGAGAGCCATGAGGAAGAAGAAACAGGGCAAGAAAAAACAGGCTCCCCCTCCTTTATATAGCCCAAGGGGTACGGGCCCAGCGGTAGTACCGCTCACCCTGGCAGTAGTACCGCTGGGGTCCAGCGGTAGTACCACTGACCCTGGCGGTAGTACCGCTGGGGTCCGGACGGTAGTACCGCTCCCCCTGGCGGTAGTACCGCTCCCCCTTGAGACAACCCTAAAAAGCCCTAGTCAAGTCGTGATAGGCTGGGGTCTTGGCGGTAGGACCACTACCCCTAGCGGTAATACCGCTAGGGTCCTGGCGGTAGTACCGCTATCCCTGGCGGTAGTACCGCTACCCCTGACGGTAGTACCGCTCAAAGTGGCACAAGGAGACATAGGATTTCGTGGAAAGGACATGGGCAACGACTAGTCAGTGTAATAACAAGATAACACGAGCAAGGTATACTGACTAGTCATTTTGTATCCTTTCTTTCATATGAGAGAAAGGTGGGGGCGGTGGCCGAGGCCACCTATGTTTGAGACAAAGGTATGACACCGCAAAGAATTATCCTTGGGTTCATGACCAACGCTCGTCTTTGAAGCACAAGTGCCATTTAGTAATGGCCAAAGTGAAAGACTTGATCGATGTGTGCATAATGGGGGGAGGGAAAGTTCATTCAGAGAACAACACTCCCCCTATGTCCATGCCTACATCTAGAACATGATGTAATGCATAGTGAGGTGCAAAGTGCCTAGTTTCAATCCACATTACTTGAATCAATGATATTTAGCTCATGCCTTAACTCCCGGAACCTTGCTTCATCTAGGGGCTTAGTGAAAATATCTGCAAGTTGCTCTTCAGTGTTGATGAAGTGAACCTCAATATCACCTTGCTTGATATGTTCACGAATGAAGTGATGACGAATATCAATGTGCTTGGTCTTGCTATGTTGCACCGGATTGAGGGAAATCTTGATAGCACTTTGATTGTCACATAGAAGAGGCACTTTGTCACAAGTGACACCGTAATCCTTTAAAGTTTGCCTCATCCATAACAATCGTGCACAACAACTTGCAGCTGCCACATACTCAGCTTCGGTGGATGATAGTGAGACACAATTCTGCTTCTTTGAAGACCAACTTACCAGTGAGCGACCAAGGAATTGGCATCCTCCAGAAGTTGACTTCCTCTCCACACAATCTCCTGCCCAATCTGAGTCAGAATAGCCCACTAGGTTGAAGTTTGCTCCTTTGGGATACCATAGACCAAAGTTTGGGGTATGAGCCAAATATCGAAAGATTCGCTTAACAACCATAAAATGACTTTCTTTTGGTGCGGATTGAAACCGTGCACAAATCCCTACACTCAACTTAATATCCGGTCTAGATGCACAAAGGTAAAGGAGGGATCCAATCATGGAGCGATATACCTTTTGATCCACTGCTTTACCATTGGGATCACTGTCAAGCTTGCATCTTGTTGGAATGGGGAACTTGACCGGCTTGACATCCTCAAGCTCGAACCTCTTGAGCATGTCTTGAGTGTACTTGGCTTGTTTGATGAAGGTCCCTTCTAAGCCTTGTTTAATCTCGAATCCGAGGAAGAACTTCAACTCACCCATCATAGACATCTCAAATTTCTCGGTCATTAGGCAGCAAATTCTTCATTGAAAGAAACGTTAGGAGAACCAAAAATGATATCATCAACATATAGTTGGCATATGAACAAATCCCCTTTAACCCTCTTAGTAAAAAGAGTGGGATCTATCTTCCCAATTTCAAACCCACGATCTTGTAACAACTCAGTAAGATACTCATACCACGCACGTGGGGCTTGTTTAAGGCCATAGAGTGCCTTATTAAGTTTGTACACATGATTGGGGAGCTTGGGATGTTCAAATCCCGGGGGTTGTTTGACATAGACCAACTCATTTAAAGGACCATTAAGAAAAGCACTTTTCACATCTGTTTGCTGTAATCTGAAATTATGATGAGAAGCAAATGCAAGCAGCATGCGAATAGATTCTAGACAAGCAACACGGGCAAAGGTTTCACCGTAGTCGATACCCTCGACTTGGGAGTAGCCTTGAGCCACCAATCTTGCCTTGTTTCGAATCACAATCCATTGGCATCTTGCTTGTTTTTGAAAATCCATTTGGTCCCGATGACATTATGTTCCTCCTTTGGTCTTGGCACTAAATCCCAGACTTGATTACGCTCGAAGTTGTTGAGTTCTTCATGCATGGCCATAAGGCAATCCTCATCATCGAGCGCTTCCTATACCTGTTGAGGTTCACAATACGAAACAAACGCGTGATGCTCACAATAATTCCAAATCTGTTGACGAGCGGATACTCCCCTTTTCAAACTGCCAAGCACATTCTTCATAAGATGTGACTTGACTCTTAGCTTGTTCGCAATCTTGGTTGGGCGACGCTCCAAGAGTTCTGCATTGGATAATGGGGAGCATCGACTTGATTACTTTGCTTGCCCTTGCGTTTTGAACCTCCCTTGGCACCAGTAGCCCTTTTTGGCGCTGCAGAAGGGAATTGAGAGACAATATCTTGATCAACTTGATTTTCGACTTGAGCAGGTTCACTGGTTTGTCCTTGTTCTTGTGGTTGCTCTTGATCTTGTGCTTCTATTTGGTCTGGATCTTGTAGTTGCACTTGATCTTGATCTTGAGCAGGTTCGGAACCTTGGGTAAGCGCTTGTACATCATGGGACACATCACCATCTTTGGGCAATTGATCTTGTCCTTGAGCTTGTTCAACTGGTTGAGGGTCTTCTCTTTGTTCATCGGAAGCGTGTGGGGCTTGTGAGGATGATGGCTCCACTTGAGTAGAGCATTGTCCTTCTCCTTCGGCCACAAGGGGTTCCTCAATGGGGAGTATTTGACCAATCACCATTCTTCTTATGGCTTAGGGAGGAATTTCATCACCTACATCACAAAGACCACTTTGCTCCACTTGGGAGCCATTATTTTCATCAAACTCCACGTTACACGTCTCCTCAATGAGCCCGGTGGACTTGTTGAGGACACGGTAAGCATGAGAGTTTGTAGCATAACCAACAAAGATGCCCTCTTGTGCTCTAGAATCAAATTTAGCTAAACGTGCACCTTTATTGAGAATGAAACACTTACAACCAAATACCCGGAAGTACTTGAGAATGGGTTTGTTTCCGGTGAGAATCTCATGTGGGGTCTTGTTCAAGCCTTTGCGGATATAGAGCCGGTTGGACACCTGACATGTTGTGTTGATGGCTTCAGCCCAAAAGTTATATGGAGATTTGAGCTCCGGCATCATTGTTCTTGCAACATCCATCAATGTCCGGTTCTTACTTTTTGCCACACCATTTTGTTGGGGGGTATATGGTGCTGAATATTGATGTTTTATTTCCTCATCACCTAGAAACTCATCCAAGGTGTAGTTCTTGAACTCGGTGCCGTTGTCACTTCTAATCATGAAAATCTTTGCTTCATGTTGACGTTGAGCTTCATTAGCAAAGTTGATGACAGTTTGTTGAGTCTCACTCTTCCTCTTGAAGAAATATACCCAGGTGTATCATGAGTAGTCATCAACAATCACCAAGCAGTACTTTCTGCCTCCAAGACTATCAAATGATGGAGGATCGAAAAGATCCATATGGAGAAGCTCCAATCGCCTCTTAGTGTAAATGAGAGTCGTTGGACGATGAGCAGTTTCATGAATCTTTCCTTCAATGCAGGCACTGCAAGCACGATCTGTGGCAAAACTCACATTCGTTAGTCCACGAATATGGTCCCCTTTGAGGAGACTTTGCAAAGATCTCATATTGACATGAGCTAGTCGGCGATGCCAAAGCCAGCCCACATCAACTTTAGCCATTAGACAAGTCGAGTCTTAGTGGGTCGCTTTGAAAAGTTCACCACATAGATACCATTTTCGACATATCCAACATAGGCTACTTTAAGAGTCTTGCTCCACAAAAGGACCACAGTATCAAGATTAAAGAATGTGGAAAAACCCATAATTGCAAGTTGACGAACCGAAAGTAAATTGTAAGCAAGGGACTCAACAAGCATGACCTTCTCAATAGATAACTCTTGAGAGATGACCACCTTACCAAATCCCAATACCTTTGATGATGATGCATCGGTGAATTGGACATGGGTGGGCATAGATGGAGAAGGATGCACATCCACCACTTAGTCCTTGCTTCCGGTCATATGATTTGTTGCTCCACTATCGAGCAACCATGACACCCCACCGGAAGCAAACTCCTGCAATAGATCAAGGCTTGGTTTTAGGTACCCATTTTTGAATGGGTCCTTTAATGTTAGAGACAAGGGTCTTAGGAACCCAAATAGCCCATTCAATGGACTCTTAGTAAGAACCAACAAATCTGGCATAAACATGCCCATCACCAGCATGACATAAAACATAGGAAGGATTGAGTTTGCCGGCTGTGTTGGTAGGAATGGTTTTGCCCTTCTTGACGCTAGCATCGTCCACCTTGTTTCTGTTCACCTCCTGAGTCCCTTCGCCCTCTTTGACAAAGATGTCCATGAGGGTAGGGGATCGTTTGTTCCTGTTCTTCCTTTTTCTTTTTGAATTGGATGTAAGTCCAAGTCCCTCCTTTCCTACCACACCCTTTTGATTTCTCAAGAGGTCATTCAGGCTCTTCTCGCCTTGGATGCATGACACAAGGCCCTTCTCAAGTCTCTCCTTTAACTTGGAATTTTCCTCCACAAGATGTACATGCTCACAACAAGGGTTAGTTGTACAAGCATTATCAATTAAAACGAAGGGAGGACACGTAGAGATTTCCTTGGTAAGCTTTGCTTGGATTTGATCATGAGACTCTTTCAGGGGAAATGAACACCTTTCAAGACCTTGTGAGCCTTGTCAAGTGTGTCAAACTCCACTTTGAGTCTGTCATGGCGAACCCCAAGAGCATCCTTTTTAGACTTAAGCATACGAGTAAGAACAGTAGCATGATCTAGTTTCTTTTGCATTTTAGCGCAGTCATCGCTGTATGACTCCTCAAGAGCCAAACGAAGAGTGCACTCCTTTTCTAGTGCAATAGATAGTTCAGCAATCTCATCGGCATAGTCACGACTATGTCCTTGAAGCTCGGAGATGGTCTCCTCATGAGACTCGATGAAGTCATTAGCCTCACCCAGTTGTTCCAAGAGAGCAACAAAGTGCTTCTTGGGTTCTCCCTTGATTGTGCACAGAAATTTGTTAAGATCATGCTCATTAAGTTCCACAACATCACTATCATCAACGCAATTCAACAATGAAGGAGCAGTAGCGATGTTGGTCTTAACGATGGGGGTTACCTGATCGATACCGTTGGCCATGAGGCACTTGGGGATGTGGTTCTCGTTGGGGGCGTTGAAGAGAGACACCTTCTTGGGAGAAGGGGTGGCAATGGCGACAGTTGCAGTTGCCACCATATCGTCATCATCATCATCATCGGAGGGGTACTCTTCAAGAGCCACCATACCCTTTGGGTGGGGTTTGTTCCAAAGTTGTTATTGTTAGGGAATGACTTGGTTTTGTCTTTGCGAATGAGCTTGCCCCCGTTGTCTTCCCTCTTCTCACAGGGACATTCTGCAATGAAGTGACTCACATTACCACAGTTATAGCATGTCCTCACTCGTTGCTTGGATTTGAACCCACTTGAGTTGTTCTTGGTGAAGTTGGGTCTTGAGTTCCTCTTGTTGCCCCAGAATTGCCTTGACGCAAGAGCCATGTGCTCGTGATAAGCATACTTAGTGTCTTCAGGGCAGCTCTCCTCTTCCTCATCCTCTTCTTCTTCTTCAGAAGCAGCTTTTGCCTTCAAAGCAAGGTTGGGTGAAGCTGTCTTTGAGCGAACTCGAGCAAGTGCATTGGAAGCTGTCTCGTTCATGATTGACATTGCAATGAATTCATCCAACACCTCACTCGAAGACAAGGAGTGGAAATCTGGTCGTTGGCGAAGGCTTTATTGAAAGGCATGATGGACTTGAGAAACTTGCACTTGACCCATGTATCATCCACATCCTTTCTCCCATGGTCCTTGAGAGCCACAACAATAGCAGTCACCCTTCGGTAGAGATCACGAGGGTCCTCATCTTCCTTCATCACAAACTCATCGGCCTTATCAAGTACCACTTCATAGTTGGACCGTTGAATGCTTGAGCTTCCCTTGTACAACATCATAATGTGCTCCCAACAGTCCTTAGCCAGAGTGAAGGGGCGCAAGTGAGGAAGATCTTCAGGTGGTACTGCGGACTGGAGAATAAACAATGCGGAGTGATTATATTGATTGTCCGCTTCTTCTCTTGGAGTGAGGTTGCTTGGGTCATGGGGATAGTAGCCTTGCTCGATGATTCTCCATAAATTTGTTGAGCTGTGATTCAAATGAGACTTAATAGAAAATGCCGAGTTAGCCAAATCACCCTTTACAAGCTTAGGAGGAGGACCAACAGGGTTAAGACGCGGTGTGGGAACCGGTCCTCCATAGACCATGGGTGGTGGAACTGAGGCATAAGTTCCAATCCCATCATTTTTGAGAGGAGGAGAAGGTTGCATACCTTTAGCCGTTTCCTTAGAAGAATTGGCCTCCGAATCTGTGTTGGTGGGTTTAACCACCAACGCCGGTTTGGGAGAATGTTTAATTCCCTCAATTAGCTCTTTAAGCATGGTCTTGACCTCGTTCGTCAAGGACGTCTTGAGTGCGGCCATAGCCGTATTCAAGTCGTCCCTTGTGATCGAAGTCAAGTCCATGGCCTCGGTTTGCACACGAGGAACTGCCTCATCATCTTCCATACCCTTCGGGTGGTGAAACCCTTAATAAAGAGACATGGCTCTGATACCAATTGAAAGGATCGATATGGTTGACTAGAGGGGGGGGGGGTGAATAGGCAACGACCACTTTTTAATTAATCTTAGCAAGTTAGGGTTAGAAACATAAAGGTTCTCTAAAATGTCAACAAGGGGGTGAACCTATGTGATGCTACCAACAACAATAACTAAGACAAATAAGAGATAGACAACAACAAAAGCATACACAATGTAAAGGTTAGAGATAACCGCAAGTGGAACCAATGAAGACGAGGATGTGTTACCGAAGTTCCTTCCCTTTGACAGGAAGTACGTCTCCGTTGGAGTGGTGTGGAGGCACAATGCTCCCCAATAAGCCCCTAGGGCCACCGTATTCTCCTCACGCCCTCACACAATGCAAGGTATCGTGATTCCACTATAGGTGCCCTTGAAGGCGGCGACCGAACCTTTACAAACAAGGTTGGGGAAAACTCCACACAAAGCTTGGAGGCTCCCAACAAGACCATGGAGCTTCACCACAATGGAATGTGGCTCCGAAGTGACCTCAACCGTCTAGGGTGCTCAAACACCCAAGAGTAGCAAGATCCGCAAGGGATTAGTGGGGGGAATCAATTTTCTCTTGGTGGAAGTGTAGATCTAGGCCTTCTCAACCAATCCCTAGGAAATCAACAAGTTTGATTGGCTAGGGAGAGAGATTGGGCACTTTTGAGCTTAGGGAGCAACAATGGAGCTTGGGAGGGTCAAAGGTAGGGTTCTAGAGCAAGAATAACCCTTTATATAGTGGGGAAAAAATCCAACCGTTTTCCCACTCACAACCCGAGCCCAGCGGTACTACCGCTGGATGCAGCGGTACTACCACTAGCACTCCAGTGGTACTACCGCTGAGCCCATGGTAGTGCAGAGGCACTACCGGGCCAACCACCGCCAAGAAAGTCTTCGCAAAAAGTCCGACGAAATACATCCGCTAGGAAGGCGGTACTAAGTTCCTGGAATAGTACTACCGCTGACCAGGGGCGGTACTACCTCCAGCACAGCGGTACTACTGCCAGCTCTAGCGGTACTACCGCTAGGCCCAGCGGTACTACCGCTAGGGACAACGGTACTACCGCTAGGAGACCTTTTTGCAAGAGGAGATAAACCAAAGGCGGGAACCGCTCCAATAGTTGCTGGGAAAGGGGAAGGAGATAAAGTGTGTGCGTGCAAAATTGATTCCACCCAAACCTTTCCACTACGGGTCCCCTCTTAATAGTACGGCGTTCCTGTGACTCAAAGAAAGAGAATCGTAGAGGACACCGTGCTTCTGTTCCACGGAGGGTGCCGAATCGTCTTGTGCCGTTGACATGTGTTATGTGAAAGCTTAATGCACACGATTAGTCCTTTACGGTACTATCATCAATCACCAAAATTACTTAGGCATAAATATGTCCTAACAATCATCATGTAGTTAGCTCAAAGGTATAACATAGTAGCATCAACAACCAAAGCATATGATCAAACACAACGAAGAATGAAGGTTAAGACATCCAAAACACCGAATGTTTTGTAAAACCAAATGAGAGCAAATAAAAAAGCAAAACTCTCTCTCGAAGCCCTAAATGATCTATACACTTCTCCCCCTTTGGCAACAAGTTACCAAAAAGTTAAAAGGTCTAGAACTAAGCGTCGCTCTGGGCTCGATCTCCTCCGGTAGCAGTTGATGGAATCGACAGATGAGCGTCGGCAAAGGTTTCAGCGGATGTCCTAGGAGGTGTAGGTGTTGACACTAGAGGTACAGGAGCTGCTGAAGCTGGAGGAGCTAAAGGCGCTAATGCTTGAGCTCATGAAGTTGGTATTGATTCCGGAACTAGCACAGCTGCAGACCTAGACTAAGTCGTGAACTGAGTAGTCATTGGAAGAGGCGAACCTTCATCATCACTGCTAGAGTGAGATATATGCACTGCATCAACTTCATGCTAGAGCTGCTCAACAGTTGTAGCCAACTCCGTCACTTTGACATCGAGGTCATGGAATTTAGTATCCGCGATCCTTTCAAGGCTTTTCTGGTTCAGTAGAATCTCAGAAATACTCTTCTCCATCCCTTTATGGTGCTGACAAGAAACGACATCTGCTCTTCTCTCGATCTCACTTGTGGTGCTCGAGATGCTTTGTGTGCCTCTGCCTCTGTTGCCTCTACATGCTGACGAGATATAGCTGAGCTGGGATGGCTGGGGTCCATTACAACTTCATTGTCCTCTAACTTTGGCTGAAGTGGCAGGTGTGGACGATCAAGTTGATATGCATGCTTGCCAACCTTGGCATTGATGAGCATGTGAATGTACGGTGCATACCCACAAGATCTCTACTAATCAACAGCTATCCTCCTGACTGTCTCAATTATCAAATCCATCACTCTAATCCTAGTGTGGTTGTCTAAGTGGTGCGGCATGTTGATGGAATACCATGTGATCATCTTATTATATCCTGATTTGGGCATGAGGGTGTATCTCATAATGGTGTTAGTTGTTGGTATTCGTGCTTGCAGAAAATAGATAGAGCCAAACTTATGTGGCTTCCGATACTGATGGGGCATTGAACTTTACATGTTAGCCATAGTATTATGATTCACCTTGGACTCTGAGTACACATCCAAGTCACCCTCTTGAGTCTCAGGGGCACCAATGATAGTGGCCTAGTCCTCTATGGTAGACTCATACCTTTGACCTTCAGTCATCCACACTATCCTTCCATCTGGATAAAAATGAGTAGTTGAGTAGAATTGCATAATCATTTCATCATTCCAAGCTGTCATCTCTCTGCCAACAAACTCTTCAATGTCAATCAGCCTGAAGTTTTCACTCACATGAGGGAAGAAGTCCTCATGTTTCTTGATGTAGTCTCAGTCTACATATCTCATGTCACTAACTGCAAGGACTATTGTCCAACAACACTGTCTCATAAAAATCTTGTTGCTCCTTAGTGTGAAAACGAGGATCAACAACAGTTCTCCTCCAGATAGCACATGGATCTGCAATTCTCCACTTTATCAAACCTTGATCCCTTCTCTTCTTCATGTCCTCAGCAACAGGATGAGCAACATTGTGCAATGGCAAGTGAACTCTCACTTTCCTCACCAGAGATGCATCTTCTTCCTCCTCTGCAGCAACATCTCTGGATGCACATCCCTTGTTCTTCTCTGTTGCAAGTATATCCCTAGTAGTCTTCTTGGGAGCTACTGGCTTCTTAGGCTTAGGAATTGAAGGTTTAGGTGTAGACCTGTTGGGCATAACATCTGCCATCAACTTCTTCTTCTTAGAAGGAGGTGCATTAGCAGGAACCTCTTCTTCCTCTTCCTCGGTAGCATCTGCTGGATCTCCATACATGTATGTTGGCCTTCCAATAACATGCACCACTCTCTTCCCGGCTCTCTTCTGCCCTGGCTTCTTAGCCCGAGTCTTTGTCCTTGCAGTCCCACTTGGTTTCTCAGAGGATTGAGACAAACCTCTCTTAGTTGCAACAGACTCTGAGATCTTTCTAACTATGACTCTCTCCTTTTGCTTCTCGGGAATGCTCTCTTCTGGGATAAAATCAGCATCCTCCTCATAAGAGTTAAGCTTCTTCTCGGGCCTGGTAGCAGCCTTAGGCATTGTTGTAAATATGCCCTAGAGGCAATAATAAATTAGTTATTATTATATTTCCTTGTTCATAATAATCGTTTATTATCCATGCTAGAATTGTATTGATTGGAAAGTCAAATACATGTGTGGATACATAGACAACACACTGTCCCTAGTGAGCCTCTAGTTGACTAGTTCGTTGATCAAAGATGGTCAAGGTTTCCTGATCATAGACAAGTGTTGTCACTTGCTAACGGGATCACATCATTGGGAGAATGATGTGATGGACAAGACCCAAACTATAAGCATAGTATATGATCGTGTCAGTTTATTGCTATTGTTTTCTGCATGTCAATGTATATGTTCCTATGACCATGAGATCATGTAACTCCCGGACACTGGAGGATACCTTGTGGGTTATCAAACGTCACAACATAACTGGGTGACTATAAAGGTGCTCTACAGGTATCTCCAAAGGTGTCTGTTTGGTTGGCATGGATCAAGACTGGGATTTGTCACTCCATGTGACGGAGAGGTATCTCGGGGCCCACTCGGTAATACAACATCACAACAAGCCTTGCAAGCAATGTGATTAAGGAGTAAGTTACGGTATTTTGTATTACGGAACGAGTAAAGAGACTTGTAGGTAACGAGATTAAACTAGGTATAGAGATACCGATGATCGAATCTCGGGCAAGTAACATACCGAAGGACAAAGGGAATAGTATACGGGATTATATGAATCCTTGACATAGAGGTTCAACCGATAGAGATCTTCGTAGAATATGTAGGAGACAATATGGACATCCAGGTCCCGCTGTTGGTTATTGACTAGAGAAGTGTCTCCAGTCATGTCTGCATAGTTCTCGAACCCGCAGGGTCTGCACACTTAAGGTTCGGTGATGTTTTGGTATAGTTGAGTTATATGTGTTGGTGACCGAAGTTCTGTTTGGAGTCCCGGATGAGACCCCGGACGTCATGAGGAGTTCCGGAATGGTCCGGAAACAAAGATTGATATATAGGAAGTTGGTGTTTGGATTTCGGAAGGTTTTCAAGCATTGCCGGTAGTGTACCGGGAGTGACGAATGGGTTCCGGGGGCCCACTGGGTGGGCCCACCACGCCCCAAGGGGTCCACGTGGGTTTATTGGATGCGCAATAAGGTATAATGGGTTGAAAAAGTCATCCAAGGAAAGCCCATGAGGAAAAAGTGGAAAATCCAAAAGAGGTGGGAAAATAAGGAAGGAGTCCTAATCCAAGTGGAATTGGAGGAGGACTCGTCCCTTCCCCACTTCGGCCGACCCAAGGAGGTCTTCCTTGGTGTGCCAAAGCTACCCCTCCCCTCCTCCTATATATATTAGAGAATTTAGGGCTTTTGAGAAAAAACTTTGCTACGTGCTGCCCTCTCCTCTAGATTGTAGTTCTTCCTCTAGATCGGTTTTCTGCGGAGCTCGGGCGGAGCCCTGTAAGAATAGATCATCGCCATCACCGGTGTGCCGTCACGCTTCCGGAGAACTCATCTACTTCCCCGTCTCTCTTGCTGGATCAATAAGGTAGAGATCTTCATCGAGCTATACGTGTGCGGGACGCGGAGGTGTCGTCTGTTCGGCACTTGATCGGAACGGATCGCGAGACGGTTCGTCGGACGGACCGTGAAGACGTACCACTACATCAACCATGTTTATTAATGCTTCCGCTTAGCAATCTACAAGGGTATGTGGATCCAATCTCCTTCTCGTATATGAACATCACCATGATAGGTCTTCGTGTGCGTAGGGATTTTTTTTGTTTCCCATGCAATGTTCCCCAACATGCATATCATGGGAACATGGAGTACTTGGGTCACAGGCAGTCCTCTCACGACTAATGCGTGAGTCCATCTCAACATTGGGCTCTCTAAGTTCATTCTCGCTATCCTCTGAACCTGACATAGTGACAAGCAACCAAGCAAACAAGTTGACCCTGTGAATGGAAGTAGAAGAGCGGGAGTGGATGAGCATCACAAAAAATTAGAAGTTTTTGAAAATTTGAACTAAAAAAAATCTTCAGTTTAACTTTCTACAAAAAGGGATATCGGTTCCACCAAGACTAACAATGTCCTTAGCAGAAACCTGGCACACTTTTCGGTTCCACCAAAAAGAGTAACTTGGTTTCACCGAGATTGTTCTCAGTAGCGCAAAAACGAAATCGGTCACACCGATTTTTCTGACTTGGTGACACCGATATTTGTTTTTGTGGACGGTTAACCCTAAAATTTCCTTTGTTCTCTAATCTAATCAACACTTCTTCTGGATAGGAACACTGCTATCATGGACTGAAGATGGGAAAACAATTGGTGCATGATTTGGATTCGGAGAGCGCAAATAGGGCCGAAACCTTACCCTAATTCGGTGAAGGTCTCGCTATACGGAATTGATTCCCGTCGACAGCAAGGACTCTTGCGACAAGGGAGCACGGGAGACAATGTAGATGTCCTGGGGACGAGGGCTCGACAGCAAGGGGGTATGGGCGGCGAGGTTTGAGGAATAATTTCAAACATCGAGTTTTTGGAGATTATATACCCCCTGGTTGTTAGTGACACCAAGTTGGATTTTTCGGTGCCATCAAGTTCCGTAACTGTGAGGTGACAGTGAAACTCAACGACGCCGAAAACTTCCTATCGGTGGTACTGAGATGGAAAAACCAGATCAACCCTAGGCATCGGTGGGACCAAGATTTTGAGGTTGATCACACATAAATGCACTTGGTAGGTTTCGGATGTCATCCCTTGTCGAGAAGGCTCTCCTAGTGTTTCTCACACAGAGTGTCCCTAAAGTGCTTGCTCAATTTTTTTGATGTAGCATGAATAGAATTTGAGACGAGGAAGCATAGATAGTTAGAGAGAGGTACTTAGGCATTCTCGTATATCCAATTGGCCAAATAAAATAGAAAACCAAATAACAACAAATGGATATCCTAGAATGAACAAAAGTATGCATACCAACATGCTCACAAAATAAGATGTCAAATAAAACATGGTGAATCATGCACAAACACTCTACTATCTACCAAACACTTTGGTGATGACGAAGTCATCTATATATGAGTATATTGACATAGGATCCAAGCAAGAATACTTGATCATAGGTCATACTCATCGTTTAAGCACAAGTGGGGTTACCACTTTTACATAAAGCTTTCAATGTGTTCACATCTTAAGAAATGCTTATACTCAAGTCTTAGAGTAAAGCTCCCCCTTGATGTGACATCCCCCTAACAGGGATAAACTAACCTTGGGTTTTCTCATAGAATACTTCATGTAGGTGTAGTAGTGGTGGATGCTCATTGTCGATGAAGATCGTCTAAAGTTGGGAGTAATCCTTGTTGTTTCTTACTCTTCTCACCTACATGGGTTAGTCCCAAACACAAGGAACAAATAAAAGGATATCTATGGACATGGAGTGAAGTACATGTGAGATGATGTCCAATGATACATTAATTACCTTGTCCCGTTCTTACCTTTGATGGAATGTGTGACACCTTGAACTAATGCATATGGTTAGAGTTGATTGCATATAGTTCTTACCAAAATGAATGAGAGTGAATTTCATTAGCGGAGTCACCCCTCAAGAACTTCTCTCGTTCTTCTTCTTGGGGACCCACATCAACTTGATGGGGATCCTTGGAGTTGTGGTGGCACTATATGAAGTAGAGCTAGTAGTGTCCTTGGGTATCCACTTGACCTTGACTTGGGGTTCTTCCTCAAATGAGTCAATCTTCTCTTGAAGCTTGTCCTTGACCTTGTGGTCTTGTGGTGGAAGGTCATCTCGAGAGCTTGTTCCCTTGGGGAGAGTAGGATCATACTTCTCCTTTCAGGAAACAAACTTCGAGATGGAGTATTGGCCTTCTTCCAATTCAACTCCGTTGACATTGAAGTAGCCAACACCTTGCTTCTTCCGGTGTCCTCCTTGCTTGCGTACAATTTCCTCAAATTGCTTACTTTTGGCAAGCCTATTGAAGACACCTCTTTCTATAATTCCTTTCAATAAATCTTTTTGTTTCTCAAGTGTAACTTGGCCAAGAGAATCATTAGTGGAATCAACAGAGCAACTAGCAACAACATCATTTGGTTTAACTTTATAATTGTTGTTACTAGATGAAGAAAATTTCTAGGCTTTGTTACTAGTGTTCTTAGGTTTAACTTGTGGAACAAAAGTAGACAAGAGTAATCGTTTGGATGTTGGAAATATGCCCTAGAGGAAATAATAAATTAGTTATTTTTATATTTCCTTGTTCATGATAATCATTTATTATCCATGCTATAGTTGTATTGATTGGAAACTCAAATACATGTGTGGATACATAGACAACACACCGTCCCTAGTGAGCCTCTAAGGACTAAATCGTTGATGAAAGATGGTCAAGGTTTCCTGACCGTAGACATGAGTTGTCATTTGATAATGGGATCACATCATTAGGAGAATGATGTGATGGACAAGACCCAAACTATGAATGTAGCATGTGATCGTGTTAGTTTATTGCTACTCTTTTCTGCATATCGAAGTATCTGTTTCTATGACCATGAGATCATGCAACTCCCGGGCGCTAATGGAATGCCTTGTGTGTATCAAACATCACAACGTAACTGGGTGACTATAAAGGTGCTCTACAGGTATCTCTGAAGGTGCCTGTTGGGTTGGCGAGAATCGAGACTGGGATTTATCACTCCGTATGACGGAGAGGTATCTTTGGGCCCACTCGATAATACACCATCACAATGAGCTTGAAATCAATGTGACTAAGGAGTTAGTCATGGGATATTGTATTACGAAACAAGTAAATATACTTGCCGGAAACGAGATTGAACTAGGTATAGAGATACTGATGACCGAATCTCGGGGAAGTAAACATACCGATGGACAAAGGGAACAATATACGGGATGGATTGAATTCTTGACATCGTGGTTCGACTGGTAAAGATCTTCGTTGAATATATAGGACCCAATATGGGCATCCAGGTCCCGTTATTTGTTATTGACCGGAGAGTGTGTGAGGTCATGTCTGCATAGTTCTCGAACCCGCAGGGTCTGCACACTTAAGGTTCGGCGATGATTTGGTATTTATGAGTTATGTGTGGTGATAACCAAAAGTTGTTCGGAGTCCTGGATGAGATCCTGGACGTCACGAGGATCTCCGGAATGATCCAGAGGTAAAGATTTATATATGGGAAGTCATATTCACGGTTCTGGTAAATGTTCAGGATTTTTTGATATTGTACCACGAAGGTTCTAGAAGGTTCCATGATGGGTCGTGGGTAGTGGGGAAGTACCCACACCCCTGGTCTAGGCGCATTAATACCCCCTTAAAAGGAATAGGATCATATCCCAAAAGGTTAAGATCGAGATCCCTAAAAAAGGGGGGATAGTGATCGATGGGGAAGGAAATGAGGGATTTCCTTCCTCCCCCTTGACCAATGATACGTCTCCAATGTATCTATAATTTTTTATGGTTCCATGCTATTATCTTGTCATCTTTGGATGTTATGTATGCATGAATATGCTATTTTATATCTTTTTTGGGACTAACCTATTAACTCAATGCCAAGTGCCAGTTCCTGTTTTTTCCGTGTTTTTGACCTTTTTTCACAGGAGAATATTAAACGGAGTCCAAATGGAATAAAACATGCGGAATGATTTTTTCCATAACAGAAGACACACAGGAGACTTGAGAACCAAGGTAGGGGACCTCAGAGGAGGTCACAAGCCACCCAGACCCGGCCTAGGGGGGCCGAGCCTAGCAGGCTTGTGGCCCCCCTGTGGCTCCCCTGCCCTAGTTCTTCCACCTATAAATTCCCTAAAAATATGAAACCACGAGAGAGAGCCACGAAAATACTTTTCCGCCACCGCAAGCTTCTGTCTCCGCAAGATCCCATCTGGGGCACGTTCTGGTCCCTGCCGGAGGGGGGATTCGGACACGGAGGGCTTCTCCATCAACACCATTGCCTCTCCAATGATGCGTGAGTAGTTCACTATAGACCTTCGGGTCCATAGCCAGTAGCTAGATGGCTTCTTCTCTCTCTTGGATCTTCAATACAAAGTTCTCCATGATCTTCATGGAGATCTATCCGATGTAATCTTCTTTTGCGGTGTGTTTGTCGAGATCCAATGAGTTGTGGATTTATGATCAGATTATCTATGAATGTTATTTGAGTTTCCTATGATCTCTTATATGCATGATTTCGTATCCTTGTAATTCTCTTCAAGCTGTGGGTTTCGTTTGGCCAACTTGATCTATAATTCTTGCAATGGGAGAAGTGCTTGGTTTTGGGTTCATACCGTGCGGTGTCCTCACCCAGTGACAAAAGGGGTAGCGAGGCACCCATCATGTTGTTGCCATCAAGGGTAAAAAGATGGGGTTTATATCTATTGCATGAATTTATCCCTCTACATCATGTCATCTTGCTTAAGGCGTTACTCCGTTTGTTATGAACTTAATACACTAGATGCATGCTGGATAGCGGTCGATGTGTGGAGTAATAGTAGTAGATGCAGACAATGTCAGTCTACTTGTCTCGGATGTGATGCCTATATGTATGATCATTGCCTTAGATATCGTCATGACTTTGCGCGGTTCTATCAATTGCTCGACAGTAATTCGTTCACCCACCGTAATATTTGTTATCATGAGATAAGCCTCTAGTGAACACTATGGCCCCGGGGTCTACTTCACATCATATTTTCAGCTTTACACTTTTACTTTGTTGCACTTTCCGCCTTCAGATCTCACCCTGGAGTTAATCGTGAAGGGATTGACAACCCCTTCGTAGCGTTGGGTGCAAGTTTTCTTGTTTTTGCGCAGGTACTTTGGAGACTTGCCTTGATACTCCTACTGGATTGATACCTTGGTTCTCAAACTGAGGTAAATACTTACTGCTGCTGTGCTGCATCACCCTTTCCTCTTCAAGGGAAAAACCAACGCAAGCTCAAGAGGTAGCAAGAAGAATTTCTGGCGCCATTGCCGGGGAGTATCAAGTCAAGAATAGTCTTCCTCCAACGTGTCAATTTCTGGCACCGGGGACTATTCTAAGTGAAGCTTATCCAAGTAACTGTCACAAACTCATCTCTTGCATTTACTTTTTTTCCTCTCGTTTTCCTCTCCCCCACTTGTGAAAAACAAAAATTACAAAAATATTTGCCTTTTCCGTTCGCCCTTTTCTTTCGCTTGCTTTCCGTTCGCTTGTGTGCTTGTCTGCTTGCTGAAGTCACCATGACTGAAAACACCAAACTTTGTGACTTCTCGAATACTAATAATAATGATTTTATTAGTACTCCGATTGCTCCCGCTACTAGTGCGGAATCATATGAAATCAATGCTGCTTTGCTGAATCTTGTTATGAAAGAGCAATTTTCCGACCTTCCTAGTGAAGATGTCGCATCCCATCTTAATACCTTCATTGAGTTATACGATATGCAAAAGAAGAAAGATGTGGATAATGATGTGATTAAATTGAAGCTATTTTCGTTCTCGTTGCGAGATCGAGCAAAAACTTGGTTTTCATCTTTGCCCAAAAATAGTATTGATTCTTGGAACAAGTGCAAAGATGCTTATATATCCAAGTATTTTCCACCGGCTAAGATTATCTCTCTCCGTAATGATATCATGAATTTTAAGCAACTAGATCATGAACATGTTGCACAATCTTGGGAGAGAATGAAATTGATGATTAGAAATTGTCCTGCTCATGGCTTGAGTGTGTGGATGATTATACAAATTTTCTATGCTGATTTGAAATTTTCTTCTAGAAATATCTTGGATTCCGCCTCCGGTGGAACTTTCATGGAAATCACACTAGGAGAATCCACAAAACTCCTAGACAATATCATGACAAACTATTCTCAGTGGCACACTGAAAGGTCACCTACTAGTAAAAAAGTGCATGCTATAGAAGAAATTAACTCTTTGAGTGGTAAGATGGATGAGTTAATGAAATTATTTGCTAGTAAAGGTGCTCCTTTAGATCCAAATTATATGCCCTTGTCTTCCTTGATTGAGAGTAGCAATGAGAGCTTGGATGTTAATTTTGTTGGTAGGAATAATTTTGGCCACAACAATGCTTTTAGAGGTAACTATATTCCTAGGCCTTTTCCTAGTAATCCCTCTAATAACTTTGGCAATTCCTACAACAATGCTCATGGAAATTACAATAAATTACCCTCTGATCTACAGAGTAATATTAAAGAATTTACCAACTCGCAAAAGATTTTCAATGCGTCCATAGAAGAAAAACTGCTCAAAATTGATGACTTGGCTAGGACCGTTGATAGAATGTCTCTTGATGTTGATGCTTTGAAATTGAGATGTGCTCCTCCCAAGATTAATATGGATGAAACTTTGAATGCTATGCGTGTTTCCATGAATGAGAGTAAAGAAAGAACCGCCCAAATTCGTGCTAGACATGAATGGCTTAAAAGGGCGTGTTCTCGTGACGAGAATCGCGAAGATCTCAAAGTGCTTGGTGTAACTCCCATTGAATCCTTGTTTTCTAATGTCAAACCTAATGATGATGGGGCTGGATATGAATCCACTTTGGTTGAGAAACACCCAATGATTCGGATTCTATCTATCTTGATGCTAAAAGCACTGAAAGTGGAGTAGAGGATATCAAAACTTTGAGTAGTAATGAAATTACTACTTTGGATTTCAAGGAATTCAATTATGATAGTTGATCTTTGATTGAATGTTTTCCTTGATGCAATCCATGCTAAACTCTCCACACGCTTATAGCCAAAACAAGGCCTTTACCGATCATATCGTCGATGCTATGATGAAATCTCTTGACGAGAAACTTGAGTTGGAAGTTTCTATTCCTAGAAAACTTCATGATGAGTGGGAACCTACTATCAAAATCAAGATCAAAAACTATGAGTGCAATGCTTTGTGTGATTTGGGTGCTAGTGTTTCCGCTATTCCAAAGTCTTTATGTGATGTTCTAGGCTTCAATGAGATTGATGAGTGCTCTCTTAATTTGCATCTTGCGGATTCTACTGTTAAGAAACCTATGGGAAGGATCAATGATGTTCTTATTATTGCAAGTAGGAACTATGTACCCGTATATTTCATTGTGCTTGATATTGATTGCAATCCGACATGTCCTATCATTCTTGGTAGACCTTTCCTAAGGACTATTGGTGCTATCATCAATATGAAGGAAGGGAATATTAGATTTCAGTTTCCATTAAAGAAGGGCATGGAACACTTTCCTAGAAAGAAAATAAGATTGCCTTATGAATCCATGATGAGGGCTACTTATGGTTTGAGTACCAAAGACGACGATACTTGATTCTATCACCTTATGCCTAGCTAAGGGCGTTAAACAATAGCGCTTGTTGGGAGGCAACCCAATGAATTTATCTTTGCTTTTTTGTTTTCTATTTTATTGTGTCCACACCATCATAATTCTGTTATGGTTGTGTTTTTTGTGTTTCTTTTTGTGTTTGAGCCAAGTAAAACCTTTATGACTAGTTTTGGTGATGGTTGTTTGATCTTGCTGGAAAAGACATAAACTTTGCACTCACAAAATTGTTTTTAATTCCTATCCAGAAAGAGATTTTGAGTTGATTCTTTTTGCTGCTGGTTGATATGCCAATTTCCCAAATTTTCATAATTGTTCAGATATTTTGAGATCCCAGAAGTATACGAAGTATACAGATTGCTACAGACTGGTTTGTTTTTAACATATTCTGTTTTTGTTGTGTTGATTGCTTATTTTGATGAAACTATGGATAGTATCGGGGGGTACTAGCCATGGAAAAGTGAGAATACAGTAATCTAACATCAGTATAAATAGAAATCAAGTTTGCTACAGTACCTAAAGAGTTGGTAGTTTGTTTTCTTATGCTAATGATATCACGAGTTTCTATTTAAGTTTTGTGTTGTGAAGTTTTCGAGTTTTGGGTGATGTTCTCATGGACAATGGGATAAAGAGTGGAAAGATCTCAAGCTTGGGGTGCCCAAGGCATCCCAAGCCAAATTCAAGGACACCAAAAAGCCTAAGCTTGGGGATGCCCCAGGAAGGCATCCCTTCTTTCGTCTTCAATTCATAACGTTACTCGGAGCTGTATTTTTATTCACCACATGATATGTGTTTTGCTTGGAGCGTCGTGTATTATAGGAGCCTTTTCTTTTTGTTGTGTCACAATCATCCTTGCTGCACACCGTTTTGAGACAGACACACACTCATCGTGATTTTGCTAGAATACTCATTGAGCTTCGCTTATATCTTTTGAGTTAGGCAATTTAGCTCGCATGTGCTTCACTTATATCTTTTGAGCTAGATAACTTTTCTCTAGTGGTTCACTTAGATCTTTTTAGAGCACGGCGGTGTCATATTTTGGAGAAATAAGAACTCTCGATCTTCACTTATATCTTTTTGAGAGTGCTCTCTCTAAGCAACTTGTAATTGGCTTGTGCTATGAAAGTAGTCCTAAAGATGATAGGCATCCAAAGAGGATATAATAAAAACTTCCATATTCATGTGCATTGATTAGTAAAGAGAAGTTTGATTCCTCTCAATTAGTTTTTAGACATAGATTTGGTTATATTAGAGTCATGTTAGTAGGGTGTTGTGAATCTAGAAATACTTGTGTTGAAGTTAGTGATTCTTGTAGCATGCACGTATGGTGAACCGCTATGTTAGGAAGTCAGAGCATAATTGATTTATTGATTGTCATCCTTTGTGTGGCGGTCGGGATCGCGCGATGGTTAATACCTACCAACCCTTCCCCTAGGAGTATGCGTTTAGCACTTTGTTTCGATTACTAATAAAACTTTCACAATAAGTATATGAGTTCTTCATGACTAATGTGAGTCCATGGTATAGATGCACTTTCACCTTACACCATTGCTAGCCTCTCTAGTGCCGCGCAATTTTTGCCGGTGCACAAACCCACCATATACCTTCCTCAAAACAGCTACCATACCTACATATTATGGCATTTTCATAAGCCATTCCGAGATATATTGCCATGCAACTCCCACTGTTCCGTCTCATGACTTGTGCCGTCACTTTCATATTGCCATTGCATGATCATAAGATAGCTAGCGATATGTTTCAACGTCATACGCTAAGCTTGATCGTTGCACATCCCGGTACACTGCCGGAGGCATCTCCTATAGAGTCATCATTGCTCTAAGCATTGAGCTGTGAGTAAATAAAAGTGTGATGATCATCATTATTGGAGCATTGTCCCATGTGAGGAAATAAAAAAAAAGAGGCCAAAGATGCCCACAATTTTTTTAAAGAGGCCAAAGGGCCCAAACAAAAAAAAGGAAGAGAGAAAAAGAGAGAAGGGACAATGCTACTATATTTTTCCACACTTGTGCTTCCAAAATAGCACCATGTTCTTCATGATTGAGAGTCTCTTGTTTTGACACTTCCATATACTAGTGGGAATCTTCATTATATAACTTGAATTGTATATTCCAATGATGGGCTTCCTCAAATTGTCCTAGGTCTTCGTGAGCAAGCAAGTTGGGTGCACACCCACTAGTTCTCCTTTTGAGCTTTCACACACTTATAGCTCTAAGTGCATCTGTTGCATGGTAATCCCTACTCATTCACATTGATATCTATTGATGGGCATCTCCATAGCCCATTGATATGCCGAGTCAATGTGAGCATCTCCTCCTTTTTGCCTCACAACCTCCACCACACTCTATTCCACCTATAATGCTATATCCATGGCTCACGCTCATGTATTGTGTGAGAGTTGAACAAGTTTGAGCAAGTAAGAGTGTGAAAACAATTACTTGGCCAATACCGGGGTTATGCATGATTTAAATTCGTTGTGTGGGGATGATGGAGCATAGCCAGACTATATGATTTTGTAGGGATAACTTTCTTTGGCCTTGTTATTTCGAAAGTTCATGACTACCTTGCTAGTTTGCTTGAAGTATTATCGTTTTCATGTCAATAGCAAACTATTGTTTTGAATCTTACGGATCTGAAAATTTATGTCACATGAAAGAAGTTACAAAGGACAAGTATGTTAGGTAGCATTCCACATGAAAAATTCAGTCTTTATCACTTCCCTACTCGAGGACGAGCAGGAGTTAAGCTTGGGGATGCTTGATACGTCTCCAACGTATCTATAATTTTTGATGGTTCCATACTATTATCTTGTCATCTTTGGATGTTTTGTATGCATGAATATGTTATTTTATATCTTTTTTGGTACTAACCTATTAACTCAGTGCCAAGTGCCAGTTCCTATTTTTTCCGTGTTTTTGACCTTTTTCAGAGGAGAATATTGAACGGAGTCCAAACAGAATAAAACCTGCGGAATGATTTTTTTCCATAACAGAAGACACGCAGGAGACTTGAGAACCAAGGCAGGGGACATCGGAGGAGGTCACAAGCCACCCAGGCCCGGCCTAGGGTGGGTGGGCCTAGCAGGCTTGTGGGCCCCGTGTGGCTCCCCTGCACTAGTTCTTCCGCCTATAAATTCCCTAAAAATCGGAAACCACGGGAGAGAGCAACGAAAATACTTTTCTGCCGCCGCAAGCTTCTGTCTCCGCAAGATACCATCTGGGGCACGTTCTGGTGCCCTGCCGGAGGGGGGATTCGGACACGGAGGGCTTCTCCATCAACACCATTGCCTCTTCGATGATGCGTGAGTAGTTCACCATTGACCTTCGGGTCCATAGCTAGTAGCTAGATGGCTTCTTCTCTCTCTTGGATCTTCAATACAAAGTTCTCTATGATCTTCATGGAGATCTATCCGATTTAATCTTCTTTTGCGGTGTGTTTGTCGAGATTCGATGAATTGTGGATTTATGATCAGATTATCTATGAATGTTATTTGAGTTTCCTCTGATCTCTTATATGCATGATTTCCTATCCTTGTAATTCTCTTCGAGTTGTGGGTTTCGTTTGGCCAACTTGATCTATAATTCTTGCAATGGGAGAAGTGCTTGGTTTTGGGTTCATACCGTGCGGTGTCCTCACCCAGTGACAAAAGGGGTAGCGAGGCACACATCGTGTTGTTGCCATCAAGGGTAAAAAGATGGGGTTTATATCTATTGCATGAATTTATCCCTCTACATCATGTCATCTTGCTTAAGGCGTTACTCCGTTTGTTATGAACTTAATACACTAGATGCATGATGGATAGCGGTCGATGTGTGGAGTAATAGTAGTAGATGCAAACAGTATCTGTCTACTTGTCTCGTATGTGATGCCTATATGTATGGTCATTGCCTTAGATATCGTCATGACTTTGCGCGGTTCTATCAATTGCTTGACAGTAATTCGTTCACCCACCGTAATATTTGCTATCATGAGAGAAGCCTCTAGTGAACACTATGGCCGCCGGGTCTACTTCACATCATATTTTCAGCTTTACACTTTTACTTTGTTGCACTTTCCGCCTTCAGATCTCACCTTGCAGTTAACCGTGAAGGGATTGACAACCCCTTTGTAGTGTTGGGTGCAAGTTTGCTTGTTTTTGCGCACGTACTTTGGAGACTTGCCTTGATACTCCTACTGGATTCATACCTTGGTTCTCAAACTGAGGGAAATAAATACTACTGCTGTGCTGCATCACCCTTTCCTCTTCAAGGGAAAAACCAACGCAAGCTCAAGAGGTAGCAACCAACGACCCTAGGGGCTTGGAGGGTAAGCCACCAGCCCCTCCCACACCTATATAAAGGTGGGGAGGCGCAAGGGGGATGGTGACTCTCCAACGGTGCAGCCCTGCCTCTCCCATAGATAAACTTTCTCCATTAGATCGGTTTTGGTAGTGCTTGGCGAAGCCCTGCCGGGATAGCTCCACCACGACCGTGTTGGAAATATGCCCTAGAGGCAATAATAAAATATTTATTATTATATATCCTGTTTTAAAGATAATCGTTTATTATCCATGCTATAATTGTATTGAATGGAAACATAAATGCCTGTGTGGATATATAGACAAAACTGTGTCCCTAGTGAGTCTCTAGTTGACTAGCCTGTTGATCAAGGATGGTTAAAGTTTCCTAGACATAGATAAGTCTTGTCGTTTGATGACGGGGTCACATCATTAGGAGAATGATGTGATGGACAAGACCCAAACTATGAACGTAGCATATGATCGTGTCATTTTGTTGCTATTGTTTTCTGCATGTCAAGTATTCATTCCTATGAGCATGAGATCATGTAACTCACTAACACCGAAGGAATGCCTTGTGTGTATCAAACGTCGCAACGTTACTGGGTGACTATAAAGGTGCTCTACAGGTATCTCCGATGGTGTCCGTTGAGTTAGCATGGATCAAGACTGGGATTTGTCACTCCATGTGACGGAGAGGTATCTCGGGGCTCACTCGGTAATACAACATCACGTATATAGCCTTGCAAGCAATGTGACTAAAGAGTTAGTCACGGAATCTTGTATTACGGAACGAGTAAAGAGACTTGTCGGTAACGAGATTGAAATAGGTATAGTGATACCGGCGATCAGATCTCGGGCAAGTAACATTCCGAAGGACAAAGGGAATGGTATATGGGATTATATGAATCCTTGGCATAGAGGTTCAACCGATAAGATCTTCGTAGAATATGTAGGATCCAATATGGACATCCAGGTTCTGCTATTGGATATTGACCGGGGAGTGTCTGCGGTCATGTCTGCATAGTTCTTGAACCCGCAGGGTTTGCACACTTAAGGTTTAGTGATGTTTCGATATAGTTCAGTTATAGGTGCCGGTGACCGAAGTTTTGTTCGGAGTCCCGAATGAGATCCCGGACGTCAAGAGGGTTTCCCGAATGGTCCGGAAACAAAGATTGATATATAGGAAGTTGGTGTTTGGATTCCGGAAGGATTTCAGGCATTGCCGATAGTGTACCGGGAGTAACGAATCGGTACCGGGGGCCCACCAGGTGGGCCCACCACTCCCCAAGAGGGCCACGTGGACTTGATGGTGGTGCAATAGATCTTAGTGGGCTATCTAGTCAACCAAAGAAAGCCCATGAGGTAAAAGTGGAAAAAACCAAAATAGGTGGACAACTTGGGGAGGAGTCCTACTCCAAGTAGGTTTGGAGGAGGAGTCCTCCTCTCTAGCGTCGGCCGAGCCCAAGGAGGTTCTCCATGGGGCTGAAGGCTAGCCCCTCCTTCCTCCTATATACTAGAGGTTTTAGGGTTTTTGAGACACAATTTCAGCCATGTGCAACCCTCTCCTCTAGTTCGTAGTTCTTCCTCTTGATCGGATTTCTGTGGTGCTTAGGCGGAGCCGTGGAGGAATAGATAACCACCACCACCAGCGTGCCATCACACTGCCGGATAACTCATTTACTTCCCTATCTCTATTGCTGGATCAAGAAGGCCGAGATCGTCATCGAGCTGTATGTGTGCTGAACGCGGAGGTGCCGTCCGTTCGGTACTAGATCGGGACGGATCATGGAACGACGGTGATTTGAATCACGAAGACATTCCAATACATCAATCATGTTTCTTAAAGCTTCGTGCTTAGCAATCTACAAGGGTATGTGGATCCGATCTCCCTCTCGTATATGTTCATCACCATGATAGGTCTTCGTGTGCGTAGAATTTTTTTTGTTTCCCATGCAACGTTCCCCAATAGTGGCATCATGAGCTAGGTTCATTCGTAGATGAAATCTCGAGTAGAACACAAAAGTTTTGTGGGCGTTGATTTTTGATTTGCTGCCCTCCTTAGTCTTTTCTCGATTCGGCGATATTGTTGGATTGAAGCGTCCCGGACCACGTCCCGGACCAACCTTACTCGTACGCTTACGAGAGACCAATTTCATCGACTAACATGCAACTTGTTGCATAAAGATGACTGGCGGGTGTCTGTTTCTTCAACTTTAGTTGAATCGGATTTGACCGAGGCGGTCCTTGTAGAAAGGTTAAATATCAATTTGGATATCACTGTTGTGGCTTTCCGTAAGTAAGATGCGATCATACTAGATACCCATAGCAGCCACGTAAAACATGCAACAACAAGTTAGAGGACGTCTGATACGTCTCCGTCGTATCTACTTTTCCGAACTCTTTTGCCCTTGTTTTGGACTCTACTTTGCATGATTTGAATGGAACTAACCCGGACTAACGCTGTTTTCAGCAGAATTGCCATGGTGTTGTTTTTGTGTTGAAATAAAAGTTCTCAGAATGTCCTGAAAATTTACGGAGAATTTTTCTGGAATAAAAGAAAAATACCTGCGCAAAGATCCACCGGAGGGGGCTTGCCAGTGGGCCACAAGCCCACAGGCCACGACCACCCCCCTAGGCCGCACCGTGAGGTCTTGTGGGGCCCACGCGGCACCACCGCCCCCAAACTCAGTTGTGTATCTTCCGTCTCGCCCGGAAAAAAAATCAGAGAGAAGGTTTCATCGCGTTTTACGATACGGAGGCGCTGCCACCTCCTGTTCTTCATCTGGAGGGCAGATCTGGAGTCCGTTCTGGGCTCCGGAGAGGGGAAATCGTCGCCATCGTCATCATCAACCTTCCTCCATCGACAATTCCATGATGCTCTTCACCGTTCAAGAGTAATCTCATCGTAGGCTTGCTGGACGGTGATGAGTTGGATGAGATCTATCATGTAATCGAGTTAGTTTTGACGGGGATTGATCCCTAGTATCCACTATGTTCTGAGATTGATGTTGCTACTACTTGGCTATGCTTAATGCTTGTCACTAGGGCCCGAGTGCCATGATTTCAGATTTGAACCTATTATGTTGTCGCCAATATATGTGTGTTTTAGATCCTATCTTGCAAGTTGTAGTCACCTACTATGTGTTATGACCCGACAACCCCAGAGTGACAATATCCGGAACCACTCCCGGAGATGACCATAGTATGAGGAGTTCATGTATTCACCACGTGTTAATGCGTTGGTCCGGTTCTTTATTAAAAGGAGAACCTTAATATCCCGTAGTTTCCATTAGGACCCCGCTGCCACGGGAGGGATGGACAATAGATGTCATGCAAGTTCTTTTCCCTAAGCACGTATGACTACATACGGAATACATGCCTACATTAGATTGACGAACGGAAGCTAGTTACTTATCTCTTAGTGTTATAGCTGTTACATGATGAATCACATCCGTCATACTCATCCATCACCGATCCACTGCCTACGAGTCTTTTACTACTGGTCCTTGCTACGTTACTTTGTCCAGGCTTGTCCCTTGATACAAAAGGGATTGGGCCACATTGCTGCTGCTGCTGTTACTCTGTTGCTACTGCTGTTACTCTGCTGCTACTGCTGTTCCTTGCTACTTTGCTATTACTTGTTGCAAGACTTTTTTGACACCGTTGCCGGGCCAGAATAGTTCCCCGTCCACGTGCAACTTACTGGCGCCATTGATACAACAGTTAGGAATAGTGTGCCGTCAACGGATCTGTTTCTGACACCGTTGCTATCATACTACTTTGCTACTGATACTTTGCTTGCAGACACTAATCTTTCAGGTGTGGTTGAATCAGACAAACTCAGTTGGTAATACTTGAGAATATTCTTTCGCTTCCCCTTGTGGCTAATCAATAAATTTGGGTTGAATACTCTACCCTCGAAAACTATTGCGATCCCCTACCCTTGTGGGTTATCAACGTCTAACTTGTTTTTGCACAGTATGCATGTGATGTGATATGGCCAAAGACATGATGTGATATATTGGATGTATGAGATGATCATGTTGTAATAGTTTAATATCGACTTGCACATCGATGCTACGGCAACCAGCAGGAGCCATAAGGCTGTCTTTAAACTAACGTTTGTGCTTGCAGATGCGTTTACTATATTGCTAGGTAGTAGCTTTAGTAGTAATAGCGTAGATAGCACGACAACCTCGATGGAAGCACAATGATGGAGATCATGGTGTGGTGCCGGTGACGATGAAGATCATGCCGGTGCTTTGTTGATGGAGATCAAGAAGCACAAGATCATGGCCATATCATGTCACTTATGAATTGCATGTGATGTTAATCCCTTTATGCACCTTATTTTTCTTAGAACGACGGTAGCATTATAAGGTGATCCCTCACTAAACTTCAAGATAAAATTGTGTTCTCCCCGACTGTGCACCGTTGCGACAGTTCGTCGTTTCGAGACACCACGTGATGATCGGGTCTGATAGACTCAACATTCACATACAACGGGTGCAAAACAGTTGCACACACAGAACACTCGGGTTAAACTTGACGAGCCTAGCATGTACAGACATGGACTTGGAACACAAGAGACCGAAAGGTCAAGCATGAATCATATAGTAGATATGATCAACATGGAGATGTTCACCACTGAAACTATACTCAACTCACGTGATGATCGGACTTGAGTTAGTGAATTTGGATCATGCGACACTTGAATAACTAGAGAGATGTCTATTTGAGTGGGAGTTTATAAGTAATAAGATTAGCTAAACTCAATTGTCTTGAACATAGTCTAAGTAATCTTTGCAAAATTTTTATTTTCTAGATCAAATGGCTCGCGCAGTAGCAACCCTGAATTTCAATACGTTCCAAGAGAAAGCTAAGCTGAAAGATGATGGTAGCAACTTTGCAGACTCATCTCAAAATCTGAGGCTTATCCTTCAAGCTGGGCTAAAGAATTATGTCCTTGATGCAGCGCTAGGAGATGAACCACCCGCTACGGCTGAACAAGATGTTTTGAACGCTTGGCAAGCTCGTAAGGATGACTACTCACTAGTTCAATGTGTAGTTTTGTATGGCTTAGAACCGGGACTTCAACGATGCTTTGAACATCACGGAGCATATGAGATGTTCCAGGAGTTGAAGTTTATCTTTGAGAAGAATGCCCGGAACGAGAGGTATGAGACCTCCGATAAATTCTATGTTTGCAAAATGGAGGAGAATTCGTCTGTCAGTGAACATGTGCACAAAATGTCTGGGTACTCAAACCATGTAGTTAAGCTGGGGATCGATCTCCCGCAAGAAGCTATCACTGAAAAAAATTCTCCAATCACTGCCACCTAGCTACAAGAGCTTTGTGTTGAACTATAACATGCAAGGGATGAATAAGTCACCATCGAGTTATTTGCGATGCTGAAAGCCGCTGAGTCAGAAATCCGGAAAGAACATCAAGTGTTGATGGTCAATAAGACCACTAGTTTCAAGAAGAACGGCAAATGCAAGAAGGGTAACTCCAAGAAGAGTGGAAAAACTGTTGCCCCTCCAACGAAGAAACCCAAGGCTGGGCCTAAGCCGGAAACTGAGTGCTATTATTGCAAGGGGGCTGGTCACTGGAAGCGCAACTGCCCCAAGTATCTGGCCGATAAGAAGGCGGCCAACGCCAAAATAGGTATATTTGATATACATGTTATTGATGTGTACCTTACCAACTCCCGTAGCAGTGCCTGGGTATTTGATACCGGTTCTGTTGCTCACATTTGCAACTCGAAACAGGAACTGCGGAATAAACGAAGGTTGGCGAAGGATGAAGTGACGATGCGCGTGGGAAATGGTTCCAAGGTTGATGCAATCGCCGTCGGCACGGTCTCACTTCAGTTACCATCGGGGGTAGTTATGAACTTAAATAATTGTTATTTAGTGCCTGCATTGAGCATGAACATTATATCTGGATCTTGTTTATTGCGAGACGGTTACTCATTTTAGTCTGAGAATAATGGTTGTTCTATTTATATGAGTAATATATTTTATGGTCACGCACCCAATGTGAGGGGTTTGTTCATATTGAATCTTGATTGTGATGACACTCATATCCATAACACTGAGACCAAAAGACGTAGAGTTAACAATGATAACGCCACTTTCTCGTGGCACTGCCGCTTAGGTCATATTGGTGTTAAGCGCATGAAGAAACTCCATGTTGATGGACTTTTGGAGTCACTTGATTTTGAATCACTTGACACGTGCGAACCATGCCTCTTGGGCAAGATGACTAAGAGTCTGTTCTGTGGAACAATGGAGCGTGCAAGTGACTTATTGTAGATTATACATACTGATGTGTGCGGACCAATGAGCATGGAGGCGCGTGATGACCCACAAGTATAGGGGATCAATTGTAGTCCTTTCGATAAGTAAGAGTGTCGAACCCAACGAGGAGCAGAAGGCTCTGATAAACGGTTTTCAGCAAGGTAATAACTGCAAGCATTGAAAGTACCGGTAACAAGTGATGGTGTAGTGAGGTGAAACGTAGCAGGTGAAAAGTAACAAGTAACAAGTAATAGCAATGGTGCAGCAAAGTGGCCCAATCCCTTTTGTAGCAAGGGACAAGCCTGAACAAATTCTTATAGGAGCAAAAACGCTCCCGAAGACACACGGGAATTTCTGTCATGCTAGTTTCATCATGTTCATATGATTCGCGTTGTTACTTTGATAGTTTGATATGTGGGTGGACCGACGCTTGGGTACTGCCCTTACTTGGAAAAGCATCCCACTTATGATTAACCCCTCTCGCAAGCATCCGCAACTACGAAAGAAGAATTAAGACAACGTCTAACCATAGCATTAAACTAGTGGATCCAAATCAACCCCTTATGAAGCAACACATAGATTGGGGTTTAAGCTTCTGTCACTCTAGCAACCCATCATCTACTTACTACTCCCCAATGCCTTCCTCTAGGCCCAAATATGGTGAAGTGTTATGTAGTCGACGTCCACATAACACCACTAGAGGAAAAGACAACATATATCATATCAAAATACCGAACAAATACCAAATTCACATGACTATTAATAGCAAGACTTATCCCATGTCCTCAGGAACAAAAGTAACTACACACAAAGCATGGATATATTCATGACCAGAGAAGTAATGAATATCATAATGGATCTGAACATATAATCTTTCACCAAGTAAACCAACTAGCATCAACTACAAAGAGTAATCAACACTACTAGCAACCTTACGGGTACCAATCGGCGTCGCGAGACGGCGATTGGTTACAAGAGATAGACTAGGGTTTGGATAGGAGATGGTGCTGATGAAGATGTTGATGGAGATGACCCCCCTCCGACGAGAGGAGTGTTGGTGATGACGATGGCGACGATTTCCCCCTCCAGGAGGGAAGTATCCCGAGCAGGATCGTCCTGCCGGAGCTCTAGATTGGTTCTGCTCAAGTTCCGCCTCGCGGCGGCGGAGAATCCACGAAAAAGCTCCGCCCTGATTTTTTTTCCGAACGAAACCCTTCATATAGTAGAAGAGGGGGCCAGTAGGCCACCAGGGTGCCCACAAGCCCTGTAGCTAGGCCAGGGGGGCAGGCCGCGGCTACCAGGCTTGTGGGCCCCTGGCAGCTCCCCTGTGGCACTTCTTTCGCCCAATATTTTTTATATATTCCCAAAAAAATCCACGTTGATTTTCAGGGCATTTGGAGTTGTGCAGAATATAGGACTCAGACTTGCTCCTTTTCCAGTCCAGAATTCCAGCTGTCGGTATTCTCCCTCTTCAAATAAATCTTGCAAAATAAGAGAGAAAAGGCATAAGTATGGTACCACAAAATATAATAACAGTCCATAAAGTGATAAATATCAACATGAAAGCATGATGCAAAATGGACGTATCAACTCCCCCAAGGTTAGACCTCGCTTGTCCTCAAGCGAAAACCAATATCCATAAACTTGTCCATATGTTTAGGGGTGAAGGTGTCGATAAAACATAATACAGACATGAGGGCATCATGATCACACATAGAACATCAATACATCATAAAGATTCTTATGGGAAAGTAACAAATCCTTCACAAAGCAGAGTATGAATCAAAAACCTTACCGAGAAGTAGCCAACAACAGTCCATAGTCATTGAAGCAATTACAATTTATCATAACATAAAAAAGAGTCAAATAAGAGCTTGTAAAGAAAATCCACATACTCAATCATCTCTTTTGTTTTCCACAATTGTTACAACTCACGTGGTACTCATGGTATCAAAGTTTCAGTTAGACACAGAGAAAGATAGGGGCTTATAATTTTGCCTCCCAACCATTTACCTCAAGGGTAAAGTCAACAATAATAAAGCATAAGTACTCATTTCCAAGTTGATATATGAACACAGATCTTTCCCTAGCATATGACGTTCACCAAGATGAAGATGGAATAGGGAATTGGTGTTGATCACCATGACTTTCACAAGGACAAAAGTAAAGGTACAAGATAGGCCCTTCGCAGAGGGAAGCAGAGGTTGTCATGCGCTTTTAAGGTTTGGATATACGACCTCTTAGTGTAAAGGAACGTCACTTTATATTGCCCCATGTGATAAAGAACTTTATTATGCAGTCTGTCGCTTTTATGTCTTCCTCATCACAGGTTCGTACAAAGCTTATTTTCCACACACTAATAAATCATACATACTTTAGATATCAACTTTTTATTGCTTGCACTGATGACAACTTACTTGAAGGATCTTACACAATCCATAGGTAGGTATGGTGGACTCTCATGGCAAAACTGGGTTGAAGGTTTATGGATGCACAAGTAGTATTTCTACTTAGTACAGAAGTTTTGGCTAATATGAGGTGGAAGCAATCGTCGCAAGCTCGAATACATCGGGGGAGACACAAGGCAAAAGACTCAAACTAAACACTAAAGATTTAACCCACTAAGAGAAGAAAGTAAAAACTGAAAAAGAAAGAACTAAAACAAAGGTAAAAGCAAAAGATATAAAGGTGATACGATACCAGGGCAACTCCCCCAAGCTTGGCACAAGCCAAGGGAGTTGCCCATACCAATGCTTAGTTGTCTTCCTTTGGTGGTGATGGTGGTGGAGTTGCAACATGAGTTTGATCCTCCGTCTTCCAAGGCATAGGTGCTCCATCATGGCAGGATGAACGAGTCGCCGGAATCCTCAAATCTGCAGCCAACCGTATTGATTTAAATGTATACTCATACTCACAGTTTTGGTTCTGCAGGTCATAGATCTGGCCCTGGAGTTGATCAACCCTATCATAGAGCCTAGAGAGGTGATTCCCAATGTCATTGGCATCCATCTTCTGCTTGTTGGTGAACTCCGTGATCATCATGTGGTTGGCGTTGAGTCCACGCTCCACCATCCCTTGGAACTTGAAGACTTGTTGCTCCATTGCTTCGAGCCTCATCTCCATGCTTCCGGTCTTCTTAGGCCCCTCAACATCACGGATGTGCAACATCCCCTCACGCATATCAATAGATTGAGGGTGTTGCAGCACTTCCGTGAGGTAGGGATTGATGACCTTCTCGAAGATCTTGTCCTTAGGAGCTTTTGCGGAAGTCATGACGATCTAGATCTGCAACAGAAACAGGCTCGAAACAAAAAACAGAGGAAAACTGCGCGATACGGAGATCAAAACACTCGGGCCTATATATAATGATTTTTTCTGGACCAGAAGGAGTGCTCCGCAAGAAAATGGAGTCCGGGAGGCAAACGAGGTGCCCACAAGCCCTATAGCCGCGACCAGGGGGGAGGCCGCGGCTACCAAGCTTGTGGTCGCCTCGTGCGCTCTCCGGACTACTTTTTATTTTTCTATTTTTCCATAAATTCGAAAATGGAGAAAATTTCCTACCGGAAAAGTTTTTGAGTCCAATTACTTACCGAAACACATACCTCTTCGTTTCCAGAGTCTGAAATAGGCTGATAAACATCCCTTATGTACTCCTGTGGAGTTATGATATTGATGATATTGCTCTTAACATTTATGGGAGTACCAGAGATATAATGCTTGATTCTTTGCCCATTTACCACTCTCGGAAAATTACCTTCCGTGTTGTTGATTTTGATGGCACCGGAACGATATACTTCCTCGACAACGTAGGGACCTTCCCATTTAGAGAGAAGCTTGCCTGCGAAGAATCTTAAGCGAGAATTGTATAGCAGGACATAATCACCTACATTGAACTCACGTTTTTGTATTCTTTTATCGTGCCATCTCTTAACCTTTTCCTTGAACAACTTGGCATTCTCGTATGCCTGGGCTCTCCATTCATCTAATGAGGGGATATCAAACAACCGCTTCTCACCGGCAAGTTTGAAATCAAAGTTGAGCTCTTTGATTGCCCAATAAGCTTTGTGTTCTAGCTCAAGAGGTAAATGACAGGCCTTACCGTAAACCATTTTATACGGCGACATGCCCATGGGATTCTTATAAGCAGTCCTATAAGCGCATAGTGCATGGTCAAGTTTGCTAGACCAATTCTTTCGAGATCTATTGACAGTCTTTTGTAAGATCAATTTGATCTCCCTATTACTCAACTCCACTTGACCACTAGACTAAGGATGATAAGGAGATGCAACTCTATGGTTGACATCATACTTAGCGAGCATCTTGCGGAAAACACCATGAATGAAGTGTGAACCGCCATCAGTCATCAGATATCTAGGGACTCCAAATGTTGGGAAAATGACTTGTTTAAGCATCTTAATAGAGGTGTGGTGATCAGCATTTCTAGTGGGGAGAGCTTCTACCCACTTAGTGATGTAATCAACAGCAACTAAGATGTGAGTATACCCATTGGAACTCGGGAAGGGTCCATATAATCAAAGCCCCAGATATCAAATGGTTCAATGACAAGTGAATAGTTCATAGGCATTTCCTGACGTTTAGTGATGTTCCCTATTCTTTGGCATTCGTCACAAGACAAGACAAACTTACGGGCATCCTTGAAGAGAGTGGGCCAATAGAAACCTGATTGCAATACCTTATGAGCAGTTCTATCTCCAACATGGTGTCCTCCGTAGGCTTCAGAATGACACTTCTGCAGGATCTGTCACTGTTCATGTTCAGGCACACAACATCTAATAACACCAGCTACTCCTTCCTTATAAAGGTGAGGATCATCCCAAAAGTAGTGTCTCAAATCAAAGAAGAATTTCTTCTTTTGCTGGTAGGTGAAACTGGGTGGTATGTATTTGGCTATGATATATTTTGCGTAATCAACATACCACGATGCACTATGTGAAGTACGAATGATATTCAATTGCTCATCAGGAAAGCTGTCATCAATAGGTCATGGGTCATCAAGGACATTCTCTAGCCTGGACAAGTTATCTGCTACAGGGTTATCAGCACCCTTTCGGTCAACAACGTGCAGATCAAATTCCCGTAGCAGGAGAACCCATCTGATTAGCCTAGGTTTAGTGTCCTTCTTGTCCATAAGGTACTTAATAGTAGCGTGATCAGAATGAATAATGACTTTTGAGTCAACTATATAAGATCTGAACTTTTCACATGCAAACACGACTGCTAAAAATTCCTTCTCCGTAGTGGCATAGTTTCTTTGGGCACTGTCTAGAGTTTTACTAGTGTAGTGAATAACATTCAACTTCTTGTCAACTCTTTGTCCTAGAACAACACCAACAACATAATCACTAGCGTCGCACATGATTTCAAAGGGCAAGTTCTAATCAGGTGGTTGAACAATAGGTGCGGTTATCAAGGCCTTCTTAAGTATTTCGAAAGCTTCCTCACAATCCTCATCGAAAACAAAAGGAACATCCTTCTGCAAGAGGTTGGTAAGAGGCCTAGAAATCTTAGAGAAGTCTTTAATGAACCTTCTATAGAAACCAACATGACCTAGGAAACTTCGTATACCTCTGATATCTCTGGGGCAAGGCATTTTCTCAATTGCATCAACCTTAGACTTATCAACTTCAATGCCTTTCTCATAAATTTTGTGTCCTAAGACAATGCCTTCATTAACCATGAAGTGGGACTTCTCCCAGTTCAAGACGAGGTTGGTATCTTTGCATCTCTGTAAGACTCAATCAAGGTTGTTGAGGCAATCGTCAAAGGAAGAACCGTAAACAGAGAAATCATCCATGAAAACCTCAACAATCTTTTCACAAAAGTCAGAGAATATTGCCATCATACATCTTTGAAAGGTGGCAGGTGCATTGCATAAGACAAAAGGCATACGTCTATAAGCAAAGGTACCGAAGGGGCAGGTGAAAGTGGTTTTCTCCTGATCATATTGTGCAATAGGTATTTGCGAGAAATCTGAATAATCGTCTAGAAAGAAGAAGTGTGTGTGTTTAGATAGCCTTTCTAGCATTTGGTCGATAAACGGCAAAGGATAATGGTCTTTCCTAGTTGCCTTGTTCAGTTTCCGGAAGTCGATCACCACCCTATAGCCAGTAATAATCCTCTGCGGGATTAGTTCATTCTTATCATTAGAAACGACGGTGATACCTCCCTTCTTAGGTACGCAATGTACTCGACTTACCCAATCACTATGAGCAACAGGATAAATGATTCCTGCTTCCAGTAGCTTTAATATTTCCTTTCTCACGACCTCTTTCATCCTAGGATTTAATCTCCGTTGATGATCAACAACTGGCTTAGAATCAGGATCGGTTTTAATCTTGTGCTGACATAGAGTGGGACTAATACCCTTAAGATCATCAAGAGTATATCCAATAGCAGCACGGTGCTTCCTCAAAGTTTTTAATAACTTCTTCTCTTCGTGATTCGAGAGGTGAGCACTAATAATAACATGATATATCTCCTTCTCATCAAGATAGGCATACTTAAGTGTATCTGGTAACTGTTTTAGCTCGAACACAGGATCACCCTTTGGTGGGGGAGGATCCCCAAGCAGTTCAACATGCAGATTATTCTTAAGAATAGGATATTGTTCTAAAACAATTTTATCTATCTCATCTCTTTCATCCATATGCATATCATTTTCATGCTCAAGCAGATATTGCTCTAAAGGATCTGTAGGAGGTATGGCAATAGAGGCAAGAGCAATGATTTCATCCCTACCAGACGACTCTTTTTCATGGGGTTGTCTTCCAAACTTGGAGAAGTTAAATTCATGAGACACACCCTCGAAACTAACAATGATAGTCTGTTTAATGCAATCAATATGAGCATTGGCAGTGTTGAGAAAGGGTCTACCAAATATAATGGGACAAAAGCTATCTTGTGTAGTAGCAAGGACGAGGAAATCAGTAGGATACTTCGTCTTACCACATAGGACTTCTACGTCTCTCACAATTCCCACAGGGCACATAGTGTCTCTATTAGCTAGCGTAATAGTGACATCAATGGGTTCTAACTCAGCAGGTGCAATCTCATCTTTGATTTCATCATATAGGGACCGGGGTATTGCACTAACACTAGTACCCATATCACATAAACCATGATAACAGTGATCTCCTATCTTGACAGAAACAACGGGCAGGCCAACTACATGTCCGTATTTGTCTTTCGCGTGAGGTTTAGCAATTCTAGCGGAGTCCTCACAGAATTTGATAACATGCCCGTCTATGTCTTCGGCTAAGAGATCTTTGATAATAGCAACACTAGGTTCAACTCTAATTTCCTCAGGAGGTGCAAGTGGTCTAATGTAACCCCTACGTATCATAGTTGGAGCTTTAGAATAATCCTTTTTCCTAGCAGGGTAAGGTGGTTTCTCAGTGTAGGCACAAGGAACAATAGGATCATTATAGGCAATGACTTTCTCTTCAACTAGATTGGGTTTAACTATGTTGACTTGTACGAGAGGATGATACTTAAACCACTTCTCTTTGAGAAGATCAATATGAGCAGCAAAAGATTCACATAGAGAAGCTACTATCTCAGAGTCAAGTCCATACTTAGCGCTAAAATCTCTAGAAGTGTTTGTTTCAACAAAAGATTTAACGCAATCAAACTAGAAATTCATACCTGACTCCTTACCTTCTTCAACCTCCCAATCTTTAGAGTTACGTTTGATTCTTTCCAATAAATTCCACTTGTGGTCAATATCCTTCTTCATAAAAGAACCGGTACAAGAAGTGTCAAGCATGGTACGATCTTCATGAGAAAGCCGAGCATAAAAGTTTTGAGTGATAATTTCTCTCGAGAGCTCATGATTGGGGCATGAATATAGAATTGATTTAAGCCTCCCCCAAGCTTGAGCTATGCTTTCCCTGTCACGAGGCCAAAAGTTGTAAATATAATTTCGATCACGATGTACTAAATGCATAGGATAAAACTTTTGATGAAATTCCAATTTCAACTGATTGTAGTCCCATGATCCAGTATCATCACATAGCCTATACCGTGTCAACGCCTTATCCTTCAAAGATAAAGGAAAGACTTTCTTCTTTACCTCATTCTTGGGCAAACCTGCAAGCTTAAATAAACCACAAACTTCATCTACATAGATTAGATGCAAGTCCGGATGTGATGATCCATCTCCTGTAAAAGGATTAGCCAACAGTTTCTCAAGCATACCCGAAGGAATTTCATAAAATATATTTTCAGTAGGTACCTTAGGTTGAGGAGCAACTCCTCGTATTTACGTTCGTGGTGAAGATACCCTGAACAAATTCCTCAAAGGAACAGTTTCCATAGTGACAAGTGACAATAAATTTCAGCATAGTACATGAATGTTTCCTTACCAAATTCCACTTACCAATGGCGCTTCACTCCCTGGCAACGACGCCAGAAAAGAGTCTTGATGACCCACAAGTATAGGGGATCAATCGTAGTCCTTTCGATAAGTAAGAGTGTCAAACCCAACGAGGAGCAGAAGGGTCTGATAAACGGTTTTCAGCAAGGTAATAACTGCAAGCACTGAAAGTAGCGGTAACAAGTGATGGTGTAGTGAGGTGAAACGTAGCAGGTGAAAAGTAACAAGTAACAAGTAATAGCAACGGTGAAGCAAAGTGGCCCAATCCCTTTTGTAGCAAGGGACAAGCCTAAACAAAGTCTTATAGGAGGAAAAATGCTCCCGAGGACACACGGGAATTTCTGTCATGCTAGTTTCATCATGTTCATATGATTCGCGTTCGTTACTTTGATAGTTTGATATGTGGGTGGACCGACGCTTGGGTACTACCCTTACTTGGACAAGCATCCCACTTATGATTAACCCCTCTCGGAAGCATCTGCAACTACGAAAGAAGAATTAAGACAACGTCTAACCATAGCATTAAACTAGTGGATCCAAATCAGCCCCTTACGAAGCCACGCATAGACCAGGGTTTAAGATTCTGTCACTCTAGCAACCCATCATCTACTTACTACTCCCCAATGCCTTCCTCTAGGCCCAAATATGGTGAAGTGTTATGTAGTCGATGTTCACATAACACCACTAGAGGAAAAGACAACATACAACATATCAAAATACCGAACGAATACCAAATTCACATGACTATTAATAGCATGACTTATCCCATGTCCTCAAGAACAAAAGTAACTACTCACAAAGCATGGATATATTCATGACCAGAGAAGTGATGAATATCATAATGGATCCGAACATATAACCTTTCACCAAGTAAACCAACTAGCATCAACCTCATAGAGTAATCAACACTACTAGCAACCTTACGGTACCAATCGGCGTCGCGAGACGGCGATTGGTTACAAGAGATAGACTAGGGTTTGGATAGGAGATGGTGCTGATGAAGATGTTGATGGAGATGAGTCCCCTCCGAGGAGAGGAGTGTTGGTGATGACGATGGCGACGATTTCCCCCTCCGGGAGTGTCACATCCCTGACACCTTAAGCAAGTTAGTCTTGTGCTCATGTCTTCTTTGCATTGCATCTAAGAAAATTTCAACAAGAACAAAGGAAGTGATGAAGGAAAGCTCAAAAACCCTATCCACTTCTTTAAATAAAGGAATTCTCAAACTAGTTAAAATCAATGAATCCAAAATGGCCTCAAGAAAAGTTCAAACTTTCTGATAAATCATGAAAGTAAATGAGCAATGAAGAATACCATTTTCTTGACACTTTAAGTATTTTAGATAAATGCAAAAAGCTACTGGTTTCAAGTTTTAAATTTGAAATCAGAAACTTTAAATTTTCAAAAATGTTGAAAACTCTGGAAATGGTTGGAAATATTCCAACAAATATTCTGGGGTGCTTAACATAGCTTTTACATTTTATTTGGGAGCTGAAATAATTAGTAAATCAATTTTAGTATTTTAAAACAGAAACAGAACAGAAATTTTTTTGGAAAATCTTACCTGTCGCCTAGCCGGCCCAGCCCAGCTCCTCCTGTCGTCTCCCTCCTTGCCAGTAGGAGCAGGAGGTGGCCGCCGCGTCGCCGCGCGCCTCCACGCAGCTCCGTGGCTGCCTGGCCGCCGTTTCGCGCTGGCAAGCACGGGGATAAGCTCCCCGTGGCCGACCCTATCCATTCCCAGCGCCAGATCCCCCCTCCTCTCGGATCTCTCCTCCCTCCTTCTGCCGCCATTGGAGCCCGAGCAAAGCTCGAGCTGCCCGTGCCCCTAGCCATAGGATCCCCTCTGTGAGTGCGCCGTTAGCTCCGCCTCGTCGATCTGGTCCTCCCTGCAGAAGCCGAAGCTTCCCCGAGCCCTGCAACGCCCACGACACCGTCGTCTTCAACCTTCAGCTGCCGGCGAGCTCTGCTCGATTCGTCGCCCTCAGCCCTTCCCCGAGCCGTCTAAGCTCTGCTCTGCACTCCCCGTGAGCATGTGGTCATTTCCCCTAAGATCTCCCCGTCGACCCCCTCCTCTAGGCCTAGTTCCACCGGAGCCCGACAAGATCCGCCGCTGCAGCTCGTCGCCGGTAGCCCTCCGGTGATCAGCTCGTCCTTCTGAGGGCACCAACAGCTTCAGGCCGTCGCGTAGATGCTGTAGGAGCTAAGAACCGTGCGTAGTTCTCTCTGTATCAATGACCTCGATGACGCCCGAACCTTGGCCGCCGCCAAGCTCGTCGCCGACGTCATCTCCGGCCAGATCAGCCCCGGCTAAGTGCAGAAATGGAGCTGTGGGAGATGTGCCGTTCTTCTGGTGCTCTCCGCGCAGCGTTTGGCCCCTTGGGCGCCGTTTCCGAGCCCCTCCGCCGTTCTGGTGGTCGCCGGAGGCTCCCCGCCAGCGAGGACGACCTCGCCGCTGATGGATCTCGGCTGGCCTGAGCCACTAACGGGTGGGGCCAGTCTCTGGATAGTTTAGAGATAATAAAAATAAATCAGCTTAATAAATAAGACACCGACATGTGGGTCAAGTGAGTTTAATTAACTAAATAAGATCAATCCTAATCTAAAATTGACCAGAGAGACTGACCAATGGGTCCCACTGGTCAGGTTTGACTTTCAACGGCCAGATGGACCTGCTGATGTCATGCTGATGCAATAAAAGTATTTTCCAGTATAAAAATTATTCCAGAAATGTTTAAAACTTCAAAAATTCATAGAAATTAATCTGTAACTCCAATGAAAATAATTTATATATGAAAAAGTATCAGAAAAATTCAAGGAATCTGATTATGCTATTTTCAATCATGTTTGAAAAAGTTACACGGCCCAAACATGTAGATTAATGAATAAGTCAATTCTTATAAATACTTTATAAATAGAATATGAAAAGTATTTAAATTTCTTCTTGTTTGACATGATCAAACATGGTTCTAATAAAAAACCAGTACCTTAACATGACATCTCATGCATGCTAACATCAAGTTGATCTGAGCATCAGGTCGAATCAATTAAATCGGTATCCGAGAATACCTCGTTTGAATTGATATTTGAATGTGATTCAAATCAACTTCAAACCTAATACATGTTGATTATATTAGTATATCACCTTGCATTCTCATGCCATGCTCATGCATCATCTTGTTTGCATATGATTGTTATTGATTGTTGCCCTTCATCTCGGTAGGCTCCGCACCCCTGGATTCCACCGAATATCTGTCTGACGGATATTGTCCCTCCTCTGAGCAACAAGGCAAGCAACCATTTTGATCATCCCGATAAATCCCATGTTCTTGCTCCTGCACTTAGTTATTGCATTAGGATCAAATGCTTCAAATGCTTTTGCCACGTTAGTTGAACCCACTTCCTTTGCATGACCTAACCTTGTCACAGTAAATAGCCGAACCTTGCAACCTAGCATACCTGATAGTTGCTTGAGCTATGTTGTGCCTTATCCTGCTATGCATGCTATGCTTAGAGTTGTGTATGGTCTGTCATCTGGGAAATGAACAGAATTGTGAGAATGTGTTCGGTATGCAAAGGTTGTGTGTTGAACCTGATTTGGTAAAGGTACCGGTGAAAGGCTGTGTAGGAGTACATGGCAGGTTGTTTCATTGGAACCGTCCTTAGGAACTGAGTTCCGTGTATGTAATCCAAGACTAGATACTACCACATGCTGGGCCCTGAAATATGACCCCGCTCGGCCTATTAATCGCTTAGTACTCGGTCCAGGAGTTGCAAGTAGTTTCTGGTGTTTATAGTAATGCTGGAGGCCGTGCATGGTGCTGACCTGAGAGGTGGGACGTGATGCGGTAGGCAGTGGCACGGTGTACCAAGTGGCACCCGGATGGTGGGCTTGGGAACCCTGCGCACATCGTTTGAGGCCGTGGCGGAAACCTCAGCCGGACTTCCGTACGGGTTACTCTCAGATAGGCGATAAACCTGGACTAGGTACTAGTGTGGTTAACGGTCGTGGCCGACTCCCTCGCTGGGCTTCCGCTTGAAGGTTGTCGAGGTGCATGACGTGCACATGGCGATAAGTGGCGAGAGCGTGTGTGACGAAGTACACCCCTGCAGGGTTATGATATATTCGAATAGCCGCGTCCGCGGATATGGACTACTTGGAGACATATGTTGTTCATAGATAACTTCAATGGCTACTCATAAAATTGTCAAGATAAGCGTGAGTGTCATGGACGGCAATTCCGTATGGAGACGGGATGATTCCATGATAGTGTATTGTTGTGGTGTTAGTGGACTCGTGTGCGAGAAATCAAGTTGTCAAAATTATTTAAAAATGCAAGTTGTTTAGCCACGAGTGAGATGCTGGCTTTCCGCATGAAACCCCACAATACTCTTTTGATACCTTGCATGAGTAGTTAGATATCCTGAAGTCTTGCTGAGTACCTTCGTACTCATGTTTGCTTAATAAATGTTGCAGAGGTCGCTAATGACCCTAATGGAGGGTTCTTCGTAGACATCGACGACGATGAGTAGCTGGTGTCCAAGCTACGATCTGGCCCTACGTTGGATTTGTAGTATAGTCAGGCCATGTGCCTTCTAGTTGCCCTGTCTGTACTCAGATAGTTTAAACTCTTCCGCTGGCTTGTAACTGAATGACTGCTTTTATGGGTCGTGAGACCCTTAATGTGTAATATTATGTGTGTGGCTCTTCCGAGCCTCTTAAATAAAGCTTGTATGTTTATGGTTATGTTGTGATGCCATCGATGTATCTATACATATCGGTATGCTATGCGTACGTGTGTCGTACTTGATATGTATGGGGTTCGATTACCTAGTCGTGAACTTTAGTAGCACTCCTTACAAGGAAATGCCCCTTTGTGATCCAACGAGCCTTGGTAGTTCGCTACTGCTCCGGACACATTGGTTGACCGGCATGTGTCCTTCTTAGCTGCTGTGTCTGTCCCCTTTGGGGAAATGTCACGCGATGTAATGGAGTTCTTGTAGCTTGCTACGACTCGTCTACACTCGCTGGTGACCTACACCTGCTTTGTTGGGTCATGTATGCGTGTCCTTGTGCGGTACTGCTACTTTGGTTTGTGACTAGACTTGTCGATCCGAGTTCTTTGACATTGGAATGCTAGCGACACTATTGCATACGTGAGTCAAAAGACGCAAACGGTCCCGGCTAAGGTAAGGCTGCAGGCGTGGAGTTAACCGTGCGTGAGACCGCAAAGAGATGCGATGTGTTACAGGCTGGATTCCTATGACTTAGGATCGGGGTCCCGACGGCGTTGGTATCAGAGCCTGACTGACTGTAGGATTACTAAGCCAAACTGGTCGAAGTTGAGTCTAGAATTGCTCTAGTTATATATAAGGGAATTGTTTGTGGAAGGGAACGTAAGACTCTTGTTCTCTTCTCAAGTTATTCTATTCTGGTCATCCTCGTCTTTTCTGCGGGAATTAAGGACTAGGCTACTCATCTTCTTCTAGGCTCGTGTTTCTGATCGGTAGATTATAGGACTACGGGTCAAGAGATATTGGGTTTCTTTCTTTCCTAAGAAAAAGGAAGTAAGTTTGATGACCAGAGAGTGGAACTTGATAGTTGAGTGGTTACGCTATTCCATTTTGGGTTGTCTCAAAATTTGTTTTTGAGCATTTACAGCCGTTATGCTGCCCAATTTTGCATTAGCTCTAATGCTTTTGCATTACTCTCTATTTACAGATGCTTGGCCGTCCTTCTCGTCAGGTGGTACGTCTGACCAGGTGCATTGATGTGCCGGGTCATATGGCCATGCTGGTCAGGGTGATGTCGGTGTGCGGTTACCGCTGGTACCCCGAGTACACAGTGGAGGAACAGTACCGAGACTTCAATTAGAGCCAGTACATCTGCACTGTTAGGGTATTTCCAGACTACCCTGGAGCTGAGAAGCCAATCCATTGGTCCTATGGGTTGGGAGTCACTGTTGACATGGCAGTACAAGATGCCGCCTATTCAATGCTGACCATTATGAGAGCGAGACATGCACTGCTGCAGAATTCAGAGTTCTGCTATGTTCCGGCCTCTCAGACTGGTGAAGAGGGATACCTCAATGGAGTCTATTCTGATTCTTCTATGGAGGATCCACTATTGCAGTCCACTATTGAGATGCTAGAGAACAGAGACAGGGATGCTCGTGCTCTCCGCATGGAGCTTTATGCTACCCGTGCCCGTCTGTGGACGGCTTTGACGCAGGTGGCACCGGTAGTCCAGACAGGGTATGGAGGGATGGAGATGCTGAACCCTGTTAGGACCCATCTTCCGGCTCACGTTGATTGGACAGCTATAGGAGGAGTCACACCTCTTCGGGGACCCCTCTTACCACCAGTCAGGGGACCAAGACCACATCCGTGTCCTTATGGATCCCAGGGATCTCAGGCTAGAGTGTTTCCTGATCCGCAGGTTGAGCTTCCAGGTCATGGAGGTAATCTCTATGAGATGTTCTATGCGGATGCCTGAGCTGTGAGCGGAAGGATAGTATGGTAGTAGCCGTACGTTCACAGTCCTGCGTGACTTGTGAAGTATGCCTGTGATGTGAAATGAATTCCGGAGGCCCAGATAAATAATGTATAGGAAGCTTGTAAGCCTGTGATGAGTAGTTTCATAATTTCAGTAGTTTGCTCTTCGGTTAAGGTTGTACTGAACTATGTAAGGGTGTGTATGAACCATGGTGTATATATAGCAGTTGCTTGTTACCATGCTGTTCGGATATTCATTTCCGCATTCCGTGTGTTCAGTACATTCTTAATCCATAGCTAGTATTGATATGATATTGGTCTAAGCTATGAGTTTGTTTGTCAGGATGGTGTTCACCAGGTTGAACCGTGCCCCTGCTCATGAGCAAGGCGAGGGTAGTCAAGCGTCGCAGGAAGACCTGCCTCACCCGCCTTCTCTGGCAGAAGTGATGCTTGAGGCACAGAGAAACAAAAGGGAGACCAACCGACTGTTAGAGCGTATTGAGCAGAATACGTCTCGACAGCCTAGGAATGCCGCAGTGTCCCTCAATGACTTTGTGAAGCTGAATCCTCCAAAGTTTCATCATTCCGTCGATCCCCTCGACGCTGATGATTGGCTGTGCAGCATCTCACGCAAGATTCGCTCTGCGCATGTGTCTGAGGCCGACAAGGTAACCTTTGCGGCGTATTTCCTGGAAGGACCCGCCAATCTATGGTGGGAGAACTTTGAAGCTATGCGTCCCGCTGAACCAGTAGCCACATGGGCAGACTTCAGTGCAGCTTTTCGTCTGCACCATATTCCAGAGGGCCTGATGGACAGAAAGAGAGAGGAGTTCTGTGCCTTCACTCAGGGAAAGTTGTCTGTGGATGCCTATAGCCGCGAGTTCGGTAACCTCGCCCGCTATGCAACAGAGGAGGTGTCTACTGACGCCAAGAAGCAAGCAAGGTTCCGTAAGGGTCTGAGCCCTGAGCTTCGTCGTGATCTGCGCCTCCACGAGTGTGCAAGCTTTCAAGCTCTGGTCAACAAGGCGATCAGTGCCGAGACTAGTCATACTGACTTCGAAGCCACAAGGAAGCACTCCCGTGACTTCGGCTCGTCTTCTGGTTCCGCGTTTCCAAAACGCAGGCTGTGGGTTCCGAATAGTTCTCTGCCGCCAAGATACACTCCGAGGCCATCCTACGTGGCGCCTCAGACGAATCAGGCCAACCCTCCAGCAAAAGCTTATGGTGGTCCAGCTAGCAATGCTGCACCACGTGCCAACCAATTGATATGCTACAAGTGTGGAGAACCAGGGCACTATTCCCGTGAGTGTCCTCAGAATGTGGGTGCCAAGCAACCCGGAAAGTCCGCCGGGCAAGCCAAGTCGGGCAAAGCTTACTATGTGAAGCCAACTCCTGCACGTGGCCGTGTGAACTATGTGTCAGCAGAAGAAGCTGCAGAGGATCCCGACGTCATGCTGAGTACGCTTCTTGTTAATCATCACCCAGCGTCCGTTCTCTTTGACACTGGGTCTTCTCATTCCTTCATTTCAGAAAGTTATGCACAGTTGCATAACATGTCTTTTTGTGATATGCCAATCCCATTGGTTGTCCAAATTCCTCGTAGTAAATGGCAAACCTCTAGGATAACCTATGACAATGAAATTCTAGTAGACAGGCTAGTTTTTCTAGCCTCATTGATAGCATTGAAATCTTCGGATATTAATATCATCTTGGGCATGGACTGGATGTCAGCTCACTATGCCAAGATTGATACCCATTCTAGAAATGTCCAGCTTACCCATCCCTCGGGGGAGATAGTAAATGTCTCTACTCGAGTTGCCAAATGCCAACTCTATTCCCTAAATGCCAACCCCCTTCCGGAACTTGAAGACATTCCGGTAGTCCGTGACTTCCCGGATGTCTTTCCAGAGGAACTGCCAGGAATTCCACCTGACAGAGATGTGGAGTTTGTGATAGATCTTGTTCCGGGAACTGTCCCAATAGCCAGAAGACCTTATAAGATGGCACCCCTGGAGCTAGCCGAACTTAAGAAGCAACTAGATGAGGCCTTGAACAAAGGTTTCATTCGTCCTAGATCTTCTCCTTGGGCTTGCCCCGTCCTCTTCGTCAAGAAGAAAGACAGAACGGATCGGATGGTTGTAGATTACCGACCAGTTAATCTGGTCACCATAAAGAACAAGTATCCGCTCCCCAGGATCAACGATCTGTACGATCAGCTCGCTGGATCCTCAGTCTTCTCCAAAATAGATTTGAGGTTGGGATACCATCAAATCAAGATTAAGAACGGGGACATTCCAAAAACAGCTTTTGTTACTCGTTATGGCCAATACGAGTACATCGTCATGTCCTTTGGTTTAACCAATGCCCCAGCCACCTTCTCTCGTGTGATGAATTCAATCTTCATGGAGTATTTGGATAAATTCGTCGTGGTATACCTCGATGGTATTCTCATCTACTCGAAGAACGAACAAGAAATGCCGAGCATCTAAGGCTGGTTGATGAAACTTCGAGAGCATCGCCTTTATGCCAAGTTTTCAAAATGTGAATTTTGGTTACCAGAAGTGACCTACTTAGGTCACGTAATCTCTGGTAAGGGTATTGCTGTCAATCCCGAGAGAGTTCAAGCTGTCCTTGATTGGACTCAACCTGAATCGGTTAAGCAAGTTAGGAGTTTTCTTGGTCTAGCGAACTATTGTCGCCGCTTTGTCGAGAATTTCTCCAAGGTTGCAAAGCCTCTAACTGAACTCCTCAAGAAGGATAAAAAGTTCGAGTGGACACCACAGTGTGAGCATAGTTTTCAGGAACTGAAAAGACGCCTGACTTCCGCACCTGTGTTGCTACCACCAGATTTTTCTAAGGACTTTGTTATCTATTGCGACGACTCGCGACAAGGATTAGGTTGCATTCTCAAGCAAGATCGTCATGTGATGGCATACGCATCTCGACAGTTGCGTCCACATGAGGATAATTATCCCACACATGACCTTGAGCTTGCAGCTGTGGTCCATGCACTAAAAACCTGGCGACATTACCTTTTGGGTAATCGTTGCGAAATATTCACTGATCACCAAAGTCTGAAATATATCTTCACCCAACCGGATTTGAATCTCAGGCAAAGACGGTGGGTTGAGTTGATCTCGGATTACGACTTAGGGATAACTTACACCCCGGGGAAGGCCAATGTTATGGCCGATGCACTAAGTCGTAAATCTTATTGTAACAATTTGATGCTACAACAAGGTCAACCACATCTCCATGAGGACTTCCGGAAGTTGAATCTTCATATTGTTCCTCAAGGATTCCTTTCTACCCTGGTGGCGAAGCCTACTCTTAAGGATCAAATTATAGCTGGCCAAAAGCATGACAAGGGTATATCACAGATCAAGGAGAATATTTTTAGCGGAAATGCTAAAGAATTTTCTATGAACGATCAAGGTGTTGTGTTCTTCCAGAATCGTCTAGTGGTTCCTAAGAACCCACACCTAAGGCAGTTAATCCTTAAGGAGGCTCATGATTCTCCTCTCACCATTCATCCCGGTAGTACTAAGATGTATCAGGACCTATGCCAGAGGTTCTGGTGGACTAGGATGAAGAGAGAAATTGCTGAGTTCGTCGCTAAATGCGACGTTTGTCGTCGAGTTAAGGCAGAACATCAAAGGCCTGCTGGCACCCTTCAACCTCTAGCTATTCCTGAATGGAAATGGGATAAAGTTAGTATGGATTTCATTATCAGATTTCCCAAGACCAAGAAAGGAAATAATGCTATCTTTGTGGTCATTGACTGTCTTTCCAAAGTGGCTCATTTTCTTCCTGTTCGTGAGAGAATAACAGCTAGCCAGCTAGCAGAGTTATATATCTCCCGAATAGTGTCTCTTCATGGTGTTCCCCTAGAGATTAACTCGGACCGTGGGAGTATCTTTACTTCTTGCTTCTGGGAAAGTTTTCAGAATGCCATGGGGACTCACTTATCTTTTAGCACTGCTTTCCGTCCCCAATCAAGTGGTCAAGTAGAAAGAGTGAATCAAATCCTAGAAGATATGCTTCGAGCTTTTGTTATTGTAAGTGCATCTAGTGCCCCTTAGTGATTTTGGTGGTTTGAAGACTTATAGGTTAAGTATCTAATGTGTTTATAAGTGTACACAGGATCTATAAGTCATTGAGGAGTTTGAGATATTTGAAGAATATTGACCCCTAAAAATGTATATCTTCAGTTGAAGAAATTGGTCTGAAGCTGAAGAAATGAATCGCGAGGAATGTGCGATGAAATTGATATTCCTCATGAAGATATTGATATTGAGAATACCGGTGGTTCCTGAATAAAATCATTCTGAACAAATTGAAGCGTGAAGATTTTCGCTCTCTGTTTTACTTTCTTCGCATTTGATGAATAGGAACACCGTACTGTTAAAGGGGGTCAAAGTAACACTATGGAATGGATTTCCTCATGATGCTCAACCCAAGACAAATCCTACCAAAAGCCTCAAGTGAGGAATATGAGTGACATGAGGACTCTCACAGTTGAGGGTCCCGACCATTTCGATAACCACGCCAAGTCACTGGTCTTATCCACTCCAACAGTCATATTATTTAAGGGCATTAGTGTCAAATCATGTCGGGATGCTCCCAGGCTATAAATAGCCGCCCCCCACAACCACTAGCTGGAGGCTGCTCCGTTAGAAACTGACACTTGTCATAAGAGCAACCCAAATTCCTCAGAGCCTACGAGAGTAAATCATCAGTGAGGAAATACACCACCCACCGAAACCACAAACCAAACCTAGTGATTGAGCATCACTGAAGAAGTTGTTCCTGTGTGGGACTGAAGCCTTTTACCTTTGAGGACTGTGCATCCTCCAGACGGTTAGGCGTCATGGTCTAGAGCAATCCAGCAGTCAATTGTGGATCGCCGGGTGACCGAGTTTGTGAGGGTTTGGAAGTCTGCCCTGAAGACTTACCACGAGTGTTGGGCGAGGACTGTGTGTCCTTAGCTCAAGGAGAATACGGTAGGGACTGTGTGTCCCGGGACTGGGTGTCCTTTGGTTTCAATACCAAGCCGCTCCAAACCAGATGTACAACTGTCACAGCAGTTGGAACTGGGTCATCAACAACAGTCTTCACCAAGATTCGGGTTCTAATTCCTCAACTCTTTACATTCTCTGTATTATGTGTTGATGACTTTCACTGTGACTGTTTGAACAATTTGCTGAAGACTTTCTCTGAATTTCCTCAACCCCAAATTCTTCACTTGAGTTAATCATCATCTGTATTCTGCGTGCCTGCTTACTGTGCAATCTGTTCTCATAATCTTCACTCTGTAATACTGCTGTGGTGAACGTTTGCATGACTGATCCTTAACTGTTTCCGCTGTAAGTTAGTCATCAGTGAGGAATTTCCTCAAAAGGAATTTCCTGAGTGATGAAATTCTAAAAATCTCCTATTCACCCCCCTCTAGTCGATATAACGCACTTTCAATTGGTATCAGAGCAAGGTACTCCCTTATTCTGTGTGATTTCGGTTTAACCACCTGGAGTTTTAGTTTTGTCGACTGCAGGCATGTTTAAGGTGAGTGCAGCATGTCCTACCTACGAGGGAAAGAACTTTCCCTTCTGGAAGAACAAAATGCAAATGCATCTACAAGCTATAGACAATGATCTCTGGTATATTGTGGAAAATGGTGTCCCCATCATTTCTGCTAGTGTCACTGCAGCTGATGTGAAGAAATTCAAGCAACTCGATTCTCAAGCGAAGAACATCATCTGTGGTCATCTGAGCCCTGGCCAGTTTGGAAGAGTAAGTGCCTTAGGCTCTGCAACACTGATCTGGGAGAGACTGTGCAAGGTAAATGAAGGAGTATCAACTCAACGTGACTCTCGTGTTGATATTCTTCGCAATCTCTTCAATCGCTTCAAGATACATGACAATGAAAGCTGCCAAGACACCTTTGATCGCCTCACTGACATATCAAATGAACTGGAAGCACTAGGAGCTCGAGACATCACTGATCATGAAGTTGTGAAGAAACTGCTGAGATCTTTGGATTCTTCATTTGACACTTTAGTTCTGATGATTCAAGAAAGACCAGACTACAAGATGCTAGATCCTGTTGATATCCTTGAAAGGCTAAATACTCATGAATTCCAGCTAGAAGAAAAGAGAGATCTACATGGGCAAAGCTATTCCAGACCACGTGCACTGAAGGCAAGAGCAATTTCCTCATCTGAAGAAGAAGACACAGATGACAACAGTTGTGACCCTGAAGAATTTGGTCAGGAACTTGCAATGATTGTGAGGAAATTCCAGAGATTTACACGATGAGGCCAGTTCGGTAAATCATCAAGAAGAGACATGAGGAAATCAGAATCTGCATCTGAGGACTACAAGAAACGGACCTGTCACAAGTGCAAGAAATCAGGTCATTACATTGCTGATTGTCCTCACTGGGGAAAGGAATCAAAGAAGAAGAAATACAAGGATGACAGTTCTGATGACTCAAAGAAGAAGAAGAAATCTTCAAAATCCTCATCTTCAAAGTCCTCCTCACACAAGAAGACTAGCTTCAGAAAGGCTCGGGCACTTATTGGCAAGGAAATGGATTCCGAGGCAGAATTAGAGGAATGTGATGAAGAAGAAGGCTCTGGAGAAGACTCAGAATCCGGACAGGCTAGTCTTGCACTAGCAACCACTTTTGTCAGCAAGTCAATCTTCAATCTTCAAGAAAATGATTGCACCATCCATACTGATGAATATGCTGATGACTTCGCTCCAACCTATTGCTTCAAGGCGAAAGGTTCAAAGGTATCAAATAATGCCTCCTCCTCTGATTCAAGTGACTGTGAACATGATGATTACAAAAAACCCAGTTACAGTAAACTTGCCATCATTGCCACTAAACAACAAACTGCTCTGGAAAAGCTTCAAAAACTGCTAGACAAAAGTGATGATCTGTTGAATGATGAAATGAATCTTAATCAAATCCTCGCTGATGACATAAAAAATCTTCAGTCTAGATTTGATATTCTTCAGGATCGTTATGATACACTCCTCACTGATCATGAGAAGCTTTCCTACGAATTTCTTCGAAGGAAGCTTGATCTTGAGAAGCTGAGGATGTCTTATGATGATCTTCGTATGGAAAATGATTCATTACTAGCTCAACAGATTAGCGCTAGTCAAGTTGAATTTATTCCTCCATGTATTAAATGCATTGAACGTGAAACTGCAAATTCCTCACCAGAATCATCAAATGCTACAAATTCTTCAACTGCACCTGCTGTGTCTATTTCCTCACTTGAGGAAAGCACAAATGTTACTGATGAAAATGCAGGGTTGAAGGAATTGTATGTGACAGGCATGTACAAAATCCTCAAAGGACACCAAATCCTTTGTGATGTGCTCAAAAAGCAGATCTTGAACAGGAACCCAAGGAAAGAAGGAATTTCCTTTGAGAGAAAACTAAATGCTGATGGATCTTATTGGAAATCTGAGCAGTATCCCAAAACCTCATGGGTTGCTGCTACTGGGCCTCCTTTTGATCCATCTAATCTAACTGGCTTCTCATGTGAATTATCCTATTCCTCGGATGAGTCATTTGATTCCAACTATAAACTGTTCAAAAATCAATCTGGTGAAGTATTTGCTCGATATGTTGGAACTAACTGCAGGAATGGCCCTCCTCTGAGGAAAATCTGGGTTCCCAAAAGTTGTCTTGAAAATCTTCAAGTGAATGTTCTCATGACATCACCTCTGAAGAATCTGAATCCCAGATCAAATTCCTCAGGAGGACCAAAGTCTTCAAGAGGATCAAAATCCTCAACTGGTCAAAACTATGCTCGTACCCGTACTTATGCGTCTAACATGCAGGGAAACTACAAGGAATATGATTATGAGCGCTACTCCTCAAATCATTATGTTCATAAATCCTCAAACCAGTTCTCTGCATACTCATATGAGTACTTTAACCCCCCTACTGTTAAGAGAAGTGCATTAGCTTCAATGCCACCTTTCTCTTATGGTGCTCGCAGGATGATGAACGCTTTGCCACCCCTTCAGATGTGGGTGGTGAAGAAATCCAACTAATCACTTCTGCAGGACGGGTCTCCAGATGAAAATCATCATTTGAAGAATTTGCTGGAGACCTGAGGAAATGCTTGATAGGACGCAAGCTAATGATTGATGAAATAGAAATATTTCACACGTCCTTACATTTCTGTGATGATGAAATCACTGAACTGATGAAATTAGTATCATACTCTTCAAATCTGAAGCATATGAGATGGTAAGCTGTACTAATTCATCTGCAGGATGACAAACCCAAAAATACTGAGTGGGTTCTCGATAGTGGCTGCACACATCACATGACTGGTGATAAAAGCCTACTGATGAATATGCCACTAACTCCATCACCTCTGAAGCAAATCACATATGCTGATAAAGGTAAAAGCAAGGTATTGGGACTTGGCAAAGTAGCTATTTCCAAGGATAGGCATATGGACAAAGTGATGCTTGTTGAATCCCTTGGTTTTAACCTCATGCCAGTCTCGATGCTTTGTGATCTTGATATGATTGTTATCTTTGGTAGATATAGATGTGTAGTCATCATGGAATCTGACAGATCCAAAGTCTTTGAAGGTGTAAGAAGAGGGGATTTGTACATTGTTGACTTCTCTACAGGTCCTCAACCAGCCACTTGCTTACTAGCAAAAACCTCAGAAGGATGGCTGTGGCACCGAAGACTAGGTCATGCAAGCATGAGGAATTTGCACACACTTGCAAAGAAGAAGCATGTCATTGGCATTGAATCAGTCAAATTCCTCAAGGATCATCTCTGCGGTGCTTGTGAATCTAGGAAAATGACCAGATCCAAGCATCCCTCCAAAACCATCATGACCACTACACGTCCATTTGAATTGCTTCATATGGATTTATTTGGACCTACACACTATGCAACACTAACCAATGCAACATCTCTATATGGCTTTGTCATAGTTGATGATTATTCCACATACACTTGGGTGCATATTATAGTGTATAAAACTGAACCGCAGGAAATCTTCAAACGATTTTCTTCAAGGGCCTCGACGAACTTCGACATCAAGATCAAACATATCAGGAGTGATAATGGAACCGAGTTCAAAAACACTGGTCTTGATGATTATCTTGATGAACTTGACATTACTCACGAATTGTCTGCTCCTTATACTCCTCAGCAGAATGGTGTCGTAGAAAGAAAGAACAGGACTCTGGTTGAAATGGCAAGAACTATGCTTGAAGAATATCAGACTCCTCGTCGCTTCTGGCCTGAAGCAATCAACACTGCATGTCATATCATCAACAGGGTATATCTTCACAAATTCCTCAAGAAAACCTCATATGAACTCCTCACTGACAAGAAACCAAATGTAAGTTATTTCAAAGTCTTCGGTGCAAAATGCTGGATTAGAGATCCTCATCATAGCTCAAAATTTGCACCTAAGGCACATGAAGGTTTTATGCTCGGTTATGGAAAGGACTCGCACACCTACAGAGTCTTCAACAACTATCACAACAAAGTTGTTGAGACTGTAGATGTGCGGTTTGATGAACTAATGGCTCACAAAGAGAGCAATTGCCTTCTGATCCAGATAAGCTGTCTCCTGAAGAAGCAATAAAGCTTAAGCCTATTGAAGACATTGTCCCCACTGAGGAAATTGATGAAGAAACGATCCCCATCACTGATGAAAGCCAAGAAGATGCTCCTGAGGAAATTACAACAGCACCACTTCCTCAGCCCAGACAAAATCCTCAACCAGCTCATCCGAGGATTGCAAATGAAGTAGAACTTGACAAAATCCTCAACGACATCAACGCGCCAGGTCCTCTCACTCGCTCAAAAGCTTCACACTTAGTTAACTTTTGTGGGCATTTTTCCTTTGTATCCATCACAGAACCCTCAAAAGTAGCTGAGGCTTTTCTGGAACCGGAGTGGATCCAAGCCATGCAAGACGAACTTCTTCACTTCAAGCTAAATGACGTATGGGAGCTCGTCAAACGACCAGATCCTCGCAAGCATAACATCATCGGCACCAAGTGGATTTTCCGAAACAAGCAAGATGAGGACAGTCAAGTGGTGAGGAACAAGGCACGACTTGTAGCCTAAGGCTACACCCAGGTTGAAGGAATAGATTTCGATGAAACTTTTGCACCTGTTGCTAGACTTGAAGCTATTCGAATTCTACTTGCTTATGCTAATCATCATAACATCATCTTATATCAAATGGATGTGAAAAGTGCATTCCTCAATGGTAAGCTTGAGGAAGAAGTATATGTTGCTCAGCCCCCAGGTTTTGAGGATCCAAAGAATCGAGACAAAGTCTTTAGACTCAAAAAGGCTCTGTATGGCCTCAAGCAAGCCCCTCGGGCATGGTATGATACATTGAAGGAATTCCTCACGAAGAAAGGCTTCAAACCTGGTTCACTCGATCCAACTCTTTTCACAAAATCTTATGATAATGAGCTGTTTGTATGTCAAATATATGTTGATGACATCATATTTGGTTGTACTGACAAAAGATACAGTGATGAATTTGCCTATATGATGAGTGAAGAATATCAGATGTCCATGATGGGGGAGCTGAAATTCTTCTTAGGTCTTCAAATTCGTCAACAAAACAATGGAATCTCCATATCACAGGAGAAATGCCTCAAGGATGTTCTGAGGAAATTCGACATGCATGAATGCAAAGGTGCCAAGACTCCAATGCCTACCAACGGTCACCTCAGCAGTGATGAAAATGGTAAAGATTTCGATCAGCAGGTATACCGTTCTATGATTGGCTCTTTATTGTATCTGTGTGCATCTAGGCCAGATATAATGCTTAGTGTTTGCATGTGTGCACGTTTTCAAGCAAAACCGAAGGAATCACACCATAAGGCTATGAAACATATTCTTCGATACTTAGCTCACACACCAACACTAGGATTGTGGTATCCCAAGGGCTCCAATCTTCATCTGGTAGGGTATTCCGATTCAGACTATGCTGGTGACCGTGTGGATCGCAAGTCAACATCTGGCACATGCCATTTCCTCGGAAGATCACTAGTTTGCTGGTCCTCAAAGAAGCAGAACTGCGTATCACTCTCCACGGTCGAAGCTGAGTACATTGCTGCTGGTTCTTGCTGTGCTCAATTACTATGGATGAAGCAAACCCTCAAGGACTACGGCATCAACATGAAGGATGTGCCTCTCTACTGTGACAATGAGAGTGCTATCAAGATTGCCTACAACCCAGTGCAGTACTCGAAGACCAAGCACATCCAGATTCGTCATCATTTTCTTCGGGACCATGTCCTCAAGGGCAATATCCTCATAGACCATGTGAAGACTGATGATCAACTGGCTGATATCTTCACTAAGCCCTTGGATGAGAAAAGGTTTTGCAAGTTGCAGTGTGAGCTAAATATCTTAGAGTCTTCAAATGTTTTGTAAAAACATGCACACATCCTAACACTTATGCAAAGTTGATGACTTAGATGTGCAACACATGATGAAACGATTTTCTTCAACCAATGAAGAAAGTCACTCTGAATGTAAAGAAATTAACGAAGAAATTTATTCTCAGGGCCCTACGACAATTGTACGCGGCATCTGTAATCAACATTCTTATATGGTGGGTAACGCCACCGCCCAATGTGAAATTCCTCAAGTTGATTTTCTTCAAATGATCAATTTCCTCACGATGCATTTTTCTTCGAAATAACTGTTCTTCATTGTGATGATCTATTACAAAATCTTCAAAAATACTTGATGACTTTTATTTGCATAGGTAGACTGTGATTTCGAGTCCTCAACAGCATTCACTTATTGCTATTTCTTCAAGTTGATGTTTCTGCTAAGTGAATGTGATCGGACCCTACCTTCCCTCTATGCTATACTTATCCAGTCTATTCAATTCTTCATATGCGTTCTACTTGAAACTTTGTTCAAAATCCTCACTGCATCCTTGTCAGCTGATGATTTTGTAACGAAAATCCTCAAATCTTCAAAAATTGTTTTCTTTAAAAAGAACAGTAACTGAACTCCACTTCCCACGATCGGATAACCACGATCTCCACTATCTCCACCGCATCGTACGGGAGCTACACGTGTCCTGCGGAGACGTAGAGGCAAGGGCTATTCGGTCCGAAACTTTCGCGCCAAACAGTAACTTTCGGGCTATAAATAGGTCCTTATCCGCCTCGGTATCTTCTTCTTCGCCTCATTGCTCTCCTGCCATCACACTCTCCATCGAACCCTAGCGCCACCGCTGGTTGTCTTGTCGCCGGTAAGGAAGAGCTTCACTGCCTCAACCTTTTCGCCGCCAGGATCACGCCGGAGTCGGAACATCTACGTCCGCCGCCGCCGTAGACGTCCTCTGCTGCCAAGTTAGGGTGCATTGGACACTTGACCAAAGAGACTCTCCAACACCACCTTTTGTGTTCTTCGCTCGCACCTTCTAGGGTAAATATACTCCATTTTTACAGCAGCTCAGATCTGAAATTTTACCTCTCCCATGTGAAATCTGTTTTTCCTCAAGATACGATGCGCACATGATTCCTCAAACACTATCCATCACCACAATCATTGATGAACTAGCTAAGCATCTAAGATTTTCACGAGATTCCTGAATTGTGCGAATTTTCGGATCTGTACAACTCTGGAACCCAAGAACAGTATGCTTAAGCAAATTCCTCAACCACTGGTTATATTCTTCAAACTGTCAAACTTTTTCATTTTCTTCAAATCTGAGAACGCATATGACCTCTCCAAATTCCTCGCAACTATACTCTGTTCACAGGTACACACATGTCAGCTGATGAATCTCTCGGTTCTCATCACATTAACTCATTTGCAGCGTTTCTGGAAGAAACTCTTCAAGGCTCATCAGAATCTTCAAGAGTTCAAAATCATCAGCAAATTCCTCGTCTGAAGAAAATGGAGGAAGAAAGGAAACAGAAGGGAGGAAAGAAACTGGAGCAGAACACAGCTGTTGATATTCCTGATGACATATACATGGACTATTGCACGCCTGATGAAGAACGTGAGACAATGGCTAAAAGAAAGATTAGGCTGCAGAAAATTGAACGCGGATGGGCAAAGGAGTGGAAGGAGTACAGGTTTAATGACCCCAAAATATGCGAAGAAATTGGCTTTGAAGCCTCCTGGCAGAAGGGCTCCACTGGAGGATCATCAAGTAGCTCATCCCTCAAGTCTTATTACACTTGATGACTACCCAGATGAAAAAGAAAGGCATCTGGCCAAGCTCAAGAAGCAAGCCGAAACAGCAGTGAAGAAATTTAATGAATCCTCAGCTACTGCCTCCGGTGCTGCTCATTCCTCAGCAACAGAAACTTCAGGCTCAGAGATTCCTCAAAAGCAGTCTGCGCCATCAAAACCCTCAGCTCCAAAACCCTCAGCTTCAAAACCCTCGGTTCCAAAACCGTCAACACCAAAACCATCAGCGCCAAAACCCTCAACACCCATCTCATCTACACCAAAGTCCTCAGCTCCACCTCCAAAACCAATACAGAAGAAAGTCGTGAAGCCTACGACTGCCAGCTCCAGCTCCTCACTCCCAGCTGTAACTAGCTCGGAGACAAAGTCTTCAACACCCCTTGTGAAGACTTTGGCAACTACTGAACCTGCACCTCTGCCCAGCCCCAGCAAAATCATCGCAGTCCCATCTGCATCAGAGGGAAGTGATGATTATGATGATGAATCCCTGGAAGCCATCATCAGGAACAAGCAAGAACGGGTAGCACAAGCATCAGGCAGTGCTATTCCTCTGGCCATGGACCCCAAGGTCCTCCTCGACTTCATCAATGTATGGTATGAAGACCCAAACACACCCATTGATGATTTGAAACTTCCTCCTGGCGTCAGCCACATGGTGGCCACCTTCATAAACGAAGCCAAGTGGAAGGAACAGAAGGCCAAGCATGCAAAGATTGCAAAGGCCAGAAAGGAGAAATTCCTCAGGCGAAATCTCCTCAAGCTGACACCTGAAGCATTGGTGTCAACCCAGGCAGAGCTGCAAGTCTTGACAGACAAGTGTGACAAACTGTCAGACCGCAAAAGCATCAAACGCAATTTCATCAAACTAGCCACTAGTGCTGTTGATGACTACAACAAGCGACACCCACAACCAACACCAACTCCTCAGTCCCTGGTTGAGAAGCCAGAAGATGTATCTCCTGATGAGGAGGAAATTCCTCAAGCTGAGGAACAACACCAAGAGCGCCGTGCTGATGAGCCGGCCATTGAAGAAATCATCACCGAGACCGCCACTGATGAAATTGCAACCCCTGATGCAACTGCTCCTGATCCAGCTGCTTCACCAAAGCAGGCTGATGACTCTGTTCCAGCTGGTTCCTCACTACCAGCTGAAGAATTTGTAGAGAAAACACCTTCACCAAAAGCTTCAAAGGTGAAGAAGTTAATCCCGTCTGCATCAGACGCAAAAAAGACAAGAGCTGCTGAGAAGGAAGCGAAGAAGAGAAAAGCTTCCTCAGCAGAAGAAAAGATTGAGGCAAAACGCCTCAAGGGAACTGAAGAATCTGCCCCTCTGGACCCGGTGCCTCTAAATGTTGCACCTTCATATGAAATGGTCGTCATTGGTGACCAAACTACAAGGGCAGATGAGGAAATGAAGGATGCTGCCTCTGAGGAGCATACTGATGAGGAAATCCAGATTGATGAAAGTCCTCAACCTCATGTTCCTCAGACAGAGACTACTCAAGCTTCAGCTGCAGCAGCTGATGAATCTGCTTCTGCCACAATGTCAGCTGATGAAAACCAAGCTGAAGAAAATGTCCAGTCTGAGCAGACTCCTCCCACTGAACAGGCTGACCAAACTCCTCAAGCTGAGAAGGAAGAAGAAATTCCTCAGCCTGAAGCTCAGCCAGAGCAAGAAATACCAGCTGATGAAATTCCTCAACCTGAGGAAACTGCTGAAGAAAATGTTCCCGCCCCTGACAATGACTTCATTGTGCTCAACCCCGAGACTGTCGTGGTTGTTTCCCCTCCCATTCCTTAACACAATATCAAGCTAGTTCAGCGCCAGCCATTCTCGAAACGGCCAAAGTTTCAGAAAGAAAATTTCTTTGAGGAACGCATGTATTTCATCGGAGAGAATCCCTATGACAAGCCTCAAATGAGGCATCTGAAGTTTTGGACAAGGACTCAGATGAACTACTATGCTTCTGTGCTCTGTGGACGCAACAAGATATTCCAGCACAGGCACATTCCTCATGATGAACTTGAAGAAATTCCCTGCATGGAACCAGTCCTCAGTGTACTCCATGATGCAGGTTTGCTCCCTATGTGCTCAGACATATCAGATTGGAATAGTGAGCTTATTCTTCAGTTCTATGCAACTCTGCACATCTCGGGCACTGCTGATGACATCAACACTTGGGTGTTCGACTGGATGACCCAAAACACTCACTACAAGGCTCCAGCGTCTGAACTCCTCAGAGAACTGCCCGTACCAATTCCTTCAGACGGGGCAGTGAAGCTTTATGGTGAGCGTGAGCTGCCAAATGGAATGATGGAAGTCCTCATGAAGCCTTTGGCTGCAGGAAAACCCTCAAGAACCACATTCCTCGTCCATGAGCTCAAGTACACACCCCGGTCTGTCTACCGCATTCTCTGCAGTGTGCTCGCGCCAATCAAAGGCCATGACGATGAAGAAGATGTTGTCGGCCTCATGAAGAATATCCTCTTCAACATCATTCACGGTATCTCCATGAATATCCATGATTTCTTCTTGAGGACTTTGGCTGACAATGCAATGTGCCCCTATGATCACAAAATTTATGCACCATGGATCATGAGATTCCTCAGGACAAGGACATGCATCAACTTCCACGCAGATTTCCAGAACCATGTTGGTTATATGCCTCCTATCGGGGTCAACAAGAAGACTTTCGAGCCCATTGAGGGAAAAGGAAAGTCTGTGATTGATGAAGGCATCATGCCTCTTGATGGTCAGTTTAAAGAGCCAGACGCATATTCTTCATGGGACGATACTGAGACTCGTCCACCCAGCCCTGTTCCTCCTCGCGTGCTAAACACCCGAGAGCTTCTTCTTAGTCTTCATCAGAAGGTAGATCACAACCACAAATGGGTCAAACGCCAGTTTGGTGCCATTGTGAAAACCCTCACTGAGACCCAGAACTCTGTGAAACTTAATCATCACTATGTGCATGAGGTTTTCGATCGCACCTGGGCTACTCTTGCACATCTGAAGACCCAGACTGAGCTTGAAGAAATGAACTTTGAGAAAGACTTTGAGTGGTCGTGGCCTCCCAAGAAGAAGTTCAGGCCCATTCCAGTGCCAGATCTTGAAGACAGCTCCTTCTCGTCATTCCGCACCGCCGAATCTGATGAGGAACAACTCGACACCGCAACAGGCCCAAGGAAGAAGACTACACCCAAGAAGCGCCAAGGATCTTCATCAACCGCAAAGAAATGAAGTCTTCACGGGCGTTAGTCCTCAGTTTGTCCCTTTTTGTCACTTGATGACAAAGGGGGAGAAACTTGAGAGTTAGTCTTCAAACGGGATTTATTTTTGGGGCTTATGAACTATATTTAAGTTACAAACTCTTGGCTCTTCTGAAGTTTTTATGTAATGAGTTGTAACTTAAGCCCGATGGTACTCTGACGCTTTTTGAACGTTTTTCTTCGCATGCTTATTCCTCAAGTTTTAATGCACGCATGCTGGAATTCGTCAGATACCATTTGCCATCATGCATCTTCATTTTCTTCATATGATATGTTATATGTATGCATGATTTACAAGATTCAGGGGGAGATCTCCATGAAATAAATCATCAATGTGCATATGCTATAAAAGCAAAATCCTCAAGGTATGCACATCTTCAGGGGGAGTCTGTGAATCTTGTCTTCAAATTCCTCAATTGAGTATTTACACTTCATATTTTTGATCCCTGTTGAAGACTTAACCTAATTGTCATCAACCACCAAAAAGGGGGAGATTGTAAGTGCATCTAGTGCCCCTTAGTGATTTTGGTGGTTTGAAGACTTATAGGTTAAGTATCTAATGTGTTTATAAGTGTACACAGGATCTATAAGTCATTGAGGAGTTTGAGATATTTGAAGAATATTGACCCCTAAAAATGTATATCTTCAGTTGAAGAAATTGGTCTGAAGCTGAAGAAATGAATCGCGAGGAATCTGCGATGAAATTGATATTCCTCATGAAGATATTGATATTGAGAAGACCGGTGGTTCCTGAAGAAAATCATTCTGAAGAAATTGAAGCGTGAAGATTTTCGCTCTTTGTTTTACTTTCTTCGCATTTGATGAATAGGAACACCGTACTGTTAAAGGGGGTCAAAGTAACACTATGGAATGGATTTCCTCATGATGCTCAACCCAAGTCAAATCCTACCAAAAGCCTCAAGTGAGGAATATGAGTGACATGAGGACTCTCACAGTTGAGGGTCCCGACCGTTTCGATAACCACGCAAAGTCACTGGTCTTATCCACTCCAACGGTCATATTATTTAAGGGCATTAGTGTCAAATCATGTCGGGATGCTCCCAGGCTATAAATAGCCGCCCCCTACAACCACTAGCTGGTAGGCTGCTCCGTTAGAAACCGACACTTGTCATAAGAGCAACCCAAATTCCTCAGAGCCTACGAGAGTAAATCATCAGTGAGGAAATACACCACCCACCGAAACCACAAACCAAACCTAGTGATTGAGCATCACTGAAGAAGTTGTTCCTGTGTGGGACTGAAGCCTTTTACCTTTGAGGACTATGCATCCTCCAGATGGTTAGGCGTCATGGTCTAGAGCAATCCAGCAGTCAATTGTGGATCGCCGGGTGACCGAGTTTGTGAGGGTTTGGAAGTCTGCCCTGAAGACTTACCACGAGTGTTGGGTGAGGACTGTGTGTCCTTAGCTCAAGGAGAATACGGTAGGGACTGCGTGTCCCGGGACTGGGTGTCCTTTGGTTTCAATACCAAGCCGCTCCAAACCAGATGTACAACTGTCACAGCAGTTGGAACTGGGTCATCAACAACAGTCTTCACCAAGAATCGGGTTCTAATTCCTCAACTCTTTACATTCTCTGTATTATGTGTTGATGACTTTCACTGTGACTGTTTGAAGAATTTGCTGAAGACTTTCTCTGAATTTCCTCAACCCCAAATTCTTCACTTGAGTTAATCATCATCGGTATTCTGCGTGCCTGCTTACTGTGCAATCTGTTCTCATAATCTTCACTCTGTAATACTGCTGTGGTGAATGTTTGCACGACTGATCCTTAACTATTTCCGCTGTAAGTTAGTCATCAGTGAGCAATTTCCTCCAAAGGAATTTCCTCAGTGATGAAATTCTAAAAATCTCCTATTCACCCCCCTCTAGTCGATATAACGCACTTTTAGTTATATCGTTCGGTATGAATTGGGAGAAGTGCCTTCCATTCGCCGAATTCGCTTATAACAATAGTTATCAATCAAGCTTGGGCAAAGCCCCTTTTGAAGTTCTCTATGGACGAAGATGTCGAACACCTCTTAATTGGTCAGAAACCGGAGAGAGGCAACTCTTTGGCCCGGATATGATCCAGGATGCAGAAGAGCAGGTTCGCATCATTCGTGAAAAGTTGAAAACAGCCCAGTCTCGTCAAAAGAGCCAATATGATCGTCATCATAAGGCTGTGACCTTTGAAGTTGACGAGAAGGCTTACCTTCGGGTTACCCCTTTGAAGGGTACCCATCGATTCGGTATCAAGGGCAAGTTGGCTCCTCGTTACATTGGTCCTTTTCGCATTCTTGCCAAACGAGGAGAAGTTGCTTACCAGTTGGAACTTCCTCCGCATCTTTCCAAGGTTCATGATGTTTTCCACGTCTCGCAACTCAGGCGTTGCTTTTCGGATCCTATCCGTGAAGTGGACCACGAAACGCTTGATCTCCAAGATAACCTTTCATACCGAGAATACCCCGTGCGTATTCTAGATCAAGCTGAGCGTACCACTCGACGTCGAAACCTCAAGTTTCTTAAAGTTCAATGGTCAAATCATTCTGAAAAGGAGGCAACTTGGGAAAGAGAGGATCGTCTCCGACTTGAGTATCCTGCATTATTCCCGACGACTTCTCAATCTCGGGACGAGATTCCTTTGGGGGTGAGTTGTCACATCCCTGACACCTTAAGCAAGTTCGTCTTGTGCTCATGTCTTCTTTGCATTGCATCTAAGAAAATTTCAACAAGAACAAAGGAAGTGATGAAGGAAAGCTCAAAAACCCTAGCCACTTCTTTAAATAAAGGAATTCTCAAACTAGTTAAAATCAATGAATCCAAAATGGCCTCAAGAAAAGTTCAAATTTTCTGATAAATCATGAAAGTAAATGAGCAATGAAGAATACCATTTTCTTGACACTTTAAGTATTTTAAATAAATGCAAAAAGCTACTGGTTTCAAGTTTTAAATTTGAAATCAGAAACTTTAAATTTTCAAAAATGTTGAAAACTCTGGAAATGGTTGGAAATATTCCAACAAATATTCTGGGGTGCTTAACATAGCTTTTACATTTTATTTGGGAGCTGAAATAATTAGTAAATCAATTTTAGTATTTTAAAACAGAAACTGAACAGAAAAAAATGGAAAATCTTACCTGTCGCCTAGCCAGCCCAGCCCAGCTCCTCCTGTCGTCTCCCTCCTTGCCAGTAGGAGCAGGAGGTGGCCGCCGCGTCGCCGCGCGCCTCCACGCAGCTCCCTGGCTGCCTGGCCGCTGTTTCGCGCTGGCAAGCACGGGGATGAGCTCCTCGTGGCCGACCCTATCCATTCCCAGCGCCAGATCCCCCCTCCTCTCAGATCTCTCCTCCCTCCTTCTGCCGCCATTGGAGCCCGAGCAAAGCTCGAGCTGCCTGTGCCCCTAGCCATAGGATCCCCTCTCTGAGTGTGCCGTTAGCTCCGCCTTGTCGATCTGGTCCTCCCTGCAGAAGTCGAAGCTTCCCCGAGCCCTGCAACGCCCACGACACCGTCGTCCTCAACCTTCGGCCGCCGGCGAGCTCTGCTCGATTCGTCGCCCTCAGCCCTTCCTCGAGCCGTCTAAGCTCTGCTCTGCACTCCCCGTGAGCATGCGGTCATTTCCCCTAAGATCTCCCCGTCGATCCCCTCCTCTAGGCCTAGTTCCACTGGAGCCCGACAAGATCCGCCGCTGCAGCTCGTCGCCGGTAGCCCTCCGGTGATCAGCTCGTCCTTCCGAGGGCACCAGCAGCTTCAGGCCGTCGCGTAGATGCTGTAGGAGCTAAGAACCGTGCATAGTTCTCTCTGTATCAATGACCTCGATGACGCCCGAACCTTGGCTGCCGCCAAGCTCGTCGCCGGTGTCATCTCCGGCCAGATCAGCCCCGGCTAAGTGCAGAAATGGAGCTGCGGGAGATGTGCCGTTCTTCTGGTGCTCTCCGCGCAGCGTTTGGCCCCTTGGGCGCCGTTTCCGAGCCCCTCCGCCGTTCTGGTGGTCGCCGGAGGCTCCCCGCCGGCGAGGGCGACCTCGCCGCCGGTGGATCTCGGCTGGCCTGAGCCACTGACGGGTGGGGCCAGCCTTTGGATAGTTTAGAGATAATAAAAATAAATCCAATTAATAAATAAGACACTGACATGTGGGTCCAGTGAGTTTAATTAACTAAATAAGATTAATCCTAATCTAAAATTGACCAGAGAGACTGACTAGTGGGTCCCACTGGTCAGGTTTGACTTTCAACGGCCAGATGGACCTGCTGATGCAATAAAAGTATTTTCCAGTATAAAAATAATTCCAGAAATGTTTAAAACTTCAAAAATTCATAGAAATTAATATGTAACTCCAATGAAAATAATTTGTATATGAAAAAGTATCAGAAAAATTCAAGGAATCTGATTATGCTATTTTCAATCATGTTTGAAAAAGTTACAGGACCCAAACATGTAGATTAATGAATAAGTCAAGTCTTATAAATAGTTTATAAATAGAATATGAAAAGTATTTAAATTTCTTCTTGTTTGACATGATCAAACATGGTTCTAATAACAAACCAGTACCTTAACATGACATCTCATGCATGCTAACATCAAGTTGATCTGAGCATCAGGTCGAATCAATTAAATCGGTATCCGAGAATACCTCGTTTGAATTGATATTTGAATGTGATTCAAATCAACTTCAAACCTAATACATGTTGATTATATTAGTATATCACCTTGCATTCTCATGCCATGCTCATGCATCATCTTGTTTGCATATGATTGTTATTGATTGTTGCCCTTCATCTCGGTAGGCTCCGCACCCCCGGATTCCACCGAATATCCGTCTGACGGATATTGTCCCTCCTCTGAGCAACAAGGCAAGCAACCATTTTGATCATCCCAATAAATCCCATGTTCTTGCTCCTGCACTTAGTTATTGCATTAGGATCAAATGCTTCAAATGCTTTTGCCACGTTAGTTGAACCCACTTCCTTTGCATGACCTAACGTTGTCACAGTAAATAGCCGAACCTTGCAACCTAGCATACCTGATAGTTGCTTGAGCTATGTTGTGCCTTATCCTGCTATGCATGCTATGCTTAGAGTTGTGTATGGTCTGTCATCTGGGAAATGAACAGAATTGTGAGAATGTGTTCGGTATGCAAAGGTTGTGTGTTGAACCTGATTTGGTAAAGGTACCGGTGAAAGGCTGTGTAGGAGTACATGGCGGGTTGTTTCATTGGAACCGTCCTTAGGAACTGAGTTCCGTGTATGTAATCCAAGACTAGATACTACCACATGCTGGGCCCTGAAATATGACCCCGCTCGGCCTATTAATCGCTTAGTACTCGGTCCAGGAGTTGCAAGTAGTTTCTGGTGTTTATAGTAATGCTGGAGGCCGTGCATGGTGCTGACCTGAGAGGTGGGCCGTGATGCGGTAGGCAGTGGCACGGTGTACGAAGTGGCACCCGGATGGTGGGCTTGGGAACCCTACGCACATCGTTTGAGGCCGTGGCGGAAACCTCGGCCGGACTTCCATACGGGTTACTCTCACGTAGGCGATAAACCTGGACTAGGTGCTAGTGTGGTTAACGGTCGTGGCCGACTCCCTTGCTGGGCTTCCGCTTGAAGGTTGCCGAGGTGCATGACGTGCACATGGCGATAAGTGGCGAGAGCGTGTGTGACGAAGTACACCCCTGCAGGGTTATGATCTATTCGAATAGCCGCGTCCGCAGATATGGACTACTTGGAGACATATGTTGTTCATAGATAACTTCAATGGCTACTCATAAAATTGTCAAGATAAGCGTGAGTGTCGTGGACGGCAATTCCGTATGGAGACGAGATGATTCCACGATAGTGTATTGTTGTGGTGTTAGTGGACTCGTGTGCGAGAAATCAAGTTGTCAAAATTATTTAAAAATGCAAGTTGTTTAGCCACGAGTCAGATGCTGGCTTTCCGCATGAAACCCCACAATACTCTTTTGATACCTTGCATGAGTAGTTAGATATCCTGAAGTCTTGCTGAGTACCTTCGTACTCATGTTTGCTTAATAAATGTTGCAGAGGTTGCTAATGACCCTAATGGAGGGTTCTTCGTAGACATCGACGACGACGAGTAGCTGGTGTCCCAGCTATGATCTGGCCCTACGTTGGATCTGTAGTATAGTCAGGCCATGTGCCTTCTAGTTGCCCTGTCTGTAGTCAGACAGTTTAAACTCTTCCGCTGGCTTGTAACTGAATGACTGCTTTTATGGGTCGTGAGACCCTTAATGTGTAATATTATGTGTGTGGCTCTTCCGAGCCTCTTAAATAAAGCTTGTATGTTTATGGTTATGTTGTGATGCCATCGATGTATCTATACATATCGGTATGCTATGCGTACGTGTGTCGTACTTGATATGTATGGGGTTCGATTACCTAGTCGTGAACTTTAGTAGCACTCCTTACAAGGAAATGCCCCTTTGTGATCCAACGAGCCTTGGTAGTTCGCTACTGCTACGGACACATTGGTTGACCGGCATGTGTCCTTCTTAGCTGCTGTGTCTGTCCCCTTTGGGGAAATGTCACGCGATGTAATGGAGTCCTTGTAGCTTGCTACGACTCGTCTACACTCGCTGGTGACCGACACCTGCTTTGTTGGGTCATGTATGCCTGTCCTTGTGCGGTACTGCCACTTTGGTTTGTGACTAGACTTGTCGATCCAGGTTCTTTGACATTGGAATGCTAGCGACACTATTGCATACGTGAGTCAAAAGACGCAAACGATCCCGGCTAAGTTAAGGCTGCAGCCGTGGAGTTAACCGTGCTTGAGACCGCAAAGAGATGCGATGTGTTACAGGTTGGATTCCTATGACTTAGGATCGGGGTCCCGACAGGGAGGGAAGTTTCCCCGGCAGGATCGTCCTGCCGGAGCTCTAGATTGGTTTTGCTCAAGTTCCGCCTCGTGGCGGCGGAGAATCCACGAAAAAGATCTGCCGTGATTTTTTTCCGGACGAAACCCTTCATATAGCAGAAGAGGGGGGCCAGTGGGCCACCAGGGTGCCCACAAGCCCTGTAGCCGCGGCCAGGGGGGCAGGCCGCGGCTACCAGGCTTGTGGGCCCCTGGCAGCTCCCCTTTGGCACTTCTTTGGCCCAGTATTTTTTATATATTCCCAGAAAATTCCACGTTGATTTTCAGGGCATTTGGAGTTGCGCAGAATAGAGGACTCAAACTTGCTCCTTTTCCAGTCCAGAATTCCAGCTGCCGGTATTCTCCCTCTTCAAATAAATCTTGCAAAATAAGAGAGAAAATACATAAGTATGGTACCACAAAGTATAATAACAGTCCATAAATCGATAAATATCAACATGAAAGCATGATGTAAAATGGACGTATCAGCGTGCAGCGGAGATCGTTATTTTCTCACCTTCACTGACGATTTGAGTAGGTATGGCTATATCTACTTGATGAAGCACAAGTCTGAAACACTTGAAAAGTTTAAGCAATTTCAGAGTGAAGTGGAAAATCATTGGAGCAATAAGATCAAGTTCCTACGATCTGATCGAGGAGGAGAGTATGTGAGTTACGAGTTTGGTGCTCACTTAAGACAATGTGGAATTGTTTCACAGTTGACACCGCCTCAAACACCACAACGTAATGGTGTGTCCGAACGTCGTAATCGTACTTTGCTAGATGTGGTGCGATCTATGATGTCTCTTACCGATTTGCCATTATCATTTTGGGGCTATGCATTAGAGACAACTGCATTCACTTTAAATAGGGCACCATCAAAATCCGTTGAGAAGACACCATATGAGCTATGGCATGGCAAGAAGCCAAAGTTGTCATTTCTTAAAGTTTAGGGATGCAATGCTTAGATTAAAAAGCTTCAGCCTGAAAAGTTGGAACCCAAAGTAGAAAAGTGCGTCTTCATAGATTACCCAAAAGAGACAGTTGGGTACACCTTCTATCTCAGATTTGAGGGCAAAGTGTTTGTCACTAAGAACATATATTTTCTTGAGAAAGAGTTTATCTCGAAAGAATTGAGTGGGAGGAAGATAGAACTTGATGAGGTTGCAGAACCTCTGCTTCAACAAGATGGTGGCGCAGGGCAAAAAGAAATTTCTGTCGAGGCAACACCAGTTGAAGAGGAAGCTAATGATGATGATCATGAAGCTTCAGATCAAGTTACTGTCGGACCTCGCAGGTCAACAAGAGCACGTACTGCTCCCGAGTGGTATGGGAATCATGTTGTTAGACAAAAATGAGCGTGCGAGTCATGGAGAAGCAATGGTGGGCCCAGATTCCAACAAATGGTTAGAGGCCATGAATTCTGATATAGGTTCTATGTATGAAAACAAAGTATGGACTTTGGAAGTATTACGTGAAGGTCGCAAGGCTATTCAGAACAAATGGATCTTTAAGAAGAATACGGACGCAGACGGTAATGTGACCATTTATAAAGCTCGGCTTGTGGCAAAGGGTTTTTCACAAGTTCAAGTAGTTGACTACGATGAGACATTCTCACCCGTAGCGATGCTTAAGTCCATCCGAATCATGTTAGCAATAACTGCATTTTTCGATTATGAAACGTGGCAGATGGGTGTCAAAACGGCGTTACTTAACGGGTTTCTTAAGGAAGAGTTGTATATGATACCACCCGAAGGTTTTGTCGATCCAGAGAATGCTGACAAAGTATGCAAGCTCCAATGATACATTTATGGGCTGGTGCAAGCATCTCGGAGTTGGAATAAGCGCTTTGATGAGGTGATCAAGGCGTTTGGGTTTATACAAGTTGTAGGAGAAGCTTGTATCTACAAGAAAGTAAGTGGGAGCTCTGTAGCGTTTCTAATATTATATGTGGATGACATATTGCTGATTGGAAACAATGTGGAGTTTTTGGAGAGCGTAAAGGATTACTTGAACAAAAGTTTTTCAGTGAAAGACCTAGGAGAAGCTGCTTACATATTAGGCATTAAGATCTATAGAGATAGATCGAGGCGCCTAATAGGACTTTCACAAAGCACATACCTTGATAAAGTTTTGAAGAAGTTCAAAATGGAACAATCCAAGAAGGGGTTCTTGCCTATCTTACAAGGTATAAAGTTGAGTAAGACTTAGTGTCCAGTAACTGCAGAAGATAGAGAAAAGATGAGTGTCACCCCCTATGCTTCAGCCATAGGGTCTATCATATATGCAATGTTGTGCACAAGACCGGATGTCAGCCTGGCTATAAGTATGGCACGCAGGTTTCAAAGTGATCCAGGAGTGGAACACTAGGCGGCGGTCAAGAATATTCTGAAGTACCTAAAAAGGACTAAGGAAATGTTTCTCGTCTATGGGGGTGACGAAGAGCTCGTCGTAAAGGGTTACATCGATGCAAGCTTTGACACTGATCCGGATGACTCTAAGTCACAAACCGGATACGTGTATGTTTTTAATGGGGGTGCGGTAAGCTGGTGCAATTCCAAGCAAAGAATCCTAGCTGATTCTACATGCAAAGCGGAATACATAGCAGCCTCGGAGGCGGCTAAGGAGGGTGTCTGGAGGAAGCAGTTCATGACAGATCATGGAGTTGTGCCGAGCGCACTAAATCCAATAGCTCTGTTCTGTGACAACACTGGTGCCATTGCTCTGGCCAAGGAACCAAGGTTTCACAAGAGAACCAGACACGTCAAAGGACGCTTCAACCTCATCTGCGACTATGTCGAAGGAGAGGACGTAAATATTTGCAAAGTGCACACGGATCTGAATGTTGCAGATCCGCTGACTAAACCTCTACCACGAGCGAAGCATGAACAACACCAGAACTGTATGGGTGTTAGGTTCATTACATTGTAAATCACATGAAGATGTGAGACTGGATTATTAACTCTAGTGCAAGTGGGAGACTGTTGGAAATATGCCCTAGAGGCAATAATAAAATAGTTATTATTATATTTCTTGTTTCAAAGATAATCGTTTATTATCCATGCTATAATTGTATTGAATGGAAACATAAATGCATGTGTGGATATATAGACAAAACCGTGTCCCTAGTGAGTCTCTAGCTGACTAGCCTGTTGATCAAGGATGGTTACAGTTTCCAAGCCATAGATAAGTGTTGTCGCTTGATGACGGGGTCACATCATTAGGAGAATGGTGTGATGGACAAGACCCAAACTATGAACGTAGCATATGATCGTGTCATTTTGTTGCTATTGTTTTGTGCATGTCAAGTATTCATTCCTATGACATTGAGATCATGTAACTCACTGACACCGGAGGAATGCCTTGTGTGTATCGAACGTCGCAACGTTACTGGGTGACTCTAAAGGTGCTCTATAGGTATCTCCGATGGTGTCCGTTGAGTTACCATGGATCAAGACTATGATTTGTCACTCCGTGTGACGGAGAGGTATCTCGGGGCCCACTCAATAATACAACATCACATATAAAGCCTTGCAAGCAATATGACTAAAGAGTTAGTCACGGGATCTTGTATTACGGAACGAGTAAAGAGACTTGCCGGTAGCGAGATTGAAATAGGTGTAGTCATACCAACGATCAAATCTCGGACAAGTAACATACCCAAGGACAAAGGGAATGGTATACGGGATTATATGAATCCTTGGCATAGAGGTTCAACCGATAAGATCTTTGTAGAATATGTAGGATCCAATATGGACATCGAGGTCCCGCTATTGGATATTGACCGGGGAGTGTCTTAGGTCATGTCTGCATAGTTCTTGAACCGCAGGGTCTGCACAAGGTTCGGTGATGTTTCGGTATAGTTGAGTTATAGGTGCTGGTGACCGAAGTTTTGTTCGGAGTCCCGGATGAGATCCCGGATGTCGCGAGGGTTTCCGGAATTGTACGAAAACGAAGATTGATATATAGGAAGTTGGTATTTGGATTCCGGAAGGATTTCGGGAATTGCCGGCAGTGTACCGGGAGTGACGAATGGGTACCGGGGGCCCACCAGGTGGGCCCATGATGACCCACAAGTATAGGGGATCTATCGTAGTCCTTTCGATAAGTAAGAGTGTAGAACCCAACGAGGAGGAGAAGGATCTGACAAGTGGTTTTCAGCAAGGTATTCTGTGCAAGCACTGAAATTATCGGTAACAGATAGTTGTGTGGTAAGATGATTTGTAGCAAGTAGCAAGTAACAAAAGTAACAACGGTGCAACAAAGTGGCCCAATCCCTTGTGTAGCAAGGGACAAGCCTGAACAAAATCTTATACTCCCTCCGTTCCATAATATAAGTCTTTTTAGAGATTCCACTAGAGGACTACATACGGATGTATATAGACATACTTTAGAGTGTAGATTCACTCATTTTGCTCTGTATGTAGTCCTTTAGTGAAATCGCTTAAAAGACTTATATTTCGGAACGGAGGGAGTAGGAGGTAAAGCGCTCCCGAGGACACATGGGAATTTCTGTCAAGCTATTTTTCATCATGTTCATATGATTCGCGTTCGCCACTTTAATAGTTTGATATGTGGGTGGACCGGTGCTTGAGTGCTGCCCTTACTTGGACAAACCTCCCACTTATGATTAACCCCTCTCGCAAGCATCCGCAACTAAGAAAGAAGAATTAAGACAAAGTCTAACCATCGCATTAAACTATTGGATCCAAATCAGCCCCTTACGAAGCAACATATAAACTAGGGTTTAAGCTTCTGTCACTCTAGCAACCCATAATCTACTTAATACTTCCCAATAACAGTGAAGTGTTATGTAGTCGACATTCACATAACACCACTAGAGGAAGAACAACGTACAACACATCAAAATATCGAACGAATACCAAATTCACATGACTACTTATAGCAAGACTTATCCCATGTCCTCAGGAACAAAAGTGACCACTCACAAAGCATAATAATATTCATGACCAGAGAGGTATTGAATAGCATCAAGGATCTGAACATATAATCTTCCACGAAGTAATCCAACTAGCATCAACTACAAAGAGTAATTAACACTACTAGCAACCTTACAAGTACCAATCAGAGTCGCGAGACGGAGATTGGTTAAAAGAGATGAACTAGGGTTTGGAGATGAGATGGTGCTGATGAAGATGTTGATGGTGATGAGTCCCCTCCGATGAGAGGAGTGTTGGTGATGACGATGGCGACGATTTCCCCCTCCGAGAGGGAAGTTTCCCCAGCAGGACGACCCTGCAGGAGCTCTAGATTGGTTCTGCTCAAGTTCCGCCTCGTGGCGGCGGCGATTCCTCCCGAAAGCCTCCTCTTGAATTTTTTTTGGAATGAAACCCTCCTTATAGCAAAAGAGGGGGGCCAGAGGGCCAACTGGGAGCCCACAAGCCCCCTAGGCGCGGCCAGGGGGGTAGGCCGCGCCTAGCAGGCTTGTGGCCTCCTGCTGGCTCCTCTCTGGTACTTCTTCGGCCCAGTATTTTTTATAAATTCCAAAATAAATTCTCGTTGATTTTCATGGCTTTTGGAGTTGCGCAGAATAGGTATCTCAAACTTTCTCCTTTTTTAAGCCAGAATTCCAGCTGTCGGCATTCTCCCTCTTCATGTAAACCTTGCAAAATAAGAGAGAAAAGGCATAAGTATTGTATCATGAAGTGTAATAACAACCCATAAAGCGATAAATATCAACATGAAAGCATGATGCAAAATGGACGTATCAACTCCCCCAAGCTTAGACCTCGGTTGTCCTCAAGCGAAAGCCGAGATCAACAAATATGCCCACATGTTTGGAGAGAGAGGTGTCGACAAAACAAGATAAGGACATGCAGGCATCATGATCATAGTCAGAACATCAATATCATCATATAATCTCTTATGCTATAGTGATAATTCCTTCACAAAGTAAAGTATGGATCAAGAACCTTAATGAGAATTAAGAACCAATAGCCTTTAGTCATTGAAGCAATTGCAATTTATCATAACATCAGAAAGAGTCAAGTAAGAGCTTGAAAGCAAATCCACATACTCAATCATCCTTTCGTTTTCTACAATTGCTACAACTCACGTGGTACTCATGAGATCAAAGTTTTAGTCGGACACAGAGAAAAATAGGGGCTTATAGTTTCGCCTCCCAACTATTTACCTCAAGGGTAATGTCAATAATAATAATTCATAAATACTTACTTCCAAGTTGACACATGAATATAGATCTTTTCCAAGCATATGACGTTAGCCAAGAAAAAAGTGAAATAAGGAATTGGTGTAGATCACCATGACTCTTTCAAGGGCAAAAAGTAAAGGTACAAGATGGGCCCTTCACAGAGGGAAGCAGAGCTTGTCATGCACTTTTGAGGTTTGGATGTGTAACCTCTTAGTGTGAAGGAACGACACTTTATATTGCCTCCTGTGATAAAGAACTTTATTATGCAGTCTGTCGCTTTTATGTCTTCCTCATCACAGGTTCGTACAAAGCTTATTTTCCACACACTAATAGATCATACATATTTAGGGAGCAATTTTAAACTTACTTGAGGGATCTTATTCAATCCATAGGTAGGTATGATGGACTCTCATGGCAAAACTGGGTTGAAGGTTTATGGATGCACAAGTAGTATCTCTACTTGGTGCGGAAGTTTTGGCTGATATGAGGTGGAAGAAATCATCACATGCTAAGGGGCCTCTAGTCATATAATCATTGTTCGGAACCAAGCAAGCATAATTCATTATGTTGTCTTCCTTGTTCAACATCTACTTCTAAGCATGCAATAGTTTAGTGAGTGTTCACAATCATAGATGGTGTCAAAGATGATATATTTATATCTGAACCTCTCCTTCTTTATCACTTCCTATTAATTGCAACAATGACCAAGGTCTTTGTTTGTCCACCCTCAACAAGTTTCAATCATCATTCTTTTTATATGTGATGCTTTTGTTCTATAAGATCATTAATTGCAACAACTTCCCGTAAGATCATTACATGATCTTTCATGATTTTGTTCTATTATCATTCTTTTCCTAAGATCATGGCATGCAGCAAGGCCCTTAACTAAAACTCTCTTTATTATAGGGCTCACGAGCTTGAATACATCGGGAGTGACACAAAGCAAAACTCAAGCCTAAAACACTAAGAACTTTATTCTACTAGAGAAAGATAAAACCAAAAAGGATCGAACTAAGAAAAGGTAAAGACAAAATATGTGATGGTGATACGATACCGGGACAACTCCCCAAGCTTGGCACAAGCCAAGGGGATTGCCCATACCCATGCTTAGTTGTCTTCCTTTGGAGGTGATGGTGGTGGAGTTGTTGCAACCTGGGTTTGATCCTCCGTCTTCCAAGGCATAGGTGCTCCATCATGGAAATATGACCGAGTCTCTGGAATCCTCAAATCTGCAGCCAACCGTATTGATTTAAATCTATACTCATACTCACAGTTTTGGTTCTGCAGGTCATAGATCTAGGCTTGGAGGTGAACAACTATGTCATAGAGCCTGGAGAGGTGCTTCCCAATGTCATTGGCATCGATCTTGTGCTTGTTGGTGAACTCCGTGATCATCATGTGTTTGGCGTTGAGTCCACGCTCCACCATCCCTTGGCACTTGAATACTTGTTGCTCCATTGCTTCGAGCCTCGCCTCCATGTTTCCGGTCTTCTTGGGCCCCTCATCATCACGGATGTGCAGCTTCCCCTCACGCATCTCGATAGATTGAGGGTGTTGCAGCACTCCCGCGAGGTAGGGATTGATGACCTTCTCGAAGATCTTGTCCTTCGGAGCTTTTGGGGAGGCCATAGTGATCTAGATCTGCAGCGGAAACAGGCTCGAAACGAAAACAGAGGAAATTTGCGTCATACAAGGGTCAGACCTTTCGGGAGAATATATAATGATTTTGTTCCGACCAGAAGGAGTACTCCGCAAGAAAACGGAGTCCGGGAGGCACACGAGGTGGTCACAAGCCCCCCAGGCGTGGCCAGGGCGTTGCCCGCGCCTGGCAGGCTTGTCGCCTCCTCGTGCATTTTCCAGACTACTTTAAATTTTTCTATTTTTCTAAAAATTCCAAAACGGAGAAAATTTCCTACTGGAAAAGTTTTGGAGTCTGTTTACTTACCGAATCACATACCTCTTCGTTTTTGGAGTCTGAAACAGGCTGATAAATATCCCTTATGTACTCCTCCAGAATTATGGTATTAATAATATTGCTTTCAACATTTATGGGACTACCTAAGATATAATGCTTGATTCTCTGCCCATTTACCACTCTCGGAAAATTACCTTCCGTGTTGTTGATCTTGATGGCACCGGAACGATATACTTCCTCAACAATGTAAGGACCTTCCCATTTGGAGAGAAGCCTGCGTGCAAAAAATCTTAAACGAGAATTATATAGCAAGACATAATCACCTACATTGAACTCACGTTTTTGTATCCTTTTATCATGCCACCTCTTAACCTTTTCTTTGAACAACTTGGCATTTTCATATGCCCGAGCTCTCCATTCATCAAGTGAGCTAATATCAAATAACCTCTTCTCACTAGCAAGTTTGAAATCAAAGTTGAGATCTTTGATTGCCTAATAAGCCTTATGCTCTAGCTCAATAGGTAAATGACATGCTGTTCCGTAAACCATTTTGTACGGAGACATGCCCATGGGATTCTTATAGGCAGTTCTATAAGACCACAGTGCATCATCGAGCTTCTTAGACTAATTCTTTCTAGACCTATTGACAGTCTTTTGCAGAATTAGTTTGTTCTCTCTATTTCTTAGCTCTACTTGACCGCTGGACTGAGGGTGATAGGGAGATGCAATTCTCTGATTGACATCATACTTAGCAAGCGTTTTACGAAAAGCACCATGAATGAAATGTGAACCACCATTAGTCATTAGATATCTAGGGATTCCAAATCTAGGGGAAATAACTTCTTTAAGCATCCTGATAGAAGTGTTGTGATCAGCACTACTAGTTGGGATAACTTCTACCCACTTAGTAACGTAATCAACAACAACTAGGATATGAGTATACCCATTGGATTTTGGAAAAGGTCCCATATAATCAAACCCCAAACATCAAATGGTTCACTGACAAGTGAATAGTTCATAGGCATTTCCTGACGTTTACCGATATTACCTATTCTTTGACATTCGTCACAAGACAATACAAACTTACGGGCATCCTTGAAGAGAGTGGGCCAATAGAAACCTGATTGCAATACCTTGTGTGCAGTTCCGTCTCCCGCATGGTGTCCTCCGTAAGCCTTGGAGTGACACTTCTATAGGATCTGTCCCTATTCATGTTCAGGTACACAACGTCTAATAACACCATATACTCCTTCCGTATAAAGGTGAGGATCATCCCAAAAGTAATGTCTCAAATCAAATAAGAATCTCTTGTTTTGCTGGTATGTGAAACTAGGTGGTATATATTTGGCAACGATATAATTTGCATAATCAGCATACCACGGTGTACTACGTGAAGTATTGATGACGTTCAATTGCTCATCAGGAAAGCTATCATCAATAGGTTGTGGGTCATCAAGAACATTCTCCAACCTAGACAAGTTATCTGCTATGGGGTTATCAGCACCCTTCCTGTCGACGACATGCAAATCAAATTCTTGTAGCAAGAGAACCCACCTGATAAGTCTAGGTTTAGCGTCTTTCTTTTCCATGAGGTACTTAATAGCAGCGTGATCAGTGTGAATAGTGACTTTGGAATCAACTATGTAAGATCTAAACTTTTCACATGTAAACACGACTGCTAAAAATTCCTTTTCCATAGTAGCATAGTTCCTTTGGGCACTGGCTAGAGTTTTACTAGCATAGTGAATAACATTCAACTTCTTATCAACTCTTTGTCCTAGAATAGCGCCAACAACATAATCACTAGCATCACAGATGATTTCAAAAGGTAAGTTCCAATCAGGTGGTTGAACAATAGGCGCAGTTATCAAGGCCTTTTTAAGTATTTCGAAGGCTTCCTCACAATCATCGTCAAAAACAAAAGGAATATCCTTTTGCAAGATATTGGTAAGAGGCCTAGAAATCTTAGAGAAGTCCTTAATGAACCTTCTAAAGAAACCAGCATGACCAAGGAAACTTCTTATACCTTTGATATCTGTGGGGCATGGCATTTTCTCGATCACATCAACTTTAGTCTTATCGACTTCAATACCTCTTTAAGAAATTTTATGTCCTAAGATGATGCCTTCATTAACCATAAAGGACACTTCTCCCAATTCAAGACAGGATTGGTATCTTTACGTCTCTGCAAAACTCGATCAAGGTTGCTGAGGCAATCATCAAAAGAAGACCCGTAAATGGAGAAGTCATCCATGAAAACCTCAACAATCTTTTCACAAAAGTCAGAGAATATAGCCATCATACATCTTTGAAAGGTGGCAGGTGCATTATATAAGCGAAAAGGCATACGTCTATAAGCAAAGGTACCGAAAGGGTAGGTGAAAGTGGTTTTCTCCTGATTAGATTGTGCAACAGGTATTTGGGAGAAACCAGAATAACCATCTAGAAAGCAGAAGTGTGTGTGTTTAGACAGTCTTTCTAGCATTTGGTCTATAAAAGGCAAAGGGTAATGATCTTTCCTAGTGGCTTTATTCAATTTCCTAAAATCGATCACCATCCTATAGCCAGTAATAATCCTCTGTGGGATCAATTCATCCTTATCATTAGGGACAACGGTAATACCTCCCTTCTTAGGGACGCAATGCACCGGACTTACCCAATCACTATGAGCAACAGGATAGATAATACCTGCTTCTAGGAGCTTCGGTATTTCTTTTCTTACTACCTCTTTCATCTTAGGATTTAATCTCCTTTGATGATCAGCAACTGGTTTGGAATCAGGATTGGTTTTAATCTTGTGCTGGCATAGAGTGGGACTAATGCTGCATGATGCTTCCTCAGAGTTTTTAGTAACTTCTTTTCTTCATGCTCTGAGAGGCTAGCACTAATTATAACAAGATATATATCTTTTTCATCGAGATAAGCATACTTAAGAGTATCAGGCAACTGTTTAAGCTCGAACACAGGATTACCCTTTGGTGGGGGTGGTTCTCCAAGCAGTTCAACAGGCAAATTATTCTTAAGGATAGGATATTGTTCAAAGATAACTCTAGCTATCTCATCCCTTTCATCCATATGCTTATCATTTTCGTGCTCAAGCAAGTATGGCTCTAAGGGATCAGTAGGAGGAACGACAATAGAAGCTAGGGCAATAATTTCATCCTTACTAGGCAACTCTTTTTCATGAGGTTGTCTACCGAACTTGGAGAAATTGAACTCATGTGAGACACCTTCAAAGACAACAGTGACAATTTGCTTCTCATAGTCAATATGATCATTGACAGTATTGAGGAAAGGTTTGCCAAATATGATGGGACAAAAGCTATCTTGTGTGGTGGCAAGAACGAGAAAATTAGTACGATACTTCGTTTTACCACACAAGACTTCAGCATCCTAACAATTCCCAAAGGGCAGATAGTATCTCTATTGGCAAGCTGAATAGTGACATCAATAGGTTCCATCTCAACAGGTGCAATATCATCTTTAATTTCATCATATAAGGATTAAGGTATTGCACTAACACTAGCACCCACGTCATATAAACCATGATAACAATGGTCTCCTATCTTAACAGAAACAACCGGCGTGCCGACAACAGGCCTATGTTTGTCTCTAGCATGTGGTTTAGCAATTCTAGCAGCATCTTCATAGAAATGAATATTGATACGTCCATTTTGCATCATGCTTTCATGTTGATATTTATTGCTTTTGGGGCTGTTATATATTAGTTTGTGGTACCATATTTATGCCTTTTCTCTCTTATTTTGCAAGGTTTATTTGAAGAGGGAGAATTCAGGCAGCTGGAATTCTGGACTGGAAAAGGAGCAAATCTTAGTCCACTATTCTGCACATCTCCAAATGCCGTGAAAAGTTACGTGGAATTTTTTGGGATTATATAAAAAATACTGGGCTAAAGAAGCACTAGAGGGGGGCTACCAGGGCGCCACAAGCCCTGCCACCGCCACCCCCTGGTGGTGGATGGCAAGCTTGTCGGCTCCCTGATGGCCCACCGCCCCCCTCTTTTGCTCCAAACAAATCAATCGGGAGCTTTTTCGTGGTTTCGCCGCCGCCACGAGGCGGAACTTGAGCAGATCCAATCTAGAGCTCCGGTAGGACGATCCTGCCGGGGAAACTTCCCTCCCGGAGGGGGAAATCGTCGCCATCGTCATCACCAACACTCCTCTCGTTGGAGGGGAGGCATCTTCATCAGCACCATCTCCTCTCCAACCCCTAGTTCATCTCTTGTAATCAATCTCTGTCTCACGACTCCGATTGGTACTTGTAAGGTTACTAGTAGTGTTGATTACTCTTTGTAGCTGATGCTAGTTGGATTACTTGGTGGAAGAGTTTATGTTCAGATCCTTGATGCTATTCATTACACCTCTGATCATGATTATGATTATGCTTTGTGAGTAGTTACTTTTGTTCCTGAGGACATGGGATAAGTCATGTTAATAATAGTCATGTGAATTTGATATCCGTTCGGTATTTTGATATGCTGTATGTTGTTTTTCCTCTAGTGGTGTTATGTGAACGTCGAATACATAACACTTCACCATATTTGGGCCTAGAGGAAGGCAATGGGGAGTAGGAAGTAGATGATGGGTTGCTGGAGTGACAGAAGCTTAAACCCGAGTCTATGCGTTGCTTCATAAGGGGCTGATTTGGATCCACTAGTTTAATGCTATGGTTAGACGTTGTCTTAATTCTTCTTTCGTAGTTGCGGATGCTTGCGAGAGGGGTTAATCGTAAGTGGGATGCTTGTCCAAGTAAGGGCAGTAGCCAAGCGCCGGTCCACCCACATATCAAAATATCAAAGTAACGAACGTGAATCACATGAACATGATGAAACTGGCATGATAGAAATTCCCGTGTGTCCTCGGGTGCGTTTTTCCTCCTATAAGACTTTGTTCAGGCTTGTCCCTTGCTACAAAAGGGATTGGGCCACTTGCTGCACCATTGCTACTACTTGTTACTTTTCCCTTGTTACGTTTCACCTCACTACACCATCACTTGTTACCGCTACTTTCAGTGCTTGCAGTTATTACCTTGCTGAAAACCGTTTATCAGAGCCTTCTGCTCCTCGTTGGTTTTGACACTCTTACTTATTGAAAGGACTACGATTGATCCCCTATACTTGTGGGTCATCAATACTCTTTTCTGGCGCCGTTGCTGGGGAGTGAAGCGCCTTTGGTAAGTGGAAATTGGTAAGGAAACATCTATATACTGTGCTGAAATTTATTGTCACTTGTCACTATGGAAACTGTTCCTTTGAGGAGTTTGTTCGGGGTATTTTCACCACGAACGGAAGCACGAGGAGTTGTTCCTCGATCAGAGGTACCTACTGAAAATATCTTCTATGAAATTCCTTCGGGTATGGTTGAGAAACTGGTGGCTAATCCTTTCACACGAGATGGATCTTCACATCCCGACTTGCATCTCATCTGTGTAGATGAAGTTTGTGGTTTATTTAAGCTTGTAGGTTTGCCCGAGGATGAGGTAAAGAAGAAAGCCTTTCCTTTATATTTGAAGGATAAGGCATTGACATGGTATAGGCTAGGTGATGATACTGGATCATGGGACTACAATTGGTTGAAATTGGAATTTCATCAAAAGTTTTATCCTATGCATTTAGTACATCGTGATCGGAACTTTATTTATAACTTTTGGCCTTGTGACAGGGAAAGCATAGCTCAAGCTTGGGGGAGGCTTAAATAAATGCTATATTCATGCCCCAATCATGAGGTCCCGAGAGAAATTATCACTCAAAACTTTTATGCTCGGCTTTCTCATGAAGATCGTACCACGCTTGACACTTCTTGTACCGGTTCTTTTATGAAGAAGGATATTGACCACAAGTGGAATTTATTGGAGTGAATCAAACGTAACTCTGAAGATTGGGAGCTGGAGGAAGGTAAGGAGTCAGGTATGAATTTCCAGTTTGATTGCGTTAAATCTTTTGTTGAGACAAACACTTCTAGAGTTTTTAGCGCTAAGTATGGACTTGACTGTGAGATAGTAGCTTCTCTATGTGAATCTTTTGCTGCTCATGTTGATCTTCCCAAAGATAAGTGGTTTAAGTATCACCCTCCTGTAGAAAGCAACATAGCCAAAACCAATCTAGTTGAGGAGAAAGTCATTGCTTTTAGTGATCCTGTTGTTCCTTGTGCCTACACTGAGAAACCACCATACCCTGCTAGGATAAAGGATTATTCTAAAGCTCGAACTGTGATACGTAGGGGTTCCATTAGACCACTTGCACCCCCTGAGGAGATTAGAGTTAAACCTAGTGTTGCTATTATCAAAGATCTCTTAACCAAAGACGTAGACGGGCATGTTATCAAATTCTGTGAGGACTCCGCTAGAATTGCTAAACCTCACGCGAAAGACAAACACAGACATGTAGTTGGCCTGCCCGTTGTTTCCGTCAAGATAGGAGATCACTGTTACCATGGTTTATGTGATATGGGAGCTAGTGTTAGTGCAATACCCTATTCTCTATATGATGAAATCAAAGATGAGATTGCACCTGCTGAGTTAGAACCCATTGATGTCACTATTACGCTAGCTAATAGAGACACTATCTGCCCTCTGGGAATTGTGAGAGACGTAGAAGTCCTGTGTGGTAAGATGGAGTATCCTACTGATTTCCTCGTCCTTGGTACTGCACAAGATAGCTTTTGTCCCATCAAATTTGGTAGACCCTTTCTCAACACTGTCAATGCTCACATAGATTGCATTAAGCAGACTGTCACAGTTAGTTTCGAGGGTGTGTCTCATGAATTTAACTTCTCCAAGTTTGGAAGGCAACCCCATGAAAAAGAGTTGTCTGGAAGGGATGAAATCATTGCTCTTGCCTCTATTGCCGTACCTCCTACGGGTCCTTTAGAGCAATATCTGTTTGAGCATGAAAATGATATGCATATGGAGGAGAGAGATGAGATAGATAAAATTGTCTTAGAACAATATTCTATTCTCAAGAATAATCTGCCTGTTGAACTACTTGGGGATCCTCCCCCACCGAAGGGTGATCCTGTGTTTGAGCTTAAACAGTTGCCTGATACTCTTAAGTATGCCTATCTTGATGAGAAGGAGATATATCCTGTTATTATTATTGCTCTCCTCTCAGAGCACGAAGAGAAGAAGTTACTAAAAACTCCGAGGAAGCACCGTGCTGCTATCGGATATACTCTTGATGATCTTAAGGGTATTAGTCCCACTCTATGTCAGCACAAGATTAAAACCGATCCTGACTTTAAACCAGTTGCTGATCATCAAAGGAGATTAAATCCTAAGATGAAAGAGGTTGTTAGAAAAGAAATATTAAAGCTTATGGAAGCAGGAATCATTTATCCTGTTGCTCATAGTGATTGGGTAAGTCCAGTACATTGCGTACCTAAGAAGGGAGGTATCACCGTCGTTCCTAATGATAAGGATGAACTAATCCCACAAAGGATTATTACTGGCTATAGGATGGTGATAGACTTCTGGAAACTGAACAAGGCAACCAAGAAAGATCATTATCCTTTGCCGTTTATCGACCAAATGCTAGAAAGGCTATCAAAACACACACTTCTGCTTTCTAGACGGTTATTCAGGTTTCTCGCAAATACCTATTGCACAATCTGATCAGGAGAAAACCACTTTCACCTGCCCCTTCGGTACCTTTGCTTATAGACGTATGCCTTTTGGCTTATGCAATGCACGTGCCACCATTAAAAGATGTATGATGGCTATATTCTCTGACTTTTGTGAAAAGATTGTCGAGGTTTTCATGGATGACTTCTCCGTTTACGGGTCTTCGTTTGATAATTGCCTCAGCAACCTTGATCGAGTCTTACAGAGATGCGAAGATACCAACCTCGTCTTGAATTGGGAGAAGTGCCACTTTATGGTTAATGAAGGTATCGTCTTAGGACACAAAATTTCTGAAAGAGGCATTGAAGTTGATAAGGCTAAGGTTGATGCAATTGAGAAAATGCCTTGCCCCACAGATATCAGAGGTATACGAAGTTTCCTAGGTCATGCTGGTTTCTATAGAAGGTTCATTAAAGACTTCTCTAAGATTTCTAGGCCTCTTACCAACCTCTTGCAGAAGGATGTTCCTTTTGTTTTTGATGAGGATTGTGAGGAAGCTTTCGAAATACTTAAGAAGGCTTTGATAACCGCACCTATTGTTCAACCACCTGACTGGAACTTGCCCCTTGAAATCATGTACGACGCTAGTGATTATGCTGTTGGTGCTGTTCTAGGACAATGAGTTGACAAGAAGTTGAATGTCATTCACTACGCTAGTAAAACTCTAGACAGTGCCCAAGAAAACTGTGCCACTACGGAGAAGGAATTTTTAGCACTCGTGTTTGCATGTGAAAAGTTCACATCTTATATAGTTGACTCCAAAGTCACTATTCACTCTGATCATGCTGCTATTAAGTACCTTATGGAGAAGAAGGACGCTAAGCCTAGGCTGATCGAATGGGTTCTCATGCTACAGGAATTTGATCTGCATGTCGTTGACCGAAAGGGTGCTGATAACCCTGTAGTAGATAACTTGTCTAGGCTAGAGAATGGCCTTGATGACCCACGACCTATTGATGAGAGCTTTCCTGATGAGCAACTAAATGACATCCGCACTTCACATAGTGCACTGTGGTATGCTGATTACGCAAATTATATCGTAGCCAAATACATACCACCCAGTTTCACCTATCAGCAAAAGAAGAAATTCTTCTTTGATTTGAGACACTACTTTTGGGATGATCCTCACCTTTATAAGGAAGGAGTAGATGGTTTTATTAGACGTTGTGTACCTGAACATGAACAGGGACAGATCTTGCAGAAGTGTCATTCCGAAGCCTACAGAGGGCACCACGCTGGAGATAGAACTGCTCATAAGGTAATGCAATCAGGTTTCTATTGGCCCACTCTCTTCAAGGATTCCCGTAAGTTCGTCTTGTCTTGTGACGAGTGCCAAAGAATAGGGAACATCAGTAAGCGTCAGGAAATGCCTATGAACTATTCACTTGTCATTGAACCATTTGATGTCTGGGGCTTTGATTATATGGGACCCTTCCCGAGTTCCAATGGGTACACTCACATCTTAGTTGCTGCGGATTATGCCACCAAGTGGGTAGAGGCTATTCCCACTAAAAATGCTGATCACCACACCTCTATTAAGATTCTTAAAGAAGTCATTTTCCCAAGATTTGGAGTCCCTAGATATGTGATGACTGATGGCGGTTCACACTTCATTCATGGTGTTTTCTGCAAGATGCTCGCTAAGTATGATGTCAACCATAGAGTTGCATCTCCTTATCATCCTCAGTCTAGTGGTCAAGTGGAGTTGAGTAATAGGGAGATCAAATTGATCCTACAAAAGACCGTCAATAGATCTCGAAAGAATTGGTCTAGCAAACTTGACAATGCACTATGGGCTTATAGGACTGCTTATAAGAATCCCATGGGCATGTCGCCGTATAAAATGGTTTACGGTAAGGCCTGTCATTTACCTCTTGAGCTGGAACACAAAGCTTATTGCGCAATCAATGAGCTCAACTTCGGTTTCAAACTTGCCGGTGAGAAGCGGTTGTTTGATATCAGCTCATTAGATGAATGGAGGGCCCATGCATATGAGAATGCCAAGTTGTTTAAGGAAAAGGTTAAGAGATGGCACAACAAACGAATACAGAAACGAGAATTCAATGTAGGTGATTATGTCCTGCTATACAATTCTCGTTTAAGATTCTTCGCAGGCAAGCTTCTCTCTAAATGGGAAGGTCCTTATGTTATCGAGGAAGTATATCGTTCCGGTGCCATCAAAATCAATAACACGGAAGGAAATTTTCCTAGAGTGGTAAATGGGCAAAGAATCAAGCATTACATCTCTGGTACTCCCATAAATGTTGAGACCAATATCATCAATATCATAACTCCAGAGGAGTACATAAGGGATGTTTATCAGTCTGTTTCAGACCCAGAAAACGAAGAGGTATCTGTTTCGGTAAGAAATTGGACCCCGATGCTTTTCCAATAGGAACTTTCCTCCGTTTTGGAATTTTTGGAAAATTAGAAAAATAAAGAGCAGTCCGGAGAGCGCACGAGGCGGCCACAAGCTTGGAAACCGCCACCTACACCCCTGGTGGCGTAGGGAGGGCTTGTGGGCACCTCGTGTGCCTCCCGGACTCCATTTTCTTGCGGAGCACCCCTTCTGGTCCAGAAAAAATAAATATATATTCGCCCGAAGGTTTTGATCTCGGTATCGCGTAGTTTTCCTCTATTTTCGTTTCGAGCGTGTTGACTGCCACAGATCTAGGTCAAGATGTCTTCTCAGGATTCAGAGGGGAAGAGCTATGTGGGTGACTTCCTTTCTAACCCCAAGGACTATGGGGACTTGGAACCATATGGCTGGACCACTGATGAGGAAGAGGACTATGAGCCCAAGGGGAAGGAACAAACGAGTTCCGATGAAGAGGAGGCTCCTCTACCTCAACCTGGACGCACTCATGTGGAGTTCAAGAAGTCAAGCCTCCCTGACCATAGAAAGAAGCCTAAGACCTTGTTTATCCCTTCTCGTTTCTTGCAGGAGAGTAAGCAGGAACTTTGCCATAGAGTGTTGAAACTTGAGGAGGAAAATGACGATCTAAGGGAGCAGAACTTTTTGCTCAAGTGGAAATTAGACAAGCTCAAGACTGCTTCAACAACTCCACCACCATCACCACCAAAGGAAGACAACTAAGCATTGGTATGGGAAATCCCCTTGGCTTCTACCAAGCTTGGGGGAGTTGCCCCGGTATCATATCACCTTTATATCTTTTGCTTTTACCTTTGTTTTAGTTCTTTCCTTTTCAGTTTTTATTTCTTCTCTTAGAGGAATAAGTCTTTAGTATTTAGTTTGAGTCTTTTGCTTTTGTATCTCCCCCGATGTATTTGAGCTTACGAGTTATATAATAAAGAGTATCTTAGTCAAGGGCTTTGCTTTGTGCCATGATCAAAAGTATGAAAAGAACGATAGCATGAAAGATCATGAGACGATCTTATGGTAAGTGATAACTTCACATATGACAAGTTTGATGATTGAAACTTGTTGAGAATAAATCAACATAGACCTCAGTCATTGTTGCAATTAATAAGAAGTAATAAGGAAAGAGAGGTTCACATATAAATATATCATCTTAGACACTTTTTACAATTGTGAGCACTCACCAAACTATTACATGCTTAGGAGTAGATGTTGGACAAGGAAGACAACATAATGAATTGTGTTTGCTTGGTTCCAAACAATGTTATATGATTAGAGATCCCTTAGCATGTGACGATTGCTTCCACCTCATATTAGCAAAAACTCCCGCACCAAGTAGAGATACTACTTGTGCATCCATAAACCTTCAACCTAGTTTTGCCATGAGAGTCCACCATACCTACCTATGGATTGAATAAGATCCTTCAAGTAAGTTTTCATCGGTGCAAGCAATAAAAATTGCTCTCTAATATGTATGATCTATTAGTTTGTGGAAAATAAGCTTTGTACGAACCTGTGATGAGGAAGACATAAAAGCGACATACTGCATAATAAAGTTCTTTATCACAGGAGGCAATATAAAGTGACGTTCGTTCGCACTAAGAGTACACGCATTCAAACCTCAAAAGCGCATGACAACCTCTGCTTCCCTCTGTGAAGGGCCTATCTTGTACCTTTACTTTTTGCCCTTGTAAGAGTCATGGTGATCTTCACCAATTCCCTATTTTTGCCTTTGTCTTGGCTACCGTCACATGCTTGGGAAAGATCTATATTCATATATCAACTTGGAGTTGAGTACATATGCTTTATTATTGTTGACTTTACCCTTGAGGTAAATAGTTGGGAGGCAAAACTACAAGCCCCTATCTTCCTCTGTGTCCAGCTGAAACTTTGACACCATGAGTACCACGTGAGTTGTAACAATTGTGGAAAACAAAAGAGATGATTGAGTATGTGGATTTGCCTTACAAGCTCTTATTTGACTCTTTCTGATGTTGTGATAAATTGCAATTGCCTCAATGACTTTGGACTGTTGTTGGTTACTTCTCGGTAAGGTTTTTGCTTCATGCTTTGCTTTGTGAAGGAACTGTTACTTTCCCATAAGAATCTTTATGATCTATTGCTGTTCTATGTGTGATCATGATGCCCTCATGTCCGTAATTTGTTTTATCGACACCTTCGTCCCTAAACATGTGGACATGTTTATGGAACTTGGTTTTCGCTTGAGGACAAGCGAGGTCTAATCTTGGGGGACTTGATACGTCCATTTTGCATCATGCTTTCATGTTGATATTTATTGCTTTTTGGGCTGTTATATTACTTTGTGGTACCATATTTATGCCTTTTCTCTCTTATTTTGTAAGGTTTATTTGAAGAGGGAGAATTCAGGCAGCTGGAATTCTGGACTGGAAAAGGAGCAAATCTTAGTCCACTATTCTGCACATCTCCAAATGCCCTGAAAAGTTACATGGAACTTTTTGGGATTCTATAAAAAATACTGGGCTAAAGAAGTACCAGAGGGGGGCTACCAGGGCGCCACCTACCCTGCCACCGCCCCCCTGGTGGCGGATGGCAAGCTTGTGGGCTCCCTGACGGCCCACTGGCCCCCTCTTTTGCTATATGAAGGGTTTCATTCCAGAAAAAAAATCAACCGAGAGCTTTTTCGTGGTTTCGCCGCCGTCACGAGGCGGAACTTGAGCATATCAAATCTACAGCTCCGGCAGGACGATCCTGCCGGGGAAACTTCCCTCCCGGAGGGGGAAATCATCGCCATCGTCACCACCAACACTCCTCTCATCGGAGGGGAGGCATCTTCATCAACATCTTCATCAGCACCATCTCCTCTCCAACCCCTAGTTCATCTCTTGTAACCAATCTCCGTCTCACGACTCCGATTGGTACTTGTAAGGTTACTAGTAGTGTTGATTACTCTTTGTAGTTGATGCTAGTTGGATTACTTGGTGGAAGAGTTTATGTTCAGATCCTTGATGCTATTCATTACATCTCTGATCATGATTATGCTTTGTGAGTAGTTACTTTTGTTCCTGAGGACATGGGATAAGTCATGTTAATAATAGTCATGTGAATTTGATATCCGTTCGGTATTTTGATATGTTGTATGTTGTTTTTCCTCTAGTGGTGTTATGTGAACATCGACTACATAACACTTCACCATATTTGGGCCTAGAGGAAGGCATTGGGGAGTAGTAAGTAGATGATGGGTTGCTGGAGTGACAGAAGCTTAAACCCGAGTCTATGCGTTGCTTCGTAAGGGGCTGATTTGGATCCACTAGTTTAATGCTATGGTTAGACGTGGTCTTAATTATTCTTTCGTAGTTGCGGATACTTGCGAGAGGGGTTAATCCTAGTAAGGGCAGTACCCAAGCACCGGTCCACCCACATATCAAACTATCAAAGTAACGAACGTGAATCACATGAACATGATGAAACTGGCATGGCAGTGTTGGGAATATGCCCTAGAGGCAATAATAAATTAGTTATTATTATATTTCTTTGTTCATGATAATCGTTTATTATCCATGCTATAATTGTATTGATTGGAAACACAGTGCATGTGTGGATACATAGACAAAACACTGTCCCTAGTAAGCCTCTAGTTGACTAGCTCTTTGATCAAAGATGGTCAAGGATTCCTGACCATAGGCAAGTGTTGTCACTTGATAACGTGATCACATCATTAGGAGAATCATGTGATGGACTAGACCCAAACTAATAGACGTAGCATGTTGATCGTGTCATTTTGTTGCTACTGTTTTCTGCGTGTCAAGTATTTGTTCCTATGACCATGAGATCATATAACTCACTGACACCGGCGGAATGCTTTGTGTGTATCAAACGTCGCAACGTAACTGGGTGACTATAAAGATGCTCTACAGGTATCTCCGAAGGTGTTCGTTGAGTTAGTATGGATCGAGACTGGGATTTGTCACTCCGTGTGACGGAGAGGTATCTCGGGACCCACTCGGTAATACAACATCACACACAAGCCTTGCAAGCAATGTGACTTAGTGTAAGTTGCGGGATCTTGTATTACGGAACGAGTAAAGAGACTTGCCAGTAAACGAGATTGAAATAGGTATGCGGATACTGACGATCGAATCTCAGGCAAGTAACATACCGAAGGACAAAGGGAATGACATACGGGATTATATGAATCCTTGGCACTGAGGTTCAAACAATAAGACCTTAGTAGAATATGTAGGATCCAATATGGGCATCCAGGTCCAGCTATTGGATATTGACCGAGGAGTCACTCGGGTCATGTCTACATAGTTCTCGAACCCGCAGGGTCTGCACACTTAAGGTTCGACGATGTTTTATGCGTGTTTGAGTTATATGGTTGGTTACCGACTGTTGTTCGGAGTCCCGGATGGGATCACGGACGTCACGAGGGTTTCCGGAATGGTCCGGAGACGAAGATTTATATATAGGATGACCTCATTTGGTTACCGGAAAGTTTTCGCGCATTACCGGAAAAGTTTCGAGCTCATCGGTAGTGTACCGGGAGTGCCGGGGACCATCGAGAGGGGTGTCACGCCCCAAGGGGTCTCATGGGCTATGGGAAGAGATAAACCTGCCCCTAGTGGGCTGGAATAAGTTCCCACTAAGGCCCATAAGGTTTGAGAAGGGAAAAACACAAGGTGGAAGGAGTTTCCAAGTGGGAAGGTGGAATCCTACTCCAAGTAGGATTGGAGTAGGACTCCTCCACCTCAAATTTCGGCCAAACCTTGAGGGTTTGAGGCTGCCTCCTCCCCTCCCTCCCTCCTATATATACTGGGTATTAGGGCTGATTTGAGACAACTTTTGCCACGGCAGCCCGACCACATACCTCCACGGTTTTTCCTCTAGATCGCGTTTCTGCGGAGCTCGGGCGAAGCCCTGCTGAGATTAGATCACCACCAACCTCCGGAGCGCCGTCACGCTGTTGGAGAACTCATCTACCTCTCCGTCTCTCTTGCTGGATCAAGAAGGCCGAGATCATCGTCGAGCTGTACGTGTGCTGAACGCGGAGGTGCCGTCCGTTCGGCACTAGATCGGAGTGGATCGTGAGACGGATCGCGAGACGGTTCGCGGGACAGTTCGGGGGGCAGATCGAGGGACGTGAGGACGTTCCACTACATCAACCGTGTTTCTTAACGCTTCTGCTGTGTGATCTACAAGGGTACGTAGATCGGAAATCCCCTCTCGTAGATGGACATCACCATGATAGGACTTCGTGCGCGTAGGAAATTTTTTGTTTCCCATGCGACGTTCCGCAACAGAGAGAAATTCCTGTGTGTCCTCGGGAGCGTTTTTCCTCCTATAAGACTTTGTTCAGGCTTGTCCCTTGCTACAAAAGGGATTGGGACACTTGCTGCACCATTGCTACTACTTGTTACTTGTCGCTTGCTACGTTTCACCTGACTACACCATCACTTGTTACCGCTACTTTCAGTGCTTGCAGTTATTACCTTGCTGAAAACCGTTTATGAGAGCCTTCTGCTCCTCGTTGGGTTCGACACTCTTACTTATCGAAAGGACTACGATTGATCCCCTATACTCGTGGGTCATCAAATATCATGGACATCAACATTGCCGGACAAGAGATCTTTGGTAATAGCAATGCTAGGTTCAACTCTAATTTGCTCAGGGGGTGTAGGTGTTCTAATGTATCCCCTACGTATCATAGTTGAAACTTTAGAATGATCCTTTATCCTAACAGGGAAAGGTGGTTTCTCAATGTAAGCACTGGGAACAACAGGATCATTATATGCGATGACTTTCTCTTCAACTGGATTGGGTTTAACTACATTGACTTCTAAGGGAGGATGATATTTAAACCACTTCTCTTTAGGGAGATCAATATGAGCAGCAAATGATTCACACAATGAAGCTACTATCTCAGAGTCAAGTCCATATTTAGCGCTAAAGTCACAAAAAGTATTTGTTTCAACAAAGGATTTAACGCAATCAAACTTGAAATTCATACCTGACTCCTTAACTTCATCCAACTCCCAATTCTCAGAGTTGCGTTTAATTCTTTCCTATAAATTCCATTTGAAGTCAATATCTCTCTTCATAAAAGAACCGGTACAAGAAGTGTCAAGCATGGTGCGATCATCATGAGAAAGCCGAGCATAGAAGTTCTGAATGATAATTTCTCTCGAGAGCTCATGGTTGGGGCATGAATATAACATTGATTTAAGCCTCCCCAAGCCTGAGTGATGCTTTCTCTGTCACGAGGCCAAAAATTATAAATATAATTCCGATCACGATGTACTAGATGCATAGGATAAAACTTTTGATGAAATTCCAATTTCAACCGGTTGTAGTTCCATGATCCAGTATCATCACATAACCTATACCATGTCAATGCTTTATCCCTCAAAGATAAGGGAAAGACCAGCTTCTTGACCTCATCCTCGGTTAAACCTGCAAGCTTAAATAAACCACAAACTTCATCTACATATATTAGATGCAAGTTGGGATGTGATGTTCCATCTCTTGTAAATGGATTAGCCAGCAGTTTCTCAAGCATACCTGAAGGAAATTCATAGCAAATATTTTTAGTAGGTGCAGCAGGTTGAGGAGCAACTCTTTGTGCTTCCGTTCGAGGTTAATATACCCCGAACAAGCTCCTCAAAGGATTAGTTTCCATAGTGACAAGTGACAATAAATTTCCGCACACTATATAAATGTGTCCTTACCAAATTCCACTTACCAAAGGCGCTTCACAGCCCGGCAACGGCGCCAGAAAAGAGTCTTGATGACCCACAAGTATAGGGGGTCTATCATAGTCCTTTCGATAAGTAAGAGTGTCGAACCCAACGAGGAGCAGAAGGATCTGACAAGTGGTTTTCAGCAAGGTATTCTCTGCAAGCACTGAAATTATCGGTAACCGATAGTTGTGTGGTAAGATGATTCGCAGCAAGTAGCAAGTAAAAAAATTAACAATGGTGCAGAAAAGTGGCCCAATCCCTTTTGTACCAAGGTACAAGCCTGGACAAACTCTTATAGGAGGTAAAGCGCTCCCGAGGACACATGGGAATTTCTGTCAAGCTAGTTTTCATCATGTTCGTATGATTCGCGTTCACTACTTTAATAGTTTGATATGTGGTTGGACCGGTGCTTGGGTGCTGCCCTTACTTGGACAAACCTCCCACTTATGATTAACCCCTCTCGCAAGCATCCGCAACTACGAAAGAAGAATTAATACAAATTCTAACCATAGCATTGAACTATTGGATCCAAATCAGCTCCTTACGAACCAACCCATAAACGAGGGTTTAAGCTTCTGTTACTCTAGCAACCCATAAACTACTTACTACTTCCCAATGCCTTCCTCTAGGCCCAAATAATGGTGAAGTGTTATGTAGTCGACGTTCACATAACACCGCTAGAGGGAAAACAACGTACAACACATCAAAATATCGAACGAATACCAAATTCACATGACTACTTATAGCAAGACTTATCCCATGTCCTCAGGAACAAAAGTGACCACTCACAAAGCGTAATAATATTCATGGCCAGAGAGGTATTGAATAGCATCAAGGATCTGAACATATAATCTTCCACCAAGTAATCCAACTAGCATAAACTACAAAGAGTAATTAACACTACTAACAACCTTACAAGTACCAATCAGAGTCGCGAGACGGAGATTGGTTACAAGAGATGAACTAGGGTTTGGAGATGAGATGGTGCTGATGAAGATGTTGATGGTGATGAGTCCCCTCCGATGAGAGGAGTGTTGGTGATGACGATGGCGACGATTTCCCCCTCCGGGAGGGAAGTTTCCCCGGCAGGACGACCCTGCACGAGCTCTGGATTGGTTCTACTCAAGTTCCGCCTCGTGGCGGCGGCGATTCCTCCCGAAAGCCTCCTCTTGATTTTTTTCGGAACGAAACCCTCCTTATAGCAAAAGAGGGGGGCCACAGGGCAAACTGGGAGCCCACAAGCCCCCTAGGCGCGGCCAGGGGGGTAGGCCGCGCCTAGCAGGCTTGTGGCCTCCTGCTGGCTCCCCTCTAGTACTTCTTCGGCCCAATATTTTTTATAAATTCCAAAATAAATCCTCGTTGATTTTCACGGATTTTGGAGTTGCAGAGAATAGGTATCTCAAACTTGCTCCTTTTTCAGGCTAGAATTCCAGCTGTCGGTATTCTCCCTCTTCACGTAAACCTTGCAAAATAAGAGAGAAAAGGCATAAGTATAGTACCGTGAAGTGTAATAACAGCCCATAAAGCAATAAATATGAACATTAAAGCATGATGCAAAATGGACGTATCAGCCCACCACTCCCCAAGAGGGCCACATGGACTTGATGGTGGCGCAATAGCTCTTAGTGGGCTGTCTAGTCAACCAAAGAAAGCCCATGAGGTAAAAGTGAAAAAAAACAAAAGAGGTGGACAACTTGGGGAGGAGTCCTACTCCAAGTAGGATTGGAGGAGGACTCCTCCTCTCTAGCATCGGCCGAGCCCAAGGAGGTTCTCCATGGGGCTCAAGGATAGCCTCTCCTTCCTCCTATACATACTAAAGGTTTTAGGGTTTTTGAGACACAATTTCAGCCACGTGCAACCCTCTCCTCTAGTTCGTAGTTCTTCCTCTAGATTGGATTTCTGCGATGCTTAGGCGAAGCCCTGCAAGAATAGATCACCACCACTACCAGCGTGCCGTCACGCTGCTGGAGAACTCATTTACTTCCCCGTCTCTCTTGCTAGATCAAGAAAGGGGAGATCGTCATCGAGCTGTACATGTGCTGAATGCGGAGGTTCCGTCCGTTCGGTACTAGATCGGGACGGATCATGGGACGACGGTGATTTGAATCACGAAGACGTTCCACTACATCAACCGCGTTTCTTAATGCTTCCCGCTTAGCGATCTACAAGGGTATGTGGATCCGATCTCCCTCTCATAGATAATCATCACCATGATAGGTCTTCGTGTGCGTAGGAATTTTTTTGTTTCCCATGCAACGTTCCCAACACACCGTCACCATGCCGTCGTGCTGGCGGAGAACTGATCTACCTCTCCACCCTCTCTTATTGGATCAAGGAGGTAAAGAACATCATCGAGTTGTACGTGTGCTGAACGCAGAGGTGTCATCCGTTCGACACTAGATCAGGACGGATCATGATGGGAACGCGAGACAGATCGTGATGAGATCGCGGGACAGATCATGATTCGATCATGAAGACATACGACTACATCAACCGCGTTATATACGCTTCCGCTTAGTGTCTACAAGGGTATGTAGATGCACTCCCCCCTCTCGAAGATGTTAGTCTCCATAGATTGATCTTGTTGAGCGTAGGAAAATTTTGTTTCCCATGCAACGTTCCCCAACAGTGGTATCACAACCAGGTCTATGCGTAGATGACATCTAGAGTAGAACACAAAGGAGTTTGTGGGCGTTGATATTCAGATTGCTTACCTCTTTAGTATTTCCTTGATTCAGCGGTATTGTGTGGTAAAGCGTCCCGAACTAACTTTACTCGTCCACATACGAGAGACCGGTTCCATTGACTCACATGCAACTTGTTTCATAAAGATGAGTGGCGGGTGTCCGCCTCTCCCACTTTAGTTGAATCAGATTCAACAGAGGTGGTCCTTGTAGAAGGTTAAATAGCAACTTGCATATTACCCTTGTGGTTTTGCATAGGTAAGAAGCGTTCTTACTAGATACACATAGCAGCCACGTAAAACATGCAACAATAAATTGAGGACGTCTAACTTGTTTTTGCAGGGTATATTGTGATATGATATGGCCAAAGACATGATGATATATATTTGATGTATGAGATGATCATGTTGTAATATTTAATATTGACTTGCAAGTTGATGCTACGGCAACCGGCATGAGCCATAGGATAGTCTTTAATTATTGTAAGACCTGCATGTCAATCATTAAGCGCTATGTAATGCTTTACTTTATCACTAAATGGTAGCAATAGTAGTACGAGGATGGTTGGTGTGACAACCTTGATGGCAACACAATGATGGAGATCATGATCATAAAGATCATGGTGTAGTGCTGGTGACGATGGAGATCATACCGGTGCTTTGAAGATGGAGATCAAAAAGCACAAGTTCATGTCCATATCATGTCACTTATTATTTGCATGTGATGTTAATCCTTTTTAGGCACCTTGTTTTGCTTAGGACGACGATAGCATTATAATATGATCCCTCACTAAAATTTCAAGATAAAATTGCGTTCTCCCAGAGTGTGCACCTGACAGATCGATAGAAGATATGTCTAGAGGGAGGGGGTGAATAGACTAGATGTCAAGATACAATTTCTAGCCTAACCCAAATACTAGGAGGGCAGAAATTCAGTAGTTCTAACAAGTCTAGTGCACCCTACGCATGCTAGTCAACATATATGGCAGTGGAAAAGTAAAGACTTTTCACATGTAAAGGATTAGAGGTTAGGAAGATCAAACACATGAGGTTGACACGATGATTTTTGGCATGGTTCCGATAGGTGGCGCTATCGTACATCCATGTTAGTGGAGACTTCAATCCACGGAGGGTAATGGCTGCGAGAGTCCACAAAGGGTTCCACCCACGGAGGGTCCACGAAGAAGCGGCCTTGTCTATTCCACCACGGCTTCCGTCCACGGAGGACTAGCCTTACTCACGGTAGATCTTCACGAAGTAGGCGATCTCCTTGCCCTTACAAACATCTTGGTTCAACTCCACAACACGAAGTAGGAGGCTCCCAACCGACACCTAACCAATCTAGGAGGCACCACCCTCCAAAAGGTAATAGATGTGGTAGAACGGTGAACTCCTTGCTCTTGTGCTTCTAAAGATAGTCTCCTCAACACAAATCACTCTCTTACAAGATATGCATGGGGTCAGAGAGGTTGATGTGGTGGAAAGCAGTTTGGGGAGGCTAGAGATCAAGTTTCAAATGATAGGATTGGAATATCTTGGTCTCAACACATGAGTAGGTTGTTCTCTCTCAGAAATGGATCTGGCAATGAAGTGTGTGTTTTGAGTGCTTCTCCCACAAATGATCGGTTGGTGTAGGGGTATATATAGGCAGCAACCAAAATCCAACCGTGACACACAAAAAGGGAAACTCGGTGACACCGAAGTTGAAAACTCGGTGGTACCGATTAACACTAAAAGTGTGAACTTTTGAGTCTCGGTGAGACCGATATACGAAACTCGGTGGCACCGAAAAGGTGACTAACGGTCAGATGGCCAAAATCGGTGGCGCCGATACTCAAACTCGGTAATTCCGAGTTTGTGTATCTTGGAAATAGAATGTTGGTCACAGTGAACTCGGTAGCACCGACTTGGTTTCGGTTGCAACGATTTGGTGGGAATTGCTAGGGTTTCTGTGTGAGGTCAAACTCGGTGGGTCCGATATGGAAATGTTGGTGACACCGAATTTGAGTGTGTGGATCTTAACAGAGTGGATATGTGGGGAAAATGACTGAGTGTTTACGTGGCTAACTTTGAGCATTTGAGCAATAAGTTCATTTTACTACCTCACCCCCTTTTAATAATGATTTCTCACAAATATAAAATGAAGAGTCTGCTAGCTTGAAGCTTGAGCCAACAGGGGCATCTCCACATAAACCTTAAGCCATAGCATCTTTTGAACTTTTTTTGAAATATCTAGGTAAAAGTGTTAGTCCAAGAGACAGTGTATGTTGTCATGAATTATCAAAATCACCAAGGGAGCATATGTGCTTTCAACCTCCCCCTTTGTGGTAATTGATGATGAGATACAATCAAAGCTTCAAATAAAGATAGTCATAAGGATATGGCATCTTTGAAAGAAACATGACTAGTACAAGCTCCCCCTAAATGTGTGCAGTTCCTTTTAAAGGATAGTTGCTTTGGAATGCATGGGCATACACAAGGTAGAAGGACAAGACAAGTCATAGACATCCTAGCTATATGCATCAAACATATGTAAATGAAGAAGTTCCATGTTCAAGACTCCCTCTTGCAAACAGTATGTGCAAGAAACAAGAGGTCGTCATGAACAAGGATATGATGCATATACTTACCTTGAGGATCTTGAGCGTATTGACATAGGAGTACACTTGTGAAAACGAACGTTAGATAACACAAGAGTACCCTTTTATAAACATGCAAAGAGCCTCACAAATAGCAAGAAATTGAAGAAATATTTAAGATAGGTTTTGATAAAAGGATATGTCTCCAAAGAACAAGAACTTTTCTCGCCTAAAGATGAATATGTAAGGTTTCCTATCCCCTTGAATCATAGCATTTAGATATTGGGAGTAGGCAGGGAAAATAAGTTCAAACCAATAAATCCATATTTATCTCTCTCCCCCTTAATGTGTAAGGTTTGATACATCTCCCTTTAGGAACAAATATCTCCCCTTAGTGTTGTTTCTCCCTAGTTTGTAGAAGCTTCTTGGTGATATTTCTCCCCTAGAATAGGTTAATTGAATGGAAGCTTCTTGGTGATTGTTTTTAAAATATGAGATATACACATACATGTAGATGAGAGTTGAATGGTTCTAAGAGTGTGAAAGGTCAAATGTGAACCATACAATGATCTCCATCTAGATGTGGGGCGGTGACAAGGTCACCTATATTAGAGTATTTGACTTGAGGAATCAAGCAAGGATGCTTGATCATAGGTCATACTCATCGTTAAGCACAAAAATGGGGTTACAATTTTTCGATTAAGCTTTTCAATGTCTTCATATCACCTGAGTTGCTTCACTCCATGAACTGATGTAGAGCTTTATCAAGGATATGAGTACATGCCTTCGAATGATGTTGATGACGTGGCATGTAGGTGAACTTGTTGTGGATGCTCAAAGTTGATGAGGATCATCTTGAGTTGGGAGCAATCCATGTCATTTAGGTTCACTTTTCACCTACATTGGTTAGTCATGCAATGAAGAGTATAATATATCCAAATGACATGAGTGAATTACTTCATTAAATGGTCGTCAAGGATATGATTTGTTGTCTTCTTCCTTCATCCTCAAAGAGGGGTTGTTGATACTTGGCCATGTCAGGATTGCTTTTGATTGGAGTTGATGGAAATCTTGTGGTGTGTATTTCTTCCAAGTACCTTGAAAAAGTTAGATGCAATACGAGGGAGCATAGTTTCCAAGATATAAGATAATCAAATCAATGGCATCAAGGAATAGTCAGTCAAGCTCATGCCCTTGCATGCTTCCGAGTGAGTCTAGCTCAAGTTGGAAGCATCAATGATGTTTAACTCACTCCTCAAATGACAGAACACTTTCTCATCAAGTGGTTTGGTAAAGATATCAGGTAGTTGTTTGTCAGTACGAACATGCTTGAGATTGATATCTCCTTTAGCAACGTGATCACGAATCAAATGATGTCGCACTTGGATGTGTTTAGTTCTAGAATGTTGCAAAGGATTGTAGGCAATCTTAATATCACTTTCATTGTCACACAACAATGGAGCTTTTCTAACATGAATGCCATAATCCTTAAGCATTTGAGTCATCCATAGTAATTGGGCACAACATGATCCAGCGAAAATGTCTTCGGCTTCGGCAGTGGACAAGTATATCGAGTTTTATTTCTTGGATGTCCAAGAGACAAGAGGTCTCCCAAGAAATTGACATGTACCCGAGGTGGATTTTCTATCAACCTTGTCTCCAGCATAGTCCGAGTCAGAATAGCCAACAAGATTAAAAGAAGATCCCTTGGGATACCATATGCCAAAGTTTGGTGTATGTATAAGGTATCCCACTATCCTTTTCACAACCAATAGATGACACTCTTTAGGTGTTGCTTGATAGTGGGCGCACATGAAAACACTCAACATGATGTCAGGACGGGAGGCATATAGATATAACAATGAACCAATAATTGATCAATAAACCTTTTGATCAACAGGTTTGTCCTCCTTAGTCAGGTCAAGATGTTGACACGTCCATTTTGCATCATGTTTTCATGTTGATATTTATCGCTTCTAGGGATGTTATTTCACTTCACGGTACAATACTTATGCCTTTTCTCTCTTACTTTGCAAGGTTTACATGAAGAGGGAGATTGCCAGCAGCTGGAATTCTGGCCTGAAAGTGCAGCAAGTTTGAGATACCTATTATGCGCAACTCCAAACGCCGTAAAAATCAAAGAGGATTTTTTTACGGATTTATAAAAAATACTGGGCCGAAGAAGCGCCAGAGGGGCGCCAGCAGGTGGCCACAAGCCTGCTTGGCGCGGCCACCCCCTGGTCGCGCCAAGGGGGCTTATGGGCAGCCTGCTGGCCCACTAGCCCCCTCTTCTGCTATATAAAGGGTTTCCTCCAGAAAAAAATCATGGAGGAACTTTTTCGTGGATTCGCCGCCGCCACGAGGCGGAACTTGAGCAGAACCAACCTAGAGCTCCGTCAGGATGATCCTGCCGGGGAAACTTCCCTCCCGGAGGGGGAAATCGTCGCCATTGTCATCACCAACACTCCTCTCATCAGAGGGGACTCGTCACCATCAACATCTTCATCAGCACCATCTCATCTCCAAACCCTAGTTCATCACTTGTAACCAATCTCCGTCTCGCGACTCCGATTGGTACTTGTAAGGTTGCTAGTAGTGTGGATTACTCTTTGTAGTTGATGCTAGTTGGATTACTTGGTGGAAGAGTTTATGTTCAGATCCTTGATGCTACTCATTACCTCTCTGGTCATGAATATGATTAGGCTTTGTGAGTAGCTACTTTTGTTCCTAAGGACATGGGATAAGTCATGCTAATAGTAGTCATGTGAATTTGGTATTCGTTCGGTAATTTGATGTGTTGTATGTTGTTTTTCCTCTAGTGGTGTTATGTGAATGTCGACTACATAACACTTCACCATTATTTGGGCCTAGATGAAGGCATTGGGAAGTAGTAAGTAGATGATGGGTTGCTAGAGTGACAGAAGCTTAAAACCTAGTTTATGCGTTGCTTCGTAAGGGGCTGATTTGGATCCACTAGTTTAATGCTATGGTTAGACTTTGTCTTAATTCTTCTTTCGTAGTTGCGGATGCTTGCGAGAGGGGTTAATCATAAGTGGGATGCTTGTCCAAGTAAGGGCAGTACCCAAGCGCCGGTCCACCCACATATCAAACTATCAAAGTAACAAACGCAAATCATATGAACATGAGGAAAACTAGCATGACAGAAATTCCTGTGTGTCCTTAGGAGCGTTTTCCCTCCTATAATACTTTGTCCAGGCTTGTCCCTTGCTACAAAAGGGATTGGGCCACTTTGCTGCACCGTTGCTACTTTTGTTACTTGTTGCTTGCTACGAATCATCTCACCACACAATCACTTGTTACCGACAATTTCAGTGCGTGCAGATTTTACCTTGCTGAAAACCACTTGTCAGGTCCTTCTGCTCCTCGTTGGGTTCGACACTCTTACTTATCGAAAGGACTACGATTGATCCCCTATACTTGTGGGTCATCAAGACTCTTTTCTAGCGCCGTTGCCGGGGAGTGAAGCGCCTTTGGTAAGGAAACATTCATATAGTGTGCTGAAATTTATTGTCACTTGTCACTATTGATACTAATCCTTTGAGGGGCTTGTTCGGGGTATCTTCACCTCGAACGGAAGCAAAAAGAGTTGCTCCTCAACCTGCTGCACCTACTGAAAATATTTGCTTTGAATTTCCTTCGGGTATGCTTGAGAAACTGCTGGCTAATCCTTTTAACCGAGATGGAACATCACATCCAGACTTGCATCTAATCTATGTAGATGAAGTTTGTGGTTTATTTAAGTTTGCACGTTTGCCCGAGGATGAGGTCAAGAAGAAGGTATTTCCTTTATCTTTAAAGGATAAGTCATTGACATGGTATAGGCTATGTGATGATACTGGATCATGGGACTACAATCGGTTGAAATTGGAATTTCATCAGAAGTTTTGTCCTATGCATTTAGTACATCGTGATCGGAATTATATTTATAAATTTTGGCCTCGTGTCAGAGAAAGCATCGCTCAAGCTTGGGGGAGGCTTAAATCAAGGCTATATTCATGCCCCAATCATGAGCTCTCAAGAGAAATTATCATTCAGAACTTCTATGCTCGGCTTTCTCATGATGATCGCACCATGCTTGACACTTCTTGTACCGGTTCTTTTATGAAGAAATATATTGACTTCAAATTGAATTTATTGGAGAGAATTAAACGCAACTCTGAAGATTGGGATCTTGAAGAAGGTAAGGATTCAGGTATGAATTTCACGTTTGATTGCGTTAAATCCTTTGTTGAGACAAATACTTTTTGTGACTTTAGCGCTAAATATGGACTTGATTCTGAGATAGTAGCTTCATTGTGTGAATCTTTTGCTGCTTATATTGATCTCCCCAAAGAGAAGTGGTTCAAATATCCTCCTCCTTTAGAAGTCAATGTAGTTAAACCCACTCCAGTTGAAGAGAAAGTCATTGCCTATAATGATCCTGTGGTTCCCAGTGCTTACATTGAGAAACCACCTTTCCCTGTTAGGATAAAGGTTCATTCTAAAGCTTCAACTGTGATACGTAGAGGCTACATTAGAACACCTACACCCCTTGAGCAAATTAGAGTTGAACCTAGCATTGCTATCGTCCAAGATCATCTGTCCGACAATGTTGAGGGACATAATATTCACTTCTGTGAAGATGCTGCTAGAATTGCTAAACCTCACGCTAGAGACAAAGATAGGCCTGTTGTTTCTGTTGAGATAGGAGATCATTGCTATCATGGTTTATGTGACGTGGGTGCTAGTGTTAGTGCAATACCTCAATCCTTATACGATGAAATCAAAGACGAGATTGCACCTGTTGAGATAGAACCTATTGATGTCACTATTCAGCTTCCCAATAGAGATACTATCTGCCCTGTGGGAATTGTTAGGGATGTTGAAGTCTTGTGTGGTAAAACGAAGTATCCTGCTGATTTCCTCGTTCTTGCTACCGCACAAGATAGCTTTTGTCCCATCATATTTGGCACACCCTTCCTCAATACCGTCAATGCTCATATTGACTCTGAGAAGCAAACTGTCATTGTTGGCTTTGAAGGTGTGTCACATGAGTTCAATTTCTCCAAGTTTGGTAGACAACCTCATGAAAAGAGTTGCGTAGTAGGGATGAAACTATTGCCTTAACCACTATTGCCGTGCCTCCTACTGATCCCTTAGAGTAATACTTGCTTGAGCATGAAAATGATATGCATATGGATGAAAGGGATGAGATAGATAGAGTTATCTTTGAACAATATCCTATCCTTAAGAATAATCTGCTTGTTGAACTGCTTGGGGATCCACCCCACCAAAGGGTGATCTTGTGTTCGAGCTTAAACAGTTGCCTAATACTCTTAAGTATGCTTAGCTTGATGAAAAGGAGATATATCCTGTTATTATTAGTGCTAGCCTCTCAGAGCATGAAGAAAAGAAGTTACTAAAAACTCTGAGGAAGCACCGTGCTGCTATTGGATATACTCTTGATGATCTTAAGGGCATTAGTCCCATTCTATGCCAGCACAAGATCAAAACTGATCCTGATTTCAAACCAGTTGCCGATCATCAAAGGAGATTAAATCCTAAGATGAAAGAAGTAGTAAGAAAAGAAACACCAATGCTCGTGGAAGCGGGTATTATCTATCCTGTTGCTCATAGCGATTGGGTGAGTCCGGTGAATTGCATCCCTAAGAAGGGAGGCATTACCGTTGTCCCTAATGATAAGGATGAATTGATCCCAGAGAGGATTATTACTCACTATAGGATGGTGGTCGGTTTTAGGAAATTGAATAAGGCCACTAGGAAAGATCATTACCCTTTGCCTTTTATCAACCAAATGCTAGAAAGGCTGTCTAAACACACACACTTCTGCTTTCTAGACGGTTATTCTGGTTTCTCCCAAATACCAGTTGCACAATCTGATAAGGAGAAAACCACTTTCACCTGCCCTTTCGGTACCTTTGCTTATAGACGTATGCCATTTGGCTTATGTAATGCACCTGCCACCTTTCAAAGATGTACGATGGCTATATTCTCTAACTTTTGTGAAAAGATTGTCGAGGTTTTCATGGATGACTTCTCCGTTTACGGGTCTTCTTTTGACGATTGCCTTAGCAACCTTGATCAAGTCTTATAGAGATGTAGGGACTCCAATCTTGTCTTGAATTGGGAGAAGTGCCACTTTATGGTTAATGAAGGCATCGTCTTAGGACATAAAATTTCTGAAAGAAGTATTGAAGTCGATAAGGCTAAGGTTGATGCAATCGAGAAAATGCCATACCCCACAGATATCAAAGGTATAAGAAGTTTCCTTGGTCATGTTGGTTTCTATAGAAGGTTCAGTAAAGACTTCTCTAAGATTTCTAGGCCTCTTACCAATCTCTTGCAAAAGGATATTCCTTTTGTCTTTGACGATGATTGTGAGGAAGCCTTCGAAATACTTAAGAGGGCTTTGATAACCGCACCTATTGTTCAACCACCTGATTGGAACTTGCCTTTTGAAATCATGTGTGATGCTAGTGATTATGCTGTTGGTGCTGTTCTAGGGCAAAGAGTTAATAAGAAGTTGAATGTTATTCACTATGCTAGTAAAACTCTAGACAATGCCCAAATAAGCTATGCTACTACTGAGAAGGAATTTCTAGCAGTCGTGTTTGCATGTGAAAAGTTCAGGTCTTACATAGTTGATTCCAAAGTCACTATTCACACTGATCATGCTGCTATTAAGTACCTCATGGAGAAGAAAGACGCTAAACCTAGACTTATCAGATGGGTTCTCTTGCTACAAGAATTTGATTGGCACGTTGTCGACATAAAGGGTGCTGATAACCCAGTAGCAGATAACTTGTCTAGGTTGGAGAACGTTCTTGATGACCCACAACCTATTAATGATAGCTTTCCCGATGAGCAACTCAATGTCATCTATGCTTCATGTAGTGCCCCGTGGTATGCTGATTATGCAAACTATATCGTTGCCAAATACATACCACCTAGTTTCACGTACCAGCAAAAGAAGAAATTCTTCTTTGACTTGAGACACTACTTTTGGGATGATCCACACCTTTATAAGGAAGGAGTAGATGGTGTTATTAGACGTTGTGTACCTGAACATGAACAGGGACAGATCCTACAGAAGTGTCAGTCTGAGGCCTACGGAGGACAGCATGCGGGAGATAGAACTGCACACAAGGTATTGCAATCAGGTTTCTATTGGCCCACTCTCTTCAAGGATGCTCGTAAGTTTGTCTTGTCTTGTGAAAAATGTCAAAGAATAGGTAATATTAGCAAACGTCAGGAAATGCCTATGAACTATTCACTTGTCATTGAACCATTTGATGTCCGGGGCTTTGATTATATGGGACCTTTTCCAAACTCCAACGGGTATACTCATATCCTAGTTGCTGTTGATTACGTCACTAAGTGGGTAGAAGCTATCCCCACTAGTAGTGCTGGTCAGAACACTTCTATCAGGATGCTTAAAGAAGTTATTTTCCCTAGATTTGGAGTCCCTAGATATCTAATGACCGACGGTGGTTCACACTTCATTCATGGTGCTTTCCGTAAAACGCTTGCTAAGTACGATGCCAACCATAGAATTGCGTCTCCCTATCACCCTCAGTCCAGTGGTCAAGTAGAGCTAGGCAATAGAGAGATTAAACTAATTCTACAAAAGACTATCAACAGGTCTAGAACGAATTGGTCTAAGAAGCTCGATGATGCACCTTGGGCTTATAGAACTGCCTATAATAATCCCATGGGCATGTCTCCGTACAAAATGGTGTATGGTAAAGCATGTCATTTACCTCTTGAGCTAAACCATAAACCTTATTGGGCGATCAAAGAGCTCAACTTTGATTTCAAACTTGCCGGTGAGAAGAGGTTATTTGATATTAGCTCCCTTGATGAATGGAGAACATTGGCATATGAAAATGCCAAGTTGTTCAAAGAGAAGGTTAAGAGGTGGCATGATAAGAGGATACAAAAGCGTGAGTTCAATGTAGGTGATTATGTCTTGCTATATAACTCTCGTTTAAGATTCTTTGCATGCAAGCTTCTCTCTAAATGGGAAGGTCCCTATGTTGTTGAGGAAGTATATCGTTCCGGTGCTATCAAGATTAACAACACGAAAGGTAATTGTCCGAGAGTTGTAAATGGGCAGAGAATCAAGCATTATATCTCAGGTACTCCCATGAATGTTGAAAGCAATATTATCAATACCATAACTCCGGAAGAATACCTAAGGGATATTTATCAGCCTGTTTCACACTCCGAAAATGAAGATGTATGTGATTCGGTAAGAAAACATAGTCCAAAACTTTTCCAGTAGGAAATTTTATCCGTTTTGGAATATTTGAAAAATTAAAAAAATTGGAAGTAGTACGGAAAGTGCGCGAGGAGGCGACAAGCCTGCCCGGCGCGGGCCCACCCCCTGGTCGCGCCCGGAGGGCTTGTGGCCACCTCGTGCGCCTCCTGGACTCCGTTTTCGTGCGGGGTACTCCTTCTGGTCTAAAAAATCATTATATTTACTCCCGTTTGGTCTGACCCCTGCATCACGCAGATTTCCTCTGTTTTTCGTTTCGAGCCTGTTTCCGTTGCAGATCTAGATCACTATGACTTCCCCAAAAGCTCCGAAGGACAAGATCTTCGAGAAGGTCATCAATCCCTACCTCACGGGAGTGCTGCAACACCCTCAATCTATCGAGATGCATGAGGGGATGTTGCAGATCCGTGATGTTGAGGGGACCAAGAAGACCGGAAGCGTGGAGCCGAGGCTCGAAGCAATGGAGCAACAAGTCTTCAAGTGCCAAGGGATGGTGGAGCCTGGACTCAACGCCAACCACATGATGATCACGGAGTTCACCAGCAAGCACAAGATTGATGCCAATGACATTGGGAAGCACCTCTCCAGGCTCTATGATAGGATTGATCAACTCCAGGCCCAGATCTATGATCTGCAGAACCAAAACTATGAGTATGAGTATAGATTTAAATCAATACGGTTGGGTGCAGATATGAGGATTCCGGAGACTCGTTCATCTTTCCAAGATGGAGCACCTATGCCTTGGAAGACGGAGGATCAAGCCCATGTTGCAACAACTCCTCCACCATCACCACCAAAGGAAGACAACTGAGTATTGGTATGGGCAATCCCCTTGGCTAGTGCCAAGCTTGGGGGAGTTTCCCCGGTATCGTATCACCATCACATCTTTTGCTTTTACCTTTGATTTAGTTTTCCTTTTCAGTTTTCTCTTTCTCTAGTAGATTAAAAGTCGTAGTGTTTTAGTCTTGAGTTTTGCTTTGTGTCACCCCCGATGTATTCGAGCTCGTGAGCCATATAATAAAGAGTGTCTTAGTTGAAGGGCTTTGCCTCTTGCCACGGTCCATAGATTGAGAAAAGAACAAAAGCATGAAAAATCATGTAACGATCTTATGGGAAGTGATGTCTTCACATATAAAAAGAATGAGGATTGAAACTTGTTGAGGGTAGGCAAACGTAGACCTTGGTCATGGTTGCAATTAATAGGAAGTGATAAAGAAGGAGAGGTTCACATATAAATATAACATCTCTGACACCATCTATGATTGTGAACACTCACTAAACTATTGCATGCCTAGAAGTAGATGTTGGACAAGGAAGACAACATAATGAACTGTGTTTGCTTGGCTCCGAACAATGTTATATGATTAGAGATCCCTTAGCATGTGACGATTGCTTCCACCTCACTTTAGCCAAACCTCCCGCACTAAGTAGAGATACTAGTTGTGCATCCATAAACCATCAACCCAGTTTTGCCATGTGAGTCCAGCATACCTACCTATGGATTGAATAAGATCCCTCAAGTAAGTTTTCATTGGTGCAAGTAATACAAATTGCTCTCTAATATGTATGATCTATTAGTGTGTGGAAAATAAGCTTTGTACGAACCTGTGATGAGGAAGACATAAAAGTGACAGATTGCATAATAAAGTTCTTTATCACAGGAGGCAATATAAAGTGACGTTTCTCCGCACTAAGAGGACACGCATCCAAATCTCAAAAGCGCATGACAACCTCTGCTTCCCTCTGTGAAGGGCCTATCTTGTACCTTTACTTTTTGGCCATGAAAGAGTCATGGTGATCTTCACCAATTCCTTATCTCGCCTTTACCTTGGCTAACGTCATATGCTTGGGAAAGATCTATATTCGTATGTCAACTTGGAGGTAAGTATTCATGAATTATTATTGTTGACATTGCCCTTGAGTTAAGCAGTTGGGAGGCAAAACTATAAGCCCCTATCTAATGAGTACCACATGAGTTGTAGAAATTGTAGAGAACGAAAGAATGATTGAGTATGTGGATTTGCTTTACAAGTTCTTATTTGACTCTTTCTGATGTTGTGATATATTGCAATTGCCTCAATGACTAAAGGCTACCGGTTGTTACTTCTCGGTAAGGTTCTTGGTCCATGCTTTACTTTGTGAAGGAATTATCACTTTAGTGTGAGAGATTATATGTTGGTATTGCTGTTCTGAGGATGATCATGATGCATGCATGTTCGTATCTTTTTTTGTCGACACCTCTCTCCCTAAACATGTGGACATATTTATTGAGCTAGGCTTTCGCTTGAGGACAAGCGAGGTCTAAGCTTGGGGGAGTTGATATGTCCATTTTGCATCATGTTTTCATGTTGATATTTATCGCTTCTTGGGCTGTTATTTCACTTCACGGTACAATACTTATGCCTTTTCTCTCTTATTTTGCAAGGTTTACATGAAGAGGGAGAATGCCCACAGCTGGAATTATGGCCTGAAAGTGGAGCAAGTTTGAGATACCTATTCTGCGCAACTCCAAACACCGTAAAAATCAAAGAGGATTTTTTTCCGGATTTATAAAAAATACTAGGCCAAAGAAGCGCGTGAGGGGCGCTAGCAGGTGGCCACAAGCCTGCTTGGCACGGCCACCCCCTGTCCGCGCCAAGGGGATTTGTGGGCAGCCTGCTGGCCCACTGCCCCCCCCTCTTGTGCTATATGAAGGGTTTCGTCCAGAAAAAAATCAGGGAGGAGCTTTTTCATGGATTCACCGCCGCCACGAGGCAGAACTTGAGCAGAACCAATCTAGAGCTCTGGTAGGACGATCCTGCCGGGGAAACTTCCCTCCCGGAGGGGGAAATCGTCGCCATCGTCATCACCAACACTCCTCTCATAGGAGGGGACTCGTCACCATCAACATCTTCATCAGCACCATCTCATCTCCAAACCCTAGTTCATCACTTGTAACCAATCTCCGTCTCGCGACTCCGATTGGTACTTGTAAGGTTGCTAGTAGTGTTGATTACTCTTTGTAGTTGATGCTAGTTGGATTACTTGGTGGAAGAGTTTATGTTCAGATCCTTGATGCTACTCATTACCTCTATGGTCATGAATATGATTAGGCTTTGTGATTAGTTACTTTTGTTCCTGAGGACTTGGGATAAGTCATGCTAATAGTAGTCATGTGAATTTGGTATTCGTTCTGTAATTTGATGTGTTGTATGTTGTTTTTCCTCTAGTGGTTTTATGTGAACATCGACTACATAACACTTCATCATTGTTTGGGCCTAGAGGAAGGCATTGGGAAGTAGTAAGTAGATGATGGGTTGCTAGAGTGACAGAAGCTTAAACCCTAGTTTATACGTTGCTTCGTAAGGGGCTGATTTGGATCCACTAGTTTAATGCTATGGTTAGACTTTGTCTTAATTATTCTTTCATAGTTGCGGATGCTTGCGAGAGGGGTTAATCATAAGTGGGATGCTTGTCCAAGTAAGGGCAGTACCCAAGCACCGGTCCACCCACATATCAAACTAACAAAGTAACGAACGCGAATCATATGAACAAGATGAAAACTAGCATGACAGAAATTCCCGTGTGTCCTCTGGAGCGTTTTTCCTCCTATAAGACTTTGTACAGGCTTGTCCCTTGCTACAAAAGGGATTGGGCCACTTTGCTGCACCGTTGCTACTTTTGTTACTTATTGCTTGCTACGAATCATCTCACCACACAATCACTTGTTACCGACAATTTCAGTGCGTGCAGATTTTACCTTGCTGAAAACCACTTGTCAGATCCTTCTGCTCCTCGTTGGGTTCGACACTCTTACTTATCGAAAGGACTATGATTGATCCCCTATACTTGTGGGTCATCATATGTCCACTAGTAAGCATGGGGGTTCTCATACCTTTGCATTCTTGCATGTTGAACTTTCTGATTAAGTCCTTCGTGTACTTGGTTTGAGGGATAAATGTACCTTTTCTCGATTGTTTGATTTGCAATCCATGGAAGAACTTTAGTTCACTCATCATAGACATCCCATACTTCTCTCACATCAGATTTCCAAACTTTTCACTAAAATGTGGGTTTGTGGAACGAAAGATAATATCACCCGCATGTATTTGGCAAACAAATAGTTCTCCGTTGACTCTTTTAGTGAATAATGTTGCAACAATTTTACCAATCTCAAAACCCTTTTCAATGAGAAACTTCGTTAGGCATTTGTACCAAGCTCTAGGTGCTTGTTTAAGACCATATAAAGCTTTACAAAGTTTGTAAACATGATCAGGTTTCTTAGGGTTCACAAAACCAGGAGGTTGTTTAACATAAACTTCCTCTTCAATTTCTCCACTGAGAAAGGCACTTTTGATATCCATTTGGTAAAAAGTTATATCATGGTGATTGGCATAAGCTAGAAGAATAAGAATGGCTTCAAGTCTAACAACACGAGCATAAGTCTCACCATAGTCCATACCTTCGACTTCCATGTATCCTTGGGCTACGAGACGTGCTTTGTTGCGTACAACTTGTCCGTATTCATCTTGCTTGTTACGAAACACCCATCTTGTACCAATGATATTATGCCCGCCTTCAGGTTTTTCAACAAGTGCCGATATTTGGTTCCTCTCGAAGTTGTGTAGCTCTTCGTGCATAGCGTTCACCCAATCCGGATCTTGAAGAGCTTCTTCTACCTTCAAGGGTTCAATACTAGAGATGACAGAATAATGCTCACAAAAGTTAGCGAAACGAGATTTAGAGCGAGTGATTCTCTCGTTTTTTATGTCACCATAGATTCGTTTCAACGAATGATCTCTGTCCACTCTTTCTCTAATTCTTGACAACTTCCTGTTGGATGGAGGAGCTTCTTCTTCATCATCTTGAGTATTGTCGTTGACGTCATCTTCTCCTTGGGGTGGTGGTGAGGAAGGTTGAGGTAGATCATCATGATGTACTTCTTCCTCTTCTTCATCATGTCATGTACCGCTTGTGGATGCTTCCATGTCATTTTGCGGTTTGCCTTGACGTGAAGTGGGAGCTTCTACTTGAGTTAGTGAAGTACTTTCCTTCACCTCCATGGGACGAATCTTGCCAATGGACAAGTCTTTGATAACTTCCGAAGGTTCCTTATCTCCTACATCAATTGGCAATTGTTCGACTTGTGAACCGTTAGTCTTGTCAAACTTCACACCTACCGTCTCTTCAACTCTTTGAGTGAAATTGTTGTAAATACGATAAGCGTGAGAGTTTGATCCGTAACCAAGAAGGAAACCTTCATAAGATTTAGGTGCAAATTTAGTCCGACGATGCTTATCAAGAATATAACACTTAGAGCCGAATATCCGGAAGTATCCAACTTGGGGTTTGATACCAGTGAGTAGCCCGTATGCCGTTTTACCGAGAAGCTTGTGCAGGTAGAGTCGGTTTATGGCATGGAAAGCTGTTTCCACGGCTTCTGCACAAAAGTGTGTTGGAGTCTTGTATTCATCAAGCATCGTTCTCGCCATCTCTATGAGGGTCCGGTTCTTCCTCTCAACAACTCCATTTTGTTGTGGTGTGTACGTCGCCGAGAACTCATGTAAGATACCTTATTCGTCAAGAAAAGTATCCACATTAGCGTTCTCGAACTCCTTACCGTTGTCACTCTGAACCTTCTCGATCTTCACTTCAAACTGGTTTTGAGCTGTCCGAGCAATGTTCTTGAAGATCATTTGTACGTGCGACTTATCATTGAGAAATAACACCCACGTAAATCTGGAAAAAATCATCAACAATGACTAAACCATAAAAATTTCCACTGAGGCTCTTGTAAGCATTGGGACCAAAGAGATCCATGTGAAGCAACTCGAGGGGGTCTTCTAGTGGTCATGATGTTCTTCACGGGATGACTTCCACCAACTTGCTTTCCTGCTTGACAAACACTACAAAGTTTATATTTGTCAAAGATAACATCTTTAACACCAAGAATATGATCACTTTTGATAAGTTTTTTAAGATTATGCATACCAACATGTCCAAGCCTTCTATGCCATAACCAACCTTTAGAAGATTTTGCGATAAGACATGTACGGGGTTTCGATATCTTAGATAAATCAACAATGTATAGATCACCTCTACAGAAACCAGTAAAGACGATGTTATGATCGTCGCTACAAAACACTTGACATTCAACTTCCATAAATAGCACATCGAAACCTAAGTCTGCTAGTCTAGATACGGAAAGAAGATTGTAGCCAAGGGATTCAACAAGCATGAAATTCTGAATGGAACTGTCATGAGATACGACCACCTTACCAAGACCAAGTACCTTACCTTTAGAGTTGTCTCCAAAAGTCACATACTTTCGAGGTCAACGGTTTGGTGTAATCTCATGGAACATGTCTTTATCTCCGGTCATGTGATCGGTGCATCCACCGTTGAGAACCCACTCCTTTCTACCGGAAATGTAGTCTTTATGGTTAGCCATAAGACTAAAGTTCCTCATGGTCTTCTCATACTCGATGTCAAACTCTTCATCTTCATTGTAGTAGCCATGCTCCACATTGTCATCATCGGATGAAGTTCCCTCATCATAAGAAACAAGAATTTCATCAGAAATTTGACTATGACAATGTTCATGTTTATGCATTCGAATGGCTTCAACAATGATATTGTTAATAGTAATGTCATCTCCTAGCACGCATGAGGTCACGAAGCTCAAATAGGCATTTATCAAAGTTAGGATCGGTTGGCTTCATTTTGTGAAAAGCAATGCATTTGTGGACAATGATATCAAGATTTTCAATGAATAATTTGGATATATTTTCTGTAAGTTGTTACACAAGGTATGAGCACACTCAAAGTTTTGCAATTGATTAAGCACATTTCTTGGTAAACCTCTAATGATTAGATTGACAGTGTTAAGGTTACCAAGCATATTAACTTCATCATCATGAGAAGGATGTATGGTATCAATGGGAGGCGCATAGGGATATTCATCATACTTGCGCAAATGAAACTCATCAAATATAACAAGCATTTCATCTTTCCATTGTCTAAAGTACTCCCCATCAAGAATAGACAGTCTATAACTTAAAATCTGGGAACTAGTCACATTCATCTTCCTCCAATGGCGGTTAAACCAAGGTTTTGGAGAGCTTGCTCTCATACCAATTGAGGGATCGATAGAAGATGTGTCTAGAGGGGGGGGTGAATAGACTACTTGTCAAGATAAAATTTCTAGCCTAACCCAATTTCAAGGAGGACAGTAATTCAGCAGTTATAACAAGTCTAGTGCACCCTACACATGCTAGTCAACATATATGGCAGCGGAAAAGTAAATACTTTGCACATGTAAAGGAGTAGAGGTTAGGAATATCAAACACATGAGGTTGACACGGCAATTTTTGGCATGGTTCCGATAGGTGGCGCTATCGTACGTCCATATTAGTGGAGACTTCAACCCACGTCGGGTAACGGTTGCGGGAGTCCACGGAGGGTCCACAAAGAAGCGGCCTTGTCTATTCCACCACGAATTCCGTCCACGGAGGGCTAGCCTTACTCACGGTAGATCTTCACGAAGTTGGCGATCTCCTTGCCCTTACAAACATCTTGGTTCAACTCCACAACACAAAGTAGGAGGCTCCCAAGCGTCACCTAACCAATCTAGGAGGCACCACCCTCCAAAAGGTAATAGATGTGGTAGATCAATGAACTCCTTGCTCTTGTGCTTCTAAATATAGTCTCCTCAACACAAACCACTCTCTCACATAATATGCATATGCATGGGTAGGAGAGGTTGATTTGGTGGAAAGCAGTTTGGGGAGGCTAGAGATCAAGTTTCAAATGATAGGATTGGAATATCTTGGTCTCAACACATGAGTAGGTGGTTCTCTCTCAGAAAATGGATCTGGCAACGAAGTGTGTGTTCTGAGTGCTTCTCCCACAAATGAGAGGTGGGTGAAGGGATATATATAGGCAACAACCAAAATCCAATCGTTACACACAAAAAGGCAAACTCGGTGACATTGAAGTTGAAAACTCGGTGGTACCGATTAGCACTAAAAGTGTGAACTTTTGAATCTCGGCGAGACCGATATACGAAACTCAGTGCTACCGAAAAGGTGACTAATGGTCAGATGGACAAACTCGGTGGTGCCGATACTCAAACTTGAAAATTCCAATTTTGTGTATCCTCGCAACAGAATGTTGGTCACACTGAACCCGGTAACACCGACTTGGTTTCAGTTGCACCGATTTGGTGGGAATGGCTAGGGTTTATGTTTGAGGTCAAACTCGGTGGGTTTGATAAGGAAATGTTGGTGACACCGAATTTGTGTATGTGGATCTTGACAGAGTGGATATGTGGGAAAAATGACTGAGTGTTTTGGTGGCTAACTTTGAGCATTTGAGCAATCAGTTCACTTTACTACCTCACCCCCTTTTAATAGTATTAGCTTTCCTATGGACTCAAAAGTGATTTCTCACAGATATAAAATGAAGAGTCTTCTAGCTTGAAGCTTGAGCCAACATTGTTCCTTTCTTGCATCGAGGGGCATCTCCACATAAACCTTAAGCCATAGCATCTTTTGAATTTTTTTGAAATATCTACGTAAAAGTGTTAGTCCAAGAGACACTGTATGTTGTCATGAATTATCAAAATCCCCTAGGGAGCATATGTGCTTTCAGCACCGTTGCGACGGTTTGTCGTTTCGAGACACCACGTGATGATCGGGTGTGATAAACTCTATGTTCAAATACAACGGGTGCAAGACAGTTTTGCACACGCGGAACACTCGGGTTAAACGTGAAGAGCCTAGCATGTACAGACATGGCCTCGGAACACAGGAGACTGAAAGGTCGAACATGAGTCATATAGTAGATACGATCAACATGGAGATGTTCACCATTGAAACCACCTCATCTCACGTGATGATCAGACAAGGGTTGGTGAATTTGGATCATGTACCACTTGCATGATGTGAGAGATGTCAACTTGAGTGGGAGTTCTTAAGTAATATGATTAATTGTACTCATTATCATGAACATAGTCAAAATGTCTTTGCAAATTATGCTGTAGATGGTTAGCTTGCGCTGTAACTCACCTGTATTTTGATATGTTCCTAGAGAAAACAAAGTTGAAATGATGGTAGCAATTGTGCGAAATGGGTCCGTAAATTGAGGATTGTCCTCATTGTTGTGCAGAAGGCTTATTCCCTTAATGCACCGCTCGGTGAGCTACCCAAGTGTCCTCTGTAGATGTTACGAACATCTGACATACACGTTTTAATGACTAAATGATAGTGTTGGAAATATGCCCTAGAGGCAACAATAAAATGGTTATTATCATATTTCCTTGTTCATGATATTCATGCTATAATTGTATTAACAGGAAACAGTAATACATGTGTGAATAATTAGATCACAATGTGTCCCTAGCAAGCCTCTAGTTGGCTAGCTCGTTGATCAATAGATGATCATAGTTTCCTGATCATGGACATTGGATGTCATTGATAACGGGATCACATCATTAGGAGAATGATGTGATGGACAAGACCCAATCCTAAGCATAGCACTAGACCGTGTTGTTCGTATGCTAAAGCTTTTCTAATGTCAAGTGTCTTTTCCTTCGACCGTGAGATTGTGCAACTCCCGGACACCACATGAGTGCTTTGGGTGTATCAGACGTCACAATGTAACTGGGTGACTATAAAGGTGCACTACGGGTATCTCCGAAAGTAACTGTTGGGTTGGCACGAATTGAGATCGGGATTTGTCAGTCCGTGTGAGAAAGAGGTATCTCTGGGCCCACTCGGTAGAACATCATCATAATGAGCTCAATGTGATTAAGGAGTGAGTCACGGGATGATGTGCTACGGAACGAGTAAAGAGACTTACCGGTAACGAGATTGAACAAGGTATAGGTATACCGACGATCGAATATCGGGCAAGTTCTATACCAACAGACAAAGGGAATTGTATACGGGACTGACTGAATCCTTGACATTGTGGTTCATCCAACGAGATCATTGTGGAACATGTGGGAGCCACGATGGGTATCCAGACCCCGCTGATGGTTATTGGCCGAAGAGGTGTCTTGGTCATGTCTGTATGCCTCCCGAACCTGTAGGGTCTACACACTTAAGGTTCGATGACGCTAGGGTTATAGGGAATTGTTATACGAGGTTACCGAAGGTTGTTCGGAGTACCGGGTGAGATCCAGTATGTCATGAGGAGCTCCGGAATGGTCCGGAGGTAAAGATTGATATATAGGATGGATGCGTTTGGATGCCCGAAATGTTTCGCGCACCACGGGCAACGTGCCGGGACCACCCGAAGGGTTGCAGAGGCGCACCGGGAGGGGCCACCAGCCCCGGAAGGCTTCACGGGACAAGTGTGAAAGGGAACCATCCCCTGGGTGGGCTGGTGCGCCCCCCACACCCAACCCAAGGCGCCAAGAGAGGGAAAGGGGGAGAAACCCTAAGTCAGGTGGGCCTTAGGCCCACCAGGGGCTGCTCCACCCCCTTCTCCCCTCCTGGCCGCCGCCCTGGCCTCCCATCTAGGGCTTCCGCACCCCTTACGGGTGGGAGCCCTAAGGGGGGCGCCACCTTCCCCTTCCCCCTATATATAGTGGGGGTTTTGGCCATTGGAGATACGCAATTTCATCTCTCTCTCGGCGCAGCCCTGCTTCTCTTCTTCCTCGTCTCCCATGGTGCTTAGCGAAGCCCTGCCGGGAGACCTCGTCGCTCCATCGCCACCACGCCGTCATGCTGCCAGAGCTCTTCCCCAACCTCTCCCTCCCCCTTGCTGGATCAAGGTGCGGGAGACGTCACCGGGCTGCACGTGTGTTAAACGCGGAGGTGTCGTGGTTCGGCACTAGATCGGAATCACACCGCGATCTGAATCGCAGCGAGTACGACTCCATCAACCGCGTTCTAGCAACGCTTCTACTTGGCGATCTTCAAAGGTATGAAGGTGCTCTCACCCCTCTCTCGTTGCTGGTCTCTCCATAGGAAGATCTGAATATGGCATATGAACATTTTGAATTTTTGCTACGTTACCCAACAGTGGCATCCGAGCCAGGTTTTCTATGCGTAGATTCTTTGCACGAGTAGAACACAAAAAGGTTGTGGGCGCTGATTTTGTCAATTGCTTGCTGCTACTAGTCTTATTCTTTTCCGGCGGTATTGTGGGATGAAGCGGCCCGGACCGACCTTACACGTACGCTTACGTGAGACAAGTTCCACCGGCTAACATGCACTAGGTGCATAAGGTGGCTAGCGGGTGTGTGTCTCTCCCACTCTAGTCGGATTGGATTTGATGAAAAGGGTCCTTATGAAGGGTAAATTGCTTTGGCATATCATCGTTGTGGCTGTCACGTAGGTAAGAAGGCGTTCTTGCTAGAAACCCAAATCAGCCACGTAAAACTTGCAACAACAATTAGAGGACGTCTAACTTGTTTTTGCAGGGTTTGACATGTGATGTGACATGGCCAAAGGATGTGATGTTACATGTGTGATGTATGAGATGATCATGTTCTTGTAATAGGATTCATGACTTGCATTTCGATGAGTATGACAATCGACAGGAGCGATAGGAGTTATCTTAATTTATTGTATGAGATGCAACGCCATGTGTTTCCTACTTTTACTCCATTGCTAACGGTTAGCTGTAGTAGTAGTAGTAGTAGTAGTTGGCGTGATGACTTCACGGAGACACGATGATGGAGATCATGGTGTCACGCCGGTGACGATGATGATCATGCGATGCCCGAAGATGGAGATCGAAGGAGCAAAGATGTTAATGGCCATATCATGTCACTATATGATTGCATGTGATGTTTATCATGTTTTTCATCTTATTGCTTAGAACGACGGTAGCATAATAAGATGATCCCTCATAAAATTTCAAGAACGTATTCCCCTAACTGTGCAACGTTGCGAAGGATCGTTGTCTCGAAGCACCACGTGATGATTGGGTGTGATAGATTCTAACGTTCGCATACAACGGGTGTAAGCCAGATTTACACACGCGAAATGTCGTGGTTTTGTCACGGCAGATGTCCTCGCGAAAGGACTTAGTACTGGAGCCATCACACCTTGGTGGCGACTCAAAGGGGCTAAGCGGGAGAGACGCGGCGATTTACCCAGGTTCGGCCCCTCGTGAGGAGGTAAAAGCCTACATCCTGCTTTGGTTTGTATTGATGTGGTTTCGATTACAAGGAGGGCGTAACTCGCCGAACCTAGCACTCGATGATTTCTAACCTACCCTCTCCTCCCCTGGGACTCGCCTTTATATACAGGTCAAATCCCTAGGGTTTACAAGGGTACTTACCTTCCTACAAATCGTGACCCATGTGGTCTCTAAGTCGCCGTCCTTCAAAGCTTGGAGACCTTCCAGAAATCATAAACCGTCATACGACCTTGATCCGGCCAGGACAAGGCCCAAATAATTGTTTGGGTGAATCGCCTGATTGGTAACCCGGCCCAACTAGTGCGGGTCATTAACAGGTAATATCCCCAGCATTAGGCCCTAGATTGACTTGAACTTTTTTCACGCCAATACTTCCGCTTAGTTGAAGGCGATTCATTCCTCATTTTTCTCCATACGTCAGAAATTGTAACCCGCCATCTGGCACCGAAAAATCTTTAAGTCGCCAAACCATTTCTTGTTGGCATCTTCTTATCCCTCGATTTTCGGGAAGACTGACATAATCCCAACGGATCTTAGTGCATCGTTATCCCAAAATCTTCGGGACGCTATTATGGCGAATCTTTTTATTCCCCAATGGTTCCCGCTCACGGCGCCTCGATTCCAGCGCTCGCCCTGATAAATAGATGGGGGGGGGACAGGACTGGTGCTTCCCACCTACCAGCCTCGTCAATCTCCTCCCCATTATCACAGCGAGGAAGTCTCATCGCCTCCCGAGGGCTCCGCCGCTGACCGTACTTTCCGTCTTCGTCCGAGAAGCTTCGGCGCCGCCCATAGGTCTTCGCCGTCGTCAAGCTTCGCACTGCGGCCGATCCGTCCACCGCCATTGACCACCGCATCGTCATCGACCATCTCGTCGCTTGCCGCGAACTCTGCCGCCGTCGAAGATATCTTCGCTCGACGGGACCTATGTGCTTCTCCAACAACCTCCATCACCGTCGGCCTTTTTCGACCGAAAGCATCAGGTTAGGCCACCGCCCATTTAAGAACATATCCAATCTCCACTTGAAGCTCCAGCACTGCCATGTTCTTGATGTTCTCCGCGAGCATATGTTGCCTATCCTGAACTGATTAGCATAAATGTCGACGAGATAGCCAATGCTTTGAATACCTTCATTTATCCGCTCTTACTTGTGAACTTAGAATAATGTTTCATCAAGCGAAGGGCGTCACCTTGCCCTGGTAATAAATTGCTGCATCCAGCCACTTTTCTCATGTTTTTTCATCTGTCCAGTAGATCCATAATTTACCTACTGTTTGCAAAAAGCTGTTTGTAGTCTTCACACTTTGATGTTTTGAACGAACGTCTCCATCATCTTTAGAACGCAGCTCTCGTGAATTGCCAAACTTCATAAGTCGCCATAGCAACCCAACTCGGCTCTTGATACGGCGGGTCAAGCTTTTCCCTCAGTCCGTGGACAAATTACTTGGCGAGTTAAATGAACTTATTTCACCCCTTACAGTAGATGTTCGAGGCGTGTAAATTCATACTTTACTTCTTTGTAGCATGGGCGCCGTCTTCAAAAGTGACTGGCTTCCTACCAAAGTCAATGACACCATACTAGCAGACTATGTGAAAACGGGCAACTTGGACCCTGAGAATGTTAACGCCTGGCGTACCGGGTTCGGAGAAGATCTCCCCAACCCCAAAGAAGGAGAGATAGTCGTTTTCGTTGAGCACCTGGAGCGAGGTTTTAAGCCGCCCGTATCGAAGTTTCTTAGAGACGCCATGGCTTTCATGAACGTCCGCCTCCAGGATCTGGGACCTAACTCCATAAGTAACTTATGCCAATTCCAAGTGTTTTGTGAGGCTTATCTGCGGATTGAACCCTCTGTCCCCTTATTCTGGCACTTTTTCCATCTGAATCGCCAAACGGAATTTCACAATGGCCCCAGCCTGGAACTCGGCGGTGTCAATGTCCAGCGTCGCAGGGATAGCCCGTTTCCCTCACTCGCCATGCCCAGCCAACCCAAAGGTTGGGGCGAGTCTTGGTTCTATTGTCAAGAGACCTCTCCTGCAGGCGAAAACAAGCTTCTGGGCTAGAAGAAAGATCGCCTTCCAACAAACTTCAAGCTTCCAGACAAGCTCACCGAGGAGGAGGAATCAGAATTCATCCTAGTATTGTCCGAGTTAAGATCCTTGACAAACAACGGCCTTACTGGGGTTGACCAAATCCGCTGTTGGGTCGAATGGCGCATCCTCCCTCTGAGTCGCCGGGACGGGCTAATGTGCGAATTTGATGGCACCCTAGATCATCCTCAATGTTATTTCCATACGGCTTTAACAGAAAAGGATATTGTCACCATCATCAAGAAGCTGACTGGCGAGCCTGCGGGAAAATGCGGCCAAATCGGCCTCAAGCCCTTCTGCAAAATTAATCCGGCGCCCAAGGTGAGCAAATCTAACCCGCCTTTGGTCTTTACTTCTTATGTTTCACTTGTATTGTGGTTTTTGTAACATATGCTATTTCAGAAAAGCGATAAATTTTGGTCCAGGAAACCCAAAAGGCCAGCCATGAAAAATGTTAAGCCGCCTTTAAAGAAAACCAAGGGCAAGGGCAAAGCTGCTGCGGCTGAGCCATCCGAAGTCGATGAGTCTCAAGTCGGCGATGCACTTTCGGAGGTAAAAATCCATCCTTTTTTCACTCGCCATCCACTATTGTTAATCTTTGTATTTATATCTCTGCCTCTCTTAAAATAGAATGAAGACAACGAAAGCCAGGAGGACTCCGTTGAGGTAATTTCTGTTTCCTTCGATTCATCTCCTTCTCCACCTAAGCCGGCCAGGCGAATTTGTGGGAAAGTTCCCTTCTCACACCCAAGTGCTTGTTTGGACCCAAATTTCCTACTGAAGAAAGCACAACATACTTCAAATCGGAAGACCTGAAGTCATTCCGGTGACCTGGTGTCGGGCTTACCAGCAACGAACAAGAGGAAACCAAATGAGGTACTTATGAATAACAATTCTTCATGTTTCTTTGGATCATGTCGGTAACCCGCCTATATTGTTGACGTATAATTCTTGCAGAACTCTCCTCCTACATCTGGCGACTCAGTGATGTCGACACTTCCGCCAATGATTCGAGTTCCTGGGTAAGTCTTTTGATAATCTTACTTTGAATCCTGAGGGTAATAAACTTTCAGTTCCTTAATGCGCTTCTCCCTTCTTTTAGGGCATAGGCCAAGAAAAGGAAAACCAGCGGACCAACTCCTATCACAACTTCAGAGCCCATCAAAGAGTCAGTGCCGATCGAGGACAACCCGGACCAAGGCGAGCCTGAAAATCAAATGGATCTTCTAGACTCGCCCAAGGAATCAATGGATGCCCCTAAGCCGCCAAGTCCGTTGATGACAACAGAAGACCCGGATGCTGTAGTTATTACTGGTACCGGCTTCTCTAAGCCGGCGGCAACGGTTTTGTCAAGGCATGTGGCATCCTCCTCTCAAGCCGTTCCTGAATCTGGACTCTCCAAGGCTAAGCTTTCTGAATATGAAAATCTGGAGTTCAAGGAACTCTGCTCTGGTTTTGCAAGTCGCCTGGAGGCGAGTTATGAGATGGAGAAAAGCCTGCTGCGGATGTTAAAAAACAAACATGAGGTAAGTTTTGTTATATTGTATTACTCCCATTAACCCCCAAGGGCCGGGTCATCAGTAAAAAGATGAGCCGGGTCTTGATAAATTTAGAAAAAACTTGCGACCAGTAACCCCCAAGGGCCGGGTCATCAGTAAAAAGATGAGCCGGGTCTTGAAAAATTTAGAAAAAACTTGCCACCAGTAACCCCCAAGGGTCGGGTCATCAGTAAAAAGATGAGCCGGATCTTGATAAATTTAGAAAAAACTTGCGACCAGTAACCCCCAAGGGCCGGGTCATCAGTAAAAAGATGAACCGGGTCTTGATATTGTATAATTTCATCTGAAAAATAAAAAATTATACATTAGCCCCCAAGTGTCAGGGATTTTGCTTGCAATAGTTCTGAGACTTGCCCCTTTTTTTGTACTTTCAACAGGAAACTCTTGCTCAGACTGAATCGGCGCTTGGCGATTTAAAGAAGAACTTATCTGGTCAGCAAGATGCCCGAGCTAAGTCGGAGGAGAAGTATCAATTGGTCTTGGCTGAGCTGGAAAAACTCAAAGCCGATTTGAAAAGAGCTCAAGCTGACCAAGATGCTGCCATAAAAAGAGTAGAGAAGGCTGAAGCCAGGCTGGCTACTGTGCAACAAGAATTGTCCGGCTTGAAGCGTCATATCTCAAACATGACGCAAGCCGTCTTTGGTAAACTTACTCAAAATTTTGATCTTTTCTCCCCTTTTTTTATAAACAACTCTTATCGTAAGTCGCTGATTATCATGACCCCTTACTCAGGTCTGAGAGCTGCCAACCTTCAGGAAGATTGCGTGCTGATGCTAAAGGCGATTTACACGCTGACAGAGCAACTGTACACCGGCAGTGTCTTAACTGTTAAAGCTGTGATGGGTGCCAAAGAGCCTATAACTTCCATAAAGAAGGTGCTTGGCTGCCTATCCACACTTCCCCCTCAGATTGCCGAGCTAACTTGGTTAGCCGCCCGAAAGGGGGTTCTGACTGCCTTGAGTCGCTGCTTGGCGTATGCTCCAGAGATCAACCCGGAAGAGGTAGCGACAGGCTTTCCTCAACTCAAAGACGATGGGTCAGAATTCGTTGAAGAAGACTATCAACGTGTTGTCAAGGACTCCCAGCTGGCAGCAACCCAACTCACAGCAAGTCTGGATTTATCAAAGTATCAGGCGGCTTATGACAGCAAAAACACGAAGGTCAACCCGCCAACCTTTGTGACGACCAGTTTAACTCCTCGGCGACCCAAGAACCCTTTTGACTTGGAAGCAGACCTGGCATCAATCCTGACTGATGAAGATGACTTTGCAGCTCTGGCCAAGTGTAACTGGGTACTGGGCGACTTGCAAATTGAGGTCGGCCAAAGCTCGCAGCAAAATGATCCTAAGGCGCCAACAGAATAAACCTCATCGATTTGGCCTGAGAGCCATGTAATAGGTCTTTTTCATAAGTCGATACTGCTTTTGTGATACTCTCGAAAGAATCTTTATATCGCCCTTAAGGCGATTTGAAATATTTGACCTGCCATTTGAGAATCCTTTATGATGCTTAATCTGCCATGGACGAAGTAATTCTGATCATCAACCTAATTTAGGATTTGAAAACAACATATGTGAAACCAAATAAATGATAACAAATATTTTCAAGAGGAATCAGAAAGAAGGGTTTAAAACCCTCGAGGCTATGCCACGAATAAAAACAGCAATTTCGTTGGCTCATAAGGTCGCGACAGGATGGGGCAAGTCAGAAAGCTCGAGCGCACACCCAAAATGATGGTTTCGTCGGCTCATAAGGTCGCGACAGGATGGGGCGAGTCAGAAAGCTCGAGCACACAACCAAGGTAATAGTTTCGTCGGCTCATAAGGTCGCGACAGGATGGGGCGAGTCAGAAAGCTCGAGCACACACCCTAAAATGTAGGTTTCGTCGGCTCATAAGGTCGCGACAGGATGAGGTGAGTCAGAAAGCTCGAGCACACACCCTAAAATGCAGGTTTCGTCGGCTCATAAGGTCGCGACAGGATGAGGCGAGTCAGAAAGCACGAGCACACACCCTAAAATATAGGTTTCGTCGGCTCATAAGGTCGCGACAGGATGAGGCGAGTCAGAAAGCTCGAGCACACACCCTAAAATGCAGGTTTCGTCGGCTCATAAGGTCGCGACAGGATGAGGCGAGTCAGAAAGCTCGAGCAAACACCCTAAAATGCAGGTTTCGTCGGCTCATAAGGTCGCGACAGGATGAGGCGAGTCAGAAAGCTCAAGCGCCACCCTAAAATGCTGATGATTTCGTCGGCTCATAAGGTCGCGACAGGATGGGGCGAGTCAGAAAGCTCAAGTGCCACCCTAAAATGCAGATTTCGTCGGCTCATAAGGCCGCAACAGGATGAGGCGAGTCAGAAAGCTCAAGCGCCACCCTAAAATGCTGATGATTTCGTCGGCTCATAAGGTCGCGACAGGATGGGGCGAGTCAGAAAGCTCAAGCGCCACCCTAAAATGCTGATGTTTTTGTCGGCTCATAAGGTCGCGACAGGATGGGGCGAGTCAGAAAGCTCAAGCGCCACCCTAAAATGCTGATGTTTTCGTCAGGTCATAAGGTCGCGACAGGATGGGGCGAGTCAGAAAGCTCAAGCGCCACCCTAAACTGCTGATTCTGTCGGCTCATAAGGTCGCAACAGGATGACAAAATTGTTGTTTAATGAAGAAGCCCCCAAGTCAGGGAGTATTTTCAACTTTATTACTTCATAATGAACTGAAAAACTTACAAAATGTAGAGCTTAAGAGCTCAAGTGTAATAAGGCCGCAGGTGGGCAATATTCCAGGGGCGAGTTGACTCAGCCTCCGTGGTTGGCCGGTTAGGCCGGAGATCCACCAAATAATAAGAGCCATTGTGGAGATTCTTACTGACGACGAACGGTCCTTCCCAAGGTGGTGACAACTTATGCATGCCTGCACGATCTTGTATCAACCGAAGAACCAAGTCGCCTTCCTGAAATGTCCGACTTTTAACCCGGCGGTTGTGATAACGCCGTAGATCCTGCTGGTAGATAGCTGAACGGGCCGCAGCCAGGTCACGTGCCTCCTCTAAGGCGTCCAAAGAGTCTTGACGCGCCAGTTCATTGTCTTGTTCCACATTTGCGGCGACTCTAGGTAGGTCATGCCTTATATCAGTAGGAAGAACAACCTCTGCTCCGTAGACCAGAAAGAAAGGGGTGAAACCCGTGGACCGGTTCGGGGTGGTTCGAATACTCCACAATACTGAAGGTAATTCTTCAACCCAACACCCTGGGGTTTTTTCCAGGGGAACCATGAGTCGGGGCTTAATCCCTCGCAAAACCTCCTGATTCGCCCGCTCTGCCTGCCCGTTAGATTGTGGGTGAGCGACTGCAGAAACATCAAGGCGGATATGTTCTCGACGACAAAACTCCTGCATCGCCCTTGGGACAAGTTAGTACCATTATCAGTAATGATACTGTGCGGGTATCCAAACCGGAAAATCAACTTTTTCAAGAATTTGACCGCCGTTTCCGCATCGCAAGCTCCAATAGGTTCCGCCTCAACCCACTTGGTGAACTTATCAACCGCCACCAGCAGATGGGTCTTCTTGTTAGAGGACATTTTAAAGGGGCCGACCATGTCCAGCCCCCGGACTGCAAAAGGCCAAGTGATGGGGATCATTCTTAATTCTTGAGCCGGCACATGAGCCTGCCGCCCATAACGCTGGCATCCTTCGCACCGACGAACTATATCTTCTGCATCTGCATGAGCCATCAGCCAAAAGAAACCATGACGGAACGCCTTTGACACCAAAGAGCGTGACCCGGCATGATGCCCACAGTTTCCAGAATGAATGTCATTTAAGATTATGCATCCTTCTTCGGAGGAAACGCATCGCTGAAAAACTCCAGAGGCGCCCCGCTTATATAACTCGCCATTGATGATGACCATGGATTTTCTCCGCCGAACGATTTGACGAGCCAAAACTTCGTCTGCTGGTAATTCGCCCCGAGCGAGATAAGCTAGATAAGGAAGAACTCAATCCGGCGTGACATGGAGAGCCGCCACGAGCTGAGACTCAGGATCTGGTATTGCCAATTCCTCCTCCGATGGTAGAATCACAGATGGTTTATGCAAGATATCCAGAAAAACATTGGGAGGAACTGGCTTTCTCTGGGAGCCAAGTCGTGAGAAGGCGTCAGCTGCCTCGTTGAGGCGCCGATCAATGTGGTCCACCTGATAACCATGAAAATGACCCTCCACATGAGACACAGCTCTTCTGTAAGCCGCCATCATGGGGTCCCGAGAATCCCAGGTGCTTGAAACTTGCTGTGCCACCAAATCAGAGTCGCCAAAGCATCTCACTCGTGTTAGATTCATCTCCTTGGCGAGTCGCAAGCCGTGAAGCAAAGCTTTGTATTCCACCGCATTGTTAGTGCACGGAAACATGAGTCGGAGAACGTAACAGAATTTATCTCCTTGAGGGGATACCAACACCACACCAGCCCCCGAGCCTTCCAGCTGCCTAGATCCATCAAAGTAAATAGTCCAGTAAGTGAGATCAGGCCGGTCTTCCGGAGCCTGTAACTCCGTCCAGTCGTTGACGAAATCAACTAAGGCCTAAGACTTGATGGCTGTGCGGGGGGTATAGTGTATGTGATGGGGCCCAAGTTCTATTGCCCACTTGGCGATCCGTCCTGTTGCCTCCCGATTCTGGATGATATCCCCAAGGGGGGCAGAGCTAACCACTGTGATAGGGTGTTCTTGGAAATAATGCTTAAGTTTTCGACTCGCCATAAACACCCCATATACCAACTTCTACCAGTGTGGGTACAGCTGCTTGGAAAGAGTTAACACCTCGCTGATAAAATATACCGGGCGCTGCACTGGGTATTCCTTCCCTTCCTCCTTTCTCTCAACGACCACTGCCACACTTACTGCTTTGGAATTCGCCGCGATATACAGAAGCATGGGCTCTTTTTCAGTCGGGGCGGCCAGGACCGGCGGGTTAACCAATTGGCGTTTCAGGGCTTCGAGCGCCTCGTCTGCCTCATTCGTCCAAACAAAACGATCGGATTTCCTTAATAACTGATAAAGAGGGACCGCCTTCTCACCCACGCGACTCACAAAACGACTTAGAGCCGCAATGCGACCCGCCAGTCGTTGAACTTGATTAACGTTCGCCGGCTTTCCAAGGGATGTAACTGCTTCGATCTTGTCCGGGTTAGCTTCAATGCCGCGCTCCGATACCAGGAAACCCAGCAATTTCCTTGCAGGCACACCAAAAACACACTTGGTGGGATTTAGCTTCATCTGATATACCAGTAGATTATTGAACATTTCCTTGAGATCCTCCAGTAACGTCTCCCCCTGGCGGGTTTTGATCACAATATCGTCGACATAGGCATGGACGTTGCGACCGATTTGGTTGCGGAGGCAATTCTGGATGCAGCGTTGATAAGTCGCCCCTGCACTCTTGAGTCCAAAGGGCATGGACAGATAACAGAAAGCCCCGAAGGGGGTTATAAAGGCTGTTTTCTCTTGATCCTCCACTGCCATCTTGATTTGGTGATATCCTGAGTAGGCGTCCAAAAAGCACAATCGTTCGCATCCCGCCACCGAGTCAGTGATCTGGTCGATGCGGGGAAGAGCGAAGGGATCTTTTGGACAAGCTCTGTTGAGGTCTGTGTAGTCAATACACATACGAACAGTACCATTCTTCTTGAGTACCAAAACCGGGTTAGCCAGCCATTTGGGGTGAAAAACTTCCACGATGAATCCGGTGGCTAAAAGATGGGCAACCTCTTCCCCAATCGCCTTGCGTCGCTCCTCGTTAAATCTTCGAAGGTACTTCTGGATGGGTTTGCTGTTTGGGTCAACATTAAGGTGGTGCTCAGCGAATTCTCTCAGCACACCAGGCATGTCAGAAGGTTTCCATGCGAAGATGTCCCGATTCTCACGGATGAATTCCATGAGCGCGCTTTCCTATTTGGGGTCCAGACCCGTCCCGATGGGGAACTGCTTGGATGAATCACCAGGCACGAAATCGATTGTCTTAGTGTCGTCCGTTGGCTTGAACTTGAGGGGTGACTCAGAATATGTAGTCGGCTTCTTTAGGGGTGACATGTCCGCCGGGTCAACATTGGCCCGATGGTGTTTGAGCTCTTCCGCGGCATAGGCGACTTCCGCATAAGCCGCGTTCCCTTCTTCACATTCCTTTGCAATCCTTCTATCTCCATCAACCGTGATGGGTCCTTTGGGACCAGGCATTTTGAGCTTGAGGTAAACATAGCACGGGCGAGCCATAAAGCGGGCGTAAGCCGGCCGCCCAAACAGCGCATGGTAGGGGCTTTTCAATTTGACCACCTCGAAGATCAGTGACTCCGACCTGTAATTTCGCGCAGTTCCAAACGCCACTGTGAGCCTGACCCGGCCTATGGGATAGGCCGACTTGCCTGGGACGATTCCGTGGAAAACCGTGGTTGAAGGCATCAGTTCTTTTTCCAATAGGTTCATCCTTTGGAAAGTGTCAAAATATAAGATATTGATGCTGCTGCCACCATCCATTAGCACTTTTGATAGGGTGTAACACCCAACTTGGGGAGCCACGACCAACGCCAGATCGCCTGGGTTGTCAACTCTTGGCGGGTGATCCTCCCTGCTCCATGTTATGGTTTGCTCAGACCAATGGAGGTATCTGGGAAGCGCCGGTTCAGATACACTGTACGTCCGGTGACTCACCTTCTTATCGCGCCTGCAAGCATTGGTGGTGAAAACATGATACTGCCCATTACTTAACTGTTTGGGGTTGCTCCGGAAGCCCCCATTATCGTCCTGACCCTGCGGAGCCCCCTGTGGGGGTGGCTGCTGAAAGGCTCCTGGCGGGTTATACCGCCGCTAGTGGTGCACTGGGTATTGGCCGCCGCCTGGCTGTGGGCCTCCCTGAGCCCCCTATTCGGGAAAGCCGCCGAAAGGGTTCTGTCATTGGTTGGGTGCGGCCAATTGCTCCTGGCGCTAGTCCGGGTCATCGTTTTGACTCTTCTTGATCGCCTCCGCCCGAAACTCCCGCATTACGAAGCAGTTTTCCCAGGAGTGAGTCGTCGGACCGTCTGCCGTGGCATGGTGCGGGCAAGGGCCTTTGAGTAGCTCTTCATAGTTACGCGGCCTCTTCCCGCTAAACCCCCTGTTTTTCTTCTTGCCGTTGTTGGCGTTGGTATTGGCGACTAAGTCCGAGGGCTCTTCTTGCGGTCTTCGCTTGCCATTGGTCCCTTGATTGTGGCGGTTACGTCCCTGGAACCGGGTATGATTTTTGGATGACTCGCCTTTCTTGGGCGAATTAGCCTTACCGTCCTCACCAGGATCTTTGGTGTCATCAGCCTCGGCGTACCTAGTGAGGGTGTCCATCAGCTCTCCCATGTCTTGGACCTTTCGCTTGAGTCGCCCCAGTTTTTGCACCAAGGGTTCGTAATGGCAATTTTGCTCAAGGATCAGCACAGCTTGAGCCGCCATAATGCCATCTGACGAATGGATAATTTCTGCAACCCGTCGTGACCAATGGTGAGCCTACTCATCCGGGCGCTGAACACAGTGCTGTAGATCGACGATCGTCATCGGACGTTTGCAAGTTCCTCGGAAGTTTTTGATGAAACGCTCCTTTAACTCGGCCCAGGTCTGGATGGAGTTGGGAGGTATGTTTTTCAACCAAGTACGTGCTAACCCCTCGAGCATCATCGTGAAGTATCTGGCGCAAACCGCCTCGTTCACATCGAGCATGTCCATGGCGATTTCATAACTCTGGATCCACGATGCCAGCTCAAGGTCCGGGGTGTAATTAGTCACCTTTCTTGGTCCCTTAAAGTCTTTGGGCATCCTCTCGTTACGAAGGGCGAGGGCCAAGCATGGTACTCCTACTCGCCCTCCTCCCCCGACGAGGGGGGCCGGGGCGTTTTGGGTGTTCGGGAGATCCCGGCCCGGCGGGTTCTGTTCAGGCGGGTTGTCCTGTGTGACGTGTCGCGGCCCGTTGTTTACGGCGGGCTGGTCCTCTGGCCGGCTCCTGGTGTAACTTGCCTGGGGGTGGAATGCAACCTCTCGAGGCTATGTGAGAACTGGGCGTTTTGAACCACCGCCGTCTTTAACATCTCGATGGCGTTCCTTGCTTCTGTCTCGACAGGGGTGTTGCCGTGAATCGGAAGAGACTCCAGATGGCGAGTTGCGGCAAGAAAGTTGTCCACCGGGTTGGAAAAGTGGCCTTGAGGCGTCTGGAATCGGGGAATGCGATCCTCAAGTGGCTGAGCCGGCGGGTTAGGCGGGCGGCCCGGTCCTCCCCCTGGGGCAACTCCCGCCCCGGGGGTTCGTGGAGTGTCGAACAGGCGGGTCGGGTTGAGATCATGGGGCAGGCGGCCCTAGTGTCTCCGCTGATGGACGGCGTCAGATGCGCGCTGCTGTCTCTCGAGCCGCCAGTTGTCAGTGCTTAAACGCATCCTTTCGGCCGTAATTTGAGCTTGCCGAGTCTCGATCCTGGCGGACTCTATCTCGGCATCCTGATGAGCCTTTGCCACTGCCTCCCTGAGTTTCGCCAGCTCCGTGTTTATCTCCTCCTGGTTTTCTGGTGTGAGGGGAGTCGCCATCAGCCTTGTGATCTCCGCTGCTAAATCCACCAGGACCGCGACCGGGCTCCTGGACGTCTCGCCGGTTCCATCGCCTCCGGTAGGGTTTTGTGTGGGTTGAGTCGCCCCTGCCATATAGATGGCGATCTGGCGGCGGGTTCGGTCAAGGACTTCGGGGTCCATGGCCAGCGACAAGCCCCCAAGACAATCCCCATGCATAGACCAGATTGAATCTGAGTCACCCATGGATGATTCGTCATCAGAGTTGACCGGTGTAGTTTCCTGAGTCGCCGAGCACTCTGGCTCCTCCGATCCCTGCGTGAACCCCACAAAGACCAGGCGAGTCAAATTTGGCGTTATTACTAGGCGGACATACCTGGCCGGCTCGATGATGTCGGTGGAGGTGTCCGGCTAAGGCACGGATGATCCGATCATGCCGATGAAGATGTTGATCTTGCCGAAGGGGACCCTATAACCAGATTCAATCGAATCCGCTTCAGGTCCCCATCGCTGGTTGTCGATGTAGGTTTTCCCGCGGCGGCTCCGAGTCATGAGCCCCGTTGCGTAACTCCCAAACCCTGGTAGGGCTCCCTTTGAGAACTCATATCCACCGCGCGTAGTCCCCACGGTGGGCGCCAACTGTCGTGGTTTTGTCACGACAGATGTCCTCGTGAAAGGACTTAGTACTGGAGCCATCGCACCTTGCTAGCGACTCAAAGGGGTTAAGCGGGAGAGACACGACGATTTACCCAGGTTCGGCCCCTCGTGAGGAGGTAAAAGCCTACGTCCTGCTTTGGTTTGTATTGATGTGGTTTCGATTACAAGGAGGGCGTAACTCGCCGAACCTAGCACTCGATGATTTCTAACCTACCCTCTCCTCCCCCGGGACTCGCCTTTATATACAGGTCGAACCCCTAGGGTTTACAAGGGTACTTTCCTTCCTACAAATCGTGACCCCTGTGGTCTCTAAGTCATCGTCCTTCAAAGCTTGGAGACCTTCCAGAAATCATAAACCGTCATACGACCTTGATCCGGCCAGGACAAGGCCCAAATAATTGTTTGGGTGAATCGCCTGATTGGTAACCCGGCCCAACTAGGGCGGGTCATTAACAGGTAATATCCCCAACACGAAACACTTAGGTTGACTCGACGAGCTTAGCATGTACAGACGTGGCCTCGAATACGAGAGACCGAAAGGTCGAACATGAGTCGTATGGTTGAATACGATCAGCATGAAGTTGCTCACCATCGACGACTAGTCCGTCTCACGTGATGATCGGACACGGGTTAGTCGACATGGATCATGTATCACTTAGATGACTAGAGGGATGTCGATTTAAGTGGGAGTTCATACTTAATTTGATTTGATGAACTTAATTATCCTTAACTTAGTCTAAAAGTTGTCTTTACAAATATTGTAGATCCAATGGCCAACGCACCTGTCAACCTCAATTTCAACGTGTTCCTAGAGAAAAACAAGCTGAAATATGATGGTAGCAACTATGCGGACTGGGTCCGCAACTTGAAGCTCATCCTCATTGCATCCAAGAAGGCTTATGTCCTTGATGCGCCGCTAGGTGAACCCCATGTTCCCGCGGCAGCCCAAGATGTTCAGAACGTCTGGCAAGCGTGGAGTGATGACTACTCTCTGGTTAGGTGTGGCATGCTATACAGTTTAGAACTGGGGCTCCAAAGACGTTTTCAGCAACACGGAGCATATGAGATGTTCCAAGAGCTGAAGCTAGTTTTACAAGATTATGCCCGGGTTGGGAGATATGAAGTCTCCGATAAGTTCTTTAGCTGCAATATGGAGGTGAACAGTTCTGTTAGTGATCATATTCTCAGAATGTCTGGGTTGCACGGTCATCTGACTCATCTTGGAGTCGAACTTCCGAATGATGTTGTAATTGATAGAATCCTCCAGTCTCTCCCAAGGGTTTTGTGCTGAACTACAACATTCAAGGGATGGAGATGACCATTCCCGAGTTGTACTCGATGCTGAAATCTGCAGAAGTAGAAGTCAAGAAAGAGCATCAAGTGTTGATGGTCAATAAGACCACCAGTTTCAAGAAAGGCAAGGGTAAGAAGAACTTCAAGAAAGACGGCAAAGCCGTTGCCGCGCCCGGTAAGCGAGATGCCGGGAAGAAGAAAAAGAATGGACCCAAGCCTGAGACTGAGTGCTTCTATTGCAAGGGAAAAGGTCACTGGAAGCGGAAGTGCCCCAAGTACTTAGCGGATAAGAAGGCCGGCAATGTTAGAGGTATATATGATATACATGTTATTGATGTGTTCCTTACCAACGCTCGTAGTAGCTCCTGGGTATTTGATACCGGTGATGTTGCTCACATTTGCAACTCAAAACAGGGACTACAGAATAAACGGAGGCTGGCCAAGGACGAGGTGACGATGCGCGCCGGGAATGGCTCCAAGGTCGATGTGATCGCCGTCGGCACGCTGCCTCTACATCTACCTTCGGGATTAGTTTTAAACCTTAATAATTGTTATTTAGTTCCATCTTTGAGCATGAACATTGTATCGGGGTCTTGCTTAATGTGAGACGGCTGCTCATTTAAGTCAGAGAATAATGGCTGTTCTATTTATGTGAGTGATATGTTTTATGGTCATGCTCCGCTGGTGAATGGTTTATTCTTGATGAATCTCGATTGTGATGTTGCACATATTCATAGTGTGAATACCAAAAGATGTAAAGTTGATAATGATAGTCCCACATACTTGTGGCACTGCCGCCTTGGTCATATCGGTGTTAAGCGCATGAAGAAACTCCATACTAATGGACTGTTAGAGTCTCTTGACTTTAAATCATTTGACACATGTGAGCCGTGCCTCATGGGCAAGATACTAAGACTCCATTCTCAGGAATAATGGAGAGAGCAACCGACTTATTGGAAATAATACATTCTGATGTGTGTGGTCCAATGAACATTGAAGCTCGCGGTGGCTATCGTTATGTTCTCACTCTCACCGATGATTTGAGTAGGTATGGGTGTATCTATTTGATGGAGCACAAATCTGAAACGTTTGAAAAGTTCAAGGAATTTTAGAGTGAGGTTGAGAATCAACGTGACAGAAAAATAAAGTGTCTATGATCTGATCGTGGAGGAGAATATCTGAGTCACAAGTTTGGCACACACCTAAGGAAATGTGGAATTGTTTCACAACTGATGCCGCCTGGCACACCGCAACGTAACGGAGTGTCTCAACGTTGTAATCGCACTTTATTAGATATGGTACGATCTATGATGTCTCTTACCGACTTACCGCTACCATTTTGGGGATACGCATTGGAAACTGCAGCATTCACTTTAAATAGGGCACCGTCTAAATCCGTTGAGGCGACACCGTATGAATTATGGTTTGTGAAGAAACCTAAGCTGTCGTTTCTAAAAGTTTGGGGCTGCGATGCTTATGTGAAGAAACTTCAACCAGAGAAGGTCGAACCCAAAGCGGAGAAATGCGTATTCATAGGATACCCTAAGGAAACTATTGGGTATACCTTCTATCTTAGATCCGAAGGTAAAATCTTTGTTGCCAAGAACGGATCCTTTCTAGAGAAAGAGTTTCTCTTGAAATAAGTAGGCGGGTGGAAAGTAGAAATTGATGAGGTAATTATACCCCGTCTCGAACCGGAGAGTAGTACAACACGGGAAAATGTTCCTGTGGCGCCTACACCAACTGAAGAAGAAGTTAATGATAATGATCATGAAGCTTCGGATCAAGTTGCTACTGAACCACGAAGGTCCACAAGGGTACGTTCCGCACCAGAGTGGTACGGCAACCCTGTGATGGAAATCATGTTGTTAGACAACGGTGAACCTTCGAACTATGAAGAAGCAATGGCGGGCCCGGATTCCAACAAATGGCTTGAGGCCATGAAATCCGAGATAGGATTCATGTATGAGAACAAAGTATGGACTTTGGTGGACTTGCTCGATGATTGGCGAGCCATAGAAAATAAATGGATATTCAAGAAAAAGACTGACGCAAACGGTAATGTGACCGTTTATAAAGCTCGACTTGTCGCAAAGGGTTTTCGACAAATTCAAGGAGTTGACTACGATGAGACTTTCTCTCCCGTAGCGAAGCTGAAGTCAGTCCAAATCATGTTAGCAATTGCCGCTTTTCATGATTATGAAATTTGGCAAATGGACGTCAAAACAGCGTTCCTTAATGGGTATCTTAAGGAAGAGTTGTATATGATGCAACTAGAAGGTTTTGTCGATCCTAAGAGTGCTAACAAGGTATGCAAGCTCCAACGCTCCATCTATGGGCTGGTGCAAGCATCTTGGAGTTGGAACATTCGCTTTAATGAGGTGATTAAAGCGTTTGGGTTCATATTGGTTTATGGAGAAGCCTGTCTGTACAAGAAAGTGAGTGGGAGCTCTATAGCTTTTGTCATACTATATGTGGATAACATATTATTGATGGGAAATAATATAGAGTTATTGGAGAGCATAAAGGCCTACTTGAACAAGAGTTTTTCAATGAAGGACCTTGGAGAAGCTGCATACATATTAGGCATCAAGATCTATAGAGATAGATCGAGACGCCTCATAGGTCTTTCACAAAGTACATACCTTGACAAGATATTCAAGAAGTTCAATATGCAAAACTCGAAGAAGGGGTTCTTGCTAGTTTTGCAAGGTAAGAGATTGAGTAAGACTCAGTCACCGACCACGACAACAGATAGAGAGAAGATGAGTACTATCCCCTACGGTTCAGCCGTGGGCTCTCTAATGTATGCCATGCTGTGTACCAGACCTGATATAAACCTTATCATAAGTTTTGTAGCGAGGTACCAAAGTGATCCCGATATGGAATACTGGACAACGGTCAAGAATATCCTCAAGTATCTGAAAAGGACTAAGGAGATGTTTCTCGTTTATGGAGGTGACAAAGAGCTCGTCGTAAAGGGTTACGCCGATGCTAGCTTCAACACAGATCCGGATTACTCTAAGTCACAAACCGGATACGTGTATGTTTTGAATGGTGGGGCAGTGAGCTGGTGCAGCAGCAATCAAGACATCATGGCAACATCTACATGTGAAGCGGAGTACATAACTGCTTTGGAAGCGGCTCATGAAGGGATCTGGCTGAAGGATTTCATCACCGACCTTGGAGTGGTTCCAAGCGCGTCAGGTCCTATGACACTCTTTTGTGATAACACTGGAGCCATTGCCATAGGCAAGGAGCCCAAATTTCACGGGAAGACCAAGCACATCCAACGCCACTACAACTCCATCCAGGACCAGGTACAGAGAGGAGTCATAGATATTTGTAAAGTACACACGGATCTGAATATTGCAGACCCGTTGACTAAACCTCTTCCACGAGCAGAACATGATCAACACCACAATGCTATGGGTGTTCGATTCATCACAATGTAACTAGATTATTGACTCTAGTGCAAGTGGGAGACTGTTGGAAATATGCTGTAGAGACAATAATAAAATGGTTATTATCATATTTCCTTGTTGATGATAATCGTCTATTGTTCATGCTATAATTGTATTAACAGGAAACAGTTATACATGTGTGAATAAATAGATCACAATGTGTCCCTAGCAAGCCTCTAGTTGGCTAGCTCATTGATCAATAGATGATCATGGTTTCTTGATCATGGACATTGGATGTCATTGATAACGGGATCACATCATTAGGAGAATGATGTGATGGACAAGACCCAATCCTAAGCATAGCACTAGATCGTGTTGTTCGTATGCTAAAGCTTTTCTAATGTCAAGTGTCTTTTGCTTCGACCGTGAGATTGTGCAACTCCCGGACACCGCAGGACTGCTTTGGGTGTATCAAACATCACAACGTAACTGGGTGAATATAAAGGTGCATTACAGGTATCTCCGAAAGTAACTGTTGGGTTGGCACGAATCGAGATCGGGATTTGTCACTCCGTGTGACGGAGAGGAATCTCTGGGCCCACTCGGTAGAACATCGTCATAATGAGCTCAATGTGACTAAGGAGTTAGTCACAGGATGATGTGCTACAGAATGAGTAAAGAGACTTACCGGTAACGAGATTGAACAAGGTATAGGTATACCGACGATCGAATCTCGGGCAAGTTCTATACCGATAGACAAAGGGAATTGTATACAGGATTGATTGAATCCTTGACATCGTCGTTCATCCGATGAGATCATCGTGGAACATGTGGGAGCCACCATGGGTATCCAGATCCCATTGATGGTTATTTGCCGGAGAGGTGTCTCGGTCATGTCTGCATGCCTCCCGAACCCGCAGGGTCTACACACTTAAGGTTCGATGACGCTAGGGTTATAGAGAATTGTTATACGAGGTTACCGAAGGTTGTTCGGAGTCCCGGATGAGATCCCGGACGTCATGAGGACCTCCAAAATGGTCCGGAGGTAAAGATTGATATATAGGATGGATGGGTTTGGACGCCGGAAATGTTTCGGGCACCACCGGCAACATGCCGGGACCACTGGAAGGGTTCCAGAGGCCCACCGGGAGGGGCCACCAGCCCCGGAAGGCTACATGGGCCAAGTATGAGAGGGAACCAGCCCCTGGGTGGGCTGGTGCACCCCCCACACCTAGCCCAAGTCGCCAAGAGAGGGAAAGGGGAGAAACCCTAAGTCAGGTGGGCCTTAGGCCCACCAGGGGGTGCGCCACCCCCTCCTTCCCTCCCGGCCGCCGCCCTGGCCTCCCATCTAGGGATGCCGCACCCCTTAGGGGTGGGAACCCTAAGGGGGGCGCCACCCTCCCCTTCCCCCTATATATAGTGGGTTTTTTGGCCATTGGAGACACGCAATTTCATCTCTCTCTCGGCTCACCCTGCTTCTCTTCTTCCTCGTCTCCCACGGTGCTTGGCGAAGCCCTGCCGGGAGACCTCGTCGCTCCATCGCCACCACGCCGTCGTGCTGCCGGAGCTCTTCCCCAACCTCTCCCTCCTCCTTGCTGGATCGAGGTGCGGGAGACGTCACCGGGCTGCACGTGTGTTGAACGCGGAGGTGTCGTGGTTGGGCACTAGATCAGAATCACACCGCGATCTGAATCGCAGCGAGTACGACTCCATCAACCGCGTTCTAGCAATGCTTCCGCTTGGAGATCTTCAAAGGTATGAAGGTGCTCTCACCCCTCTCTCGTTGCTGGTCTCTCCATAGGAAGATCTGAATGTGGCGTAGGAAAATTTTGAATTTTTGCTACGTTACCCAACAGATAGTTCAATGCGTCTTGCTTTACGACTTAGAATTGAGGCTCCTAAACGTTTTCAACATCACGGAACATATGGGATGTTGAGAGGTATGAGACGTGCGACAAGATTCTTTGGCTACAAAGTAAAGGAGAAAAGCTCAATAGTTGAGCATGTGCTCAGATTGTCTGGGTGGGTGCTACAATCACTTGAATCGAGTGGGAGTTATTCTTCCAGATGAGATAGTGATTGAAATAGTTCTCCAAAGTCACCGCCACCAGGCTACTGAGCTTCATGATGAACTATAGCATACCAGGGATGGAGAAGATGATCCATGAGCTATTCGTGATGTTTAACACTGCGATGGTAGAAATCAAGAAGGAGCATCAAGGGTTGATGGTTAGTAAAACCACTAGTTTCAAGAAGGGCAAGTGAAAGAAGGGAAACTTCATGAATGACAAGTCAGTTGTCACTCCAATGAAGAAACCCAAGGTTGAACACAAACCCGAGACTAAGTGCTTCTATGACGAGGGGAATGATTATTGAGGCGGAACTGCCCTAGACACTTGGTAGATAAGAAGGCTCGCAACGTCAACATAAGTATATTAGATATACGTATTATTGATGTGTACTTTGCTAGTACTCCTAGTAGCACATGGGTATTAGATACTGGTTCAGTTGCTAAATGTTAGTAACTCGAAATAAAAGCTACTGAATAGACGGAGACTAGCTAAAGGCGAAGTGATGATGTGTGTTGGAAGTGTTTCCAAGGTTGATGTGATCACCATCGCACACTCCCTCTACCTTCGGGATTAGTGTCAAACCTAAATGTTGTTTTGTGTTTGTGTTGAGCATGAACATGATTGGATCGTGTTTATTGCAATACGATTATTCATTTAAAGAGAACAATGGTTACTCTGTTTACTTGAATAATACCTTCAATGGTCATGCACCTAATATGGATGGTTTATTGAATCTCGATCGTAGTGATACACATGTTCATAATATTGATGCCAAAAGATACAAAATAGTAATGATAGTACCACTTACTTGTGGCACTGCCGCTTAACTCATATTGGTATAAAACACATGAAGAAGCTCCATGCTGATGGATCTTTGGACTCACTCGTTTTTGAATCATTTGAGACATGTGAACCATGCCTTTTGGTGTAAACACATGAAGAAAATCCATGCACATGGATCTTTTGGACTCGCTTGATTTTGAATCACTTGAGACATGCAAATCATGCCACATGGACAAGATGACTGAAGGCCTCGTTTTCCAGTGAGATGAAAGGAGCAAGTGACTTACTGGAAATAATACATTTTGATGTATGCAGTCCAATGAGTGCTGAGACGCGCAATGGATATCGTTGTGTTCTTACTTCACTGATGGTTTGAGTAGATATAGGTGTATTTGCTTCATGAATCACATGTCTGAAATATTGAAAAGTTCAAGCAATTTCAGAGTGAAGTTGAAGATCATCGTGACAAGAGGATAATATGTCTACATTGTGATCGTGGAGGTGAATATCTGAGTTGCGAGTTTGGTATACATTTAAGACAATGTGGGAATTGTTTCACAACTCATGCCACGTGGAACACCATAGTGTGATGGTGTGTCCGAACATAGTAGTCGTGCTCTATTGGATATGGTGCGTACTATGATGTCTTTTATCAAATTACCACTATCGTTTTGGGGTTATGGATTAGAGACAACCACATTCACTTTATATAGGGCACCATTTAATCCCGTAGAGATGACATCGTATGAACTATGGTTTAGAGAAACCTAAGTTTTCGTGTCTTAAAGTTTGGGGCTAGGATGCTTATGTCAAAAGGCTTTAGCCTGATAAGCTCGAACCCAAGGCGGATAATGCATTTTCATAGGATACCCAAACAGCTGGGCATACCTCCTATCTCAGATCCAAAAGCAAAGTATTTGTTGATGAAAAACGGGTCCTTTCTTGAGAAAGAGTTTCTCACGAAAGAATTTAGTGGGAGGATGGTGGAACTTGATGAGGTTGTTGAACTGTCACTTCAAACAGAGTGTAGGAGGGCGCAGGAAGTTGTTCCTGTGGAGCCTACACCAAATTGAAGAGGAAGCCAATGATGATGATCATGAAGCTTTAGATCAAGTTACTACCGAACCTCATAGGTCGACAAGGACACGTACTCCTCCAGAGTGGTACGGTGATTCTGTCTTGCAGGTCATGTTGTTGGACAACAATGAACCTACGAACTATGGAGAAGTGATGGTGTGTCCGAATTCCGACAAATGGCTGGTGGCCATGAAATCCGAGATAGGATCCATGTATGAAAACAAAGTGTTGACTATGGAAGAACTACTTGATGGTCATAAGGCTGTCAGGTACAAGTGGATCTTTAAAAGGAAGACATACGATGATGGTAAATATCACCATTTAGAAAGCTCGATTTGTCACAAAGAGGTTTCCAACAAGTTCAAGGAGTTGACTACGATGGGACTTTCTCACCCATAGCGATGCTAAAATCTGTTGGAATTATGTTAGTAGTTGCTGCATTTTTCAATTATGAAATCTTGCAGATGGATGTGGGAACATTGCCTCCTCGACGGTTTCCTTGAGGAAAGGTTGTATGTGATACAACCAGAAGATTTTGTCGATCCTAAGGATGTTGGCTAGTATGCAAGCTCCAGCGATCCTTCTATGGACTGGGGCAATCATCTCGGAGTTGGAATATACACTTTGATGAGATGATCAAAGATTTTGGGTTTATACAAAGTTTATGAGAAACTTGTATTTCCAAGAAAGTGAGTGGGAGCACAATAGGATTTCTGATAAGCATATGTAGTTTCCATATTATTGACTAGAAATAATGTAGAATTTCTAGAAAGCATATAGGGTTGTTTGAAAGGTGTTTTTCAGAGGAAAACCTGGAATAAGCTACTTGAACATTGATCATCAAGATCTATGGAGATAAATCAAGACGCTTGATAAAACTTTTGACAAGTTTTTGAAGGAGTTCAAAATAGATCGATCAAAGAAAGAGTTATTGGCTGTGTTGTAAGGTGTGAATTTGAGTAAGACTCAAAACTCGACCACAACAGAAGAAAGAGAAAGGACGAAGGTCGTCCTTTATGCCTTAGTCGTAGGCTCTATAGTATCCCATGCCGTGTACCGCACCTGATGTGTGCCTTTCCATGAGTTAGTCAAGGGGTATAAGAGTGATCCAGGAATGGATCACTGGACAACGGTCAAATTTTCCCTTAGTAACTTGATGACTAAGGAAATGTTTCTCTATTATGGAGGTGATAAAAGAATTCGTCGTAAAGGGTTACGTTGATGAAAGCTTTGACACCAATTTGGATGACTCTGAGTAGCAGACCAGATTCATATAATGGAGCAGTCCTTTGGAATAGTTCCAAATGGAGCGTGGTAGAAACATATACAATATGAAATAGAGATTTGTAAAGCACACATGGATCTGAAAGGTTCGGATCGATTGACTAAAACCTCTCTCACAAGCAAAACATGATAAACCCGAGAACTCATTGGGTGTGAATCGCATAGTTATGTGAACTAGATTATTAACTCTAGTGCAAGTGGGCGACTGTTGGAGATATGCCCTAGAGGCAATAATAAATTAGTTATTATTATATTTCCTTGTTCAGGATAATTGTTTATTATCCATGCCATAATTGTATTGATTGGAAACTCCAATACATGTGTGGATACATAGACAACACACTGTCCCTAATGAGCCTTTAAGGACTAGCTCATTGATCAAAGATGGTCAAGGTTTCCTGACCATAGACATGAGTTGTCATTTGATAACGGGATCACATCATTAGGAGAATGATTTGATGGACAAGACCCAAACTATGAACGTAGCATGTGATCATGTGAGTTTATTGCTACTGTTTTCTTCATGTCAAAGTATTTATTTCTATGACCATGAGATCATGCAATTCCCGGACATAGGAGGAATGGCTTGTGTGTATCAAATGTCACAACATAACTGGGTGACTCTAAAGGTGCTCTACAGGTATCTCCGGAGGTGTCTGTTGGGTTGGCATGAATCGAGACTCGAATTTGTCACTCCATATGACATAGAGGCATCTATGGGCCCACTCGGTAATACAACATCACGGTGAGCTTGCAAACAGTATGACTAAAGGGTTAGTCACGACATCTTGTATTACGGAACGAGTAAAGAGACTTGTCGGTAACGAGATTGAACTAGGTATAGAGATACCGACGATTGAATCTCGGGCAAGTAAACATACCGATGGACAAAGGGAACAGTATACGGGATTGACTGAATCCTTGACATCGTGGTTCGATCGATAAATATCTTCATAATATATGTAGGAGCCAATATGGGCATCCAGGTCCCGCTATTGGTTATTGACCGGAGAGTGTGTGATGTCAAGTCTGCATAGTTCTCGAACCCGCATGGCGTGCACACTTAAGGTTCAGTGACGATTTGGTATTAATAACTTATGTGTGGTGAACACCAAAAGTTGTTCGGAGTCCCACATGAGATCCTGGACGTCACGAGGAGGTCCAGAATGGTCCGTAGGTAAAGATTTATATATGGGAAGTCATATTCACGGTTTCGGAAAATGTTTAGGATTTTTCGGTATGGTACCAGGAAGGTTCTAGAAGGTTCCAGGGTGGGGCCCACCAGCATGGGGACCCACATGGACGTGGGTAGTGGGGAAATTCCCCACACACCTGGTCTAGGCGCATCAAGACCCCCCTTAAAAGGAATAGGATGTTATCCGGAAAGGATAAGATCGAGATCCCTAAAGAAGGGGGGATAGTGATGAGTGGGGAAGGAAATGAGGGATTTGCTTCCTCCCCCTTGACCAACGACCCTAGGGGCTTGGAGGGCAAGCCACCAGCCCCTCCCACGCCTATATGAAGGTGGGGAGGCGCAAGGGGGATGGGGACTCCCCAACGGCGCAGCCGTGTCTCTCCCATAGTTCAACTTTCTCCATTAGATCTATTTCGGTAGTGCTTGGAGAAGCCCTGCCGGGACAACTCCACCATCGTTGTCGCCATGCCATCGTGCTGACGGAGAACTCACCTACCTCTCCACCCTCGCTTGCTAGATCAGGGAGGTGGAGAACATCATCGAGCTGTACGTGTGCTGAACGCGGAGGTGCCGTCCGTTCGGCAGTAGATCAGGATGGATCATGATGTGATCACGGGACGGATCGTGATGAGATTGCGTGACATATCATGATTGGATCGCGAAGACGTACGACTACATCAACCGCATTATATACGCTTCTGCTTAGCGATCTAGAAGGTTACGTCGATGCACTCTGCCCTCTCGTAGATGTTAGTCTCCATAGATTGATCTTGGTGACCGTAGGAAATTTTTTGTTTCCCATGCGACGTTCCCCAACATTGACTAGATAAGAAGAACTCTTCTTTCGAAGATCATTATTGATTGCTTTTAGAAACTCATGCTCTTTCTCTAAATCTAGCTTCTCGAAGCGTAGCTTCTCATGAGTTCTTGAAAGCTCTCTATGATCTTCTAGAGTAAATTCATGGGCTAACTTAGGAGTGTTTAATTCTTTAGTTAGACGCCCGATCTCCTTATTATCATCATCATCACACGACTTATCTTGACTAGCACGATTATCATCAAGTTCATTTTCATTTTTATCACTAGTCTTATCAAAGAGCGAGTCATCTTCTCCTAACAAGTCACCCTCATCACTATAAAAGTCAAAGTACTCGGGTGTGATACCTTGGGGCCTTTAACCATGAAGCAACTTGCAATCCCTTGATTTGGTGAATCAAATATGTCAGAGGAGTCAGAGGATACGAGTGCAAGACCGGTAACACCTTCATCTTGACTATAATTAGATTTGGAATCGTAGCTTCTCTCGGATTGGTTGTCAGACTCGGAGCGGGATAGCCATTCACCAACATGAGCTTGATGTCTTCTTCTTGAGTGGCTCTTGGTGTACTTGTACTTCTTCTCCGATTCCTTGCTACTCGGGGAGTGTCTTTGATCATAGGGATCTTCTCTACTCCTTCTCTCTCTGCAAGGTAACTCTTCTCTTGAGCTTAGTCTTCTAGGTGACTCTTCTCTTCATTTGTGGGGAGCCGATCACTCATTGGAATAGTGTACCGGCTTTCCACAATTGTAGCAGTTTCTGTCACGACTAGATGAAAGCTTCTCTTCATATCTTGAGCTGGAGCTTCCCTCTTTTCCTCTACTCTTGTAGAACTTGTTGATTTTTTTGACCATGAGGCTTACCTCTTCATTGGTAACAAGGTTGTCATTTGAAGTAGTGGGAGCATCACTTGAAGCTTTGTAAGCACCGCTTGACTTGTTGTGCAACTCATCTTTGTCAATGAGTGACATTTCTTGAGCGGCAATCCTTCCAATGAGTTCTGTTAGCTTGATATCCTTGTAGTTTGGCATCATTTGGATCAATGTGCACATGGTGTCGTACTTTCTATCCAAGGTTCTAACTATCTTCTTGATTATGAATTTCTCGGCCATCTCTTCGCTTCCTAAGCCGGCGATCTCATTTGTGATGAGAGCTAGCCTAGAGTACATCTCACGGACTCCTTCATCATCCTTCATCTTGAACTCGTCAAGATGACTTTGGAGCACATTTCAACTTAGATCCCCTGACAGATTTTTTACCTTTGTGCATATCAATCAAAGTATCCCAAATTTCATTTGCATTCTCAAGATGGCTGATTTTGTTGAATCTTTGGGGAACACGGAGTTGAATAGAATGTCACATGCTTGAGCGTTGTATTGCAACATCTTCAATTCTCCCGTTGTCGCATCGCGATACAGTTCCCTTCCATCACTGAAGAAATCGCCTTGCACACCAACACGAACAACAGCCCAAACGGAGGGTTATGATGAAGAATATGCATTTTCATCTTATGATTCAAACTAGCAAAGTTTGTACCATCAAAATATGGACCTCTATGGTGGTAATTTCCCTCGTTATACGCCATACTCTCTTAGGTTGTGAAACCAATGCAATGGAGACCAAAGCTCTAATACCACTTCTAGGATCAAAAGTATGTCTAGAGGGGGGGTGTTGATTAGACTACTTGAGAAAATAAAAAATTAGCCTTTTTCCAATTTTAGTTGTCGACTAGTTTTAGCATTTTGTGTCTATTCAAGTACCTTACACATGCATATCTAAGAGTAGCAGCGGAAAGTAAAGACATGCAAGTGTAAGTAGAGGGAAGAGAAAGTAAGATCAAACGCAAAGGTTGACACGACGATTTTGGCGTCGTTACAATAGGTGGTGCTATCGTATGTCCATGTTAGTGGAGACTTTAACCCACGGAGGGCTCCACCTGCAAGGGTTCCACGAAGAAGCAGTCTTGTCTATTCCACCATGGCTTATGTCCACACGGGGCTAGCCTCACTCATGGTGGATCTTGACGAAGTAGGCGATCTCCCTGCCCTTACAAACTTCTTGGTTCAACTCCATAACACGAAGTAGGTGGCTCCCAAGCGACACCTAACCAATCTAGGAGGAACCACCCTTAAAAAGGTAATAGATGTGGTAGAACGATGAACTCCTTGCTCTTATGCTTCAAAAGATAGTCTCCTCAACACGCAATCACTCTCTCATAGCTTTGGCATGGGTAGAAGAGATTGATTGGGTGGAAAGCAATTTCGGGAGGCTAGAGATCAAGTTTCTAGTGGATGGATTGGAATCTCTTGATCTGAACACATGAGTAGCTGGATCTCTCTCAGAAATAAGGATATGGCAAGTGCGTGTGTGTGTTCTGAGTGCTTCCCCTACGAATGAGAGGTGGTGGAGGGGTATATGTAGGCAACTCCAATAATCCAACCGTTACAACATTAGTGCCCAACTAGGTGACACCGACATGAATCTTGGTGGAACCGAGTTTCACTAAATGCGGCAACTTTTGTATTCTCGGCGAGACCGATATGATAATCTCGATGGTACCGATATGGTGACCTAGGGCTGTTTCCAAATCTCGGTGAGACCGATTTCAAAACTCCAAAATTCTGATTCTTGAAATTGAGAGACGAGAAAGTTGGTCAGTGACTTTCGGTGCCACCAAAGTGAAAGTTGGTGGTACAAAGATATTAGCGTTTGGCACCGATTTTTTATGTATAGGCTTTGGATAGAGATTTTATGAGAGAAATGCTGAGTATGTTTGGTGGCTATCTCTAAGCACTTGAGCAACCAATTCATCATAAATACCTAACCCCCTTTTAATAGTATTGGCTTTCCTATGGACTCAAAAGTGATTTATCACAAATATAAAACATAGAGTCCTCTTGCTTGATGCTTGGACAATCCTATTCCTTTCCTTGCACCAAGGGGTTTCTCCTCACAATCCTTTAGACAATGCATCTTTGAACTTTTCTGAAATATACTTGGATAGAATCATTAGTTCAATGATGCGTATGTTGTTATTAATTATGAAAACCACCTTATAGAGCAACTGTGCTTTCAAATATACATCAAGCTGGGATTTCCACCATGTTTACTAATTATTATTGTGAGAGTGGAGTGCCTAAGAAGTTTGGACTTCCATGTATACCCATGATACATTGCTCCATTAAACGAAGTTATGTTAAAGCTGTGTTATGTGTCCAGGAGCCGATGTTAGTGTTATGCTTTTTTCTTTACGTAAAAGTCTTGATTTGAAAATCTTACACCTACTGAAATATCTTTGCAAATGGCTAATAAATCCATATCTATACCTATTGGAATTTGTGAGGATGTTCGTGTTGTGGTTGTAAATGTTACTATCTTAACTGGCTTTGTTATTGTCGAGATGCGCGAGGACGAGAATATGTCAATTATCCTTGGTAGACGCTTTTCGAATACTGTAGGGGATGTCATTGATTGCACAAAAGCAAGGTTACTTTTCATGCCAATGGTAAACAACATACATTGCACTTTTTGAAGAAACGAGTTTGGTGAATAATATCAATTCCATTGAGCAAATTGCTACAATTACTATTAGGGAGTTTAAGTTTCCTCTTCCTAGTGTCAAGAAGAAACATGAGATTCTTATTGTTGGGGATATGCACATTTTCATTGAGGTAACCTAGTATTATACAAAGATTTTTAGATTTCATGTTACTCAAAAATAGTTTATTAATAAGACTTGATCAACCATATTAATGGATTCTTTTTGAGGGGCATGTGGTCGATGAATTTAGTAAGCACAACCTTTTGTAACCTTAGTTCGCTGTTTGCTATTTGTAGTTTAATAAAGTAAAATGCCATGATTATCTTGTTTTCTGAATTTTCTGCGCAATGAAAAATGGCCCAAAAATAAAAGTTCTCATAATGTCGTATAACTTTTACATGATTTTTTCTAGAATATTTAAAAAAAATCTGGAGTTGAACACACCCGAGGGGGGTGCACATGTTGCTCACGAGGCAACAGGGCGCACCCACCCCGTGGGCGCATGAGGATGCCTTGTGGGTCCCACATGACCCCACTCACTTAGTTCTTCAACACACACCATCCCTTACCTCTAGGAAAAAGTCTTGTTTGCTCTCTATCTCTCGTGTTCTTTATCCCAAACCCAAATTTTTTGATCACTTTGCTCAGAGCTCCGTTTGTGAAACTGTTTTGAGGGATTGCTCCTTGGTATGTGACTCCTCCCCTGCTCCAATTAGATTTTTCTTTAGTATATTATATTGTGCATAACATTCTGCTCTTAGTGCTACTCTAAACGATCTTGCATGTTGAATTCTTTCAGTTCCAAGTAATTTGAATGCTTGATATAGCCTCAAGACATCCATATGAGCAGTTGCTATCAATCTTACAAAGTTTTATTCACTTAATTTTGTGGTTCACATTTTTTAGAAATTTGTTCCTAGGAAAACTAACTTCTCCAAGAAAGGTTCTTCGAGCCGGACTGCCGAGGGAATCATCGGGGGTGCCCAGGACCATGACATTAACATCATGCGTATGACACAGGTTGGACCTTGCGAGTGGCCACGTAATGCCTTCTTGATCGAAGCCGGATTTCACCAAGAGTTCATGCAATTCATTGCAAATGCCGGGATGACCAACTTCCTCGCAAATGAGTGTGATCAGTACCACATGCTTACAAATTATTTTGTGCAGAATTTCCATTTCTTACATAGGCTCGATATTCCCATTGTACACTTTGATTTATATGATGAACATTATGAGATACCACTTACCGAGTTCTCTTAGATATGTTTGATTCCCTCTGAGGGGAATCAAGAGAGCCTAGACGGAGGAGTTTGAGGACTTCCTCCTTACTTTAATTGTAGGGGTGTGCCGAAAGCTAGAGCTACGAGTTGGCATTTTCCTCCTATGCACCACTTTGCTTTATTCATAGGCGAATGTTTGCCTAATAGGGAGGAAGGTGGCATGCTTAGTGCCCCTCACCGTGCCATTCTATGATGTGCACTTTTCAATGATAACACTTATATCTTAGGAGCTATTATCGCACGCCGCCTTCACACTAACATGACAAGGAGTAAGGTTCATGGTGGTATTTATGCTAGTCGCTAGGCGAGACGTTTTAATGTTAATGTATGCCACAATGATTACTTGCTACCTAAGGTTTATCTGGATCACCAAGCTATGATAGAGAACCGTTTTATTGATGAACCTTAACCTCCTCACCACATTCACTATAACTTGCTATCATCGAGAAGACTTGCGATGTTATCCTGTTGCTTGAACCTTCTTTGTTTGACTCTCATGCCACACGCGCGGATATGTCATCATGCCATCGGACATCATCGCCTACCGGAATGAGTTGGCCACGGTAGAGAATGAGGCACATGCTTGGGGTGCTCAAGTGCCTCCTCCTAACCACTTCCTTGCAGGACCCGATGGCTACTACAAATGGTGATTACCAAGCCATGCTAAAGCCTGTTGGGGGAGTACATATTTCTCGCCGACATTACATTCATGTTCACACATTTCATTCCAATTGTCGTTGTTCATCCTTTTTCATTGTATATCCATGCTTAGTTTAGTTTTATTTCCGCCTTTCCTTTGCGTGTTTGAAAAACTTTTAGAAAATCCAAATTTTCTCGCTTCATTTTGGTTTTTCTTTCTTTGTTTCTCTAGTTTGTAGTATTAAAAGAGAAAACCCATAAAGATTTTTAGTTTCCTCTTTTTGCTTGTTGATACTTTTGACCTGCATTGGGTTTTTCGTGAGGAGGAACAGGTAATCACAACACAATGTGGGTAAGTATTTCCCTTGATTAAGAAATCAAGGTTTATCAAACCAATAGGAATATCAATCCTCAACCATCTTCGGTGGTTGCACACAAAAGAGCAAACAACTTGCATCCAACGCGGGCAAGAGGGTTATCAATCCCCTTGATCTCATTATGTGCAAGCAAATTAGGTGTCTAAATAATTGTAGTTAATTGTAACTAGCAAAATAAAATAAAAGATGAATAACAATAATGAGGAAATTATAAGTTTTCTGAATATATAAGTGAATAGACCCGGGGGCCATAATGTTCTTGTCACATCCCTAGCTTTGTTATGCACTAGGGTTATATTTGTGATTGCATCATGTTTAAAATTTTCTTTAAACCAGAAATGGGGATTACAAACCCTAGAACTATTTGAATTCAAATAGGTTCACCTAAAATGATTTTCAATGAACAAGAATGGCTCTCTAAAAATGTTCATCATCCCTGGAAAAATGTGGAAACATCAACCAGTGGTGAAGAATATTTTTTCATGTCATTTTTGTTTTATGAATTAAACAAATAAGTAATTGAATTGTAGTGATAAAATACTAGAAATAAATTATAGCTCCAATAAATTTGAAACCTCGCCAGGGACTTTGGAATAATTCATTTAGCACCGAGAAAAAGTTTAAGATTTTTACAAAATGATCTAGTGCCTAAACTAAATTAAATTAAACTAGAAAAATTAGAAAACATAATTAAATAAAGAAAGGAAGAAACCCTTACCTGGCGTCCCATTTGGCCGGCCCAACCCACTAGGGCAGGAGGGCCTTCTTCCTCCATGCGCTAGTCGAACTGGGCGCATGCCCGATGGGCGCGCACGACCGTGCTGCCACTCAACCTGCGTGCGTGCTTCCCCATGCCACGTCGACGTCGTGGATGACCACCCCGATGACGTCCTGATCGAGCCGGCCTCTCCATTTCCCTCGCCCTCTCTCGCCCTCCTCTGGCTCGCTCTCTATGTATCGCCACCAAGCTCGCGCCCCGTAGAACCGCGACCATTAACCCTCCTTCGCCTCTTGGCCGAGTCTAGAAGAGACACCGCCTCGTCTCCATCCTCCCCGTCGAAGAACGCTAGCGAGGGGGCCGTGCAGCATCGCCATCAAGCACATCATCGCCTCGGCCGCCGTGGGTCGTCACCAGCGATTCGCGTGCTCCAAGTCCTATCCGACCTCGACGCTCTGCTTCCTGAATCGTTGTGAGGCCCGGTTCTTTTCCCCCTAGCCCGGTCGTCAGTCCCCTCTCCTAACGCCGCTAGCCGCCAGAACAGAGAAGTGCTCGCCGCGAGCCATGGCATAGCCGTGGCCACACCCGCTGCCGCTTGCTTGCGAGCATGTCAATGTGCTCCACACCTCTCGAGGAGGTCGTAGCCCCCTCCAGTTCCTTCCCCCGCGTCCCCTAGGAACGAGATCCACCTAGGCCAAGGTCCGGCCGCCGCCTTCGGTGTTTCTGCTGCCAGCTCCGGCCACCCCATAACCCCCCGAGACCCCCTTTAGATGCGGCCGAGCACGGGGTCCGCCCTGGTGGTCTCTGCTGCCGCTTACGTTGTCTATAGCGTGGACACCTTCATGCCCGTGGGTCTCCGGCGACGAGCACCGCCGCCTGTGTCACTAGCCGGTGGGGCCATGTCGTCAAGAGATTAGGTTAATGCAAATCACCCAGTTAATTAGTCCCTGGCCCACTGACATATGTGCCTGACAATGTTATTTGATAATTAGGTTTAATTAAAATTCCATTAGCAAGCTATGTCGATGACACGTGGGGCCCAGCCATGAGGTTTGACCTAGGTTGGCACTTTGACTGCTGACGTCATGCTGCGTAGCCTGCGCAATAATTCAAATTCTAGATTTTAAATATATCCAAATCATTTATTGATTATAGAAATTATTAAAAAAAATCAAAAATCAAATAAAATAGTTTGTAAGTGAGATGAAAATAAATTATGTATGAAAAATGATCAGAAAAATCCAAAGAATCCATTTGATCATTTTCATGCGTGATAGAGCAAACTAAATATGAGTATTTGGACATTTTGTTCAACTGCAATATTTAACGGAGTTTGAATTTGAACCTTGGGTTCAAACCTACTTCATTTAAATTTGTTGCTAGATGCATTAGCCCAAACCATATCATATTGTCATGTCATATTCATGGAGTATATAACAAAAAACTACCATATTACATGCGTTAACCATAAAACTACCACTTTCTTTAATCTTTCAAAAATCTACCATAAAATTGGTTCGTTGTTCCGAAAAACTACCATGTCGCATTGATGACTATGTTAATTGACTTTAAACATTATTATGACAGCTGAGGTCCACTTGTTAGGTTGATTGTTAGGTTTGACCATTAGGTTGACCATTGATAGGTTATGACAGGTGGGCCAAAATATTTTTCGAATTACAATTGGGTCCGTGAAAAATATATAAAAAAAGCAATTGTGTTCGTGAAAAAAAATGCAACCGGGTCCTCGTCGGCGAGCTTGTCGCCGGAGACGGGTCGTGCGTCGTGGTGGACAGCCCCAGACTTGGTTGCGTCGGTCGTAGTGGTTGCTGCTGCGTGCTACGTGCCCGCCGCCACCGTTGCAACCCACCGCTACCGCTGCTTGATGCTGCTATCTACTGCCACAGCAACCCGTCGCTTTCGTTGCCACTGCGTGCTACCGCTACTGCTGCGCTGCAGGCCATCGCTACTGCTACTGCTGCGTGCCGTCGGTCGCCGCCTCTGCTCCTTCCCGCTGTTGCTACAAGCCGCCAGTCGCCGCCGTTGCGGCTGCGTGCCGTCGGTCGCCGCCTCTGCTCCTTCTCGCTGCTGCTGCAAGCCGCCGACCGCCGCCGTTGTGGCTGTGTGCCGCCGCTGCGTTGTAGGATCGAAAGTATGTCTACAGGGGGGATTAGACTACTTGACCAATAAAAACTTAGCCTTTATCCAATTTTAGTTGTGGACAAGTTTTAGCAATTATGGAAAGTCAAGTACACCCTACACATGCACATCTAAGAATATAACAGCGGAATGTAAAACATGCAAGTGTAAAGTAAAGGGAGTGGGGTTGGAAGATCAAACGCAAGAGGTTGACATGACAATTCTTAGCATGGTTCCGATATGTGGCACTATTGTACGTCCATGTTAGTGGAGACTTCAACCCATGGAGGGTAACAACTGCGAGATTCCATGAAGGGATCCACCCACAAGGGGTCCACGAAGAAGCGACGTTGTCTATTCCACCACGCTTTCGTCCCCGAAGGACTAGCCTCACTCACGGTAGATCTTCATGAAGTAGGGGATCTCCTTGCCCTTACAAACATCTTGGTTCAACTCCACAACACGAAGTAGGAGGCTCCAAAGCGACACCTAACCAATCCAGGAGGCACCACCCTCTGAAAGGTAATAGATGTGGTACAACGATGAACTCCTTGCTCTTGTGCTTCGAAAGATAGTCTCCTCAACACTCATTCACTCTCTCACAGAATAGGCATGGGTAGCACAGATGGATTTGGTGGAAAGCAACTTGGGGAGGCTAGAGATCAAGTTTCAAATGGATGGATTGGAATATCTTGATAACAACACATGAGTAGGTGGCTCTCTTTCAGAAAATGGTTCTGGCAATGAAGTGTATGTTCTGAGTGCTTCCTCTACGAATGAGAGGTAGGTGGAGGGGTATATATAGGCAGTACCCAAAATCCAACCGTTACACCTGAAGTGACCAACTCGGTGACATCGAAGTCATAAACTCGGTGGTACCGACTTGCACAAAAGGCAACAACTTTTGAATCTCGGTGAGAGTACACAATTCGGTAGAACCGAAAAGATGGCTAATGGTCAGATGGGCCAACTCGGTGACACCGACACCCAAATTTGGAAATTCCAATTTTGTGTACCTAGGCAACAGAAAGTTGGTCACCTGAACTCGGTAGCACCCATGCAGAATCGGTTGTACCGAAATGGTAGGTTTGGCTAGGGTTCTGTGTGGGTTGAAAATCGGTAGGGCGAATCTGAAAACTTGGTGGTACCGATTTTGGATTTGTGGCTCTGGACAGAATTCTTATGTGGGAAAATGACTGAGTATTTTTGGTGGCTATCTCTGAGCACTTGAGCAACCAGTTCATTTTAATACCTCAGCCCCTTTTAATAGTATTGGCTTTCCTATGGACTCCAAAGTGATTTCTCACAAATATAAAACAAAGAGTCTTCTTGCTTGAAGCTTGAGCCAATCTTATTCCTTTCTTGCATCAAGGGTCATCTCCACATAAACCTTTAGCCAATGCATCTTTTGAACTTTTCTGAAATATACTAGGATAAGATCATTAGTCCAATGATGCATATGTTGTCATCAATTATCAAACCCACCTTAGGGAGCAACTGTGCTTTAAATCTCCCTTTTTTGGTAATTGATGACAACATATAGATCAAATCTTCGACAAAAGATATAATCAATGATTAGCATCGATGCTTTGAGAAGTATGTGAAAAGCAAGAGATCCCCCTAAATTTATGCATTATTTATAATTTGTGTTTGAATGCAAATGCACAATCGATTAGGATCATGCGTCACACTTCTATGTCACACACATCTTGGTGGTGCACATACATGATATGAATGGATAGCAATGCACATTGCACCAAAAGAATAAGTGAATGATCATCATATGAATAGCTCAAAGATAATAATGTAGTAGCATCAACAAAGCAAAGCTTATGAACAAAAATAGGTAATTGGATAGAGTCATCCAATGAGATAAAGTTTTGTAAAAACCAAACGAGAGCAAATAAAGTCAAAAGCTCTCTCACACTTGAAGCCCTATTATCTATATATTTCTCCCCCTTTGGCAACAAGATACCAAAAGGTTCAAAAGTATAGAGCTAATTGTCTATCTGGGCCCTATCTCGTGCGGCAGTCGATGATGGAGTAGATAGAAGAGCGTAGGCGAAGGCTTCGGCAGAATGTTCTGGAGCTGGAGGAGTCGATACTGGAGGTGCTAGAGCTGGGGCTGAAGCTGAAGGTGTAGATGAGTGAGCTGATGAAGTTGGTGTTGCTTCCAACACTGGTACATCTGCTGACCGGGGCTTGGTATTGAACTGAGTGGTAGTGCAAGGAGGCGACTCTTCATCATCACTAGTTGAATTGGGTCTCCTCACACCATCAACTTCATGCTTGAGCTGATCAACACTAGCCGATATCTTTGTCACTTTAATGTCCAAATCATGGAATTTAGTTTCCACGATCCTCCCTAAGCTCCTTTGGTTGAGCATAATCTCCGATATGTTCTTCTCCATACCTTGGATAGAGATCACTAGAAATGCCATTTGCCCAGCTTGAGTTCTGAGCTGTGGAACTGGTGGTGGCACATTCCTAGTAGCCTCTACTGATGCTGCCTCTGCTGCCTCTCTAGCTGCAGCTGTGCTGGAATCATTGTCATCTATCACAACCACATTATCTTAAAATTCAGTCTAAAGGGGTAAATGGGGACGATCAAGCAGATATGCATGCTTGCCAAGTTTGGTATTGATAATCATCTGAATGTATGGGGCATATCCACAAGATCTCTTTTGATCTGCAGCAGTCCTCCTAATAGTCTCTACTATCAAATCCATCACCTTAAAGCGAGTGTGGGTGTCTAGATGGTGCATCATGTTAATGGAATAGACTCTAATAATCTTATCATCACCTGACTTAGGCATCAAGGTGTGTCTCATAATGGTATTGGCAGTGGGTATTCCTGCTTGCAAGAAATAGACACAGCCAAGCTTGTGAGTTGCCAAGAACTTGTGAGGAATTGGCTTATACATATTAGTCATGGAGTTGTGCTTCATCTTCATCTCAGAGTAAACATCCAAATCATCTTGTTTCTGCTATGGGGAACCAATGATAGTGTCCCACACATCAATTGTGGCTTCATACTTGTGACCGTGAGTCACCCACATAGTAGAGCCATCACTATAGAAATGAACAGTTGAATATAATTGCATGACGAGTTCATCATTCCACGGGGTCATCTCTCTCCCAACAAATTCTTTGATATCCACTGAACTAAAATTGTCTTGCACATGGGGAAAGAAATTTTAATTTGCTTTGATGTAAGCCCAGTCAACATAACTCACGTCACTAACAACTGGACTTTTGTCAAACGAAACAGTCTCATAAAAATCTTGTTGTTCCTTAGTGTGGAATCTAGGATCAACATCAGTCCTTTTTGTGACAACATATGGATCAATTGATCTCCACTTCCTCATCCCTGCATCTTTTCTCTTCTTCATGTCCTCTGCTACCGGGTGAGTAGCATTATGAAGTGGCAAATGAGGTGTGAGCTTCATGAGAATGGGTGCATCCTCATCTTCCTCTGCAACAAAGGCAGTGGAAGCAAGGCCTTTCTCCTTGGTAGCTGCAGGTATGTCCTTTGTAGTCCTCTTGGGAGCTACAACCTTCTTTGCCTTAGAAGGAGGCTTAGGAGCACATTTCCTGGGCATGGCATCAGCCATGAGCTTCTTCTTCTTCTGAGGAGGGGCTTCAGCTGGGATCTCTTCTTCTTCACCAGTAGCATCTGGGTCCTCGTACATTGAAGTTCGTCTCCCAATAACATGAATCACCATCTTCCTCGCTCTCTTCACACCAGCCTTCTTAGGAGGATTGTCAAGGGAAAGTGTCATCCCTTGCCTTGCATACTCAGGGGCTCCAAGATCAACAGGCTTTGCATACTCTTTCCTGACAGTCTTCTTGGCATGAGCCTTGTCCTTCTGTTTTTGAGGAACAAAAAATTCCTATGGCACGAAGTCAGAATCTTCTTCATCAGAATTAAGCTTCTTTCTTGACCTCGTAGCTGCCTTAGGCAAGCCATGTGAGCTGGGGGTACATGGGTCAGAAGGTGTCCTCTCAGGAATTGTGCCTGAATCCATCCCAACACTATCCTCAGTGAAATTGTTTTGGCTATCTTCAGAACCTGGCATCTTGATAGTCAAAGCAGACTAGCAACCAATAGACCAACAGACAAGCAGCCCTGTGAAATCTATATAGAAGAGTAGAAGGATTGAGCATCACAAAACACAGAAGGTTTTCAAAAAATTTGAATTCAGAAACTTAGGGTATGATCTTCTGTAAAATGGAAATCGGTAGCACTTGGTTGGGCCTTTCGGAGTCACCGAGATCAATTATTCGCATAACAGAGACTTGGCAATCTTTTCGGTGTCACCGGAAAGAACTACTCGGTCTCACCGAGATGTTTCCCAGGAACCCTAAAAGAGAAATCGGTGGAACCGATTCACCAACTCGGTATCACCGAGATGCATGCTGTGAGGATCGCATCCAAAATTTCATCATTCTCTATGCTACGGAATCTTCTCGTGGAGAGGAGGGTTTGCACATGGTGGATTATGGATAAAAATTTCTAATGCCCATGAATTGGAACAATGAAGCGCAAGTGAAAAACGGAGCGATACCCTAGCTTGGTGATGGTCAGGCTACAACAGCGACGGCGGTGAAGAATCCATTGATGGTGGCAAATCCCAATGGCGGAGGTGCTCGGGGATGCAAAGGCAATGACGAGGGGTCCAGGTGCGGCATATTAGGGTTTGGGGTCGAGGCGTTTGAAGAGGTATTTTCAAAATGCTAAGTCTGCTAGACTTTATACCCGTCACTGTCAGTGTAACCGATATTATGATTATGGTGTCACCGAGTTCCTCTACTACCAGTTGACATGGAAATTCAATGTAACCGAGATGGTGATATCAGTGGTACTGGGATGGAAAACCCTGATCAACTTTCGGAATTCGGTGGAACCGAGTTTGTGGGGTTGGTTTCACCGAGGTTCTCAAAGGGGTTTCAAAATGCAACCCTTGTCGATACAGTATTCCGAGTGCTCCTTCACACAGAGGGATCGACAAGTGCTTGTTCAAGTTTTGTGATGAAGCATGAATATAACTTGAGACGAGAAAGCATATATGCTAGAGGAGGGTCCTAGGCATTCTTGTCCATCCAATTGGCCAAAGATAAATGAAAAAGAAAAATAACAATTATTCGATGTCCTCGAATAGGCAAAATATGCACACCAACATGCTCACACAATAAGATGATGGGCAAAACAAAGTGAACATGCACAAACATCCTAGCATCTACCAAGCACTTTGGCAATGACGAAGTAATCTATATATGAGTATATTGACATAGGAGCCAAGTAAAAATACTTTATCATCGATTAATCAAAATTGGGGTTGCCACTTTTACGTAAAGCATTAATGTGTTCATATCCTTAGGAGATGCTTATACTCAATATTTAGAGTAAAGCTCCTCCTTGATATGACATCCCCCTAAGAGGGATAAACAAACCTTGGGTTTTGTCGTAGAAGACCTCAAGTAGGTGAAGTAGTGGTGGATGCTCAATGTTGATGAAGACCATCTTGAGTAGGGAGCAATCCTTGTTGTTTCTTACTCTTCTCACCTACATGGGTTAGTCCCAAAGCACAAGGAACATATGCAAGAATACCTATGGACATGGAGTGCAGCACATGTGGGATGATGTCCAATGATACACTAATTACCTTGTCCCTTGCTTACCTTTGAGGGAAAGTGTGACTCCTTGAACTAATGCATATGGCTGAGGTTGACTGCATATAGTTCTTGCCAAAATGAATAAGAGTGAATTTCATTAGTGAAGTCACCCCTCAAGAACTTTCATATTCTTCGTCTTGGGGAACCACATCAACTTGATGGGAATCCTTATAGTTGTGGTAGCACTAGATGAGGTAGTGCTAGTAGTGTCCTTGGGAATCCACTCAACCTTGGCTTGGGGCTCTTCGTAAAATGAGTCAATGTCCTCTTGAAGCTTTCCCTTGCCCTTGTGGTCTTGTGGTAGAAGGCCATCTTGTGAGCTTGTTCCCTTGGGAGGAGTAGGATCATACTTCTCCTCTTAAGGAACAAATTAGGAATGGGATATGGACCTTCTGCCAAAATATCTCCATTAACGTTGAAGTAGCCAACACCTTGTTTCTACCGATGTCCTCCTTGCTTGCGCACAATTTCCTCAAATTGCTTACTTACGGCAAGACTCTTGAAGACACCTCTCTCTATAATCCCTTTCAATAAGTCATTTTCTTGCTCAAGTGTAACTTGGTTAATATTATAATTAGTGGAATCAAGAGAGATACTAGCAAGAACATCATCAAATTTAACTTTAGCATTGTTGTTACTTGATGAAGAAACTTTCTTGCTTTTGTCACTAGTGTTCTTAGGTTTAACTTGTGGAACAAAAGTAGACAAGAGTATACATTTGGCTAGATAAGAAGAATTCTTCTTTCGAAGATCATCATTGATTGCTTTTAGGAACTCATGCTCCTTCTCCAAGTTGAGCTTCTTGAAGCATAACTTCTCATGAGTTCTTGAAAGCTCTTTGTGATCTTCTAGAGTAGTTTCATGAGCTAACTTAAGAGTCTATAATTCTTTAGTTAGTCGTTCAATCTCTTTCTTATCATCGTCATTCAATTTCTCTTGACTAGCATGAAAATTAGAAAGTTCATTTTCGGCATTATCACTAGTCTTATCAAGAAGCAAGTCATCTTCTCCTAACAAGTCATCCTCATCACTATCAAAATCAAGATATTTGGGTGATACCGTGTGGCCTTTAGCCATGAAGTAGTTTTGAACCCCTCATTTGGTGTGTCAAATAAGTCATAGGAGTTGGACGAAACGAGTGCAATGCCGGCAACACCTTCATCTTGACTATAGTCGGAGTCGGAGTGGTAGCTTCTCTCGGATTGGTTGTCAGACTCGAAGATAGAAACCCATTCACCAACATGAGATTGATGTCTCTTCTAGAGCTGCTCTTGGTGTATTTGTCCTTCTTTGCTGATTCCTTGCCTCTCCGTGAGTGTCTTCATTCATAACGATCTTCTCTACCCATTCTCTCTCTGCGAGGTGAATCATCTCTTGAGGTTCGTCTTTGAGGTGAATCTTCTCTTCATTTGTAGGGAGCTGAGCACTCATTGGAGAAATGTCCGGGCTTACCACAGTTGTAGCAGTTTCGGTCACGACTAGACGAACGCTTCTCATCCTGTCTTGAGCTTGAGCTTTTCTCTTTGCCTCTACTCTTGTAGGACTTGTTCAATTTTTTGACCATGAGGCTTATCTCTTCATTGGTAACCATGTTGTCCTTTTAAGTAGCGGGAGCATCACTTGAAGCTTTGTAAGCACCGCTTGACTTGTTCTGCAACTCATCTTTGTCCCTGAGTGACATCTCATGAGCAACAATCCTAAAAATGACTTCTGTTGGCTTGAGATCTTTGTAGTTTGGCATCATTTGGATCAATGCGCACACGGTTTCATACTTTCCATCTAGAGCTCTAAGTATCTTCTTGATGATGAATTTGTTGGTCATCTCTTCGCTTCCTAAGCCGGCAATATCATTATTGGAAATATGCCCTGAAGGCAATAATAAAGTAATTATTATATTTCCTTGTTCAAGATAATTGTTTATTATCCATGCTAGAATTGTATTGATTAGAAACTCAAATACATGTGTCGATACATAGACAACACACTATCCGTAGTAAGCCTCTAATCTACTAGCTCATTGATCAAAGATGGTGAAGGTTTCCTGACAATAGACATGAGTTGTTATTTTATAATAGGATCACAACATTGGGATAAGGATGTGATGGAAAAAAACCCAAACTATAAACGTAGCATATGATCGTGTCAGTTTACTGCTACTGTTTTATGCATGTCAAGTATTTGTTCCTATGACCATGCAATCATTTGAAACTTGATATGTAGCCTCCCCAAGTTGCTTTCCACCAAATCAATCTCTCCAACCCATGCCTATTCTGTGAGAGAGTAATTTTGTGTTGGGGAGACTATCTTTAGAAGCACAAGGGCAAGGAGTTCATTGTTCTACCACACCTATTACCTTTTGGAGGGTGGTGCCTCCTAGATTGGTTAGGTACCGCTTGGGAGCCTCCTACTTTGTGTTGTGGAGTTGAACCAAGATGTTTGTAAGGGCAAGGAGATCGCCTACTTTATTAAGATCTACCATGAGTAAGGCTAGTCCTTCGTGGGCGGAAGCCGTGGTGGAATAGACAAGGCCGCTTCTTCGTGGACCCCTTGTGGGTGGAGCCCTCCGTGGACTCGCGCAGCCGTTACCCTCCATAGGTTGAAGTCTCCACTAACATATACGTACGATAGCACCACCTATCAGAACCATGCCAAAAATCGCCGTGTCAACCTCATGAGTTTGATCTCCCTAGCTTACTCCTTTACTATACACTTGCATGTTTCAAATTCCACATCTATACCCTTAGAACTGCATTAGTAGGGTGTACTAGACTTGCCATAACTGCCAAAACTTCCCCTCAACTAAAATTGGGAAAAGGCTAAATTTTTATCTTGTCAAGTAGGCTAATCCCCCCTCTAGACATACTTCCGATCCTACAAGTGGTATCAGAGCTTTGCTCTGCATTGCATTGGTTTCACAACCTAGGAGAGTATGGCGTCTAGTGAGGGAAATTATCATCGTAGAGGTCCATACTTCGATGGCACTAATTTCGCTAGTTGGAAGCATAAGATGAAAATGCATATTCTTGGTGTTAATCCTCACGCATGGGCTGTTATTCGTGTTGGTGTGTAAGGTAATTTCTTTGGAGAAGGGCATGAACCGGATCGTGATGCGACAACCGATGAACTGAAGATGTTGCAACTCAATGCACAAGCCCGCGTCATCATCTTCAACTGTCTATGCCCCGAAGAATTCAACAAAATCAGTTGCCATGAGAATGCAAAAGAAATTTGGGATACTTTGATCGATATGCATGAAGGTACTGATTCTGTCAAAGAATCTAAGTTGGATGTGCTTCGAAGTCAGCTTGACAAGTTCAAGAGAAGGATGGTGAAGTAGTCGCTGAAATGTACTCTAGGCTAGCTCTCATCACCAATGAGATTGATGGCTTAGGAAGTGAAGAGATGACCGACAAATTCATCATCAACAAGATACTAAGAGCTCTTGATGGAAAGTATGACACCTTGTGCACATTGATCCAAATGATGCCAAACTACAAAGATCTCAAGCTAACTAAAGTCATTGGTAGGATTGTTTATCATGAGATGTCACTCAAGTACAAAGATGAGCTGCACAACAAGTCAAGCGATGATTACAAAGCTTTGTGTGATGCTCCCACTACTTCAAAGGACAATATTGTCACTGATGAAGAGATAAGCCTCATGGTTAGAAAATTCAACAAGTTCTACAAGATTAGAGGAAAAGAGAGAAGCTCAAGCTGAAGACATGATGAGAAGCGTTCGTCCAGTCGTGACCAAAACTGCTACAACTGTGGGAATCCTGGACGCTACTCCAATGAGTGCTCCTCTCCCTACAAACAAAGAGAAGAGTCACCTCGAAGACGAAGCTCAAGGGATGAGTCACCTCGCAGGGAGAGAAGGACTAGAGAAGATCGTTATGAACGAAGACACTCACGGAGAGGCAAGGAATCAGAGAAGAAGGACAAATACACCAAGAGCAGCTTGAGAAGAAGACATCAAGATCATGTTGGTGAATGGTTTTCTGTCTCCGAGTGTGACAACCAATCCGAGAGAAGCTACCACCCCAACTCCGACTATAGTCAAGATGAAGGTGTTGCCCGCATTGCACTTGTTTCCTTCAACTCCTATGACCTATTTGATTCACCAAATGAGGGGTTCAGAAACTGCTTCATGGCTAAAGTCCCCATGGTATCACACCCCGAGTATCTTGATTTTAATAGTGATGAGGATGACGTATTAGGAGAAGATGACTCACTTCTTGATAAAACTAGTGATTGCACTGTAAATGAACTTGCTAATCATGCTAGTCAAGAGAAATTGAGTGATGATGATAAGAAACAGATTGAACAACCAACTCAAGAATTAAATACTCTTAAGTTAGCTCATTAAACTACTTAGAAGATCATAGAGAGCTTGCAAGAACTCATGAGAAGCTACGCTTTGAGAAGCTCAATTTGGAGCAAGAGCATGAGTTCCTAAAAGCGATGAATGATGATCTTCAAAAGAAGAGTTCTTATTATCTAGCCAAACGATTACTCTTGTCTACTTTTGTTCTACAAGTTAAACCTAAGAACACTAGTAACAAAGGCAAGAAAGTTTCTTCATCGAGTAACAACAATGCCAAAGCTAAATTTGATGATGTTGTTGCTAGTAGCTCTCTTGATTCCACTAATGATTCTCTTAGCCAAGTTACACTTGAGCAAGAAAACGATTTATTGAAAGGGATTATAGAGAGAGGTGTCTTCAAGAGTTTTTCCGGAAGTACGCAATTTGAGGAAATTGTGCGCAAGCAAGGAGGACATCGAAAGAAACAAGGTGTTGGCTACTTCAACGTCAACGAAGGTGATTGGGATGAAGGTACATATCCCATTACTATGTTTGTTCCTCAAGAGGAGAAGTATGGTCCTACTCCTCCCAAAGGAACAAGCTCACAAGATGGCCTTCTACCACAAGACCACAAGGGAAAGGGAAAGCTTCAAGAGGACATTGACCTATTTGAAGAGGAACCTGATACGTCTCCGTCGTATCTACTTTTCCGAATTCTTTTGCCCTTGTTTTGGACTCTAATTTGCATGGTTTGAATGGAAATAACCCAGACTAACGCAGTTTTCAGCATAATTGCCATGGTTTTGTTTTTGTGCAGAAATAAAAGTTCTTGGAATGACCTAAAAATTTACGGAGAATTTTTCTGGAATTAATGAAAAATACCTATGCAAAGATCCACCGGAGGAGGTGAGCTAGTGGGCCACAAGCCCAGGGGGCCCGGCCACCCCCCCTGATCGTGCCGTGAGGGCTTGTGGGGCCCATGAGGCTCCACGGCCTCCAACATCAGCTCAATATATTCTGTTTCGCTCGGAAAAAATCAAGGAGAAGGGTTCATCGTGTTTTACGATACGGAGGTGCCGCCGCCTGCTGTTCTTCATCTGGAGGGCAGATCTGGAGTCCGTTCTGGGCTCCAGAGAGGGAAAATTGTTGCCATCGTCATCATCAACCGTCCTCCATCGCCAATTCCATGATGCTCTTCACCGTTCGTGAGTAATCTCATCGTAGGCTTGCTGGACGGTGATGATTTGGATGAGATCTATCATGTAATCGAGTTAGTTTTGACGGGGATTGATCCCTAGTATCCACTATGTTCTGAGATTGATGTTGCTACTACTTTGTCATGCTTAATGCTTGTCACTAGGGCCCGAGTGCCATGATTTCAGATCTGAACCTATTATGTTGTCGCCAATATATGTGTGTTTTAGATCCTATCTTGCAAGTTGTAGTCACATACTATGTGTTATGACCCGGCAACCCCGGAGTGACAATAGCTGGAACCACTCCCGGAGATGACCATAGTATGAGGAGTTCATGTATTCACCGAGTGTTAATGCATTGGTCCGGTTCTTTATTAAAAGGAGAACCTTAATATCCCGTAGTTTCCATTAGGACCCCGCTGCCACGGGAGGGATGGACAATAGATGTCATGCAAGTTCTTTTCCCTAATCACGTATGACTACATACGGAATACATGCCTACATTAGATTGACGAACGGGAGCTAGTTACTTATCTCTCCGTGTTATAGCTATTACATGATGAATCACATCCGGCATAATCATCCATCACCAATCCAATGCCTATGAGTCTTTTACTACTGGTCCTTGCTACGTTCCTTTGCTGCTACTGCTGTCACTACTGCTGCCGTTGCTTTGCTGCTACTGCTGTTACTTTGCTGCTACTGGTTACTGTTGCTACTGCTGCTATCACCGTACTTTGCTACTGATACTTTGCTGCAGACACTAAATCTTTCAGGTGTGGTTGAATTGACAACTCAACTGCTAATACTTGAGAATATTCTTTCGCTTCCCCTTGAGTCGAATCAATAAATTTGGGTTGAATACTCTACCCTCAAAAACTGTTGCGATCCCCTATACCCGAGGGTTATCAAGACAATTTTCTGGCTCCGTTGCCAAGGAGGCATCAAGTCAGGAATAGTTGTCCGTCAACAGGAATTTTCTGGCGCCGTTGTCGGGGAGGCACAACTATATTCTCCGAGTCACTTGGGATTGACGTCTGCTGGTCACTATGAGGAATTCGAAAGATCCAAGAACTGAAATCTTGCCCTCAACTGTGAGGACAGGTAAGGAACTGCCATCTAGCTTTGCACTTGATTCACATTCAATTATGAGTAAGTTTGCGACATCACCTCCTGCTAGAAATCTTGATATGTCGCCTGTGCTTGATGATGCTACTTCTGCTGCCCATGATGCTATGCCTGATACTGCTTTTCCTGATGATGCTATGCTTGATACTGCTTTGCCTGATGATGCTATGCCTGTTACTGCTTTGCCACTAGATGCATTCTTTGATGCACAAATTGCTAGAGTTGCTGCTAGATGTGATGATACTTCTGAAACTGTTGATACTATTGAAGTAGAACCTGCTACTATGCCTGAATTGCCTGTTATGCCTGAACGCTATGTTATGGAGGGAGAGATAGCCGAGGATTTTCTTGCATGTAAGGATAGCTATGATGTTGAGAAATTACTAGTCAAGTGGAAAGAAAAGTCTCTGAACGCTAGGATGAAATATGACCCGAAGTTTGCTACTTCGCCTATCTTTGTGACCGATAAGGATTATGAATTCTTTGTCGACCTGAGTTAATCACTATGGTCGAATCTGATCCTTTTCACGGTTATGAGTCTGAAACGGTTGTAGCCCATCTTACCAAACTGCACGATATAGCCACCCTATTCACTAGTGAGGAAAAGATCCGCCACTACTATATCCTCAAGCGGTTTCCTTTCTCGCTAAAGGACGATGCTAAGACCTGGTTCACTTCTCTTGATCCTGGTTGTGTGCATAGCCCCCAGGATATGGTCTACTACTTCTCTGAAAAATATTTCCCTGCCCATAAGAAGCAAGCTGCCTTGCAGGAAATATACAACTTTGCTCAAGCTGAAGAAGAGAGTCTCCCACAAGCTTGGGGGAGGCTCATCCAGCTACTGAATGCTTTGCCTGATCACCCTCTTGAGAAGAATGAAATAATTGATATCTTCTATAATGGACTTATCGATGCTTCCAAAGACCACCTAGATAGTTTTGTTGGTTGTGTTTTTAGGGCACGAACTGTAGAACATGCTGAGATTCTACTGAATAACATCTTGTGCAATGAGAATGCTTGGACTATTCCCGAACCACCTCTTAAGCCAACTCCGAAGAAAAGAGGTATTCTATTCCTCAGTCCTGAAGATATGCAAGAAGCCAAGAAATCTATGCGAGAGATATTAAATCTGAAGATGTTAAAAATCTACCACCTATCGAAGAGATCCATGGTCTTGATAACCCGATACAGGTAGTAGATGTAAATTCTCTGCGTAGGTTTGATGAAAGTGATATTCCTTTTGATAAACCTGCTAGCCTATGCCTAGATGAATTTGATAATTTTGTTGCCAAACAACAAAGTTTCAATGATTATGTTAGCAGACAATTGGAACAAAATGCTCGTATGGTTAGTCATTTAAGTGCTTGTGTGGACAGAAACGTCAATGATCTTAAGCTTCTGAGTAAACATGCCTCTGTGGTTACTACTGAGGTAGAACAAGTACTTAAAGCTCAGAATGACTTGCTCAATGAGTTGAATGACAATTCCGTTAGAGTCGTTACTAGAGGCGGTAGAATGACCGAGGAACCTTTGTATCGTGAGGGTCATCCAAAGAGAATTGAACAAGATTCTCAAGGACTTAGCACTAATGCACCTAGTCATCCTAGAAAGAAGAAGAAAGATGATAGGAACTTGTACGCTAGCAACCCAGATGCTGCTACACCTGAGAGTAAAAACGATGCCTCTGTTTCTGATGCTGAAACGCAATCTGGTGATGAACATGAGCCTAATGATGATATCAATAGTGATGTTCATGTTGATGCTCAACCTAGCAATGATAAGGATGTGGAGATTGAACCTGTTGATCTTGATAACCCACAGCCTAAGAATAGAAGATATGATAAGAATGACTTCACTGCTAGGAAGGACGGTAAAGAAAGGGAACCATGGGTCCAGAAACCCATGCCCTTTCCTCCCAAACCATCCAAGAAAAAGGATGATGAGGATTTTGAGCGATTTGTTGAAATGATCAGACCTGTCTTACTGCAAATGCGTTTGACAGCTATGCTCAAAATGTCTTTGTATGCTAAGTATATGAAGGATATTGTGACTAATAAGAGGAGGATACCTGAGTTTGAGATTTCTACCATGCTCGCTAATTATACCTTCAAGGGTGGAACTCCTAAGAAACTAGGTGATCCTGGTGTGCCCACTATACCTTGGTCCATTAAAGGTAACTACGTTAGAACTGCTTTATGCGACCTTGGAGCCGGTGTTAGTGTTATGCCTCTCTCTCTTTATCGTAGACTTGAACTGGATAAGTTGACACCCACTGAAATCTCTCTGCAAATGGCCGACAAATCAACTGCTTTCCCTATCGGCATTTGCGAGGATGTGCCTGTTGTTGTTGCCAATGTCACTATCTTAATAGACTTTGTTATCTTGGATATTCCCGAGGACGATGCCATGGCGGTCATCCTCGGAAGACCCCTTTTAAACACTTCAGGGGCTGTTGTAGATTGCAACAAAGGCAATGTCACTTTCCATGTCAATGGTAATGAGCATACGGTGCACTTCCCGAAGAAACAATATCAAGTACATTGCATCAATGCTATCGAAAAAACTTCATCGGTTCTTATTGGGAGCTTTGAATGCCCTATTCCTCGTGTCAAGATGAAGTATGATTTGCTTGTTGGGGAAATACACATCCCCATTGAGGTGACCTAGTGGCTATTCGAAAATTCTCCGTTCTCTTTTGCGATTCGAAAAAGTTTGTCAAAGAGACTTGATCAACCTCACTGACGGATTTCTTTCGATGACCATGAGATGGATGAATCAAGGAGTCACGAACCTCTATGCCAAGCTTTCACCTTTGGTTGCTTAGAAGAAAAATGATAGGTTTAGTTTAGTTTTCCCTGTTTTCTGTTTTAGCGTCCGGTAGAAAAGTACCCCGAAAATAAAAGTTCTCCGAACGTCCTTAAAATCAAGTATGATTTTTTCTGGAATTTTTGAAAAATTCAGAGACAAAGAGCTTGTCTGGGGGCTGCACCAGTGGGCCACAAGCCATTGGGGTGCGGTCACCCCCCTGGCCGCGCCACCCAGGCTTATGGGGCCCACAAGCGCCCCTCCACTCATTCTTGCTCTCATCTCGTTCTCCTACCTCCAGGAAAAAAATCATTTGGCAGCTCAAACCCGTGTTCTTGCTCCTCTTGCTGGGATTTTCGATCTCTTTGCTCAAAGCACCATTCTCCGAACTGTTTTGGGGAAATTACTCCTTGGTAAGTGACTCTTCCATTGGTCCAATTAGTTTTGCTTTAGTTCCTTATACTCTGTGTATTTTTGCTGCCTTGGTGACCATGTTCTTGAGCTTTGCATGCTGATTTTAGCTGGTCCCAAGTAGTTTTGATGCGTAATATGGCCTCTAGGCACTTGTGGGAGTAGTTGCTACTAGTGTAGTTGAGCCTTGTTCACTTTTCCTTTGGGTTAGTGAAAATTTCAGAAAAGGAAGATGTTCAGGAGAAACTATCATGGTGGTTCCTCAAGCAAGAGAGGTCCCCGTCTTGCGATTCGGCAGCCCGGTCCTTACCAACCAAGGGACGCGCAGGTACAACCATGTGAATGGCCTTCTGATGAATTTATGATTAAGGCAGGTTTCAAAGATGAGTTTGATGCACTTGTTCACAATGTCGGACTCGAAGAATTCATATCCGATAAATGTGAACAGTATGTTGCTCTCACTGCCTCCTTTGTTCGTAGATTCAAATTTTCAGTTGGCCGTGACACATCGGTACTGTTTGATCTCTATGAAAAATCGTATACCATGTATTTAGAGGATTTCAATAGAATTTGCAAGATACCTATTTGGGGTAGCCTCAATGATCCTCCTAAATCTTCAGTTAGAGATTTTTTCTCTGGTATTACTGTTGGAGAAACTAGAGACATTAGGCAAGCTACCGCTGTTACTTTGCTGCTACTGGTTACTGTTGCTACTGCTGCTATCACCCTACTTTGCTACTGATACTTTGCCACAGACACTAAATCTTTCAGGTGTGGTTGAAATGACAACTCAACTGCTAATACTTGAGAATATTCTTTTGCTTCCCCTTGAGTCGAATCAATAAATTTGGGTTGAATACTCTACCCTCGAAAACTGTTGCGATCCCCTATACCAGCGGGTTATCAAGACAATTTTCTGGCTCCGTTGTCGAGGAGGCATCAAGTCAGGAATAGTTGTCCGTCAACAGAACCCTAAGTCAAGGTCAAGTGGATTCCCAAGGACACCACTAGCACTACCTCATCTAGTGCTACGACAACTCCAAGGATACCCATCAAGTTGATGTGGATCCCCAAGAGGAAGAACTAGAAAGTTCTTGAGGGGTGATTCTGCCAATGAAATTCACTCTTATTCATTTTGGCAAGAACTATATGCAATCAATCTCAACCATATGCATTTGTTCAAGGAGTCACACATTCCCTCAAAGGTAAGCAAGGAACAAGGTAATTAATGTATCTTTGGACATCATCTCATATGTGCTTCACTCCATGTCCATAGATGTTCTTGCATATGTTCCTTGTGCTTTGGGACTAACCCATGTAGGTGAGAAGAGTAAGAGACAACAAGGATTGCTCCCAACTCAAGATGATCTTCATCAACATTGAGCATCCACCACTACTATACCTACTTGAAGTCTTCTAGACAAAACCCAAGGTTAGTTTATCCCTCTTAGGGGGGATGTCATATCGAGGAGGAGCTTTACTCTAAATCTTGAGTATACGCATCTCCTAAGGATATGAACACATTAATGCTTATGTAAATGTGGTAAACCCACTCGTGCTTAACGATGAGTATGACCTATGTAAAAGTGGTAAACCCACTTGTGGACTCTCGCAGTCGTTACCCTTCGTGGGTTGAAGTATCCACTAACATGGATGTATGATAGCGACCTATCGGAACCGTGCCAAAAATCGCCGTGTCAACCTCATGCGTTTGATCTCCCTACCTTACTCCTTTACTTTACACTTGCATGTTTTAAATTCCGGTGCTACATCCTTAGAACTACATGTGTAGGGTGTATTTGACTTGCAATAACTGCCAAAATCGGCCCTCAACTAAAATTGGGAAAAGGCTATATTTTTATCTTGTCAAGTAGTCTAATCCCGCCCCTCTAGACATACTTTCGATCCTACAAGTGGTCTGGATGACTACATAGTAGTTCAGTGTGCGATGTTGTATGACTTAGAATCGGTACTTCAAAGGTGTTTTGAACGTCAAAGAGCATATGAGATGTTCTCGGAATTGAAGTTTATCTTTGAGAAGAATGCCCGGATCGAGAGGTATGAGACTTCCAATAAGTTCTATGCTTGCAAGATGGAGGAGAACGGGTGTGTCAGTGAGCATGTACTCAGAATGTCTGGGTATGCCAACCATCTGACTGAGTTGGGAATTGTTCTCCCGCCAAAGGCGATCACTGACAGAGTTCTCCAATCACTCACACCTAGCTACAAAAGCTTTGTGTTGAACTACAACATGCAAGGGATGAATAAATCACTCGCCGAGCTGTTTGCGATGCTGAAAGTCGCTGAGTCAGAAATCCAGAAAGAACATCAAGTGTTGATGGTCAATAAGACCACTAGTTTCTAGAAAAATGGCATGGGCAAGAATTGTAACTTCAAGAAGAGTGTCAAAGCTGTTGCCCCTTCGTGAAGAAACCCAAGGTTGGGCCCAAGCCAATGACTGAGTGTTATCTGTTGGGGAACGGTGCATGGGAAACAAAAAATTTCCTACATGCAAACATGATCTATCCATGGTGATGACCATCTATGAGAGGAGAGATTGGTTCTACATACCTTTGTAGATCGCTAAGCGGAATTGTTCAAGATTGTGGTTGATGTAGCGTACGTCATCACAATCCAATCATGAACCGTCCCGCGATCTCCCGATCAAGTGCCGAACGGACGGCACCTCCGTGTTCAACACATGTACAGCTTGGTGACACCTTCACCTCCTCGATCCAGCGAGCGATGTTGAAGTAGTAGCCCGAGTCTTACGGCACCACGATGGCGTGGTGATGTGTTGGTGGTTACAGCTCAATAGGGCTTCGTCGTGGGGTTTTGGAGGAGAGAAACTACGAGGGAGAGGAGGAGCAGCGCCGCGACAAGATTGTCGTGTGGCTGCCCTCTCTGCACCTCTCTATATATATTGGGAAGGGAGAGGAGAGGGCTCCCAAGGGTTTCCCCCTAGGGTCCGGCGGACAAGGGAGTGGAGGGGTGGCTACTAGGGTTGGGTGGCCTCTCCCATTTGGGTGCCTTGCCACCCAAGTTGGGCTGGCGGCGCCCCAAGGAGGCCCACCCCCTTTCTACCAAAGTGGGTTGGGGGGAGGGGCTGCGTGCAGCCCCCTGGTGGGTTGCGATGCCCCCTCTTCTTGGTCCATGAGGCCCCCAACAATTGTCGGGGCTCCCAAAACCCCTTTCGGCAGTCCGTGAATCCCTCAGTACATCTCAGAACATTTCCGAACTCCGATGACCTTCATCCTATATAGTTATCTTCACCTCCAGACTATTCCACAGTTCCTCATCATGTGCGGGATCTCATCTGGGACTCCAAACAACATTCGATAACCAACACAATGACTCAGTTATGCTTATATCGTCACCGAACCTTAAGTGTGTAGACCTTGCGAATTCGAGAACTATGCTGACATGGCCGAGGCACTCTCTAGTAAATAACCAATAGCGAGACCTGGATGCCCATATTGGTTCCTACATATTCTAGAAATATCTTCATTGGTCGAACCTTAGTGTCAAGCATTCAATCAATCCCCTATGCTATTCCCTTTGTCCATCGGTATGTTACTTGTCTGAGATTCGATCGTCGGTATCTCGTTACCGGCAAGTCTCTTTACTCGTTTCGTAATACAAAATCCCGTGACAAACTCCTTAGTCACATTGCTTGCAAGCTCATTGTGATGTTGTATTACCGAGTGGGCCCATAGGTACCTCTCCGTCATATGGAGTGAAAAATCCTAGTCTCGATTCACGCCAACCAAACAAACACCCCGGGAGATACCTATAGAGCACCTTTATAGTCACCCACTTACATTGTGATGTTTGATACACACAAGGCATTCCTGCGGTGTCCGGGAGTTGCATGTTCTCATGGTCAAAGGAATAGATACTTGACATGTAGAAAACAGTAGTAGTAAACTCACCTGATCATATGCTACGTTTATTGTTTAGGTCTTGTCCATCCAATTATTCTCCTAATGATGTGATCCCTTTATGAAATGACAACTCATGTCAATGGTCAGGAAACATTGACCGTCTTTGATCAACGAACTAGTCCATTGGAGGCTTACTAGGGACGGTGTGTTGTCTATGTATACACACATGTATTTGAGTTTCCAATCAATACAATTCTAGCATTGATAATAACCGATTATCTTGAACAAGGAAATATAATAATAGTTACTTTATTATTGCCTCTAGGGCATATTTCCAACAGTCTCTGTAGCGACCTGGCTCGAAACGAGTCAAGCCTCTGTGTATCTATGCCATCCTGGATCAGTATGCTGGCACACACAGTACATCAATGTATATATCAAAGTGCAATCACATGTAAATAGCGTAAATCTGATATATACCTTAAAATCTCAGTGGAAACAGTCAAAGGGAGTGGAGTCCCAATAAACACCAACGGCAAGTTGAGTGTAGACCGTAACCCTGAATCGTACTCTTACTCATCGAATAAAAATATCTGCAACATAAGACGTTGTAGCCGTGTAGGTGAGCATATTGAATATGCCGACAAGTCACATAAGAGAGAGGTGAAAAGTAATCATCTATTCTATATGCATACATGGCAGGTGGGGCTATAAGTTTTTAGCGAAAAGCAAGTTTTCTCCTACATCAAAAGAGGGTTAAAAGCAAAATATTACTACGTTGTTTGTTGTTAACGAGATGGTTCCGCCAACCAATTCTCGTACCCGAGTTGTCCATAATTCCCACATCATTATTAAATTGTGTTGAGAGTTCAGGAAAATTTCAATGCCTTTGGCTCAAGTTGTCCATGACCGTGGACTTGGCTAATCGATTAGGTTTGGGTACTCTGCAGAGTTTTGCACACGTTCCCCACAAGATTTGATCGCCTCTGAGTATGTCCTCACACTTCATGGTGTTTGAAGACTGGATGATCAAAACATGGTCTTTCAACGGGTGCCTCTGATCCCCTGTCGGTGCCCATCCAATCCTACCGTTCTTCTACATCTGCTAGCACCGCCTGTCCAGAGTCGCCATGTTGTCCAACCAAGCCAGAGCCCATAATGACTTGTGGCTGTGCAGGTAATCCTTTGTTCTTGATGCCTCCGTCCATCTCTTCGAGCCTGGGTGAAGCTTTCAGCAAGATGTCATGGCACGTCTCCATGCATCCCGGGTCGTCCACTGGTTTCTCCAGGGAGCCCATCTAAACCGTCCTTCACCCAGAGTTACATTGCATCACGAGGTCTTGAAAAGTCTTGACTTAACTAGTCTTGGTTATTAAATTATTCTCGCATCACTCGTGATAAACTCTCAACCAGAACCCCGTCTACACAAGCATAGCATAATATAATTCGTCGTCCTGGGCCAAGTAACAGGGTTGTTGGGGTGCCTACCACATGATACTACATTAAGTAACCATATTTTTCCAAGTACCTAGTCAGCATGCAAATGGGTATACGAAGGTAGAACTACGATGCATGAAAACTTAGGTGATACATGATCAAATGACTTGCCTTGCTGATAGTTGTCGTTATCAAGCATTTCTAAGTAGCACGCTTCGCACTCCGGGTATCTATCGATACAAACAAATACACACCATAAGCACTACAATCATTAACAAGCAAAATAACATCACTAGCATAAAACTACTATTGCATAAAGTGAAGAAATTCACTTCACCTAATCAAAACAGAATCTGTTTTTGATAAAACCCCAAGTAAAAATATTTAAATAAAATTTTAACTTAAACTACAGAAATATATGATCACTAGGAAGCAGCAGCAAAAAGAATCAAATTGAAAGCTATTTTTAAACTCCTGGAATAAGCAAAACAAGATTTAAACTAAATCTGATCGAATTCAAATTTTTAAATTTCAAACATAGAAAATTATATGTTTTCGAACACTACAGAAACATTGTGATCTACTGGAAAAAGATTCAACCTCATTGGACCTCTATATCAAAAGTTATAGGGAAAACAAAGTTTAAACTCTCTCTGTTTTCTAACTAAAACAGAAAAACGAAAAATTGGGTCTAACGAACAGGGGGGTTAGGTGGCAGCTCCTGGTTGGTTGGGAGGGTGTGTGCTGCGGGGCTAACTAGCGAATGGCCGGTACTTAAACAAAAACCTCCGGCTAAATTTAAGTGAGACAGAAAACCGTTCGGTTCTTTAACTAAAAACCGAAGGGGTAAGTTGATTTTAACGTACGCGGTTGGATCTAGATCTAACGGTAGGCTACACAATACAAAAAAAACGAACAAAAGAAAAAAAAAGAAAAGGACGAGTTACCTCCCGTGACAGAACCGAGCAGGGGCTGCTCTGGCGATTGGGGCGGCTCCGGCGAGGTGGGGAGGGTGGCTCTGGGGGGGTGGGGTGGCGGAGGAGGGGGGTGGAGGGGGGTCACTGTGGGGAGGGAGGCTCTTGGGGCGATGGGGTGCAGGGGGTCGCTGTGGGGAGGATCCTGGGAGGGGCTTGCAGGGCGCTGCAGGGCGATAGGGGAGGGGTCTCCGGCGATGGGGGGTGGGGCGATGGAGGGGGGTGGCGGCGGTGGGGTGTGGGAGGGTGCCGCGGGGTAGGGGGAGGGCTGCAGGGGTGCGGCAGGAGGGGGTGGTGCCGTCGGGGTGACCAGAAGGCTCCCGAAGCTTCGGCTCCGGCGAGTTTGGGGCGGCGACGCGGCACGGGAGATGGGGTTGGGGAAGGTGAAAAATGGAGAGAGGAGGTGTTGAGGGTTTTATAGGCGGCCTCGGATGGCGTCCGGAAGGAAAGAAGAGGGAGATCGGGAAGGAGAGGATTCCTTCCTCCATTGATGGAAGGTTCCTGGAACGCAGAAGGAAGGAGACGATCAGGGGAGGAAGAAAGGGGATCGGGCCCAAACCTGCCTATTGGGCCTCTGGCGATTTTCCTAATATAGGAAGATTTTCCTTTTAAATAAAACAAGAAGGTAAAAGGAAGATTTAGGAAATCAAATCAATTCCGAAAATAGAGTTTCTATATACTAAAATTATCATAAAAATAAAATCTAAATGATGGGCATTTTTCCACGGCAAAAATAAAAACTTAAAAAAAATGTTTTTCAGAAAATCCCCTAAAAGCTTTATTTCTTTTTGCAGATAATTCAAATAAACCCTGGGGTTTTATGGTTCAAATACTGCAAATAAATACCCCTAGTTTGGAGGGTCATGTTCCTCCACTCTTTCTTGCTTGGCAAGATAATAATCCCGGCACTCCGTGAGTGAAAAAGAAAAGGAATTTGCAAAACAACAATTGAAAGAAATTCAAATGCCACCTTCATTCAAAATCTTTATAATTTGAAGAAGTCATGTCATCTTCTCTCATTGATTCTAAATGGATGAATTTGAATTCATCGGAGAAGGGGAAAGTCATTTTATTCCCTCTCATTCAAAAGTTTTTGAAAAGTTTCAAACTTCACTCAAGTTTCAATCACTCAATCAAACAAACAAGAAATCTAATAATTATATTAACATTACAAAATTTGGGATGTTACAAACCTACCACACTTAAAAATGAATCTCGTCCTCGAGATTCGAAGAGGCTAGAAAGAAAGGTTATGGTTTGGGGGTCTTCTAACAAATCCAACCTCCGGCAAAGTGGGATGCTACCACACTTAAAATGAAGATTGCTGGTCCCTTAAAACTTTAACAATCCCCTGGGGTTTTGGCATTTGACTCCTCACAGTCTTCATATCTTCCATTATATTCATAACGTCTCCATAAAAACGAGGGTTCTTCTGTTGATATAAGCTTCTTCGTTACTGGGTCTTCTTAACTGACAGTCTCGTGGTCAATTCTAAATAACCTATCGATGATTCTCATGGTGGTCTACCATTTGTGGTTATCCTACAGAGAGAGGGGTCTTGGTTTCATCCTCACCGTAATATACGCGTGACAACAAGTGCCATGTACATGGGGCTTTCAGCATACCATTATAAGGCTTAAACAAAAGCTTCAAAGAACGTCGTCTCTCACTATGGGTAAGTCTCTCAGATTTACCATTCCGAATAGCAAGATAAATGATAAGAGTAAGTCGTCATGGTGATCAATCCATTCCGCACCCAAATCATTTCTCTGTATAAGGTTTAGCGAATCTCGCATTCTAACACTTTGGCATCCTCACAAGCATTGCAAAATTTTTCTTGTCCACGAACGAAGTTCGGATAATCCATTGTTTCTGCAAGCTGAACAAAACATCTATCGTATCTTCACAACTCTTGGGTTTTCGTATGCTCCTAAGAAAACGTTTGCTGATCCATCTTAGCTTTTTCCAAGTTTTCTTCTCCAAATAGGTAGTACTTGATCCTTATTAGTCTCGGGGTCTGTGGGTTGCCGGCATACTTGGAATCACGACGCCTTAAATCCTATAGTTTTCATTCCATCATATTCTTGGGGTAACCATCATATAATAAAATTCCTCAGACTTATTTTCGATACACACTCCACTCTGTGGGATACTCAGTGTTTAATTCCATTGGTGTGTTTACCATGAAAAGGTATTAGTTCATCCATAAATCATATTCATTTCATATTCAATCCTTTATTACATCCTTAATTTCTTCCTCAAAACTCCGAATTCAAAAGTAACTTTATTACAAATGCTGCCATCCACATTGTTCGGTATGGTCAAGCATTCCTGCCAACTTTATTCATTTGTCTCCCTTGGAGATACCTTAGTTCCACTGGAACTTTCCGATTCCTTGAAATCATTCATCTTTTGCTTTCTCATGGTGGCCATGAGCTTCATCTCCATCATCTGGGCATGCACTTCACTCACGTATTCCTGGGAATGACGGAGTCTTGCTTCAAGTATTTCTCCAATCTGACGTATGGCTTCCATGGCATTTTCGCGAACAACATCAAAGAATGTTGCTCGTGGTACACGTGAAATGAAAAAGTATTGCCCCATAGTCTTTGGACAAACTCCTTTCACATGGTGGAGGTGTACTTCCACATACCAAAGTTCCACTCCATTTTCCATGAGCGGGTAGCCTTTGTAGACTGCATCTCCTTCAATATGAATGTGCTTCATCATGTCCTTCAGGATTTTTGGGTAATCATGATCACTGGTCAGGGTCATGATCGTTTTGTTGGGGAACGTCGCATGGGAAACAAAAATTTTCCTACGCGCACGAAGACCTATCATGGTGATGTCCATCTACGAGAGGGGATGAGTGATCTATGTACCCTTGTAGATCGTACAACAGAAGCGATGTGAGATCGCGGTTGATGTAGTGGAACGTCCTCACGTCCCTCGATCCGCCCCGCGAACAATCCCGCGATCAGTCCCACGATCTAGTACCGAACGGACGGCACCTCCGCGTTCAGCACACGTACAGCTCGACGATGATCTCGGCCTTCTTGATCCAGCAAGAGAGACGGAGAGGTAGAAGAGTTCTCCGGCAGCATGACGGCGCTCCGGAGGTTGGTGATGATCTTGTCTCAGCAGGGCTCCGCCCGAGCTCCGCAGAAACACGATCTAGAGGAAAAACTATGGAGGTATGTGGTCGGGCAGCCGTGAGAAAGTCGTCTCAAATCTGCCCTAAAAGCCCCATATATATAGGAGGAGGGAGGGGGACCTTGCCTTGGGGTCCAAGGGAACCCCAAGGGGTCGGCCGAGCCAGGGGGGAGGACTCTCCCCCCCCAAACCGAGTCCTACTTGGTTTGGTGGGAGGGAGTCCTTCCCCCTTCCCACCTTTCCCTTTTTTTTTTCTTTTCCTTTGATATTTTCTTTCTTGGCGCATAGGGGATTGGTGGGCTGTCCCACCAGCCCACTAAGGGCTGGTGTGACCCCCCCAAATAACTATGGGCTTCCCCGGAGTGGGTTGCCCCCCTCCGGTGAACTCCCGGAACCCATTCGTCATTCCCGGTACATTCCCGGTAACTCCGAAAACCTTCCGGTAATCAAATGAGGTCATCCTATATATCAATCTTCGTTTCCGGACCATTCCGGAAACCCTCGTGACGTCCGTGATCTCATCCGGGACTCCGAACAACATTCGGTAACCAACCATATAACTCAAATACGCATAAAACAACGTCGAACCTTAAGTGTGCAGACCCTGCGGGTTCGAGAACTATGTAGACATGACCCGAGAGACTCCTCGGTCAATATCCAATAGCGGGACCTGGATGCCCATATTGGATCCTACATATTCTACGAAGATCTTATCGTTTGAACCTCAGTGCCAAGGATTCGTATAATCCCGTATGTCATTCCCTTTGTCCTTCGGTATGTTACTTGCCCGAGATTCGATCGTCAGTATCCGCATACCTATTTCAATCTCGTTTACCGGCAAGTCTCTTTACTCGTTCCGTAATACAAGATCCCGCAACTTACAATAAGTTACATTGCTTGCAAGGCTTGTGTGTGATGTTGTATTACCGAGTGGGCCCCGAGATACCTCTCCGTCACACGGAGTGACAAATCCCAGTCTTGATCCATACTAACTCAACTAACACCTTCGGAGATACCTGTAGAGCATCTTTATAGTCACCCAGTTACGTTGCGACGTTTGATACACACAAAGCATTCCTCCGGTGTCAGTGAGTTATATGATCTCATGGTCATAGGAATAAATACTTGACACGCAGAAAACAGTAGCAACAAAATGACACGATCAACATGCTACGTCTATTAGTTTGGGTCTAGTCCATCACGTGATTCTCCCAATGACGTGATCCAGTTATCAAGCAACAACACCTTGTTCATAATCAGAAGACACTGACTATCATTGATCAACTGGCTAGCCAACTAGAGGCATGCTAGGGACGGTGTTTTGTCTATGTATCCACACATGTAAATGAGTCTTCATTCAATACAATTATAGCATGGATAATAAACTATTATCTTGATACAGGAATTATAATAATAACTATACATTTATTATTGCCTCTAGGGCATAATTCCAACAGTCTCCCACTTGCACTAGAGTCAATAATCTAGCCCTCACATCACCATGTGAATTACATTGTAATAAATCTAACACCCATACAGTTCTGTTGTCGATCATGTTTTGGTCGTGGAAGAGGTTTAGTCAGCGGGTCTGCTACATTCAGATCCGTGTGCACCTTGCATATATTTACGTCCTCCTCCTCGACGTAGTCGCGGATGAGGTTGAAGCGTCGTTTGATGTGTCTGGTCTTCTTGTGAAACCTTGGTTCCTTTGCTAAGGCAATGGCACGAGTGTTGTCACAGAACAAGGTTATTGGATCCAGTGCACTTGGCACCACTCCAAGATCCGTCATGAACTGCTTCATCCAGACACCCTCCTTAGCCGCCTCCGAGGCAGCCATGTACTCCGCTTCACATGTAGAATCTGCTACGACGCTTTGCTTGGAACTGCACCAGCTTACTGCACCCCCATTAAGAATAAATACGTATCCGGTTTGCGACTTAGAGTCGTCCGGATCTGTGTCAAAGCTTGCATCGACGTAACCTTTTACAGCGAGCTCTTCGTCACCTCCATACACGAGAAACATCTCCTTAGTCCTTTTCAGGTACTTCAGGATATTCTTGACCGCCGTCCAGTGATCCACTCCTGGATTACTCTGGAACCTACCTGCCATACTTATGGCCAGGCTAACATCCGGTCTAGTGCACAGCATTGCATACATGATAGAGCCTATGGCTGAAGCATAGGGGACGGAGCGCATATGCTCTCTATCTTCATCAGTTGCTGGGCACTGAGTCTTACTCAATCTCGTACCTTGTAACACTGGCAAGAACCCTTTCTTGGACTGTTCCATTTTGAACCTCTTCAAAACTTTATCAAGGTATGTGCTTTGTGAAAGTCCTATCAGGCGTTTTGATCTATCCCTATAGATCTTAATGCCCAGAATGTAAGCAGCTTCTCCTAGGTCCTTCATAGAGAAACTTTTATTCAAGTAACCTTTTATGCTCTCCAAAAGCTCTACGTTGTTTCCAATCAGTAATATGTCATCCACATACAATATTAGAAACGCCACAGAGCTCCCACTCACTTTCTTGTAAATACAAGATTCTCCAACCACTTGTATAAACCCAAATGCTTTGATCACCTCATCAAAACGTTTGTTCCAACTCCGAGATGCTTGCACCAGTCCATAAATGGATCGCTGGAGCTTGCACACCTTGTCAGCATTTTTAGGATCGACAAAACCTTCGGGTTGCATCATATACAACTCTTCTTAAGGAAACCGTTAAGGAACGCCGTTTTGACATCCATCTGCCAGATTTCATAATCGAAAAATGCAGCTATTGCTAACATGATTCTGACGGACTTAAGCATCGCTACGGGAGAGAAAGTCTCATCGTAGTCAATTCCTGGAACTTGTGAAAAACCCTTTGCCACAAGTCGAGCTTTATAAACGGTTACATTACCGTCAGCGTCCGTCTTCTTCTTAAAGATCCATTTGTTCTGAATAGCCTTGCGGCCCTCAGGTAGTATCTCCAAAGTCCACACTTTGTTCTCATACATGGATCCTATCTCGGATTTCATGGCTTCTAGCCATTTGTTGGAATCTGGGCCCACCATTGCTTCTTCATAATTTGCAGGTTCATTGTTGTCTAACAACATGATTGTCAAGACGGGATTACCGTACCACTCTGGAGTAGCGCGTGATCTCGTCGACCTGCGTGGTTCAACAGAAACTTGAACTGGAGTTTCATGATCATCATCATTAACTTCCTCCTCAACCGGCGTCGCAATCACAGGGGTTTCCCCTTGCTCCGCGCCACCATCCAGAGGGATGAGAGGTTCGACAACCTCGTCAAGTTCTATCTTCCTCCCACTCAATTCTCTCAAGAGAAACTCCTTCTCGAGAAAAGTTCCGTTCTTAGCAACAAACACTTTGCCCTCGGATTTGAGATAGAAGGTGTACCCAACTGTCTCTTTTGGGTAGCCTATGAAGACGCACTTTTCCGCTTTGGGTTCCAGCTTTTCAGGCTGAAGCTTTTTGACATAAGCATCACATCCCCAAACTTTAAGAAACGACAACTTTGGCCTTTTGCCATACCACAGCTCGTATGGTGTCGTCTCAATGGACTTCGATGGTGCCCTATTTAAAGTGAATGCAGCTGTTTCTAATGCATAACCCCAAAACGATAACGGCAAATCAGTAAGAGACATCATAGATCGCACCATTTCTAATAAAGTACGATTACGACGTTCGGACACACCATTACGCTGTGGTGTTCCAGGCGGTGTTAACTGCGAAACAATTCCACATTGTCTTAAGTGAGTGCCAAACTCGAAACTCAGATATTCACCCCCACGATCAGACCGCAGGAACTTGATCTTCTTGTTACGATGATTTTCTACTTCACTCTGAAATTGCTTGAACTTTTCAAATGTTTCAGACTTGTGCTTCATTAAGTAGACATAACCATATCTACTCAAATCGTCAGTGAAGGTGAGAAAATAACGATATCCGCCGCGTGCCTCCACGCTCATCGGACCACACACATCGGTATGTATGATTTCCAATAAGTCACTTGCACGCTCCATTGTTCCGGAGAACGGAGTTTTAGTCATCTTGCCCATGAGGCATGGTTCGCAAGTGTCAAGTGAATCAAAGTCAAGTGACTCCAAAAGTCCATCAGCATGAAGTTTCTTCATGCGCTTTACACCAATATGACCCAAGTGGCAGTGCCACAAAAATATGGCGCTATCATTGTTTACTCTTACTCTTTTGGTCTCAATGTTATGTATATGCGTATCTCTATCGAGATTCAATATGAACAATCCTCTCACATTCGGTGCATGACCATAAAAGATGTTACTCATAGAAATAGAACAACCATTATTCTCAGACTTAAAAGAGTAACCGTCTCGCAATAAACAAGATCCAGATATAATGTTCATGCTCAACGCAGGCACTAAATAACAATGATTTAAGTTCATCACTAATCCCGATGGTAGTTGAAGTGACACGGTGCCGACGGCGATTGCATCAACCTTGGAACCGTTTCCTACGCGCATCGTCACTTCGTCTTTTGCCAGCCTCCGTCTATTCCGCAGTTCCTGCTTCGAGTTGCAAATGTGAGCAACAGAACCGGTATCGAATACCCAGGCACTACTAAGAGAGCTGGTTAAGTACACATCAATAACATGTATATCAAATATACCTGATTTTTCTTTGCCCGCCTTCTTATCTGCCAGATACTTGGGGCAATTGCGCTTCCAGTGACCCATACCCTTGCAATAGAAGCACTCTGTTTCAGGCTTAGGTCCAGCCTTGGGTTTCTTCGGCGGATTGGCAACAGGCTTGCCGCTCTTCTTCGAATTGCCCTTCTTGCCTTTGCCGTTTCTCTTGAAACTAGTGGTCTTGCTCACCATCAACACTTGATGTTCTTTACGGAGTTCAGACTCTGCGACTTTCAGCATCGCAAACAACTCGCCGGGAGACTTGTTCATCCCTTGCATGTTGTAGTTCAACACAAAGCCTTTATAGCTTGGCGGCAGTGATTGGAGGATTCTGTCAGTGATAGCTTCTTGCGGGAGTTCAATCCCTAGTTCAGCTAGACGGTTTGAGTACCCAGACATCTTGAGCACATGTTCACTGACAGACGAGCTTTCCTCCATCTTGCAAGCATAGAATTTATCAGAGGTCTCATACCTCTCGATCCGGGCGTTCTTCTGAAAGATAAACTTCAACTCCTGGAACATCTCAAATGCTCCATGACGCTCAAAGCGACGTTGAAGTCCCGGCTCTAAGCCATACAAGACTGCACATTGAACTATTGAGTAGTCCTCCTTACGTGCTAGCCAAGCGTTCTTAACATCCTGATCAGCCGTAGCGGGTGGTTCATCTCCTAGCGCAGCATTAAGGACATAATCCTTCTTTCCAGCTTGTAAGATTAGCTTAAGATTACGAGCCCAGTCTACAAAGTTGCTTCCATCATCTTTCAACTTAGCTTTCTCTAGGAACGTATTAAAATTGAGGATGACACTTGCGTGAGCCATGATCTACAACACAAATATATTCAAAGTGGTCTTAGACTATGTTCAAGATAATTAGAGTTCAACTTAATCAAATTATATGCTAAACTCCCACTCAAAAAGTACATCTCTCTAGTCATTTGAGTGGTTCATGATCCACTTACACTATCCCAAGTCCGATCATCACGTGAGTCGAGAGTAGTTTCAGTGGTAAGCATCCCTATGCTAATCATATCAACTATATGATTCATGATCGACCTTTCGGTCTCATGTATTCCGAGGCCATGTCTGCACATGCTAGGCTCGTCAAGCTTAACCCGAGTGTTCCGCGTGCGCAACTGTTTTGCACCCGTTGTATGTGAACGTTGAGTCTATCACACCCGATCATCACGTGGTGTCTCGAAACGACGAACTGTAGCAACGGTGCACAGTCGGGGAGAACACAATTTCGTCTTGAAATTTTAGTGAGAGATCACCTCATAATGCTACCGTCGTTCTAAGCAAAATAAGGTGCATAAAAGGATTAACATCACATGCAATTCATAAGTGACATGATATGGCCATCGTCACGTGCTTCTTGATCTCCATCACCAAAGCACCGGCACGATCTTCTTGTCACCGGCGCCACACCATGATCTCCATCATCATGATCTCCATCAACGTGTCGCCATCGGGGTTGTCGTGCTACTTATGCTATCACTACTAAAGCTACATCCTAGCAAAATAGTAAACGCATCTGCAAGCACATATGTTAGTATAAAGACAACCCTATGGCTCCTGCCGGTTGCCGTACCATCGACGTGCAAGTCGATATTTCTATTACAACATGATCATCTCATACATCCAATATATCACATCACATCATTGGCCATATCACATCACAATCATACCCTGCAAAAACAAGTTAGACGTCCTCTAATTTTGTTGTTGCATGTTTTACGTGGTGACCAAGGGTATCTAGTAGGATCGCATCTTACTTACGCAAACACCACAACGGAGATATATGAGTTGCTATTTAACCTCATCCAAGGACCTCCTCGGTCAAATCCGATTCAACTAAAGTTGGAGAAACCGTCACTTGCCAGTCATCTTTGAGCAAAGGGGGTTACTCGTAACGATGAAACCAGTCTCTCGTAAGCGTACGAGTAATGTCGGTCCAAGCCGCTTCAATCCAACAATACCGCGGAATCAAGAAAAGACTAAGGAGGGCAGCAAAACGCACATCACCGGCCACAAAACCTTTTGTGTTCTACTCGAGAAGACATCTACGCATGAACCTAGCTCTGATACCACTGTTGGGGAACGTCGCATGGGAAACAAAAAATTTCCTACGCGCACGAAGACCTATCATGGTGATGTCCATCTACGAGAGGGGATGAGTGATCTACGTACCCTTGTAGATCGTACAGCAGAAGCGATGTGAGATCGCGGTTGATGTAGTGGAACGTCCTCACGTCCCTCGATCCGCCCCGCGAACAATCCCGCGATCAGTCCCACGATCTAGTACCGAACGGACGGCACCTCCGCGTTCAGCACATGTACAGCTCGACGATGATCTCGGCCTTCTTGATCCAGCAAGAGAGACGGAGAGGTAGAAGAGTTCTCCGGCAGCGCGACGGCGCTCCGGAGGTTGGTGATGATCTTGTCTCAGCAGGGCTCCGCCCGAGCTCCGCAGAAACACGATCTAGAGGAAAAACTATGGAGGTATGTGGTCGGGCAGCCGTGAGAAAGTCGTCTCAAATCTGCCCTAAAAGCCCCATATATATAGGAGGAGGGAGGGGGACCTTGCCTTGGGGTCCAAGGGAACCCCAAGGGGTCGGCCGAGCCAGGGGGGAGGACTCTCCCCCCCCAAACCGAGTCCTACTTGGTTTGGTGGGAGGGAGTCCTTCCCCCTTCCCACCTTTCCCTTTTTTTTTCTTTTCCTTTGATATTTTCTTTCTTGGCGCATAGGGGATTGGTGGGCTGTCCCACCAGCCCACTAAGGGCTGGTGTGACCCCCCCAAATACCTATGGGCTTCCCCGGAGTGGGTTGCCCCCCTCCGGTGAACTCCCGGAACCCATTCGTCATTCCCGGTACATTCCCGGTAACTCCGAAAACCTTCCGGTAATCAAATGAGGTCATCCTATATATCAATCTTCGTTTCCGGACCATTCCGGAAACCCTCGTGACGTCCGTGATCTCATCCGGGACTCCGAACAACATTCGGTAACCAACCATATAACTCAAATACGCATAAAACAACGTCGAACCTTAAGTGTGCAGACCCTGCGGGTTCGAGAACTATGTAGACATGACCCGAGAGACTCCTCGGTCAATATCCAATAGCGGGACCTGGATGCCCATATTGGATCCTACATATTCTACGAAGATCTTATCGTTTGAACCTCAGTGCCAAGGATTCGTATAATCCCGTATGTCATTCCCTTTGTCCTTCGGTATGTTACTTGCCCGAGATTCGATCGTCAGTATCCGCATACCTATTTCAATCTCGTTTACCGGCAAGTCTCTTTACTCGTTCCGTAATACAAGATCCCGCAACTTACAATAAGTTACATTGCTTGCAAGGCTTGTGTGTGATGTTGTATTACCGAGTGGGCCCCGAGATACCTCTCCGTCACACGGAGTGACAAATCCCAGTCTTGATCCATACTAACTCAACTAACACCTTCGGAGATACCTGTAGAGCATCTTTATAGTCACCCAGTTACGTTGCGACGTTTGATACACACAAAGCATTCCTCCGGTGTCAGTGAGTTATATGATCTCATGGTCATAGGAATAAATACTTGACACGCAGAAAATAGTAGCAACAAAATGACACGATCAACATGCTACGTCTATTAGTTTGGGTCTAGTCCATCACGTGATTCTCCCAATGACGTGATCCAGTTATCAAGCAACAACACCTTGTTCATAATCAGAAGACACTGACTATCATTGATCAACTGGCTAGCCAACTAGAGGCATGCTAGGGACGGTGTTTTGTCTATGTATCCACACATGTAAATGAGTCTTCATTCAATACAATTATAGCATGGATAATAAACTATTATCTTGATACAGGAATTATAATAATAACTATACATTTATTATTGCCTCTAGGGCATAATTCCAACACGTTTCTGGGCCCTTAAGGAATGACTCGTAGAGGGTTGTCATCTGCAGGTGTCAGAGAATAGGTACTTAGAGGAATGTATGTGTCTCCTTGGTAATCATGGTACATTCCTACTCAGTGGATCCTGTGGGTTTACCGATTACTACCACACTTAAAATGAATTATACTCATGCCTGCATAGACCATATTTTCTCATATCCTCATAAATGTTCAGAGATCTTTGTTCGTAGAGAAAACAACTGTGACACCCTCGATTTAATCGTACGCTAATCATACACGCAAATGCGTACGATCAAACCCAAGGACTCACGGGAAGATATCACAACACAACTCTAGACACAAATAAAATAACATCAGCTTCATATTACAAGCCAGGGGCCTCGAGGGCTAGAATACGAAAGCTCGATAAACACACGAGTCAGCGGAAGCAACAAATATCTGAGTACATACATAAAACATGGGGTGCCTTAGAGAAGGCTAGCACAAAAGATACAACGATCGAACGAGGCGAGGCCTCCTGCCTGGGAACCTCCTAACTACTCCTCATCATCAGCGGCCTCCACGTAGTAGTAGGCACCGTCGGGGAAGCAGTCGTCGTCGGCGGGGACCTCCATCTCCTGGGCTCCATCATCTGGTCGCAGCAAACGGATCAAGGGGACAAGGGGGGAGCAAAGCAGCGGTGAGTACTCATCCAAAGTACTCGCAAGTCTTACATCAGAACTATTCTAAGTATGCATCAACATCAAAGAAGGGGGTTATATGTGGACTGACTGCAGCAATGCAAGAATAGAGAGATGGCCTAGTCCTAGCGAAGACTAGCATCTTCAGGGTCTTGCAGCAATAGACGAGAGTAGAACAGGGGGTAACATGTTAATAATCATATTGTTGCAGCAATATTAAAGTGAGGTCACGCCTAAGGATCCTCCCTCGACTCCCTGCGAGGAAGCAATCCCGAGGCAAACTAATTCCATCTAAGTAACAATTGTTGTTGTATAAGATCGGGGCACAACTCCAAGTCGTCCGTAACCGTGGACACGGCTATCCGAATAGTTAATTTTCATCCGTGCAGGGGTGCACCACATGTCCTGTCACGCTCGATAACACTCTGGCCGGACATACTTTTCTGGGTCCTGCCCGGCCTCGGAATATCGACACGCCGCAGCCCCACCTAAGACTAATCAGAGAGGCCAGCCCGCCGGTCTAAATCCTAAGCACAAAGGGTTCGTGGGCCCAGTTCCCCTTCACGCTCCTGCACGTGGCATGGGAGGCCGACGTCAGTCCTAGCATCCCTTAATCACAAGCGCGATGCATCTCGGGACCACTCGGGCGCGCGCCGCTACATTGCTGGCATCTGAAAAGCTTCGGCTGATACCGCGACGCCGAGTACCCATAATTCTTCCCGCGTAGCCGGTTAGTGCGAAAAGGTCTCCGACCAACCCAGATCAAATACCCAAATCCATTAGCATTTTAATTAGGCCATCAACACAATCTCACGGGAATCCACCCGTCTTACAACTAATCACCAATGATCCGAGTAACATGGTCAAGTAACTGTGTGGTTGTAACATCGGGGGAATCCGAGGTATCACCCTCGTTGGATTCCGAACGATGTACCCATCAAGGTGGGCTTAGAGGAATCACCCTCGGGGGTCCCACACTCGCGGGGTTGCACGACAGAGGCGTCATCGAGAATGGTGAAAGAGGAATCACCCTCGATAACCACGACCGACTAGCTATACTACAGAGATATCATCAGGAGTACTTAGTGAGGTGTCACCCTCGGTACCCGATAGTATCCCTGTAGCGTCGTACAACAAAGGGGGGTGAATGTGCCGTGTCGGGTCTGGCTTGTCGATCAGAGATCGAGATTTGAAAACAAGCGGGGCAACTGAACTACGGGGTCAGAGGGGAGGTGACTGCTCCACCTATACTAAGCATATTTAAAGTACAGGACTGAAAGTAGCAGTTAATCAAAAACAGGCTATGCATCAGATATAGGAGCTAACTACAACAGTAGCAAAATACTAATGCAAGCAGTAGGAAGAAAGACATAGGCGATATAGGAATGATCAAGGGGAGTTTGCTTGCCTTGCTGCTCTGCGGGAAAGGACTGATCGGCAGGGTCGTAGATGTAACCGGCGGCAGCGTCAGTCTCGGGGTCTACCGGTAAGAAGGGGGAAGAAACAATAAATAAAAGCACCAATGCAACACAAAGCATGACATGGAAAGATGCAGGCTAGACATGAGCTAACGCAGCAACATCCGTCATAGACGGGTCGAAAGAATACCTGACGTTATTTTCCGGGTCTCGGGCTACTACCGGTTATACTGGAAACGAAGGAAAAGTTCCATGTTTGCTATGCTAGGGACGCGTGACAGACGAACGGGCCGTGTATCCGGGTTCGTCTCGTTTTGCTGATCAACTTTCATGTTGAAAATATTTCGATCTGACTTACGGATTATTTTATATTAATTTTCAAAGTTTTATTAATTATTTAGGAATTAAAAACAGATTTAGCTATTTTAATAAAATCCCATTACGACATCATCGCGATGTCATACTGACATCAACATTTGACTGGTCAACTGACCAGCGGGTCCCGAACGTCATAGGCACAAGTTTTTATTAAGATTAATTATTAATTAATCAGATTAATTTAGTGGGGGACCCGCGTGTCATACTCTAATTATGTCAATTAATTATTATATCTATTTATTTATTTATTTAATAAAAACATTATTTTTATTTTTATTTTAACTATCGCGTGGGGCCTCCCTCTCATAGACAGCGGGTGCGTTGGCCCCACCGGTAAGTGACCTAAGGCTATTTTCTCATTTTCTTTCCATAGATATAAACATGCAAATATCGTATTCCTCCAATATCTATATACGCAATACATACATAAATACGGGTATCAAATACATACATACATACATACGGAATACAACATTTGTTTTTTATTTTCTTTTAACTCTCAACACTCATCTCTCTCTCTGTTAACAGACAGAAAACAACTCTCTGCTCCAACTCAACATAGAAGAACATAAACTTTAATCCCTCCTACCGGAGTCTACCGTCGACGGATCGGGGTCCCGTTTGCCGGAACGGAACCGGGGCGGTGAGGGGAACGCGACGGTGGGAGGAGCCCGAGGAGGGGCTCACCGACGTTGATGGGAGGGGCCGGTGAAGCCGGATTTCGCCGGAAGGGGCGGAGGAGACGGCGTGGAGGCGGACGAGGCGGTGACGGTGACGATGATGCCGGTCACCGGAGAGGTCGTGCCGGCGAGGAGGAGCCGGCCGGAGGTTCGCCGAGAGGGCCCCCGGTGAGGAGGGGCCCCCGGAGATCAAGCCGGCCGGAGTGGGTGAGGCCGGCAAGAGGGACCTCGAGGAGGCCAGGGCCCCTGCCGGCGGGCTGGAGGCCGAGGGGGGGGCGGCTCGCCGGCGGGAAGGAGGAGGCCGAGGGGCTCGCCAGCCGGGATGGAGAGAGGACTCGTGGGGGAGGGAGGAGATCTGGCGTGGGGGAGGGAGTCACGGGAGAGAGAGGGAGTTACGGGAGATGGGAGTGGGGGGACCGAGAGGGGAAGGAGAGGTGGGGGGATGTGTCGGTCGGGGTGGGGCCCCCCCACGAGGGGGAGGTTGGCGGCGCACGGTGGGAGGGGAGGTAGCGAGAGGGGCTCCCTCGCCAGGTGGGGAGGCGCTAGGGTTTGAGGGATGGGGTGGCCGGCTGGGCCTTTTGGCCCAGTTGGGCCGGTTGGTTTTCCCTTTTCCTTTTTTTAAAATTTATTTTACCTATTTCATTTTTCTTTTTAAATACTTTTCTTATACTTTCTTTTACAATTTATTATACATACTTCTAATTCTTTCTTTTATTTATTTATTTTCATTTACTATATTTCCTTTATTCATCTTATTCGATATCCACATTTAAATATATAGTGTTTACCGATAATCCCTAAAGTGCCCGATTCGATATTATAATCCGTTAGGGAATTTCTTGATAACTCCCCGACGTTTTCATTTCAACAACACGAAAATCTTTTCTCGTCTGACTTTATTTTAAAGCTTCGAATTTGATTCGGTTTCAACCAACACGAGATCATTGATATCACTTCCGATGACGTGGCATCATTAGCGCGGGATCAGTGTCGCTTAATTACAATCATTACTGTAGCAAAAGTCGAGGATGTCACAATTCTCCCCTACTAACAAGAATTCTCGTCCCGAGAATTAAGAGGTAGAGGGAAAGAGCCCGGGGTATTCATCACGAAGATGATCCTCGCGTTCCCAAGTGGCTTCATCTTCAGAGTGATTTGACCACTGCACCTTAAGGAACTTGGTGACCTTGCGACGAGTCTTACGTTCAGCTTGGTCGAGAATGCGGACCGGATGCTCTTTATAAGAGAGGTCTTGTTGTAGTTCAAGCATATCGTGATCCACTGCTCGAATAGGGTCCTTGAAGCAGCGACGGAGCTGAGAAACATGGAAGACATCGTGAACCTGAGAAAGGTTCGCCGGCAGTTCCAATTGATAAGCCACTCTTCCACACCTTTCGAGAACAGTGAAAGGACCAATATAACGAGGAGCTAACTTGCCCTTGATTCCGAAACGGTGTGCACCTCTCATTGGTGTGACACGAAGATAAGCCTTTTCGCCAGGTTGATAGACCATATCTTGATGATGACGGTCATACTGACTCTTCTGACGAGACTGAGCAGCCTTCAGATTCTCATGAATAATGCGGACTTGATCTTCGGCATGTTGAATAATATCCGGACCGAAGAGTGATCGTTCCCCAGTTTCTGACCAATTCAGAGGAGTTCGACACATTCGCCCATACAATACTTCGAAAGGGGCCATCTTCAGACTAGCTTGATAGCTATTGTTGTAAGAGAACTCGGCATACGGGAGAGATTCCTCCCATTTCTTACCGAAAGAAATGACACAAGCTCGAAGCATGTCCTCGAGAATTTGGTTGACTCGTTCAACTTGTCCCTGGGATTGAGGGTGAAATGCAGTGCTGAAGGACAGATGAGTCCCCATAGCCTTCTGAAAACTTTCCCAAAATTTTGAAGTGAACAAGCTGCCACGGTCTGAACTGATTACCAACGGAATACCGTGAAGTGAAACAACTCTTGACATATAAAGATCTGCCAGCTGACTAGCATTTTTCGTTTCTTTGACGGCCAGGAAATGTGCAACTTTGGAAAGTCGATCAATGACGACAAGAATAGCATCATTACCTTTTTGAGACCTGGGAAAACCAGTGACAAAGTCCATTTCAACATGGTCCCATTTCCACTCGGGAATAGAGATAGGTTGCAGAGTTCCAGCAGGCTTTTGGTGTTCTGCTTTGATACGCCGGCATATATCACATTCTGCCACATAGCGTGCAATGTCTTGTTTCATATTGGGCCACCAGAATCTTTGTCGGATGTCTTGGTACATCTTGGTACTACCCGGATGAATAGACAATGGTGTGTCATGAGCTTCTTCCATCACCTTTCGAGTCATCCTGAGATTTTCCTTCTTATTTGGGACGAATAGGCGACCCTTGAAATACAAGGCGCCACCTTCATCAACAGTGAAAAAGGAGGGTTTACCCTTCACAATATAACTCTTAATCCTGTCGACATCATCGTCAAAGTCTTGTATATTCTTTATGGAGCTCACAAGATCTGGTTCAACCACTAGGTTACTGAGGGAACCCTGATTAACAACACGAAGGTTCATCTTTTGACAATCTTCAGGAGGGGGAACAAGGTAACCCTGAGGAACAATGTGGAGGTTCAGCTTACGGAATTCCTCTTGCAGACGATCGTGAACCTGATGAACTTGGAGGTGGTTGCAGTATGACTTGCGACTTAAGGCATCAGCCATTACATTAGCCTTGCCAGGGTATATGATATACTACAGTCAAAATCTGCTATACGCTCCATCCATCTTTGTTGACGCAGGTTCAGCTCCGGTTGAGTGAACAAGTACTTCAGACTTTGATGGTCGGTGTAGATTTCACAGCGATTACCGACAAGGTATTGTCGCCATTCCTTCAATGCATGAATGACTGCGGCAAGCTCGAGGTCATGAACTGGGTAGTTCTCTTCATGAGCACGCAGTTGACATGAAGCATAAGCGATCACCTTGCAATCCTGCATTAGGACACAACCTATTCCTTGACGAGAAGCATCACAGTATATGACGAAATCCCTTTTCGTATCTGGAGGAGCAAGTACTGGAGCAGACGTCAGTTTGTCCTTGAGTGCCTGGAAACTTTCCTGACATTTATCAGTCCATTCATACTTAACACCTTTGTGAAGAAGGTTTGTTAAGGGCTTCGCAATCTTGGAGAAGTTCTCGACGAATCGACGGCAATAGCTGGCGAGTCCGAGAAAACTTCTGACTTGCTTGACATTCTTTGGGGGAGTCCAGTCAAGAATAGCTTGAATTCGTTCGGGGTTGACCGCAATACCATCCTTGGAAATCACATGACCAAGGTAAGTCACTTCGTCTAGCCAGAACTCACATTTGGAATACTTCGCATAGAGTTTATGCTCCCGAAGCTTATCCAGTACAAGACGAAGATGTTCAGCATGCTCTTCTTTGTTCTTCGAAAACACCAGAATATCATCCAGATATACCACGACAAATTTGTCGAGGTAGTCCATGAATATATAATTCATCAGTCGAGAGAAGGTTGCCGGTGCATTGGTTAAGCCGAAGGACATGACAGTGTACTCGTATTATCCATATCGAGTAACAAAGGCGGTCTTTGGAATATCCTCCTTGCGAACACGGATCTGGTGGTATCCCAATCTCAAGTCGAGCTTAGAGAAAACGGTGGAACCAGCAAGTTGATCATACACTTCATTTATTCGAGGGAGAGGATATTTGTTTTGAATAGTGGCCTGGTTGATAGGACGATAGTCTTGGACCAATCGATTTGTCCCATCCTTCTTCTTAACAAAGAGAGAAGGTGCCCCCCAAGCAGAGGAACTCGGACGGATGAAACCCAGACGGAGCGAGTTGTCAATTTCTTGCTTAAGTTCAAGGAGTTCATGTGGTGGCATTTTATAAGGACGCTTGGCAATAGGAGTGGTACCGGGTACCAAGTCAATGACAAACTCGACAGCTCGAGCAGGGGGAATCCCCGGAAGTTCTTCTGGAAAGACATCTTGGAACTCTCGGACCACTGGAATGTTTTCAATCCCTTCAAGAGGCGACGCATTTAATGCATTCAAAGCATACAGCCGTGCCTCAGCATTACGGACGAGATGAGCATGGTAGCTTACTAGTTCATCTGAAGGGTGTAGGAGGTGGACGATTTTGGTGGCACAAACGATCGATGCCGTATGAGCTTTCAACCAGTCCATCCCCAATATGAGATCAATGTTGGATGACTTTAGTAGGATGGGGTTGGCAAGGAATTCTAATCCTTCAATTTCAACTGGAACATGGGGGCAAACCACAGAGGTTCGGCATTCGCCCCCAGGGGTGTTTACCACTATCGGGATGTTCATCTCTTCGCTCCTAATGTCATGCATGTATGCAAAATTTTCCGACATAAAGGAATGCGATGCTCCGGTATCAAACAATACAGAAGTAGGTACTGAGTTAACGAGAAGTGTACCCATCACGGTAGCAGGCTGGTCTTGAGCTTGACCCATATCAATGTTGTTGGCCTGACCACGAACATAAGCAGGCTTAGTGTTGAAGTTGCGGTTCTGGTTGTTGCCACTGCCAGTTGCCGGAAGTGTCAGCTGATTCGGTTTCTGCCTGCAGTCTCTAGCACGGTGACCTGGACGGCCACACTTGAAGCACAGCCCGTCCTCAGGACGGGAAGGAGGAACTCGAGGTGGTGGAGCTGGAAGCCTCGGCTGCCTAGGTGGTGGAGGAGGCAGGCGAGGTGCAGCATAGGACGGCCTCGGAGTAGGAGCAGGTGCATGGTACATGTTGTTGGGAATCCAGATCTTCCGCTTCTGTGCAGATGAGCCCGAAGATGAGCCCATGTCACGGTTGCGCTTGCTGCTATCTTTGTATTCCTGCAGACCAGTCTCAACCTGAATAGCCTTGTTCACCAGGGTGGCGAAATCAGCATAGTCCTGAACGAGGAGTGTCAGCTTGATATCAGGGTGGAGGCCTTCACGGAACTTCTCCTGCCTGCGTGCATCAGTCGCAATGTCTTCTTCAGCATAGCGAGATAATTCCAGAAATTCCCGCTGATAAGCATCCACAGTCTTGTTGCCCTGGACCAAGTTGCGGAACTCACGCTTCTTCCGGTCCATGATTCCCTAGGGAATGTATCGAGCACGGAAAGCAGCCTTGAACTCTGCCCAAGTGATGATAGTTCCATCGGGCTGAGAGCGCCTGTGACTGTCCCACCATTGAGCAGCGGGACCCTTCAGAAAGTAGGCGGCAAAGTTGACATAGCTCGCCAGGGGCACATTGGCAGACTCCAGCTCATAGGAAATGTCACGGAGCCAGTCATCAGCATCTAGAGGCTGAGTTGAGCTGCGGTAGATCGCAGGGTTGAGACGGCAGAAGTCTTGCAGTGTCACGCCTTGTGGTTGGTTCATGTTCGGCCTTTGGAACTGATCCATGAGCCCTTGCATAAACTGGCGGTTCAGTTCAAACTGTTGGATCATCCCCGCCATATACTCAGGAGGCGGGGGTGGTGCATCGTTGGCAGGGTCACCCGGGCGGCCAGCTGGTCTAACCATCCTGTTAAATATTTAGCAGGGGTAGTTTAGCTTAAAGTAATTGCAAAGGCATCACACGCATTCATGAAGTAATTAAGCATTATGAAAAGGGAAATGCGATAGATACTCCATAGTAGTTGAGTTCAACATACAAACCCATACATAAGTTTGATTACAGACTAACGATTACAAATTCGAAATTTGGCGATAACCCGGACGCATTTGACGATACCCTGGACTCACTAGGCGGCGCGCAGGCACGCGGTGGAAGAGTACCACAACGAGATGTAGCGATAAGGCTACATCAACGTCGGAGAGGACGATCGAATCCTGGTAGCTGGCGGTGATAGAAGGTAGGGACAGGACCCTGTGTCCCGTTGTGACTCTAGTGAGGGTACCGCATCCAGTCAAGCAGCTGAGGTCCAAGTGCACGGGTTCTACCCCCAACATCAGTCCACTCGAGAGCTGATGGTAGCTCTGTCCTTCTCGGCTCGCGGATGCGCATAGGTGGAACCCTCGGACAGTGTGATGGCTGCAGCTCTGTCAACGCGTCGTAAAGATGAGCGCGCGTAGCATACAGCTCCACAGTTAGAGCTCGGAAAGCACGATCCATTGCCTGAGTGTACTGCACCAGAATCCGCGCGTCGTAGCGATGCGTCACGTAGGGGGCGCAGACAGCGACGTAGGAACGGTCGTTGCGCTCCCGAACGTCAGAAGCGTAGGCAGTGAGATCAGATCCAGTCTCATCCCCAGCAGGAGCATGCGGGATGTATGTGAAAGGGCTCTCCTCCGGGTGAGGGTACGCTCCACGGAGACGGGTGATGGCGATGTAGGCCGCATCATGGACGGCCATCTCGACCGACACTCCAATACCACAGAACACGTGGCGCTCGAGGGTCTCGCCGCCCCTCTGGTCGAAGATGCGAACCTCAGCCTGGTACTGGTACTGGTTGTACTAGCAGAAATCCTCGAACACAGTGTACTCGGGGTACCAACGATATCCCAGCCTGGTCAGGAGATCGACCAAAATGGCCGGGAACCCAGTCGTCTAAGTGGCCTGTGTCACGCGCACGTGCTGTCTTGCGGGACGCATCTGAAAATAAGATTGACGGATGTCAATGACAGTGTGTGTAATACATATTCAGGAGAAAAAGAGTAGATAGTCCAGCGCTCCGGATCGATGTGATTCGAGAACCTAATGTTAGAGTTAGTAAAATCTTTGACCCGAAAGAGAAGAGAAAGTAGAGCCCAGAGTATAGGAAAGGAGTAAAAGATGCTAATACCACCCAATTGAGATGTGGGCCCGTAAGCCACAACATCAGTGTTAGTAAGTTTTTTTTTCAAACACTAGACTCAACTTCGGCCAAGGAGTTGGAAAGGGGGCTACCTATAGGCAGTTGGCTCTAATACCAACTAGTGACGCCCTCGATTTAATCGTACGCTAATCATACACGCAAATGCGTACGATCAAACCCAAGGACTCACGGGAAGATATCACAACACAACTCTAGACACAAATAAAATAACATCAGCTTCATATTACAAGCCAGGGGCCTCGAGGGCTAGAATACGAAAGCTCGAGAAACACACGAGTCAGCGGAAGCAACAAATATCTGAGTACATACATAAAACATGGGGTGCCTTAGAGAAGGCTAGCACAAAAGATACAACGATCGAACGAGGCGAGGCCTCCTGCCTGGGAACCTCCTAACTACTCCTGATCATCAGCGGCCTCCACGTAGTAGTAGGCACCGTCGGGGAAGCAGTCGTCATCGGTGGGGACCTCCATCTCCTGGGCTCCATCATCTGGTCGCAGCAAACGGATCAAGGGGACAAGGGGGAGCAAAGCAGCGGTGAGTACTCATCCAAAGTACTCGCAAGTCTTACATCAGAACTATTCTAAGTATGCATCAACATCAAAGAAGGGGGTTATATGTGGACTGACTGCAGCAATGCAAGAATAGAGAGAAGGCCTAGTCGTAGCGAAGACTAGCATCTTTAGGGTCTTGCAGCAATAGACGAGAGTAGAACAGGGGGTAACATGTTAATAATCATATTGTTGCAGCAATATTAAAGTGAGGTCACGCCTAAGGATCCTCCCTCGACTCCCTGCGAGGAAGCAATCCCGAGGCAAACTAATTCCAGTTAAGTAACAATTGTTGTTGTATAAGATCGGGGCACAACTCCAAGTCGTCCGTAACCTTGGACACGGCTATCCGAATAGTTAATTTTCATCCCTATAGGGGTGCACCACATGTCCCGTCACGCTCGATAACACTCTGGCCGGACATACTTTTCTGGGTCCTGCCCGGCCTCGGAATATCGACACGTCGCAGCCCCACCTAAGACTAATCAGAGAGGCCAGCCCGCCGGTCTAAATCCTAAGCACAAAGGGTTCGTGGGTCCAGTTCCCGTTCACGCTCCTGCACGTGGCGTGGGCGGCCGACGTCAGTCCTAGCATCCCTTAATCACAAGCGCGATGCATCTCGGGACCACTCGGGCGCGCGCCGCTACATTGCTGGCATCTGAAAAGCTTCGGCTGATACCGCGACGCCGAGTACCCATAATTCTTCCCGCGTAGCCGGTTAGTGCGAAAAGGTCTCCGACCAACCCAGATCAAATACCCAAATCCATTAGCATTTTAATTAGGCCATCAACACAGTCTCACGGGAATCCACCCGTCTTACAACTAATCACCAATGATCCCAGTAACATGTTCAAGTAACTGTGTGGTTGTAACATCAGGGGAATCCGAGGTATCACCCTCGTTGGATTCCGAACGATGTACCCATCTAGGTGGGCTTAGAGGAATCACCCTCGGGGGTCCCACACTCGCGGGGTTGCACGACAGAGGCGTCATCGGGAATGGTGAAAGAGGAATCACCCTCGATAACCACGACCGACTAGCTATACTACAGAGATATCATCAGGAGTACTTAGTGAGGTGTCACCCTCGGTACCCGATAGTATCCCTGTAGCATCGTACAACAAAGGGGGGTGAATGTGCCGTGTCGGGTCTGGCTCGTCGATCAGAGATCGAGATTTGAAAACAAGCGGGGCAACTGAACTACGGGGTCAGAGGGGAGGTGACTGCTCTACCTATACTAAGCATATTTAAAGTACAGGACTGAAAGTAGAAGTTAATCAAAAACAGGCTATGCATCAGATATAGGAGCTAACTACAACAGTAGCAAAATACTAATGCAAGCAGTAGGAAGAAAGACATAGGCGATATAGGAATGATCAAGGGGAGTTTGCTTGCCTTGCTGCTCTACGGCAAAGGACTGATCGGCAGGGTCGTAGATGTAACCGGCGGCAGCGTCAGTCTCGGGGTCTACCGGTAAGAAGAGGGGGAAGAAACAATAAATAAAAGCACCGATGCAACACAAAGCATGACATGGAAACATGCAGGCTAGACATGAGCTAACGCAGCAACATCCGTCATAGACGGGTCGGAAGAATACCTGACGATATTTTCCGGGTCTCGGGCTACTACCGGTTATACTGGAAACGAAGGAAAAGTTCCATGTTTGCTATGCTAGGGACGCGTGACAGACGAACGGGCCGTGTATTCGGGTTCGTCTCGTTTTGCTAATCAACTTTCATGTTGAAAATATTTCGATCTGACTTAAGGATTATTTTATATTAATTTTCAAAGTTTTATTAATTATTTAGGAATTAAAAACAGATTTAGCTATTTTAATAAAATCCCATTATGACATCATCGCGATGTCATACTGACATCAACATTTGACTGGTCAACTGACCAGCGGGTCCCGAACGTCATAGGCACAAGTTTTTATTAAGATTAATTATTAATTAATCAGATTAATTTAGTGGGGGACCCGCGTGTCATACTCTAGTTATGTTAATTAATTATTATATCTATTTATTTAATAAAAACATTATTTTTATTTTTATTTTAACTATCGCGTGGGGCCTCCCTGTCATAGACAGCGGGTGCGTTGGCCCCACTGGTAAGTGACCTAAGGCTATTTTCGCATTTTCTTTCCATAGATATAAACATGCAAATATCGTATTCCTCCAATATCTATATACGCAATACATACATAAATACGGGTATCAAATACATACATACATACGGAATACAACATTTGTTTTTTATTTTCTTTTAACTCTCAACAGTCATCTCTCTCTCTGTTAACACACAGAGAACAACTCTCTGCTCCAACTCAACATAGAAGAACATAAACTTCAATCCCTCCTACCGGAGTCTACCGTCGACGGATCGGGGTCCCGTTTGCCGGAACGGAACCGGGGCGGTGAGGGGAACGCGACGGTGGGAGGAGCCCGAGGAGGGGCTCACCGACGTTGACGGGAGGGGCCGGTGAAGCCGGAGTTCGCGGGAAGGGGCGGAGGAGACGGCGTGGAGGCGGACGAGGCGGTGACGGTGACGATGATGCCGGTCAGCAGAGAGGTCGTGCCGACGAGGAGGAGCCTGCCGGAGGTTCGCCGAGAGGGGCCCCGGTGAGGAGGGGCCCCCGAAGATGGAGCCGGCCGGAGTGGGTGAGGCCGGCAAGAGGGACCTCGAGGAGGCCGAGGCCCCTGCCGGCGGGGTGGAGGCCGAGGGGGGGACGGCTCGCCGGCGGGAAGGAGGAGGCCGAGGGGCTCGCCGGCCGGGATGGAGAGAGGACTCGTGGGGGAGGGAGTCACGGGAGAGAGAGGGAGTTACGGGAGATGGGAGTGGGGGGGACCGAGAGGGGAAGGAGAGGTGGGGGGCTGTGTCGGTCGGGGTGGGGCCCCCCCACGAGGGGGAGGCTGGCGGCGCACGATGGGAGGGGAGGGAGCGAGAGGGGCTCCCTCGCCAGGTGGGGAGGCGCTAGGGTTTGAGGGATGGGGTGGCCGGCTGGGCCTTTTGGCCCAGTTGGGCCGGTTGGTTTTCCTTTTTCCTTTTTTTTTAATTTATTTTACCTATTTGATTTTTCTTTCTAAATACTTTTCTTATACTTACTTTTACAATTTATTATACATACTTCTAATTCTTTCTTTTATTTATTTATTTTCATTTACTATATTTCCTTTATTCATCGTATTCAATATCCACATTTAAATATATAGTGTTTACCGATAATCCCTAAAGTGCCCGATTCGATATTATAATCCGTTAGGGAATTTCTTGATAACTCCCCGACGTTTTCATTTCAACAACACGAAAATCTTTTCTCGTCTGACTTTATTTTAAAGCTTCGAATTTGATTCGGTTTCAACCAACACGAGATCATTGATATCACTTCCGATGACGTGGCATCATTAGCGCGGGATCAGTGTCGCTTAATTACAATCATTACTGTAGCAAAAGTCGAGGATGTCACAACAACGCATACAGTTTCAACATAGGAGATCATGACACAACAATTTTATTGATTCATGATTTATTACAATCTCATAGGCTTCTGTTACAAAAATTCAACTCCATAATCTCATGAAAAACAAGAGTGCTTTAGATTACACTTAATTCCACGGTCAAAACTTAACTACTCCATTTTAGCTTTTCCCATGTGGACAATCATTAGCATAATGTCCTGCTTCCTTGCAACGAAAGCAAATGAGTTCTGACAAGTCTCGAGGCTTCTTAGTGTTTGCTTTTGCTCCTTGGGTTTCCGGCTTCCTTCCTGAACACATGTATTTGTAGTGGCCAAATTCCATACACCTGAAACATCTGACATGACTCAGGTCTTTATCTGCAGAGATTTGGCCCTTCTGAGGGTACTTTTTCTTCTTTCCGGACTCCTTCATTTTGGCCAGTTCTTCTATTTCAAGTGGATCAAACTCCACTTTTTCCGTTGGGAAGTTTCCCAGATACTCTTGGCTTCCCTTCGTGCAATCCTGTGAATAATGTCCTTCTTCTCCACATGAGTAGCATGCATTGGAGAAAAATCTGCTCGGACCTTGTTCATCAGGGTCTTCTATATTTTCATTCATCACAGGTTCTCCTAGAATCTTCTTCTTGAGGGTTTCCTTCTTTGCATCTTTCTGCTGCTTGACAACTTGTTGCACCTTGGGGTAAATCTGACATTGAGCTGGGTAGTGGGTGGTTCCTTCACACAGGAAACAAGTCACCTGACTACTTGGGCACTTCTCAGCTGGGTGATTTTATTCACAATGAGTGCATCCATCCTTGTGTTCTTCCTGGGTGTGTCCTATTTCTCCATCGATCTTGCATGCACAAGTCTTCTCCTTCGGATTATAATAGCACTTCTGTATGAGACGGGATCTTAACAGAGTGTTCTTGAATTCGTTCCAAGTTTCTGCTCCACTAAATCCTTGTATGGCATGGTGCATTTTCCACCAGATAGCGGCACTTTGGGTAAAGTACTGGAGAGCGTGTTCCACTTCATTCTTCCTTGAGATCAAGTTGCTCCCGAAGTGGTTCTCCATGTTATCCATATTTCAGCCTCCAGCTGGGTCATTGGTCCAGAGACTACAAGTCCAACTTCATACTCCATCTGGTAGGGTTGAGGTTTTGGGGATGAGACGGGTAAGAGAGGGAGGGAGATACACACAATACAAATAATATTTTTGAGAATAGGTTTTATTTGTGGCCGTCGGAAAACACACACCAATGACGGTTCACAAATCATCGTATCTAAGGTGGGTATATAAAAGGGGTTTGGACTTCTAATGGTTATATAATTATTCGAACACTTCAGGGTCTTCGAGTTCTTCGGGTCTTGAGAGTCTTCTGTTGGTGTAGCTTCAATTCTTGAAATGCGTGGTGAAATCCTCTTTACTTTTAAGTAGAACTCCGTTGATTCTTCATGAGGTCAAAGGGGTAAGGGGATTGTATAACTATTTGAGGTGAGAGAGAACATTTGATGAAATCAGAAGGGATGAGAAGTGAAAGGTGTTCTCGAAAATAAGATTTTTGAGAGATCCTATCCTAAGAAGTTTCCAGTTTCTAGGGTGACGTCCTACAGTCAACATGTGCTCTGATACCATTTCTGTAGCGACCCGACTCAAAACGAGTCAAGCCTCTATGTATCTGTGCCATCCCTGGATCAGTATGCTGGCACACACAGTACATCAATGTATATACCAAAGTGCAATCACATGTAGAAAGTGTAAAACTGATATATACCTTAAAATCTCAGCGGAAACAGTCAAAGGGAGTGGAGTCCCAATAAACACCAACGGCAAGTTGAGTGTAGACCGTAACCCTAAATCGTACTCTTACTCGTCGAAGAAAAATATCTGCAACATAAGATGTTGCAGCCGTGTAGGTCAGCATATTGAATATGCCGACAAGTCACATAAGAGAGAGGTGAAAAGTAATCATCTATTCTATATGCATACATGGCAGGTGGGGCTATAAGTTTTTAGCGAAAAGTAAGTTTTCTCCTACATCAAGAGAGGGTTAAAAGCAAAATATTACTACGTTGTTTGTTGTTAACGAGATGGTTCCGCCAACCAATTCTCGTACATGAGTTGTGTTGAGAGTTCACGAAAATTTCAATGCCTTCGGCTCAAGTTGTCCATGACCGTGGACTTGGCTAATCGATTAGGTTTGGGTACTCTGCAGAGTTTTGCACACGTTCCCCACAAGATTTGATCGCCTCTGAGTATGTCCTCGCACTTCAGGGTGTTTGAAGACCGGATTATTAAAACATGGTCTTTCAACGGGTCCCTCTGATCCCCTGTCGGTGCCCATCCAATCCTACCATTCTTCTACATCTGCTAGCACCGCCTGTCCAGAGTCGCCACGTTGTCCAACCAAGCCAGAGCCCATAATGACTTGTGGCTGTGTAGGTAAGCCTTGGGTCTTGAAGCCTCCGTCTATCTCTTCGAGCCTGGGTGAAGCTTTCCGCAAGATGTCATGACACGTCTCCATGCATCCCGGGTCGTCCACTGGTTTCTCCAGGGAGCCCATCTAAACCGTCCTTCACCCAGAGTTGCATTGCATCACGAGGTCTTGAAAAGTCTTGACTTAACCGGTCTTGGTTATTAAATTATTCTCGCATCACTCGTGATAAACTCTCAACCAGAACCCCGTCTACACAAGCATAGCATAATAGAATTCGTTGTCCCGGGCCAAGTAACAGGGTTGTTGGGGTGCCTACCACATGATACTACATCAAGTAACCATATTTTTCCAAGTACCTAGTTAGCATGCAAATGGGTATAGGAAGGTAGAACTACGATGCATGAAAACATAGGTGATACATGATCAAATGACTTGCCTTGCTGATAGTTGTCATTATCAAGCACTTCTAAGTAGCACGCTTCGCACTCCGGGTATATATCGATACAAACAAATACACAACATAAGCACTACAATCATTAACAAGCAAAATAACATCACTAGCATAAAACTACAATTGCATAAAGTGAAGAAATTCACTTCACCTAATCAAAACAGAATTTGTTTTTGATAAAACTCCAAGTAAAAATATTTTAAAAAATTGAAACTTAAACTACAGAAACATATGATCACTAGGAAGCAGCAGCAAAAAGAATCAAATTAAAAGCTATTTTTAAACTCCTGGAATAAGCAAAACAAGATTTAAATTAAATCTGATCTAATTCAAATTTTGAAATTTCAAACATAGGCAAATAATATGTTTTCTAATAATACAATAAAATTGGGATCTACTGGAAAAAGAATCAACCTCATTGGACCTCTAGATCAAAAGTTATAGGGAAAACAAAATTTAAGCTCTCTCTGTTTTCTAACTAAAACAGAAAAAAGGAAAAATTGGATCTAACGAACAGGGGGGTTAGGTGGCAGCTCCTGGTTGGTTGGGAGGGTGTGTGCTGCGGGGCTAACTAGCGAACGACTGGCACTTAAACAAAAACCTCCGGCTAAATATAAGTGAGATAGAAAACCGTTCGGTTCTTTAACTAAAAACCGAAGGGGTAAGTTGATTTTAATGTACGCGGTTGGATCTAGATCTAACGGTAGGCTACACAACACAAAAAAACAAACAAAAGAAAAAAGAAAAGGAGGAGTTACCTGCCGTGACAGAACCGAGCAAGGGCTGCTCCGGCGATGGGGGCGGCTCCGGCGAGGTGGGGAGGGTGGCTCTGGCGGGGTGGGGTGGCGGAGGAGGGGGGGTCACTGTGGGGAGGAAGGCTCCTACGGCGATGGGGTGCAGGGGGGGTCGCTGTGGGGAGGCTCCTAGGAGGGGCTTGCAGGGGCCTGCAGGGCGATGGGGGAGGGGTCTCCGGCCATGGGGGCGGGGCGATGGAGGGGGGTGGCGGCGGTGGGGTGTGGGAGGGTGCCGCGGGGTAGGGGGAGGGCTGCAGGGGTGCGACAGGAAGGGGGTGGTGCCGTCGGGGTGACCAGAAGGCTCCCGGAGCTTCGGCTCCGGCGAGTTTGGGGCGACGACGCGGCAGGGGAGATGGGGTTGGGGAAGGTGAAAAATGGAGAGAGGAGGTGTTGAGGGTTTTATAGGCGGCCTCGGATGGCGTCCGGAAGGAAAGAAGAGGGAGATCGGGAAGGAGAGGATTCCTTCCTCCGTTGATGGAAGGTTCCTAGAACGCAGAAGGAAGGAGACGATCAGGGGAGGAAGAAAGGGGATCGGGCCCAAACTTGCTTATTGGGCCTGTGGCGATTTTCCTAATATAGGAAGATTTTCCTTTTAAATAAAACAGGAAGGTAAAAGGAAGATTTAGGAAATCAAATCAATTCCGAAAATAGAGTTTCTATATACTAAAATTATCAGAAAAATAAAATCTAAATGATGGGCATTTTTCCACGGCAAAAATAAAAACTTTTTAAAAAATGTTTTTCAGAAAATCCCCTAAAAGCTTTATTTATTTTCGCAATTAATTTTCAAATAAACCCTGGGGTTTTATGGTTCAAATACTTCAAAAAATACCCCTGTTCGGAGGGTCATGTTCCTCCACTCTTTCTTGCTTGGCAAGATAATAATCCCGGCACTCCATGAGTGAAAAAGAAAACGAATTTGCAAAACAACAATTGAAAGAAATTCAAATGCCACCTTCATTCAAAATCTTTATAATTTGAAGAAGTCATGTCATCTTCTCTCATTGATTCTAAATGGATGAATTTGAATTCACCGGAGAAGGGGAAAGTCATTTTATTCCCTCTCATTCAAAAGTTTTTGAAAAGTTTCAAACTTCACTCAAGTTTCAATCACTCAATCAAACAAACAAGCAATCTAATAATTATATTAACATTCCAAAATTTGGGATGTTAGAGTCTCCCACTTGCACTAGAGTCAATAATCTAGCTCACATCACTATGTGATTTACATTGTAATGAATCTAACACCCATACAGTTCTGGTGTTGATCATGTTTCGCTCGTGGAAGAGCCTTAGTCAACGGGCATGCAACATTCAGATCCGTGTGCACTTTGCAAATATTTATGTCCTTCTCCTCGATGTAATTGTGGATGAAATTAAATCGTCGCTTCATGTGTCTGGTCGTCTTGTGAAACCTTGGTTCCTTGGCTAGAGCAATGGCACCAGTGTTGTCATAGAGGAGAGTCGTTGGATCTAGTGCAGTAGGCACAACTCCAAGATCTTTCATGAACTCCTTCATCCAGACACCTACTTTAGCCGTCTCCGAGGCAGCTACGTACTCTTCTTCTCATGTAGAATCAGCTACCACGCTTTGCTTGGAACTGCACCAGCTTACCGCACCCCCATTGAGAATATATACGTATCGAGTTTGCGACTTAGAGTCATCAGGATCAGTGGCAAAGATTGCATCCACGTAACCCTTTACGACGAGCTCTTGATCACCTCCAATAACGAGAAACATTTTCTTAGTCCTTTTCAGGTACTTCGGAATATTCTTGACCGCTGCCCAGTGTTCCATTCTTGGATCAGTTTGAAACCTTCCCGCCATACTTATGGCAAGGTTGACATCACGTCTTGTGCACAACATTGCATACATGATAGAGCCTATGGCTGAAGCATAGGGGACGACACTCATCTTTTCTATATCTTCTGCACTCACTAGGCATTGAGTCTTGCTCAACTTCACACCTCGCAACACAGGCAAGAACCCTTTCTTGGATTCATCCATTTTGAACTTCTTTAAAACTTTGTCATGGTATGTGCTGTGTGAAAGTCCTGTCAAGCGTCTCAATCTATCTCTATGGATCTTGAAGCTCAATATGTAAGCAACTTCTCCTAGGTCCTTCATTGAAAAACTCTTGTTCAAGTAATCCTTTACGCTTCCCAAAAATTCTATATTGTTTCCAATTAGCAATATGTCATCCACATATAATATCATAAACGCTATAGAGCTCCCACTCACTTTGTTGTAAATACAAGCTTCTCCATAAACTTGTATAAACCCAAACGCCTTGATCACCTCATCAAAACGCTGATTCCAACTCTGAGATTCTTGCACCATTTCATAAATGGATCACTCGATCTTGCACACTTTGTTAGCATTCTCTTGATCAACAAAACCTTTCGGTTGCATCATATACAACTCTTCCTTCAGGAAACCGTTAAGGAATGCTGTTCTGACATTCATCTGCCAAGTTTCATAATCAAAAAATGAACCTATTACTAACATGATTCTGACAGACTTAAGCATCGCTACGGGTGAGAAAGTCTCATTGTAGTTAACTCCTTGAAATTGTGAAAAACCCTTTGCCACAAGTCGAGCTTTATAGACGGTGATATTACCGTCGGCGCCCGTCTTCTTCTTTAAGGTCCATTTATTCTGAATGGCCTTTCGCACTTTAGGTAATTCTTCCAAAGTCCACACTTTGTTTTCATACATGGATCCTATCTGGATTTCATGGCCTCTAACCATTTGTTGGAATCCGGACCCACCATCTCTTCTCCATAGCTCGTAGGTTCATCGCTGTTGAACAACAAGATGGTTAAGGGAGGGTTACCGTTCCACTCAGGAGCGGTGTGTGCCCTTATCGACCTACGAGGTTCGATAGTAACTTGATTCGAATTTTCATGATCATCATCATTATCTTCCTCTTCAATTCATGTAGGCTTAACATAAACAACTTTCTGTGCTGCGCCACTCTCCGGTTGTAGTGAAGGTTCAATAACCTCATCAAGTTTTATCTTCCTCCCACTCAATTCTTTCGAGAGAAATTCTTTCTCAAGAAATGTTCCTTTTTAGCGACAAATACTTTGCCTTCAGATCCTAGATATAATGTGTACCCAATTGTCTCTTTTGGTAACCTATGAAGACACATTTCTCCGCTTTGGGTTCGAGCTTTTTAGGCTGAAGCTTTTTGGCATAAGCATCACATCCCCAAACTTTAAGAAACGACAACTTTGGTTTCTTACCAAACCATAGTTTATATGGTGTCGTCTCAACGGATTTTGATGGTGCCCTATTTAAAGTGAATGCAGCTGTCTCTAATGCATAACCCCAAAATGGCAACGGCAAATCGGTAAGAGACATCATAGTACACACCATATCCAATAAAGCACGATTACGCCATTTGGATACACCATTACGGTGTGGTGTTCTAGGTGGTGTCAAATGTGAAACAATTCCACATTCTCTTAAGTGAGTGCCAAACTCATAACTCATATATTCTCCTCCTCGATCAGATCGTAGAAATTTGATCTACTTGTTATGATGATTCTCCACTTCACTCTGAAATTGCTTGAACTTTTCAAATGTTTCAGACTTGTGTTTCATTAAGTAAATATAACCATAACTACTGAAGTTATCGGTGAAGGTCAGAAAATAACAATATCCATCGTGCGCCTCAATGCTCATTGTACTGCACACATCAATATGTATGGTTTCCAATAAGTCACCTTCTCGCTCCATTGTTCCGGAGAACGGAGTTTTGGTCATCTTGACCATGAGGCATGGTTCACATGTGTCAAGTGATTCAAAATCAAGTGACTCCAAAAGTGCATTAGCATGGAGTTTCTTCATGCGCTTTACACCAATATGACCTAAGTGATACTGACAGAAGAAAGTGGTACTATCATTACTATCGAGATTCAATAAGAATAAACCCCTCACATTGGGTGCATGACAATAAAAGATATTACTAATATAAATAGAACAACCATTATTATCTGATTTAAATATAATGTTCATGCTTAACGCACACACAAAATAAAAATTATTCAGGTTCATCACTAATCCCGATGGTAACTGAAGTGAGAGTGTGCTCATGGCGATTGCATTAATCTTGGAACCATTTCCCACGCGCATCGTCACTTCGTCCTTCGCCAACCTTCGTCTATTCCGCAGTTCCTATTTTGAGTTGCAAATGCGAGCAACAGAACATGTATCAAATTCCCAGGCACTACAACGAGAGGTTGCGAGGTACACATCAATAACATGTATATGATATATACCTTGTTTGGGGTTGGTCGCCTTCTTGTCGGCCAGATACTTGGGGCAGTTCCGCTTCCAGCGACCAGTCCCCTTGCAATGATATCACTCAGTTTCTAGCTTGCGCCCAGCCTTGGGTTTCTTCATGGGACGGGCAACAAATTTGCCACTCTTCTTGAAGTTACCTTTATTGCCCTTCCTAGTTTTCTTGAAATTGGTGGATTATTGACCATCAACACCTGATGTTCCTTTGGGATTTCTGACTCAGCGACTTTCAACATCGCAAACAGCTCGGCGACTTATTTATTCATCCCTTGCATGTTGTAATTCAAGACAAAGCTTTTGTAGCTAGGTGGCAGTGATTGGAGAACTCTGTCAGTGATTGCCTTTGGAGGGAGAACAAGTCCCAACTCAGCTAGACGGTTGGCATACCGAGACATTCTTAGTACATGCTCACTGATAGACCTGTTCACCTCCATATTCCAAGCATAGAACTTATCGGCGGTCTCAGACCTCTCGATCTAGGTATTCTTCTCAAATATAAAATTCAATTCCTAGAACTTCTCATATGCTACATGACGTTCAAAACATCTTTGAAGTCCCGGTTCTAAGCCATACAAGATTGCACACTAAACTACTGAGTAGTCATCTGCCAGATATTCATATCATCTTGGGTCGCCGGTTGGGGTGGCATGTTACCTAGCGGTGCATCAAGGACATAGTTCTTTTGGGAAACCGTGAGGACAAGCCTCAGATTACGGTCCCAGTCAATAGAGTTGCTCCCATCATCTTTTAGCTTAGCTTTCTCTAGGAATGCATTAAAATTCAGGAGTGCTACTCTACGAGCCATTGATCTACAACATAAACTTGCAAATATTACTTAGACTATTGTTCAAGATAATGAGTTTAGTTAATCATATTACTAAAAACCCCCACTCAAATTGACATCCCTCTAGTCATTCAAGTGACACATGATCCAAATCCACCAGCCCAAGTCCGATCATCACGTGAGATGAGATGGTTTCAATGGTGAACATCTTCATGTTGATCATATAAACTATATGACTCATGTTTGACCTTTCGGTCTCTTGTGTTCCGAGGCCATGTCTGTACATGCTAGGCTCGTCTAGTCTAACCCGAGTGTTCCGCATGTGCAAAACTGTCTTGCACCCGTTGTATGTGAACGTAGAGTCTACCACACCCGATCATCACGTGGTGTCTCGAAATGACGAACTCCCGCAACGGTGCACACTCGGTGAGAACACAATTTTCTCTTGAAATTTAATAAGGGATCACCTTATAATGCTACCATCGTACTAAGAAAAACAAGGTGCATAAAAGCATTAACACCACATGCAAATCATAAGTGACATGATATGACCATGATCTTGTGCTTTTGATCTACATCTCCAAAGCACCGGCATGATCTCCATCGTCACCGACGCCACACCATGATCCATCATCACGATCTCTATCATTGTGCTGCCATCGAGGTTGTCGCGCCATCTATGTTTGCACTACTATTGTTACTAATTTAGCGATAAAGTAAAGCATCATTAAGCGCTCAAAAAATTAAAGACAACCGTATGGCTCCTGTCGGTTTCCATAGCATCTACATGCAAGTCGATATTAACTATTACAACATGATCATCTCATACATCAAATATACATCATCATGTCTTTGGCCATATCATATCACATGCATACCCTGCAATAATAAGTTAGATGTCCTCTAATTTGTTGTTGCAAATTTTACGTGGCTGCTATCGGTATCTAGCAAGAACGTTTCTTACCTACGCAAAACCACAATAGTGATATACAAGTTGATATTTAACCTTCTACAAAGACCGCCTTTGTCGAATCCTATTCAACTAAAGTAGGAGAGACAGAGACCTGCCAACCATCTTTATGCAACAAGTTGCATGTCAGTCGATGGAACTGGTCTCTCGTACGTGGACGAGTAAGGTTTGTCCGGTCCGCTTCATCCAACAATACAACCAAATCAAGAAAAGATTAAGGAGGGAAACAATCTGAATATCAACACCCAAAACTCCTTTGTGTCCTACTCGAGATGTCATCTACGCATAGACCTAGCTCTGATACCACTTTTGGGGAACGTTGCATGGGAAACAAAAAAATTCCTACGTGCAAACACGATCTATCCATGGTGATGACCATCTATGAGTGGAGATATTGGATCTACATACCTTTTTAGATTGCTAAGCAGAAGTGTTCAGGAACATGGTTGATGTAGTGGTACATCTTAGCGATCCAATCAAGAACCATCCTGCAATCTCCCTATCATGTGCCGAACGGACGACACCTCCTCGTTCAACACATATACAACTTGGTGATGCATTCACCTCCTCGATCGAGCGAGCGATGGTGAAGTAGCAGCCCGAGTCCTCCGACAGCATGATGGCGTGGTGAGGTGTTGGTGGTGACAGCTCAGCAGGGCTTCGCCATGGGGTTTTGAACGAGAGAAACTACGAGGGAGAGGAGGAGCAGCGCCGTGGCAAGATTGTCGTGTGGTTGCCCTCTCTCTACCTCCCTATATATAGGGGGAAGGGAGAGGGGAGGGCATCCTAGGGTTTTCCCCTTGGGGCTAGCGGCCAAGGGAGAGGATGGGCGGCAGCTCGGGTTGGGTGTCCCCTCCCATTTGGGTGCCTTGCCACCCAAGTTGGGCTCGCGGCGCCCCAAGGAGGCTCACCCCCCTTCGATCGAAGTGGGTTAGGCAGAGGGGCTACAGCCAGCCCCCTGGTGGGCAGCAACCCCCCCGCTCCGTGGCCCATGAGGCCCCCAACAATTGTCGGGGCCTCCCGAAACCCCTTATGGAACTCCATGAATCCCTCGGTACACCTCAGAACACTTCCAGACTCCGATGACCTTCATCCTACATATCAATATTCACCTACGGACTATTCTAGAGTTCCTCGTCACGTAGGGGATCTCATCCAGGACTACAAAAAACCTTCGGTCACCAACACAATGACAACATTATGCTTATATCGTCACCGAACCTAAAGTGTGTAGACCCTACGGGTTCGAGAACTACGCAGACATGACCGAGATACCTTCCGATCAATAACGAATTGTGGGATCTCGATGCCCATATTGGTTCCTACATATTCTATGAAGATCTTCATCGGTCAAAGCTAAGTGTCAAGGATTGAATCAATCCCGTATGCTATTCCCTTAATTCATCGGTATGTTACTTGCCCGAGTTTCGAACATCGATATCTCCATACCTAGATCAATCTCTTTGCAAGCAAGTCTCTTTACTCATTTCGTAATACAAGATCGCGTGACCAACTCCTTAGTCAAATTGCTTGCAAGCTCATTGTGATGTTGTATTACCGAGTGGTCCCAAAGATACCTCTCCGTCATACGGAGTGACAAATCCCAGTCTCGATTCACGCCAATCGAACAGACACCCTCGGAGATACGTGTAGAGCACCTTTATAGTCACCCAGTTACGTTGTGACGTTTGATACACACAAGGCATTCCTCCAATGTCTGGGAGTTGCATGATCTCATGGTCATAAGAACACATACTTGAAATGCAGAAAACAGTAGCAGCGAACTGACACGATCATATGCTACGTTTATAGTTTGGGTCTTGTCCATCACATCATTTTCCAAATGATGTGATCCTGTTATCAAATGACAACTCGTGTCTATGGTCAGTAAACCTTGACCGTATTTGATCAACGAGCTACTCCATTGGAGGCTTACTAGGGACAGTGTGTTATCTATGTATCCACACATGTATTTGAGTTTCCAATCAATACAATTATAGCATGGATAATAAATGATTATCTTGAACAAGGAAATATAATAATAATTATTTTATTATTGCCTCTAGGGCATATTTCCAATACTATCATTGCAAGGGCACTAGTCACTAGAAGCAGAACTGCCCCAAGTATCTGGCCGACAAGAAGGCGGCCAACGCCAAATAAGGTATATATCATATACATGTTATTGATGTGTACCTCACCAACTCTCGTTGTATTGCCTGGGTATTTGATACCGATTCGGTTGCTCACATTTGCAACTCAAAACAGGAACTGCAGAATAGACGAATGTTGGCGAAGGATGAAGCGACGATGCGCATGGGAAATGGTACCAAGGTTAATGCGATCGCCGTCGGCACGCTCTCACTTAAGTTACCATCGGGATTAGTGATGAACCTGAATGATTGTTATTTTGTGCATGCGTTAAGCATGGACATTATATATGGATCTTGTTTATTGCGAGATAGTTACTCATTTGAAACAGATAATATTGGTTGTTCTACTTATATGAGTAATATCTTTTATGGCCATACACCCAATATGAGGGGTTTATTCTTATTGAATCTCGATAGTAATGACACTCATGTTCATAACATTGATGCCAAAAGATGTAGAGTTTATAATGATAGTACGACTTTCTTGTGGCAGTCCCGCTTATGTCATATTGGTGTAAAGATAATAAAGAAACTCCATGCTGATGAACTTTTGGAGTCACTTGATTTTGAATCACCTGACACATGTGAACATTCCTCATGGGCAAGATGACTAAAACTCCGTTCTCTGGAACAATGGAGCGAGTAAGTGACTTATTGGAAATCATACATACTGATGTGTGCGGTCCGATGAGCATTGATGCACGCAGTGGATATCGTTATTTTCCCACCTTCACCGATAGTGAAACACAAGTCTACACCGATTGAAAAGTTCAAGCAATTTCAGAGTGAAGTGCAGAATCATCGTAACAAGAAGATCAAATTCCTATGATCTGATTGAGGAGGAGAATATCTGAGTTATTTGTTTGGCACTCACTTAATACATTGTGGAATTGTTTCATAGTTGACTCCGCCTAGAACACCATAGTGCAATGGTGTATACGAACGTCGTAATCGTACTTTATTAGATATGGTGTGTTCTATGATGTCTCTTGCCGATTTGCCATTATAATTTTGGGGCTATACATTAGAGACAACCGCATTCACTTTAAGTAGAGCACCATCAAAATCCATTGAAATGATGCCATATGAACTGTGTTTTTTATAAGAACACAAATCCATTACTCAACGAGCGCAGCAAGATCGCTGGCTAGATAACAGTGTACAAAATCAGGAGCATGCCCGGCCAAACTACCTCGGGAATGTCTGTGAGCATTGCACCAATTGCGTCGAGGCCGTCTGCAACTCTATTATAGGTTCTAGGACAGAAACTAACATTGAAGCAAAAGAAATTTAGGAAAATAGACTCCTTTTTTCCTTGATCAGTACTCTGTAGTGTGCCCTCTCGTTGCCTTCATTATTTAGCGCCATAACCACGAGTTGCAAGTTAGACTCAATATGGATTCTAGATATGCCTCATTCCTGGACCAGGTGTAAAGCTGTGCTACATGCCTCAACTTCCGTATGGAGCACATCCTGGGAGTGGTCCACACGAGCAGCCGCCCCCCACAGCATCGCCATTGGAGTTCCTCACCACGAAGCCCCAGCCACCGCTTCGATACATATAATTAAAGCAGCCATTAGTGTTGATTTTGAGCACCTCGCCATGAGGGGGTTCCATCAAGGGGTATAAGTGGGTTGGGATTTTTTCTCCTTCAGGAAGGCTTCCCCGTACTCCCTCGCCAACCCAGAGACCTGCGACGCCACTCGGTTTGACTTCTAGGGGGCACCTTTAGAGTTTACCTTGTTTCGCGTCTTCCAGAAAGTCTAGAATAAAGCAACATACTTTACTCTAAACTTCGGGTCCAGTTTCACAAATTCACAGAGGACCTATTTTGGGCCTAAACATGAGAGAAGTTTGCGTTGGATATCTTCCATACCCAGGAGTCTCCAAACTGCACGAACACCTTTGCATTGAAACAACATATGCGCGCCATCTTCATTGAGACGGTTGCAAACCGGGTAAATAGGGTCAACCTCAAGACCTCTGCGAGCAATGCTCCACCTAACACAGAGGCTGTTATGGGCAATTCTCCATAGGAACACCTTCACATTTGGAGGGCGGGGGCTATTCCAAATAGCATACCAGTTAAAAGCCTCCATCGTTAGCAAAAATTTCACCCTCATAGATAGGGGTGTTGATCGGAAGGATATGCCGGTGTAGTTTATAAGCAGACTTCAGTAAGAAGTAACCCTTTGGTTCATAAAACTAGGCCCAGAAATCCTCCATGCCCTCACCCAGTGGAATTGCAAGGATGATGCGGGCTTCCACCAACAAGAAGATACTTTCCACAAACTCCTTATCCCACACACCAGTAGTTGGATCTATGAGTTCAATGACCCTTGGCAAAACCGCATTTTCCTTCGTTGCGATGGGTAATCTGTTTCATTTCCTTGGGAACCAGGGATCGTGCCACAAATCAATTGATAGACCGTCTCCAACCCATTTGATTACACCCTCCCTTAGCAGCTCAATACTCGTGATAACGCTTCTCCATGTGTAGGACATTCCACTACAAGGCTACGCATCAAGGACAGAGCACTCGCGGAAGTATTTTGATTTTAGGACCCTAGCACATAGGGAGTTTGGGTCCTGCAACATTCTCTAGCCCTGTTTTTCCAACGTGGCCATATTAAAGGAATGTAAGTCCTTGTAGCCCTGCCCTCCATCTTTGTCTGGAAGTGTCATCATCTCCCAACTCATCAAGTGCATTTTGTTTTCCTTTTGCATATGGGACCACCAGTATCTACATATCATTGAGCTGATTTGATCACACAACCCGTTTGTGATATCAAAACACGCCTTGGAAAAAAGGGGATAGCTTGAGCACGTGCTTTAGTTAGGACTTCCTTCCCCGCCTTTGAGAGCATTCTCTCTTTCCAACCTTGGATCTTCTGCCAAACCCGGTCTTTTAGGTATTCAAAAATTTGCTCTTTGCCTTGCCCACATACACTGGGAGGCCGAGGTATTTCTCGTTTCTCCCCTCCGAGGTCAGCCCCAACCGGCTCATCATATGTTGCATGTCTTGGCGCTTTGTGTTTTTGCTGAACACAACAACGAATTTCTCCACATTTATTCTGTGCCCCGAGCTGTCCTCATACAGATTTAGCAAGTATTGCAGATGTTGTGCACTCTCATCAGAAACTTTTAGGAGAATGAGCGAATCATTAGCAAACAGTAGATGGTGGAAACTCGGTGCATTATGGCCTACCTTGACACCTTCCAACTTTCCCTCTTGTTTAGCACTGTTTAGCAGGCTAGAGAAGGCTTCAACACAGAAGAGGAAAAGATATGGGGACATAGGATCTCCCTACCTCAGTCCTCTCTCCGGCTTGACCTCCCCCGCTAGATTCCCATTTAGCTTGAACCTATAGGATACCGTTGACAAGCATTTCATGACTAACCGGACCCATCTTTCCCGAAAATCCATTTTCCGCATCATCTTCTCAAGGAATGACTATTCCACTCTATCATACGCCTTGATCATATCAAGATTCAGAGCTGCATACCCCACTCCCCCTACTCGCTTCTTTTGCATAAAGTGTGTGACCTCATAAGCTAGAAAAATGTTGTCTGACATTAAGCGCCCGGGGAGAAAAGCACTCTGGCTAGGGGCAATGATATCATGCAGGATCATTTTTACCTTGTTTGCAAGCACTTTGTACACCAGCTTGTACACCACATTGCACAAGCTGACAGGTCTAAGGTCTTTCAGTTTCTTTGGAGTTTTTAACTTGGGGATTAAGGTGACGCAGGTTTTGTTCCAATCCTTCGGGAAATCACCCCCGTTCAGAATTTCAACACATCTTGAGTAAGCTTATCCCCGATTAGGTGCTAGTATTTCTTGAAGAAAATAGTCGGGAGCCCATCCGGTCCTGGGGCTTTAAGATACCCAATCCCGTCTAGGGCCGTCTTGATCTCCCCAGTAGTGAACTCTGCGAGCAGAGCATCATTCATCTCCGATGTGACCCGTCTTTGGACCTGGCTGAGAAGTTCCTCGACCATGTGACGTGCACTAGAAGTATATAAGGATGTGAAAAAGTTAGTCACCGCCTCCAACATCTTGTCGTCCTTCTCCACCACCCTGCCGTCCTCCAAGATGATTTTTTTTCATATGCTTTGTTTTCCTCCTTGCTGAAGCAAAAGCATGGAAGTACTTTGTGTTGTGGTCCCCTTTATTGACCGAATTTACATGGGCATGTTGCTTCCAGTACATGTCTCTCTGGTTCTCCATCTTCCCTAGTTTGTACTTGAGCAACTGTTCCCTACTCACATTCTCCCGTGTGAGCTCTCCCCTTCTACATTGTTCCCGATCCTTCTTGGCTTGAGAGATACATTTTTCCAGCTCACCCAGGGAATTATTAGTCCATTGTTTTAGATCAGCCAAAATGGACCTAAAAGCCTCCGCCGTGGGTTCCCGACAGTCCTGGGCTCTCTGCCACGCTTGCGCCACAACCTCATCACATTTTTCCTACTCCAACCAGCAGGCTTCAAAGCGCGGCCCAAATCTAGCACCAAGCGAGCGGCGCTGGCTCAGCTATTCCCACTCCACATAAACGATAATGGGTGTGTGATCGGAGTGTATTGGATCACCATTGAGTACTCTGTAGTTTGTGAACTGAGTGCACCACTCATGTGTAGTGAAAGCACAATCAAGCCTCTCGCAAATGTACCCATCCTTCTTTCGCCAATTATTCTACCAAGTAAAGGGGTCCCCAACAAAGAGGAGATCATGCAGGTTGCAATCTTATAAAGCATCCTTGAAATGGTCCATGCAGCTTTGGGACTGAGCCGCCCCCCTTCCTTCTCACACGCCATCAGAATTTCGTTGAAATCACCTGCACACATCCATGGTTTGTTGTTGTGATGTTTGACGGTTCTCAGTAGCCTCCAGGTTGCCTCCTTTGCTTCGGCCTTTGGTTCCCCGTAGATCCCCATGAACCGCCAGACAAAGCCATGAGCTTCAGTTATTTCGGCATCGATATGGTATCTTAACTTTAAACCAGCCCTAAGATTGACTGAATTCTTCCAAAACAAAGCGAGCTCGCCACTGAGTCCCTCGCAGTCTCTCACCACCATATTTGGCATACCCAGCTTTCACCTCCACCATTCCATCCACCCCTTCCTCTTTGTTTCATAGAGAAAAATTACATTGGGATCCTCCCGCTTCTGCAGGTCCAGAAACCCCTGAATGGCTGGGCCGTTCCCCAATCCCCGACCATTCCATATCCCAGTCCTCATTGATCCCTGCACAGCTGTCCCGACAGCCCCGCTTCCACAACACAGTATTCCACCGTCTCGATCTTTCCTCTCTTTACATACATCTTGGGCCCTTCTTCAACCTCCATAGGGTTTGTCGGTCTTTTCGCCCCTAACTGCACCCTTAGTTTTTCAAACGAGCCTCCCGATTTTGTTTCCCTTTTTTGGAAGTCCTCGCCACCCTGTTCTCCTTTATGTTCATACAATCTTGGAGAGCACCTGCCTCAGTTTTAAACTGGTATGTCCTTTTTCATTTGCAACGATAGCCTCACCTTCTCCCCGAGCTTGTGGGAGGTCACTGTCACCTACCTGCTGTATCTGGCTACTCTCTATCATCTGGACCTCTAGCTTCTCCTTGTTTATTTCTTCACTAGTCTCCACACAGCTTGTCCCATGGGCGCCTTCCCGCATATCAACACCCGCCTCCTTTATCGTATCATTTTCCTTCCTAAACTCCAGCACTCTGTGTGGCCCCGCCATAGACCGTGCTTCTTTTTTCTGCATCGGACTTGTCACTTCATCCTCTTCTCCCCACCCCAAGTCGAGGTGCCGTTGACGATGCTCCCCTTCCTCCAAGAGAAGTTGTTACTTCCTTCCTTTCCCTCTTCGTCCCCAAATCCATAGGATCTTCCTCAAAAGCTGCTACCACCACACCACTCCATCTTTGCTTCTCCATTGAACTGCTTCCTCGGTATGTAGGCTCCGAGCGAGCTACCGAATTGCTTCTCTTCCCCCTTTGTCAAACTGATGGAGCAATTCTTCTCTTCATGCCCAATAATCCCACATATATAGCAGAATTCCGGGAGGTATTCACACCGAAAGGGGCACCACTTGACAAACTCATCATCCCCTATATGGATGACCATTGCCCCATGAGAGGGTTTGTAATGTCCAGCTTGACCTTAATTCGCAATGATTCTCCCTCCTCCATCCCATCTTCCCCACCTCCATATCCACAAAATCTCCCACTTTCCCCCAATCGTCTCCCGTATCGCCCTATCCATTCTGCCAAGGGGAAGCTCTAGAACCTATAGCCAGACCGGGACCATACTGAAAACATACTCCTCTAGAGCTTTATTTGGGTCAAAATCCACCACTACCACCAGATTGTTGTTTAGCATGCAAGGACCACTGTCCAGAGCTTTCTTCTTCTCGAGGCTTCCAGGAATGTGAAGAGGAAAATATTCTCACCCATTTTGCGGCATCGCATGCCCCAGAGCGGGCAGCAATTTCCCCCAGAGCTTGTGTCAGTCCTTCTGCAGATATCACCTTCTTCGACAGAACTTTCCCCACCGCTTTCGGTTCCACCAAAGTTGTCCTCTCCCCATCGACCGCCTCCATCTGTTTGCCCCCGATTCGGAGGCCTGCTTTCTCTGCTTCCAATAGCCTCAAGCTCCTCAGCATCCCTTCATCTTCTCCCTCTCCCACGACCTCCACCATCAAGAAACCAGGGACCCAGGACCGGGTGAAATACGATCATGATCCCCTGGTGAAAACTCGCGAAAGGCCGTGAACTGGGAGGATTGGGGCAAAGGGACTGCCCCCCGCCGATGAGGGCTCACCGAACTGGAAGCACGGAGGGATGTAACTCATCGGATCTAGGGGAGGCAACTCAGACGAGCACGAAACCCCAGCAGGTCACCACCAGAGGCACAACACGCTAATAGAACCGCCACACCCGGGACTGCCCCCCGCCGGCGAGGCCACGCCGGGATGGAAGAAGGGAGGGGGGACTGGTCGGATCTGGGTGGGGGACGTGGGACGGGGAGGATCACGTTACCTAGCAAGACGCCACCAGAGATGCCCACCCCGACTGAAACCGCCACTCCCGGGGCGGACTAGAGGGAATATTTTGCTTATGAAGTGTGATTTGGTAAGAAACCAAAGTTGTCGTTTCTAAAAGTTTGGGGATGTGATTCTTATGTAAAAAAGCTTCAACTTGAAAAGCTGGAACCCAAAGCGGAGAAATGTGTCTTCATAGGATACACAGAAGAGATAGTTGGGTACACCTTCTATCTCAGATCCGAAGGAAAGGTGTTTGTCGCTAAAAACGGAATATTTCTTGAGAAAGAGTTTTCTCGAAAGAATTGAGTGGGAGGAAGATAGAACTTGATGAGGTTATTGAACCATCACTTCAACCGGAGAGTAGCGTAGTACAAAAAGTTGTTTCTGTGGAGCATACATCAATTGAAGAGGAAGCTAATGATGATGATCATGAAACTTCAGATCAAGTTGCTATCGAATCTCGTAGGTCGACAAGGGCACGCACCACTCCTGAGTGGTACGGTAACCTTGTCTTAACAATCATGTTGTTGGACAACGATGAACCTATGAGCTATCGAGAAGTGATGGTGGGCCCGGAATCAACCAAATGGTTAGAGGCCATGAAATCCAAGATAGGATCCATGTCTGAAAACAAAGTGTGGACTTTGGAAGAATTACCTCAAGGACGAAATTCCATTTAGAATAAATGGATATTTAAGAAGAAGACGGACGCCGACAGTAATATCACCATCTATAAAGCTCGACTTGTGGAAAAGGGTTTTCACAAGTTCAAGGAGTTGACTACGATGAGACTTTCAAACCCGTAGCGATGCTTAAGTCCGTTAGAATCACGTTAGCAATAGCTGCATTTTTTGATTATGAAATTTGGCAGATGGATGTCAAAACAACGTTTCTTAACGGTTTCCTTAAGGAAGATTTGTATATGATGCAACTGGAAGGTTTTGTCGATCTAGAGAATGCTAACAAAGTGTGCAAACACCAGCAGCCCATTTACGGACTGGTGCAAGCATCTCAGAGTTGGAATGAGCATTTTGATGAGGTGATCAAGGCGTTTGGGTTTATACAAGTCTATGGAGAAGCTTGCATTTACAAGAAAGTGAGTGGGAGCTCTATGGCATTGTAATATTATATGTGCATGACATATTGCTAATTGGAAACAATATAGAATTTTTGGGAAGCGTAAAGGATTGTTTGAATAAGAGTTTTTCAATGAAGGACCTAGGATAAGATACTTACATATTAGGCATCAAGATCTATATAGATAGATCGAGACGCTTGATAAGACTTTCACACAACACATATCTTGACAAAGTTTTGAAGAAGTTCAAAATGGATCAGTCCAAGAAATGGTTCTTGCCTGTGTTGCAAGGTGTGAAGTTGAGTAAGACTCAATGCCTAGTGACTGCAGAAGATAGAGAAAAGATGAGTGTCGTCCCCTGTGCTTCAGCCATAGGCTCTATCATTTATGCAATGCTGTGGACAAGACCTGATGTCAGCCTTGCCATAAGTATCGCGGGAAGGTTTCTAAGTGATCCAGGAATGAAACATTGGGCAGCGGTTAAGAATATTCTGAAGTACCTGAAAAGGACTAAGGAAATCTTTCTCGTGTATGGAGGTGATCAAGACCTATTCGTAAAGGGTTACATGGATGCAAGCTTTGTCACTGATCTGGATGACTCTAAGTCGCAAACCAAATATATATATATTCTCAATGAGGGTGCGGTAAGCTAGTGCAGTTCCAAGCAAAGCATGGTAGCTGGTTCTACATGCGAAGCGGAGTACATAGCTGCCTCGGAGGTTGCTACGGCAACAAAAGTTCTTCCTCGGCAATGGTGCCAGAAATCCTTCTGTCGTCTCTTGAGCTTGCGTTGGTTTTTCCCTTGAAGAGGAAAGGGCGATGCAGCACAGGAGCAGTAAGTATTTCCCTCAGCTTGAGAACCAAGGTATCAATCCAGTAGGAGAATCGCGGCAAGTCCAGAGTACCTGCGCAAACACAAAAGAGCTTGCACCCAACGCTATAAAGGGATTGTCAATCCCTTCAAGATTGATTGCAAAGTGATATTTGAAGGCGGAAAGTGCAAAGAAGTAAAAGTGTAAGGCTGAAAATATGGTGTGGAGTAGACCCGGGGGCCATAGTGTTCACTAGAGGCTGCTCTCAAAATAGCAAGTATTACGGTGGGTGAACAAATTACTGTCGAGCAATTGATAGAACCGCACAAAGTCATGACGATATCTAAGGCAATGATCATACATATAGGCATCACGTCCGAGACAAGTAGACCAATACTTTCTGCATCTACTACTATTACTCCACACATCGACCGCTATCCAGCATGCACCTAGTGTATTGAGTTCATGACGAACAGAGTAACGCCTTAAGCAAGATGACATGATGTAGAGGGATAATCTCAAACCAATGATGAAAACCCCATCTTTTTACCCTTGATGGCAACAACACGATGCGTGCCTCGCTACCCCTTCTATCACTGGGTGAGGCCACCGCACGGTATGAACCCAAAACCAAGCACTTCTCCCATTGCAAGAATCATAGATCTAGTTGGCCAAACAAAACCCACAACTTGAAGAGAATTACAATGATATGAAATCATGCATAAGAGAGATCAAAAGAAACTCAAATAAGATTAATAGATAATCTGATCATAAATCCACAATTCATCGGATCTCGACAAACACACGGCAAAAGAAGATTACATCGGATAGATCTCCATGAAGATCATGGAGAACTTTGTATTGAAGATCCAAGAGAGCGAAGAAGCCATCTAGATACTAGCTATGGACCCGTAGGTCTATGGTGTACTACTCACGCATCATCGGAGAGGTCATGGTGTTGATGAAGAAGCCCTCCGTATCCGAATCCCCCCTCCAGCAGGGCACCAAAACGTGCCCCAGATGGGACCTTGCGAAGACAGAAGCTTGCGGCGGCGGAAAAGTACTTTCGATGATCTCTTGATTTTTCTGTGATTTTAGGGAATATGTAGGCGCGAAACCTAGGGCAGAGGAGGTCCAGGGGGCCCACAAGCCCGTGAGGCCCGGCCTCCCCCTGACCGGGGCTAGGGGCTTGTGGGGGTCCCTGGGGACCCCCTGCCTTGGTTATCAAGTCTCCCGATCTTCTTCTGTTTCGGAAAAAATCTTTTTGGGGATTTTATTCAGTTTTGACTCCGTTTCAAATCTTCCTCTCAAAAGGGTCAAAAACACAGAAAAAACAGGAACTGGCACTTGGCACTGAGTTAATAAGTTAGTCCCAAAAAAGATATAAAAGGCATACAAAACATCCAAAGTTTGACAAGATAATAGCATGAAACCATCAAAAATTGTAGATACGTTGGAGACGTATCAAGAATCCCCAAGCTTAACTTCTGCTTCTCCTCGAGTAAGGAAGTGATAAAAACTGAATTTTTGATGAATGCTACCTAGCATAGTTGTCCTTTGCAACTTCTTTCATGTGACATGAATGTTCAGATTCGTAAGATTCAAAACAATAGTTTGCTATTGACATGAAAACAATAATACTTCAAGCAAACTAGCAAGGTAATCATGAATTTTCGAAATAACAAGGCCAAAGAAAGTTATCCCTACAAAATCATATAGTCTGGCTATGCTCCATCATCCTCACACAACTAATATAAATCATGCCCAACCTCGGTATTGGCCAAGTAATTGTTTTCGCACTCTTAGTTTCTGAAACCTTTTATAACTATCACGCAATACATGAGCGTGAGCCATGGATATAGCACTATAGGTGGAAGAGAGTGTGGTGGTGGTTTGGAGATAAAAAGGAGGAGATGGTCACATTGACTCGGCGTATCAAAGGGCTATGGAGATGCCCATTAATAGATATCAATGTGAATGAGAAGGGATTGCCATACAAGTGGTGCACTAGAGCTATAAGTATGTGAAAGCTCAAAAGGAGAACTACTGGTTGTGTATCCAACTTGCTTGCTCACGAAGACCTAGGGCAATTTGAGGAAGTCCATCATTGGAATATACAAGCCAAGTTATATAATGAAGATTCCCACTAGCAAATGGTAGTGATAAAGCAAGAAGCTCTCAATCATGAAGAACATGGTGCTATTATGAAGCACAAGTGTGGAAAAAGATAGTAACATTGTCCCTTCTCTCTTTTTCTCTCTTCTGTTCTCTCTCTTTTTTTTGTTGGGCTCTTGGCCTCTTTTTTTTATTTGGGCTCTTTGGCCTTTTTTTTATTTCCTCACATGGGATAATGCTCTAATAATGATGATCATCACACTTTTATTTACTCACATCTCAAAGCTCAAAATGATGATGACTCTATAGGAAATGCCTCCGGCAGTGTACCGGGATGTGCAACGATCTAGCATGGCGTATGACGTTGAAACATCTCGCTAGCTATCTTACGATCATGCAATGGAAATATGAGAGTGACGACACAAGTCATGAGACGGAACGGTGGGAGTTGCATGGCAATATATCTCGGAATGGCTATGAAAATGCCATAGTAGGTAGGTATGGTGGCTGTTTTGAGGAAGGCATATGGTGGGTTTGTGTACCGGAGAGAATTGCGCGACACTAGAGAGGCTAGCAATGGTGGAATGTGAAAAGTGCATATATACCATGGACTCACATTAGTCATGAAGAACTCACATACTTGTTGCAAAAGTTTTTATTAGTAATCGAAACAATGTGCTAAACGCATACTCCTAGGTGAAGGGTTGGTAGGTGTTAACCATCACGCGATCCCGACCTCAACACAAAGGATGACAATCAATAGATCAATTATGCTCCGACTTCCTAACATAGCGGTTCACCATACGTGCATGCTACGGGAATCACTAACTTCAACACAAGTATTTCTAGATTCACAACACCCTACTAACGTAGCTCTTAATATCACCAAATCCATGTCTCAAAACTAATTGAGAGGAATCAAGACTTCTCTTTCTACTCAATGCACATGAAGATGGAGGTTTTTGCATCCTCTTTGGGTACCTATCACCTTTGGTACTACTTTCATAGCATAAGCCAAGTACCAAGTCACGCACCACCGTGCTCTAAAAGATCTAAGTGAAGCACACAGAGCAAAATATCGAGCTCAAAAGATATAAGTGAAGCACGATGAGCATTCTAGCAAAATCACGATGAGTGCATGTCTCTCTCTAAAGGTGTGCAGCAAGGATGATTGTGACACAACAAAAAGAAAAGACTCCTAAGATACAAGACGCTCCAAGCAAAACACATATCATGTGGTGAATAAAAATAAAGCTCCAAGTAATGTTACCGATGGATTGAAGACGAAAGAGGGGATGCCTTCCCGGGGCATCCCCAAGCTTAGGCTTTTTGGTGTCCTTGAATTAGGCTGGAGATGCCTTGGGCATCCCCAAGCTTGATCTCTTTCCACTCCTTATCTCTTTGTCCATGAGAACATCATCCAAAACTGTAAAACTTCACAACACAAAACTTAAACAGAAACTCGTGATAACATTGGCACAAGAAAACAAACTACCACCACTTTTGGTACTGTAGCAAACTTGAATTCTATCCATATTGGTATTGGGTTACTGTATTCTCACTTTTCCATGGCTAGTACCCCCCGATACTATCCATAGTTTCATCAAAACAAGCAACCAACTCAACAAAAATAGAATCTGTCAAAAATAGACCAGTCTGTAGCAATCTGTATATTTTGTATACTTCTGGTACCTCAAAAATTCTGAAACATTACGACTGCCTGGTAAACAGGCATATCAACCAGCAGAAAAAAGAATCATCTCAAAAGCTCTTTCAGAATAAAAATGAAAAATCATCTCGTGAGCGAAAAGTTTCTGTCTTTTTCCAGGAGGTGTTGGAAGTATTGCAAGCAAACGATCTTAACAAGGTCAACAATGGAAGCAGAACTCACAACACTAGATACATCTACGGTCGAAGCAGATTGGCTTCGCCGGCTCTTGAGTGACTTGTCGGTTGTCGAGAAACCTGTACCGGGTATCCTTACGAACTGCGACAATCAAACTGTGATCACGAAAGTGAGCAGCTCAAAGGATAACATGAAGTCATCAAGACATATTCAGAGAAGGTTAAAATATGTTAGGAAAATGAGAAACTCCGGAGTTATTGCATTGGATTATATCCAAAAATCTAAAAATCTGGCAGATCCTTTTACAAAGGGTCTATCACGTAATGTGATAGAAAATGCATCGAGGGAGATGGGTATGAGACCCACAATTTGAGTTGTTCACAGTGGTAACCTATTCTTTGTGATCGGAGATCCCGTGAACTAGATGTGGAAGACAAGCTGTTTGTCAACTGAGAGGAAAGAATCCTTATCATTAATTATACCACTCCATGAAGATGCAATACATTCCTAAACTGCATGGCAGGTTGATATACATCTTAATATGTTCTAAGTGGCTTATTGAAGCAGAGATGTTATCCTGCAGAACATCATTTGAAGAACATACCTATATGAGCCTGATTGTTAACGTCGCAATCTATGAGAGTAGGGTGCTCTCTAGTAAACTCATGAAAGGTCTCGGAGTATGACGCATAAGCTCCACCCGCGGGGAAGTCCCACGGTAGCCTAGTATCGATCAAACCTCTGTGTGAATCTAGTTTCGTAGAAAACTTGCAGTTCAAGGCCTAGTCCACTGTTCAAGTTGCTTACTAATGTAGCATAGAGTTCTAGGTGGAAGTTCAACTTAACAGTCTCCACTGCAGTATCGGTATATAAAACAGTGTTTTGGAACCAAAGGCAAATTTTGTGTGCCTCTGGGATCTGGTGGGGGGTTGCTGGAATTTTGCCCAATTATTTGGGCCAGCGCAATATATAATTCCTAATAAATCCTAGAGGCCCATGCAGCCCATTTGTGCAAGGCAAGAGGTGGAAATGTTTAGTGCCACATTGCTAGTTTAGTGGGAGTTGGACCTCCTTATAAGGGAGGATGTTTCCGCAGATGTATGAGCTTGAGAACAAGAGAGACATACACGCGCGCTCCTCGTCCTCCGCCGCCCACCTCGTCACGATGCGCCGCGGGTTGCGGGAATGAGCCGAGCCGAACTAAAATTTTTCCATGCACAAGTGTTATACGAAAGTCCACTCAGAGAAGCTGAACGTGTTTTCCAGTGGATATTGAAAGCGAACGCTGTAGTTTCATCGCTGTAGTCTGTTCGTTTCATATCCTGTCGTTCTCTTCGGCTCCTGTCGCTGGCCTCTCGCCTCCTTCTCCCGCGCCTATAAAAGAGCGGTCGATACTCTTCAGAAGTGTGCATCAGAAGTTCCTCTCGCCACCGGTTCCTTTCTCTGTGCTGCTGCTACGTTCTTTCCCATCCCGTCTTGCGGTGTGCACCGTTTGTCGGGACAGTAGGCCTCCGAAACTCCGTCTCTTCGAGTCATATACGAGAGAAGGGCGATAAGGTTTTTGGGGAGCGCTCAGCGCGACTACCGGCTTCCATCACGGACATCGACGATTTCTTCCCGAACGACAACTACTTCCTCGACGTCGACCACCTCTCTGGTAACATGGCCAACGACAACGACAACACCAATCCTGCTGCTGCTGCAACTCAGTATGTACTCATGTTCTTCTTCTTTCAGTTTCTTCCGCAACTTTTTGCAATAGTATCTCTTCTAGATATGTTCGGGGTCTGCTCATCACTTCATATGATACCTTGTTTATATAGAACGGTTACACATATGTTCTTTTCTAGATCATATGTGCACATGTCTTTTGTCATTTCATCTCTATATTGCATGCCTTCTTCCATATTAGTTATGATAGTTATGTTTATCCTAGATTTTCTTTTAATAAAATCCTTTGGTAAATTGCTCATATTTCCAACAATCCAAAAACCTTATTATAGGCAATTTACCCCGAGTGGTTTTGCTGCCTCCATGAGACCTCCTATGTTTGAGGGTGTTCACTACAAGACATGGCGCGTGAGAGCTGTTCTATGGTTTCAAACCATGAGCTACTATGACGCCACTCTTGGCAAACCTGAAGGAGATCATGATGCTCAACAGGAGCTAGCTTTTCAGAAAATGGAAACCTTGTTTAAGGCTGCTCTCTTGAGAATTCTTGGTGAGAACATAGTTGATCTTATGCGTCAATTGATAATGGAAAAGATATGTGGGATGCACTCGTGACCAAGTTTGGGGTCTCGGATGCTGGCACTGAGCTGTACATCATGGAAGAATTTTATGACTACAGGATGACTGAAGAGCGCTACGTGGTTGAGCAAGCTCACAAAATACAGTCATTTGCAAGAGAGCTCGAGCACTTCAATTGCATGCTACCGGACAAGTTTGTTGCCGGAGGCATCATCACTAAACTTCCTCCTTCGTGGAGGAACTTTGCTACCTTACTGAAGCGTAAGAGACAGGAGTTTTCCGTTCCAGATCTCATAGGTGCTCTTGATGTTGAAGAAAAGGCGAGAGCAAAAGACACACGTGCTCGAGCTATTGAGGGAGGTTCTAGTGCCAATCTGGTACAGAAGAAAAACTTCCAGCCCCACAATTTCAGGAACAAGGGCAAGTTTGATGGTAAAGCAAAGTTCGATGGGAAGAACAAGGTTGTACATCACACCAACTTCAAGAAGAAGAATGACAAGAAGAAAGGTGTTTGTCATGTGTGCGGAGATCCTGATGATTGGGCACCTAACTGCCCTAATCGTTATGACAAGTGTCAACATGGGAAAGGCGACAAGTCTGCTAATGTCGTCATTGCTGACACTGACGTGGAGGATGTTGGGTATGGTATATTACCCACTATTCTTTCAGTATGTCATTTTCCTGATTGGTTGATTGACACGGGTGCTAATGTGCATATATGTGGTGATATTTCCATGTTTTCATCTTATCAGTCCGCAGGGACTTCCACCGTCCTGATGGGCAACGGTTCACGTGTTTCTGTTCGTTGTGTTGGCACGGTCGATCTGAAGTTTACTTCGGGAAAGATCGTGCGGCTGAAGAACGTGCATTATGTCCCCTCCGTGAATAAAAATCTTGTTAGCGAATCTCTTTTGTGTAGAGATGGCTACAAGCTTGTCTTTCAGTCTAATAAATTTGTAATATCCAAGTATGGAACTTTTGTTGGTAAAGGCTACGAGTCAGGAGGCCTGTTCCATTTATCCTTGGCAGACGTTTGCAATAAAGTTGTTAATCATGTTTACAACAATAGTGAATCAAATGTGTGGCATTCACATCTTTGTCATGTTAATTTTGGTTGCATGTCGCGACTAGTCAAACTGAACTTAATCCCTAGCTTTAACACAGTCAAGGGATCTAAGTGTCAAGTTTGTGTGCAAGCCAAACAACCTCGTAAGTCTCATACGACTGCCGAAACGAGAAATCTTGCACCACTAGAGCTCATACATTCAAATCTATGTGAAATGAATGGCATTTTAACAAATGGTGGAAAGAAATATTTCATGACACTAATTGATGACTCCACTAGATACTGCCGAGTGTATCTTCTGAAGTCCAAGGATGAGGCTTTGAACTTTTTCAAGATCTATAAAGCTGAAGCAAAAAACCAACTTGATCGAAAGATCAAGAGGCTTAGGTACGATCGTGGTGGAGAGTATTTCCCAAATGAATTTGATTCTTTCTGTGCGGAACATGGTATAATCCATGAGAGGACGCCTCCCTATTCACCTCAATCAAATGGGATAGCCGAAAGAAAGAACCGTACTCTAACTGATTTGGTTAACGCCATGTTAGACACATCGGGTCTCTCCAAGGCATGGTGGGGGAGGCGATATTGACTGCATGTCATGTCCTGAATCGAGTTCCCACAAAGAACAACGAGATAACTCCATTCGAGGAATGGGAAAAGAAAAGGTTAAAACTCTCATATCTACGAACCTGGGGTTGTTTGGCGAAAGTCAATGTGCCAATCCCAAAGAAGCACAAGCTAGGACCAAAAACTGTGGATTGTGTTTTTCCGGGATATGCATTTCATAGCATTGGATATAGATTCTTGGTTGTAAAATCTAAGGTATCTGACATGCATGCCGGTACAATCATGGAGTCAAATGATCCGACTTTCTTCGAAGATATCTTTCCCATGAAGGATATAGCTACCTCATCTAATCAAGAGATCCCTAATTCGTCAAACCATGAAATAGTCACAATTACTGAACCTATCATTTCTACGGAACACTTTGAAAATATTGTGGAGGAGAACAATGAAGTTCCTACTGGGAGAAAGAGACAGAGGACTCCAAAGTCCTTTGGTGATGATTTTCTTGTGTATGTCATAGATGACACTCCCAATTCTATTTCAGAGGCCTATGCGTCTGAAGATGCTGACTACTGGAAGGAAGCAGTCCGTGGTGAGATGGATTCCATCTTGGCAAATGAAACTTGGGACATCACTGATCCTCCTTATGGGTGCAAACCTATAGGATGCAAATGGGTATTCAAGAAGAAGCTTAGGCCTGATGGTACTATCGAAAAGTACAAGGCACGACTCGTGGCTAAAGGTTATACCCAAAACGAAGGTGAAGAATTCTTTGATACTTACTCACCCATGGCTCGACTGACCACTATTCGAGTACTACTTTCACTAGCCGCCTCACATGGTCTTCTTGTTCATCAAATGGATGTTAAGACTGCTTTCCTAAATGGAGAGTTGGATGAGGAAATTTACATGGAACAACCAGATGGGTTTGTAGTAGATGGTAAGGAAGGAAAAATATGCAAGTTGCTGAAATCTTTATATGGACTTAAGCGAGCACCCAAGCAGTGGCATGAGAAGTTTGAAAGAACTCTCACAACTGCAGGCTTTGTTGTAAACGAAGCTGATAAATGTGTGTACTATCGCCATGGTGGGGGGAGGGAGTTATCCTTTGCTTGTATGTTAATGACATACTGATTTTTGGAACAAATATGAATGTTATTAAAGAGGTCAAGGATTTCCTATCTCATTGTTTTGAGATGAAGGATTTAGGAGTGGCTGATGTCATTCTGAACATCAAGTTGTTAAGAGACGAAGATGGTGGGATTACGTTGCTTCAATCTCACTATGTGGAAAAGATCTTGAGTCGCTTTGGGTATACTTACTGCAAGTCCTCTCCCACACCATATGATGCGAGTGCTGCTTCGAAAGAATAGAAGAATTGCTAGAGACCAATTGAAATATTCGCAGATTATTGGCTCGCTTATGTACTTAGCGAGTGCTACAAGACCTGACATCTCTTTTGCTGTTAGCAAACTAAGTCGGTTTGTCTCAAAACCAGGAGATGTGCATTGGAAAGCTCTAGAGAGAGTTTTGCATTATTTGAAAGGCACTGCAAATTATGGAATTCACTATACTGGACACCCAAAGGTGCTTGAAGGGTATAGTGATTCAAACTGGGTCTCTGATGCTGATGAGATAAAGGCCACGAGCGGGTATGTATTCACTCATGGAGGTGGCGCTGTTTCTTGGAAGTGTTGCAAGCAAACGATCTTAACAAGGTCAACAATGGAAGCAGAACTCACAACACTAGAGACATCTACAGTCGAAGCAGATTGGCTTCGCCGGCTCTTGAGTGACTTGTCGGTTGTCGAGAAACCTGTACCGGGTATCCTTACGAACTGCGACAATCAAACTGTGATCACGAAAGTGAGCAGCTCAAAGGATAACATGAAGTCATCAAGACATATTCAGAGAAGGTTAAAATATGTTAGGAAAATGAGAAACTCCGGAGTTATTGCATTGGATTATATCCAAAAATCTAAAAATCTGGCAGATCCTTTTACAAAGGGTCTATCACGTAATGTGATAGAAAATGCATCGAGGGAGATGGGTATGAGACCCACAATTTGAGTTGTTCACAGTGGTAACCTATTCTTTGTGATCGGAGATCCCGTGAACTAGATGTGGAAGACAAGCTGTTTGTCAACTGAGAGGAAAGAATCCTTATCATTAATTATACCACTCCATGAAGATGCAATACATTCCTAAACTGCATGGCAGGTTGATATACATCTTAATATGTTCTAAGTGGCTTATTGAAGCAGAGATGTTATCCTGCAGAACATCATTTGAAGAACATACCTATATGAGCCTGATTGTTAACGTCACAATCTATGAGAGTAGGGTGCTCTCTAGTAAACTCATGAAAGGTCTCGGAGTATGACGCATAAGCTCCACCCGCGGGGAAGTCCCACGGTAGCCTAGTATCGATCAAACCTCTGTGTGAATCTAGTTTCGTAGAAAACTTGCAGTTCAAGGCCTAGTCCACTGTTCAAGTTGCTTACTAATGTAGCATAGAGTTCTAGGTGGAAGTTCAACTTAACAGTCTCCACTGCAGTATCGGTATATAAAACAGTGTTTTGGAACCAAAGGCAAATTTTGTGTGCCTCTGGGATCTGGTGGGGGATTGCTGGAATTTTGTCCAATTATTTGGGCCAGCCCAATATATATTTCCTAATAAATCCTAGAGGCCCATGCAGCCCATTTGTGCCAGGCAAGAGGTGGAAATGTTTGTCCCACATTGCTAGTTTAGTGGGAGTTGGACCTCCTTATAAGGGAGGATGTTTCCACACATGTATGAGCTTGAGAACAAGAGAGACATACACGCGCGCGCCTCCTCCACCGCACACCTCGCCTCGTCACGACACGACGCGGGCTGCGAGAATGAGTCGAACCGAACTAATTTTTGCCACGCACGACTAGTATACGAAAGTCCACTCGGAGAAGCTGAACGTGTTTGCTAGTGGATATTGAAAGCGAACGCTGCAGTTTCATCGCTGCAGTCTGTTTGTTTCATATCCCGTCGTTCTCTTCGGCTCCCGTCGCTGGCCTCTCACCTCCTTCTCCTGCGCCTATAAAAGAGAGGTCGCTCCTCTTCAGAAGTGTGCATCAGAAGTTCCTCTCGCCACCGGTTCCTTTCTCTGTGCTGCTGCTACGTTCTTCCCCATCCTTTCTTGCGGCGTGCAATATTCGTCGGGACAGTAGGCCTCCAAAACTCCGTCTCTTCGAGTCCTGTACGGGAGAAGGGCAATAAGGTTTTTGGGGAGCACTCAGCGCGACTACTGGCTTCCATCACGGACACTGACGATTTCTTCCTGAACGACGACTACTTCCCCGACGTCGACCACCTCTCCGGTAACATGGCCAACGACAACGCCTACACCAATCCTGCTGCAGCTGCAACTCAGTACGTACTCATGTTCTTCTTCTTTTAGTTTCTTCCGCAACTTTTTGCTATACTATCTCTTCTAGATATGTTCGGGGTCTGCTCATCACTTCATATGATACCTTGTTTATATAGAACGGTTACACATATGTTCTTTTCTAGATCATATATGCACATGTCTTTTGTCATTTCATCTCTATATTGCATGCCTTCTTCCGTCTTAGTTATGATGGTTATGTTTATCCTAGCTTTTCTTTTAATAAAATCCTTTGGTAAATTGCTCATATTTCCAATAGTTTCCTCCCAACAAGCGCTATTGTTTAATGCCCTTAGCTAGGCATAAGGCGATAGAATCACGTATTGTCGTCTTTCGTGCTCAAACCATAAGTGGCCCTCATCATGGATTCATAAGGCAATCTTATTTTCTTTGTAGGAAAGTGTTCCATGCCCTTCTTTAAAGGAAATTGAATTCTAATATTCCCTTCCTTCATATCGATGATAGCACCGATAGTCCTTAGCAAAGGTCTACCAAGAATAATAGGGCAAGTAGGATTGCAATTAATGTCAAGCACAATGAAATCCAGGGGTACATAGTTCCTATTTGCAATAATAAGAACATCATTGATCCTTCCCATGGGTTTCTTGACAGTAGAATCCGCAAGATGAAAATTAAGAGAACACTCTTCAAGCTCATTAAAACCCAGAACATCACATAAAGACTTTGGAATTGCGGAAACACTAGCACCCAAATCACACAAAGCATTGCATTCATAGTTTTTTATTTTGATTTCGATACACTACACCACGACACTGCATTTCCAAAAATCAGGTTGGTTGGAAATACATCTTTCAGTGACAAACAGTTGGCCGGGAAAGATTATTGCCAACTGATCGTGTCTATTGGGAAAAGTCCAAACGGGAAAGCCCTTTCCCGACCGACATATTTTCCCGACCCACTGTTTGATGGCTATGCAGTATCTTTCCTGACCAACAGTCTGTTGGGCCTGTCATGGGCTTTTCCCGACCAACAATCCGTTGGGGGTGCCATGGGCCTTTCCCGACCAACAATCTGTTGGGGTAGGCATGTATCTTTCTCGACCAACATTCAGTTGGGCTTTGCGTCAGCCTTTCCCGACCGACATTCAGACGGCTTTTGTATTGCCGACCCACAATGTGATGTTGTTTTCTTTCTCCGACCAACAAATCATCAACATTTTTAGCCAATCATAGTTGTAATTAACCAATGGTACTTATTGTTACATATATATAGTTCATGTGTTCTAATAATAATCATGAAGATATCCTCCATCAGATGCATCAAATTTTTTTATTCCATTAATTAATTGTCACATACACAAGCTTAAGTCTGTTCCAAGCATAACCACCAGGACATCATACATCATGTTCACAAAAAGGACAGCTAAAACATGCTAGTATGAGACATGAGTTGTACAAAATGAAGGCTAAATATCCAGGTGACACGAATCGCAGGCTTCATGGTTCCTTGTGAGTGTTGTCCTTTTGTTTGAGTGTTGTCCATTTCTTTGCTTCCTACAAAAGTTAAACAAGTCTCAATTATAATAATACAATATCATAAACTGCATTTTCTTTGCTTGTTTTTATTTTGCAAACATTTCATATGTGAGTAGTCCATATATATGTGCTAGTAGGATATAGTACGTAGAAACAAAAATCTGTATTTGTTATAGTACTATATACATATATAAAAGTCTCATGTTACCCATAGGGCTGAAGATTCATAAGCATCGCCAAGGAGTACAAAGAAAAGGTATGCAATAATTAGAAGCAAAAACGTTTAAGAGATTACACATGCATATTTAGAAGTAATTAATTAGGAGCAACAAATTTAAGAGGTTAGCTAGCTCAATTGGGTTTTAGCAAGGCACAATAGAAGAATCTAGCTATATTCTGCGAATAAAGAAAAATAGAAAAACATTAAGAATTTACCATCACTCTGAATACTATGCACCAAATAGTTCTTCTTGAGATGCAATTACATCACTCATTCATGCCATCGCTTCAGCCTGCACTACAGTAATTGTCAAGATAGAGAATAATTAGGATGCTTCATGTTGCATATAGTTTATGACTAGCTAGTAGCAACAAAAGTACATAGCTGGAGGGGCCTAACAAAGATAACTTATTTGCTTACATGATTGATGCAGTAATCTAGAAGATTTAAACTCATGCTCTAATATCAAGTCAATGGTTATAAGAAAAAGTAAATGCAATGGCACCTTTAGGCGTATTTACAACACATAATAAGAAGTACTCCCTCCGTCCCAAAATAAGTGTCTTGACCTTAGTACAATTTTGTACTAGAGCTAGTGCAATGTTGAGACAGTTATTTTGGGACGGAGGGAGTATTAAGTAGTAATACCTGGTAACAAGTCTAAGCAGTTAATAACTAATCCTAGAACTCTAATTGCCTTATAGAAAGGATCAGTGGTATTTCCAATAATAATTGAGCATACAAGATACATTGGGTTTCATATTATTCCTCCCTTACATGTCAAGCTGGTTGAATGCATGGTTATGCACCTATAGTTCTATACCAAAAAAGATATAGTTAGATATGACTGCTATAGATGCTGCACCGTACATATCTGAATATGCATTTCGTCTTTTCGACATGAAGTGCAGAAAATAGACAACATACCATAAAATCTCACATGACGAGCTCCTCTAGTACGCCATCTTTCCTGAACATGACATTCTCTTATAGGCATGTATACTTGACACCATACCTATCTATAAATAAGAAGCAAGAGAACTCACACAAAGGCTCACAACCGATGGATGGTTACAGTACTGTCTGAATAATACTAAATATCGTTACTGTAAGAATGAATTTATAGAAAAATAAGGCTTCAAGTTTGTCTGACCACATTTTGCTATGATGGCTGAACATTTCTGAAAGAAAAGTAGGGATATCTAAACCTGACAAACATTACTTTCAGCTGCTGTATACAGAACTAGATAGGGCAACACTAACTGTGACCCTTCAAAAACAACACTGATTGCTGCTTGAAAATAATCAACTATTAAAATCGACATGACCTTAGGGAAACAATGATTGACCGAGCATTGCCTATCTGGCTCTACACATGGTTCACATAGTCCTACATGAAAAAATGAAAAGACTCAACCGTGTGAGCTACAGTCTCAGAGCCATGAAAAAGATGAGCAGTTTTAGTATCAAAGAGAAAGAGACAGACTGGAAAGGTGAAAAAGAAAACTACAGTTTAAGACTAAGGCGTGGCTAAGTTTTAGCTAACAGTCATTGTATAGGTCTGTTTTGTCTGAATATTCCTAGGTAATGAACATTGTAAAACCCCTGCTAGGATAAAATATGCATAAACACTGATTTTAGTTAACAACTAGCACTCGAAAAAGGAGAAAACAGAAAGGCTCGAAACCTGTCGAATGCCGCAAACTGAAAATTTTAAACATGTACTAAAAAACTCAACATAAATCAAACCTCATCTAGTTTGTGGTGGGAGATAAGCAATGTGAAAAAACTGATGAAATACTGAATACTGAGTACTGATAACTAAAGGTGTCAATAACAACTGGTGACAAATAAACTGATGAAATAATATATACACAAATGAATAATAAACTGATGCACTAGAGTAATAAGGAGCTAAGGAACTGAAGGAAAAAAGAAAATGAGAAGACTAATAACTAAAGTAGAAAGAGAGAATAAAAACTAAGGGACCAAATAACTAAGAAAGTAAGAAAATTCTAAATTTCTAATGTCTGAAGAAAGGAAACTGAAGAGAGGATGAAGACTGAGCAAAGAAAAAAAGGGACTGAGGACTGAGATACTTAACAGAAAAATAACAAAATAATGAAGAAATAAGTGAAGATTGAAAAAAGAGAAACTGATACTGATGAAAGAGAATGTGGACACTGAAAACATGAATAAGAAATTGAGGTACTAGGAACATAGAGACTTACGAAAAGGGAACTGAGGTACTAGGAACTGACGGACTTAAGAAAAAAATGGTACTAGGAAACCGAGGAACTTGAGGAGAAAATGAGGAACTCTAACACATAGATAAACTGAATAAATAACCAAAATGAACCATGAATTCACGAAGCTCAACTAATGGCATGCGTAATCAACAGGATCACTAATAAAACATTAAGAGTTACATATCTCAAACTGCTTTCCAAAATAGGCCAAATCATAAATAAGAGTTGCACCGCTCAATCCGATTATGATCCCACCCTTCAGAAGAATATAGGATTGGAATTTGACTTGCAACTAACAAACATGAAGTGGTTGAGCTATTAGACGGTAATGACGAATATTCTCTTTGCAGGGGAGTGAGGGCAACCAACTTGTTACTGGTAGTTTGATGATCTACAACTACACGTAGATTATCAGTTTTTTGAGCCTAATGAACTGTATGGTTGGCTTGAGACAACAATGTTCATGCAAGAAAACACACTACCGTACTATACTATAGTGTTACAACTTACAATGCTTGATTCAGATCTAGTTCAGCTGAAATATCCTCCACAAACACGTTTCTTTGCCACTACATCCACATTGAAACTTGGGTACAATGCTCTCCTTTTGATCTTGTGATTGGCACAAATAGATTGATTTATGTGTCAACGAACCTCATCTTCTGCACACAAGGAAAAAAATGTCGTTCATATCTCTGAACCGAACTGAGGAAAAAGAGTGAAATAAGCACTATAATGCAGTGATGAAACCATTCCTTGCACTTCTCTCCTAAAAGTTCAGGCAGTGCACCCACATATACTACCATATACTCCCTCTGTTCCTAAATATAAGTCTTTTAAGCGATTTCACTAGGAGTCTACATACGGAGCAAAATAAGTGAATCTACACTCTAAAGTATGTCTATATACATCCGTATATAGTCTACTAGTGGAATCTCTAGAAAGACTTGTATTTAGGAACGGAGGGAGTAGCAGCCAATGAGAAGAGTGAACGATGGAGCTCGGGTAAGGGGGCAACCTGTGGTCGATACCCTCTGCCACATCCGGTCGCTCGATTTGTCGCTCGAGGATGGTGGACGTGGATGGCTATGTGGTGGACATGGATCTGGCTGGAGAAGCACATCCTCCTCCTCTAGCCGACATGGAAGACCAAATCTTCCTCCTCTTCCATCCATGGTGGCAATGACCACAGTTTGATCCCTGCAGACTCGATGGGAATGCTGACCAGATCAGTAGCCGGGGCAACCTCCCATTGGCGCTTGTCAGCATCAACGAGCATGGTCTTCTAGGGCAGCGCTCATCTGTAGGAGGCTGAGCCTCGTCTTCCCCAAGATCTGCCCGCCGCACCCCATGAAGACGAGGGTTCGACCAGAGATAGTACCTAGTCAAGGAAGGTTCGAGCGCATGGGGGAAGATGGTGTGCGGCGGCAGGCCAATAGGTACCGGAGCGGTAGGATGGTGCGGGGGACGGGGGCGCGACGGAGAGGCCGGCGGCTGGAGCCCATGGCGGCTGGCATAGGGAATGAGGAGGGGAAACTAGCGATTTGCCCCGCGCGCGTGTGTGGTGACTTATCTCTAGAGGGGGAAAATTTTCGCGGGCTTGGGCCAAATGTTGGCGCTCATTTGTTTTCCTATGCACGCGCAGGCCCTTGCAACAGACTGTTGGTTGGCATTATTTACCGACCGACGAACCGATGGGCACAAGAGCTTTCCTGACCGACCGTTTGACAGGAAATATTTTGGTATTGCCGACCGACTATTTGTCACTATTCGCACGGTTTCCCGAGCGACTATTTGTCACAAGTTTTCCCGACCAACAGTCGGTCGGCGATACTGACTTTTCCCAACACCCGTCTGTAGGGAATGCAGTGTCGTGGTGTAGTGATAGTAGGTTCCCACTCATCGTGAAGCTTTCTAGGGATAGAGACTTCCAATTCAAGTTTCTCTTCAAGAGATTTTATCATAGCTTCGACGATATAATCGGTAAAGGCCTTGTTTTGGATATAAGTGTGTGGAGAGTTTAGCATGGATTGCATCAAGGAAATGCATTCAATCAAGGTGCAACTATCATAATTTAATTCCTTGAAATCCAAAGTAGTAATTTTATTACTACTCAAAGTTTTAATATCTTCTACTCCACTTTCAATGCTTTTAGCATCAAGATAGATGGACTCTCTTAGGTGATAACTTCACTCACTAGATGCCTTACTCTCTTAGGTGATAACTTCACTCACTAGATGCCTTACTCTCTTAGGTTGTGAAAGGAATGCAATGGAGACCAAATCTCGGATACCAATTGTAGGATCTAAAGTATGTCTAGAGGGGGGTGATTAGACTACTTGACCAACATAAACTTAGCCTTTTCCCAATTTTAGTTGTGGGAAAGTTTTAGCTATTATGGCAAGTCAAGTACACCCTACACATGCACATTTAAGAATATAGCAGCGGAATGTAAATATGCAAGTGTAAAGTAAAGGGAGTAAGGTAGGGATATCAAACACAAGAGGATGAAACGATGATTTTTGGCATGGTTCCGATATGTGGCGCTATCACACATCCATGTTAGTGGAGACTTCAAACAATGGAGGGTAACAACTCCGACAGTCCATAGAGGGTCCACCCATAAGGGTTCAACAAAGAAGCGGCCTTGTCTATTCCACCATGTCTTCCGTCCATGAAGGAGTAACCTCGCTGACGGTAGTTCTTCACGAAGTAGGCAATCTCCTTGCCCTTACAAATATCTTGGTTCAACTCCATACAACAAATTAGGAGGCTCCCAAGTGACACCTAACCAATCTAGGAAGCACCACCCTCCAAAAGGTAATAGATGTGATAGAACGATGAACCCCTTGCTCTTGTGCTTCGAAAGATAGTCTCCTCAACACTCAATAACTCTCTCATAGAATATGCATGTGTAGGAGAGATTGATTTGGTGGAAAGTAACTTGGGGAGGATAGAGATCTAGTTTCAAATGGATGGATTGGAATATCTTGATCTCAACACATGAGTAGGTGGCTCTCTCTCTCAGAAAAATGGTTCTGTCAATGAAGTGTGTGTTATTAGTGCGTTCTCTATGAATGAGAGGTAGGTGGAGGGGTATATATAGGCAGCACCCAAAATCCAACCATTACACCTGAAGTGACCAACTCGGTGACATCGAAGTCATAAACTGGGTGGTACCAACTTGCACAAAGGACAACAACTTTTGAATCTCGATGAGACCGATATACACAACTCGGTAGAACCGAAAAGGTGGCTAACGGTCAGATGGCCCAACTCGGTGACACCGGTACCCAAATTCAAAGATACCGATTTTTTGTATCGAGGCAATAGAAAGTTAGTCACCTGAACTTGGTAGCATCGATGCAGAATCGGTTGTACCGAAATGGTAGGTTTTGCTAGGGTTCTGTATGGGTTGAAAATTGATAGGGCCGAATACAAAAAATTTGGTGGCACCGATTTTGGATATGTGGATCTGGACAGAAGTGTTATGAGGGAAAATGACTGAGTATTTTTGGTGGCTATCTCTGAGCACTTGAGCAACCAGTTCATTTCAATACCTCACTCCCTTTTAATAGTATTGGCTTTCCTATGGACTCAAAAGTGATTTCTCACAAATATAAAATGAAGAGTCTTCTTGCTTGAAGCTTGAGCTAATCTTATTCCTTTCTTGCATCAAGGGGAATCTCCACATAAACCTTTAGCCAATGCATCTTTTGAACTTTTCTGAAATATACTATGATAAGATCATTAGTCCAAGGATGCATATGTTGTGATCAATTATCAAAACCACCTTAGGGAGCAATTGTGCTTTTATGCGTCCTACCCGCCATTGTGTTGCCGGCCATCGTCGCCGCCTCTACTGCATCTCGCTGCTGCTGCCTGCCATCGGCCGCCGCCATTGTTGCCGTAGGTCGCCGATGTTGCTAGTCGGGAAAGGAGAGAAAGAGCTACGAGAGAAGAATGATAAAGTAGGGAGAGAGAGAGAGCACACTGACATGTGGGACCCACATGTCAGTTAACGGTCAACAAATAGTTTGTTTAGGAGCGGGCCCGATGTGTCATAAACTAGATTAATTCTAAATCATATCGTCATTCGGGTTTTTTGAAACATCGAACCAATTTTGTGGTACATTTTTGAAATATTAAAAAAATTGGTAGTTTTTTATGGTCAACACGTGTAATATGGTAGTTTTTTTGCTATATACTCCATATTCATGCATCATACTGTTGCATTTGATTATTATTGATTTGTCCCCTTTGATGGTTGTTCTTCGTGTTAGGTCCTGTTCCGGAGGGTACAATCGAGTATCCATCTGTGGAGCAGTAACATGTGGATGCTTTATCAGGCAAGCAAACCACCTTGAGCATTCTGATATAATCCCACTCTCTCGCTTTTGCTCTCATTTATTTCATTAGGACGATACGCTTCAACCGTTACCTACTTTGGTAGTTTAACTCATTCCTTTGCATGACCTATCATTGTCACAGTAAATAGCTGAACCCAGCCACCTAGCATATCTGGTAGATGCTTGAGCCATTTTGTGCCATTACTCTCCTATGCTTGCTATGCTTAGAGTCGTGTCAGGTCTAATCCATATAGGTGGTGGTTTGGAATGAATGTGATCATGTCCTAATGATGAAAGCTAAGTGGGTGAATCCGATTTGGTAAAGGTAGCGATGAGAGGCCATGTAGGAGTACATGGTGGGTTGTCTCATTGATACCTTCCTTAAGAACTGAGTCGTGCGTATGTTATCCAAGACTAGCTACTACCGCACATTGGGATCCTTAATTGACTCTCTTGACTTATTAATAGCCTAGACCTCTGTCCAGGAGTTGCAACTAGTTTCTTGTGTTTTTGGTCATGCCAGTAGTCTATCGAGTGGTATCCCGTACAGGTGGGCTTGGGACAGACTAGGCACCGCGGCCCGGTGTATCAAGCATAGTACCATCCATCGAGGTGGGCTTGGGAACCCTGTACACATCGTTTGGGGCCGTAGAGGAAACCTTGGCCAGACTTCCTTGCGGGTTCAGTCTCAAATAAGCGATAAACCTGGGCTAGAGTCATGTGTGGTTAGTCAGGTCGTGGCTGACACCCATGCCGAGATGCATGACGTGCATATGGTGATAAGTGGTGAGAGCGTCTGTGAAGAAGTACACCCCTGCAGGATAATCATCTATTCGACTAGCCGCGTCCACGGATATGGACTACTTGGAGAATTATAGGGTCATAGAAAACTTGAAGTGGATACTGTAAAATGTGCAAGATAAGTGTGAGTGCTATGGATGGCCTTGTTGTAGGGAGACGAAAGTGGATCCATATTGGTCTATTGTTGTGGTAACTAGGTAGTGGACTTGTGTGTGCTTTCTCGTATTATTAAACTACTGGTAGTCGTAGTATAGGATAGCCACTGAGTCAAAGCTGGCTTACTTCATTAAACCAAACCACCACCTTTGTTGATACTGATGCATATGTAGTAAGGTCTGATGTAAGTCTTGCTGAGTGCCAGTGTACTCAATGTTTCTTAATTTATGTTTTACAAAGGAGACTCCAGTAAGATCGATGCTGACCGAGTAGCTTGGGAATCCCTGACAGAGGTTTGGCTCCTATGGAGGGTCTTGTCAATAGACATGCTTTCTCAACCTTTTACTTCCTAGATGTTTGTACCTAGACATGTCATGCTTCCGCCTGTTGCTTGTATGACTTGAGTGTTGGGTCTTTTGTCCCCTGTTTGTAATATCAGACTATGTGGAATATTATGAGTCTTTAAGAAATGCTTGAGTCGGAGAGTTATGTTGTGATGCCATGTTGTATCTACACATATCGTGCATATTGTGTGTATGTTTGAAATGCATTGGTATGTGTGGGATTTGACACCTAGTTGTGTGCCTTTAGTAGCCTTCTTTACACGAAAATGCCTCTTTGTGCTTCCATTGTGCCTTGGTAGCTTGCTACTGCTCTCGACACATTGATTGACTGGCATATATCCTCCTTTGTTGTCATGTCTATCCCTATGGGGAAATGTCACACGGTGTAATGGAGTGCATGTAGCCTTCTATGACTCGTCTACACGAAGTTGATGACAAAAATGCCACATGGTGGTGTAATGAAGTCCATGTAGCTCGCTATGACTCGTCTACATATAGTTGCTGACCGACCCCTGCACTGTTGGGTTATGTATGCCTGTTCCTATATATATGTTGCACTTTGGTTTATAACTAGTCATGTCGACCCGGGCTCTCTCACATCTGAATGCTAGCGACATATTCACATACGTGAGCCAAAAAACACAAACAGTCCCGACCAAGGTAAGGTGGCAGTCATGGGGTTAACCATGCATGATGCTACAAAGTGATGTGATATGTTACATGCTAGATTCTTAAGGCTCAGGATCAGGATCCCAACAACATTGGTATCAGAGCTTGAGTGACTGTAGGTTTACCAAGCCAAACTAGTGATGTGGAGTCTAGCAACTCTTTAGTTATATAAGGGAATTGATTGTGGAAGGTAATGTAATGCTCTTTTTACTCCTTTTCCCATGTTATTCTGATTTTGAGTCACCCTCTTCTTTTATACGGGGATTAAGAACTAGGCTTCTTATCTATCTACCACGATCTCGAGTTACGATATCGTAGAGTTATAGGAATGGTTGATCTGATTCACATTCCAGTCCTCGTGTGATTTATGTGTAACTTGTTAGTATGATCAGAATCTTGAGATTATGATGTTGAATTTCATGCTATCCAAATCTTATGCACGATGCCTCATATTCTATGTAATTTCAGCCGTTATGCTGTCCAATTTTCCCTAGGATTTCTATGAGGATCTAATGCTTTTGCATTCCTTCCTATCTATTCGGTATGTCACCCTCATTAATCCTAGTTTCTTATCCCTAGGATGTACGCTGTACCCGAGCTGCCACTGGACGCAAGAAGGGCCAGAGACATGGAACCAGACATGCTGAAGTTCTGTCGGATTCACCTTTGTTGGCATAGTTTATGCTAGACGCTGAGAGGGACAAGTGTGAGTCCAACCTCCTATTGGCACGTATTGAGGAGAACACCGCACATCAATGTAATGAGCCGATGATAATTAATGACTTCATCAAGATATACCCACCAACCTACCATCACTCCATTGAGATACTCGATGCAGATGACCGACTCTATAGAATCTCGCATAAGCTGCCTTCCGCGAATGTGGCTGAGTCTAACAAGGTCACCTTTGCTGAATACCATGTGGAAGGTCCTGCCAGTTTATTGTGGCAGAACTATGAGGCTATGCGTCCAGCTAGCCAGATCACTTCTTGGAAAGATTGCTCTGAGGCTTTTCATGAGCACCACATTCAATAGGGTCTCATTGACTGTAAGACACAGGTGTTCAGTAACCTCATCCAGGGTACAATGACTGTTGATGCTTACAGTCGATAGTTTGGGAACCTTGCTCGTTACGCCATGGAAGAAGTGTCCATTGATGCCAAGAAGCAGGCTAGGTTCAGGAAGGGTCTCAACCCAAAGCTGCGTCGTGAGCTTCACTTACACGATTGCACTACCTTCCAAGTTCTGGTGAACAAGGCCATCAATGCAGAGATAGCTTAGACAACTTATGAAGAGTCTGATAAGCACATCTATGACAATGGTTCTTCTTCTGGTTCTGGATCTCAGAAGCACAAACTTGGGTTCCGAACTCATCACATCCACCCGGATATATATCGAGGCCCTCTTGTGTGGTGCCTCGCCCAACTTCATTGTGTGCTCCACCGAAGCCTATTGGTGGACCATCTGTTAATGCGGTTCCACATTCAACCCAAGTAATTTGTTAAAAGTGTGGAGAGCCAGGACACATCGCTCGAAATTGCACTCAATCCAGTATTGCTCCACCTTAGTCTGGGAAGTCTATTGGTTTTGACAAGCCATCAATCAAGACGACCCATGTCAAGCCAACCATCATTGAACTGATGTGTGAATCATGTTTCAGCTAAAGAAGCTCATGATGATCATGATGTTGTCCTTGGAATACTCCTTGTCAATTGTCATCTAACATCAGTTCCATTCAATACAGGAGCATCATACTCCTTCATCTCATAAAGCTATGCCCAGTTGCATGACGTGTCATTCTATGATATGCCAACTGCTCTTGAAATTAAGACTTAGGGTCTAAGATGGCACACCACAAGAATAAGCTGTGGAAATGAAATCCTTGTTGACATACTTATATTCCTTGCTTCATTGGTAGCTCTCAAGACTTCATATATAACCATCATCTTGGGTATGGATTGGATAATAGCTCATCATGCCAGGATTGATTGCTTCACCAAGTCTGTTAAGCTCACACACCCATGTTTCAAGATAGTGAATGTTTCAACACGAGTTGCACATCGTGAGCTCTATTCACTAAATGCTAACCCCCTTCCCGAGCTTGAAGATATTCCGGTGGTCCATTATTTTCTAGGTGTATTTCTATAAGAACAACTAGGCATTCCTACCGACAAGGATGTAGAGTTTGTGATAGACCTCATCCCATGAACTATTCCAATTTCCAAAAGACGCTATAAGCTGGCACCTTTGGAGCTAGGCGAACTTAAGAAATAACTTGATGAGTCCTTGCAAAAGGGTTTCATCTGACCCGGCTCATCTCCTTGGGCTTACCCCGTTCTTTTTGTCAAGAAGAAGGATGGAACGGATCGGATGGTTGTATATTACCAACCTGTCAATATGGTCACAATAATGAATAAGTATCCGCTCCCCAGGATCAACGATCTGGATCATCAGTCTTCTCCAAGATGGATTTGAGGTTAGGCTACCATCAAATCAAAATCAAGAATGGAGACATTCCTAAGACGAATTCTGTCTTTCGTTATGGAAAATATGAGTACACAGTCATGTCCTTTGGTCTAACCAATGTTCTAGCCACATTCTCTCGCGTGATGAACTCAATCTTCATGGAGTATCTAGATAAGTTTGTCGTGGTTTACCTTGATGATATACTGATTTACTCGAAGAATGAAGTAGAGCATGCTGAGCATCTCACGCTTGTGTTAGAAAAATTCAGAGAGCACCGTATTTATGCCAAGTTCCCCAAATGTGAATTTTGGTTACCAGAGGTGACCTATTTGGGCCATGTGATTTCTGGTAAGGGCATTATAGTCAACCCTCAAAGAGTTCTAGTCATCCTTGATTGGACTCCACCTAAAACAATTAAGAAAGTTAGGAGTTTCCTTGGTTTAGCAAGCTATTACGGCCGCTTCATTGAGAACTTTTCCAAAGTCACCAAGCCCCTAACCGAACTCCTCAAGAAGGATAAAAAGTTTGTGTGGACACCATAATGTGAGCACAGTTTCCAGCAACTCAAAATACATGTGACCTCTATTCCCGTACTTGTGCCACCGGATTTCGCCAAGGATTTTGTCATCTATTGCAATGCCTCAAGACAAGGACTTGGATGTGTTCTTATGCAAGATCGATAGGTGATCGCCTATGCATCTCGACAGTTGCATCCACATAAGGAAAATTATCCAACACATGATTTAGAGCTAGCAGCAATAGTCAATGCACTGAAGACATGGTGACATTACCTTCTTGGTAATTGTTGCAAGATTTACACCGATCACCAAAGTCTGAAGTATATCTTCACCCAACCAGATATGAAACTCAAACAAATATGATGGTTAGAGCTGATTATGGATTACGACTTAGGAATTACTTACACCCCATGCAAGGCCATTGTCATGGCTGATGCGTTAAGTCGTAAGTCCTACTGCAACAATCTCATGCTGCAACAAATTCAACCACTTCTTGATGAGGAATTATGCAAGATTAAGCTTCACATTATTCTTCGCGGATCCCTTTCTACCTTGGTGGCGAAACCTACCATGGAGGATCAGATTATAGCTAGCCAACATTATGATATGGGAATCACCCAAATCAAGAATAACATTAAAAAGGGACTTGCTGGTAGTTTCTCCATGGATGATAGAGGTGCGGTATACTTTGGTAACCACTTGGTAGTAACAAGATGTATCAGGATCTATGTCAAAGGTTCTGGTGGACTAGAATGAAGAGAGAAATCGCTGAGTTCATTGCTAACTACAAGTTTGTCATCGTGTCAAGGTAGAGCATCACATGCCTGCTACCTTCCTTCAGCCTTTAGCTATTCCTGAGTGGAAATTGGATAAATTTGGAATGGACTTCATCACTGGATTTCCCAAGACCAAGAAAGGGAATACCGCTACGTTCGTGGTTATTGATCGCCTTTCCAAAGTGGCTCATTTCCTTCCTGTTCGAGAGAGCATCACTGCTAGTCAGTTGGCCGACTTATATATTTATTGAATAGTGTCTCTTCATGGTGTTCTACTAGAGATCAATTCACATCGTGGAAGTCTTTTCACCTTTCAATTTTGGGGAAGTTTCCAGAATTATATGGGAACCCATTTGTCCTTTACCATTGCTTTTCACCCTCAGTCAAGTGGTCAAGTCGAAAGAGTCAATCAAGTTCGGGATGACATGCTCAGAGCTTGTGTTATCTCATTTGGAATGGATTGGGAGAAGTTCCTTCCATTTACCGAATTTTCTTACAACAACAGCTACCAATCCAGCCTGGGCAAAGCTCCTTTCAAAATTCTTTATGGACGAAGGTGTCGAATACCTTTGAACTGGTCAGAATCTGATGAAAGACAATTCTTTGGACTAGATATGAGCCAGGAGGCATAAGAGTAAGTTTGCATTATCGACGAGAATCTCAAGACAACCCAGTCTTGTCAGAAGAGCCAATATGACCGCCTTCATAAGGAAGTAACTTATGAGGTGGACGATAAGGCTTACCTTCGGGTTACTCCTTTGAAGGGTACCCATCGTTTTGGTACCAAGGGCAAGTTGTCTCCTCATTACATTGGTCGTTTTCACATTCTTGCTAAATGAGGAGAGGTTGCCTACCAGTTGGAACTGCCCCCCATCTTTTGAGAGTTCATGACGTTTTCCATTTTTCTCAAGTTAAGCGTTGCTTCAAGGATCCTATCCGTGAAGTGGGACACGAAACGCTTGATCTCCAAGATAACCTCACCTACCGAGAATATCCTATTTGTATTCTCGATCAAGCTGAGCGTGTCACCCGGCATCGGAGCATCGAGTTTCTTAAGGTTCAGTGGTTCCGTCATTCCGAAAATGAAGCTACGTGGGAGCGAGAAGACCCTCTTTGACTTGAGTACCCCGCCCTCTTCCTGTCGACTCCTCAATCTCGGGACGGAATTCTTTTAAGTGAGAGTGAGTTGTCACATCCCTAGATTTATTATGCACTATGGTTTATATTCGTGATTGCATCATGTTTAAAATTTTCTTTAAACCTGAAATGGAGATGAAAAGCCCTATCACTATTTGAATTCACATAGGTTCACCTAAAATGATTTCAATGAACAAGAATGACTCTCCAAGAATGTTCATCATTCGTGGAAAAATGTGGAAACATCAACCAATGGTGAAGCATATTTTTCCATGTCATTTTTGTTTGATGAATTAAACCAATAATCATTTGAATTGGAGTGATAAAATACTATAAATAATATATAGCTCCAGTAAATTTGAAACCTAGCGAGGGCCTTTGGAATGATTAAGTTAGTGCCGAGAAAAAGTTTCAGATTCAAAAAATGATCCACTACCTTAACTAATTCAAAATAAACTACATAACTTAGAAAACATAATTATATAGAGAAAGGAAGAAACCTTACTTGGCGGCCCATTTGGCTGGCCCAGCCCAATAGGGGTAGGAGGGTCTTCTTCCTCCCGGCGCGACACAGGCTAGGCGCGTGCTCGACGCGCGCGCACAGCCGTGCCACCATGCCACGTGCGTGCCTACTTCCCTGGGCCATGTCGACGTCGGGGATGACCAACCCGATGCTGTCCAGATCGAGCCGACCTCTCCATTTTGCTCACCCTCTCTCTCCCTCCTCTAGCTCGCTCTATCTCTCTCGCCATCAAGCTCGCGCCCCTGTAGAACCACGACCACCGACACGGCTTCGCTTTCCGGGCGAGTCCAGAAGAGCCGCCGCGTCATCGCCATCCTCCCCGTCGAAGAACGCCAGCCGGGGGGCTGCAACATCACCATTGAGCACATCATTGCCTCTGCTGCCGTGGATCGTCAATGCCGATTTGCCTACTCCAAGTCCTCTCCGGGCTCGATGCTCTACTTCCCGAATAGATGTGAGGCCCCGGTTCTTTCCTCCTAGCCATGCTGCCAGTCCCCTCTCCTAATCCCGCCAGCCACCCGAACAAAGAGGTGCTCGATGACGGCCATGGCGTAGCCATGGCCGCAGCTGCTCTCTTTCGAGCAAGGCAACATGCTCCACATATCTCGACTAGGCCGTAGCCCCCTCTAGTTCCTTCCCATGCATTCCCTAGCAACGAGCGCCACCTAGGTCGAGCTTCGGCCGCCGCCTCCAGCGTTGCTGCCGCCAGCTCCAGCCACCTCACAGCCCCTCGAGACCCCCTTTAGATGCAGCCGGGCACGGGGTTCTCCCTGCTAGTCCCTATCGCTGTTCCTGTGGTTTGCAGCACGGACACCACCGTGCCCTTGGGTCGCCGATGGTGAGCACCGCCGCCTGTGTCACTCGCCAATGGGGCCACGTCGTCGGGTGATAAGCTTAATGGTAATCACCGAGTGAATTAGCTCGGGACCCACTAACATATGGGCCCAACAACGTTATTTGATAATTAGGTTTAATTAAAATTCCATTAACAAGCTCTATCGATGACACATGGGGCCCAGCCACCAGGTTTGACATGGATGGCGCCTTGACCGCTAACATCATACTCACATGTAGATGGCGTAGCAATTTAATTTCTAGATTTTAAATAAATCCAAATGATTTATTAATTCCAGAAATTATTAAGAATTTTCAAAACTCGTATAAAAGAATATGTGAGTCAGATGAAAATAAATTATATATGAAAAATGACCATAAAAATCCAAAGGATCCATTTGTATTATTTTCATGCATGATAGAGCATCATAAATAGGAGAATTCAGACATTTTTTTAAATTCAATTTGTAACCTCACATATGGAGTTTGAATTTGTAACTTGGGTTCAAACCTACTTCGTTTAAATCTGTTGCTAGGTCCATTAGCCCAAACCACATCATATTGCCATGTCATGATCATGCATCATAATGTTGCATTTGATGCGTATTGATTTGTCCCCCTTCGATGGTTGTTCTTTGTGTTAGGTCTTGTTCCGGAGGGTACAATCGAGTATCCATGTGAGGATGAGTAATGTGTTGACGCTTTATGAAGCAAGCAAACACTTTTGAGCATTCTGATATAATCCCACTCTCTTGCTCTTGCTCTCATTTATTGAATTAGGAAGATACGCTTCAACTATTACCTGTATTGGTAGTTGAACTCATTCCTTTGCATGACCTGTCATTGTCATAGTAAATAGCTGAACTAAGAAACCTTGCATACCTGATAGATGCTTGAGCCATGTTGTGCCATTACCGTGCTATGATTGCTATGCTTAGAGCCGTTCCAGGTCTCATCCATCTAGGTGATTGTTTGGAATGAATGTGATCATGTCATAATGATGAAAGTTAATTGTGTGAACCCGATTTGGTAAAGGTAGCAATGAGAGGCCATCTAGGAGTACATGGTGGGTTGTCTCATTGAGACCGTCCTTAAGAACTGAGTCCTATGTATGTTATCCAAGACTAGCTACTATCGCACATTGGGATCCTTAATTGACTCTCTCGACTTATTAATCGCCTAGACTGTCGCTGCACTAGAGACTGGGGTCCCTTGTGCCCGAGACTTGTGCACGGGCATAGGCGACGCACCCGACGGCAGTGCACCGGGAAGAACGGCAGAAAGGCAGTCCAAGACCCACCAAGGCCACGCCCTTCACCCTTTCCATGGGACTGGAGTACAAAGGCTCTAGACGCAAGCCCCCGGCAAGCCATCCTTTCTGGGAAGATTCCCAAGGCCTAGGCAAGCCCGCTTCGCAGGAAGACTACCCGAAGAATAGCGAGACCCGGACAAGTTTCCCTTGTTAGGAAGGCTCGCACAGACTAACGAGGCCCCTGGCAAGCCCTCCTTGCCGAGGAAGTATTCAAGCCACCGGCAAGCCTTCCTTTCTGGGAAGATGACCGAGTCATCAGACACGGACTCCAGGCCAACAAGCCCCTGTTCGCTCGCCAAGTGTCCCCCCAACTTCTGCCACAATCTGACTGCTCCAGCACATCCCTCGTGTGCCAGCACAAGGCTCATGTGTCGATTCACCTGGGTACGTGTCGCAACCATCTTGCGGCAGGTTAGGGGTCAGACAAGGCATTTACTGCCCCAGACACCATCGAAGAAGTAGAGCGGTGAACACTGCTCACTATACATCCCGTGAGCACACTGTTGGTGACCCCTTTGCCTATAAAAGGAGGCCCAAAGCTCATTATTAGGGGTTGGACTTTTGGGGGATCAGGGACTCCCTAATCACCTACTAAGTTACTATAGCAAAACCACCCTACAGTAAGCACACAATACAAACTAAGTAGGAGTAGGGTTTTACGCGCCAAGCGGCCCAAACTTGGGTAAAAAGGACCTTGCCGGTGTTGATCGCTAGCTCCGCTCTCGATGCCATACCTCTCTCTCCCCGCCAAACGATCGAGGGAATCCTCGAGTTTCCCATAGGTGTCGGTTTCCCCGACATAGACCTCTGTCCATGAGTTGCAACTAGTTTGTGGTGTTTGTAGGTCATGCTAGTAGTCTAGTGAGTGGCACCCCGTATAGGGGGATTTGGGACACACTAGGCAGTATGGCTCGGTCTACCAAGCGTAGTACCTTCCGTTGAGGTGTGCTTGGGAACCATGTACACATCATTTGGGGCCATAGAGGAAACCTCTACTGAACTTCCTTGCGGATTCAGTCTCAAATAGGCGATGAACCTAGACTAGAATCTTGTGTGGTTAGTCAGGTCGTGGCTGATGCCCACGCCAGTGCTTCTGCTTGAAGGTTGCCGAGATTCATGACGTGCATATGGTGATAAGTGGTGAGAGCGTGCGTGAAGAAGTACACCCCTTCAGGGTAATCATCTATTCAAATAGCCATGTCCTCGAGTATGGACTACTTGGAGACTTATATGGTCATAGACAACTTGAAGTGGATACTGTAAAATGCGCAAGATAAGTGTGAGTGCCATGGATGGCCTTCTCGTAGGGAGATGCAAGTGGATCCGTAGTGGTGTATTGTTGTGGTGACTAGCTAGTGGACTCGTGTGCGTTTTCTCATATTATTAAACTGCTGGTAGTGGTAGTACATGATAGCCACTGAGTCAAAGCTGGCTTTCTGCATGAAACCCCACAACCCCCTTCATTGTTACTGATGCATATGTAGTTAGTTCTGATGTAAGTCTTGCTTAGTACTTGTGTACTTAGTGTTGCTTAATTTATGTTTTGTAGAGGAGAATCCAGTCTTGCTAGTGGTTTCTATGATAAGCTCGATGTTGACAAAGTAGCTTGGGAATCCTAGACAAAGGTCTCTCTCCTATGGAGGGTCTTGTATATAGAGAGGCTTTCTCAACCATTTACTTTCTAGATGTCTGTACCTAGACATGTTATGATTCTGTCTGTTGCTTGTATGACTTGAGTGTTGGGTCTTTTGACCCCTGTTTGTAATATCACACTATGTTGACTCTTATGAGTCTTTAATAAATGCTTGAGTCATAGAGTTATGTTGTGATGCCATGTTGTATCTACGCATATCATGCATATTGCGTGTATGTTTGAAATGCATTGGTATGTGTGGGATTCAACACCTAGTTGTGTGCCTTTAGTAGCCTTCTTGACAGGGAAATGCCTCTTTGTGAAATGCCTCTTTGTGCTTCCATTGAGCCATGACAGCTTGCTACCCCTCCGGACACATTGATTGCCCGACATGTATCCTTATCTGTTGTTGTGTGTGGCCCTATGGGGAAATGTCACATGTAGTAATGGAGTCCATGTAGCCCGCTATGACTCGTCTACACACAGTTGATAATAGAAATGTCACATGGTGTAACGGAGTCCATGTAGATCCTATGACTCATCTACACGCGATTGCTGACCGACACCTACATTGCTGGGTTACGTATACATGTTCCTGTATGGATGTTCCACTTGGGTTTATAACTAGTCATGTCGACCCAGGTTCTCTGACATCTGAATGCTAGCGACATATCCACATACGTGAGCCAAAATATGCAAACGGTCCCGGCCAAGCTAAGATGGCAGCCGTGGGGGTTAGCCGTGCATGAGGCCAACAAGTGATGTGATATGTTACATGCTAGATTCTTATGGCTTAGGATCGGGGTCCCGACAGTTCTCTAGTCGCATCTTTCTTAAAAGCAACATATGGTGGGTAAATAAAATACTATTGGGCAATTGATAGAATAGCGGATAGTTATGCGATTTTCACGACAATGATCATGTGTATATATGCATCACGCCCATAAGAAAATAGGCCGACTCATGCCTGCACCTACTACTATTACTCCTCCCATTGACCGCTATCCAACATGTGTCTAGAGTATTAAGTAAAACAGAGTAATGCTTGAAGAATGATGACATGATATAGACAAACTAAACTCAACCAATATGAATAAACCCCATAGTTTTATTCGTAGTGGCAGCAACACAAAGACGCAACTTGTCCCCTTCTGTGCCTGGGATATAGAAACTCACCATGTTGAATCCACTACAACACACCCATATCACTGAAGAAATACCAAACTACTTGGCCAAAGCAATTCAATAGAGGAGAGAGAATTACGAAGCTATGATGATCATGCAAATAAGAATTATAAAACATAGAGAATACTCAAATATTTTTCATGAATAATCTGAACATAAACCCAGAATTCATCGGATCTTAACAAACACACCATACAAAAGAGTTACATCGGATAGATCAAAGCGAAGATGCGATGATCATTGTATTGAAGATCAAGAGAGAGAGGGATAGCCATCTAGATACTAACTACAGACCCGTAGGTCTATGGCGGACTACTCACATATCATCACGAGGGCAACAAGGTTGATGAAGAGGCCCTCCATGATCGATCCCCCTCCAGCAGGGTGTCGGAATGGAGCTCCAGATGGGATCATCGTGGAATAGATACTTGCGACAATGTAAAAAGTGTTTTGCGAATATATTTAGGGTTTCTCGAATATTTATGAATTTATAGGCGAGAGAACGGAGCAAGAGGGGCCACCAGGGAGGCACAAGCCATCAGGGCGCGACACCCCCTAGTCGTGCCTTGTTGGCTTGTGGCCCCCTCGTGGGGCTTCAGGTCTCCCCCCGAAGTTATGAAGTCTCTTTTGGTCCAAAAAAAATCATAAAAAAGCTTCGTGGCAATTGGACTTCATTTGGTATAGAAAAGCTGAAAAACAAAAACACGCAGAAAACAACAACTCGCCATGGGCACTGGGTTAATAGGTTAGTGATTAAAAATAATATAAATTGGTGAATTATGACCTATAAAGTATCCTAGGAGGATAATATAATAGCATGGAACAATAAAAAATTATAGATACGTTGGAGACGTATCAAGCATCCCCAAGATTAATTCATGCTTGTCCTCGACTAGGTAAATGATAAAAATAGAATTTTTGATGTGACATCCTATCCAATATGTAACCTTTTGCATGTATGCTCACTGAGAAATGGTAAATGAACAAACATCAACATAGTAATAATTATAAGCACTAGCAACAAAATATTCTATCTTTCAAAGTATACGATCCTAAAAGAATCTCTAACCCCGTTCATCTTTCATATTAGAAAAGCATGGCTCCGTCTTCACCTTATTAATACAAATATCAAGCACCACGATGTCCAAGTCAAGCAATTGGATCATACTTTTTCAAAGTGAATCACCTTTTTATTCTTCATGCAATATATGAGCGTGAGCCATGTACATAGCATAAGGTGGAATAGAATATGGTGGTATATACTAAAGGGGTAAAAGTGGAGAAGATAGTCTCACATAAACTAGGCGTACCAACGAGTGATGGAGATACCGATCAATAGATGTCAGATGTTAATGCAAGGAGTAGGGATTGCCATGCAAATGATGCACTAGATCTATAAGTGTATGAAAGCTCAAATGAATCTAAGTGGGGTGTGCATCCAACTTGCTTTGTAATGAAGACCTCGGACATTTGAGGAAGCACGTCATCAGAATATGCAAGCCCAGTTTATAATAATGATAAAATGATTCCCACTAGCATATGAAAATGACATATCATGAGACTTTCTACATGAGTAACATGGTGCCACTTTGAGGCACAAGTGTGGTAATGGATAGTAGCAAAGTCCCTTCTCTCTTTTTCTTTCATTCATTTTTTCATGTCTCTCTCTCTTTTCCTATGGTGGGTAATTTGGCATCCCCCATTTTTATTTTTCATTCGGAGTCTCTTCCCGACTTGTGAGGGAATCATAGTCTGCATCGTCCTTTCCTCACTAGTACAGTGCTCTAATAATGATGATCATCACATTTTTATGTACTTACAACTCATGAAAGCTCGATATGGATAACTATGACTCAATATGAATGCCTCTGGCAGTGTACCAGGATGTGCAAGCATGACATGTATGAGAAATATAATGAATGGTGGCTTTGCCACAAATGGTATGCAAAGTATGAGATCGATAGAAGAGATGACTAGAGGGGGGGGGGAGTGAATAGACTACTTCCATAAATTAAAATTTGAGCCTTTCCCAATTTTAATGGTTGGTAGATTTTATAGATTCTAACAAGTCTAGCGTACCCTACACATGCTAGTCAAAAAAATATGGCAGCGGAAAGAAAAGACTTTGCACATGTAGTAAGGAGTAGAGTTTAAGAAGATCAAACGCAAATAAGTTGACACGGCGATTCTCGGCATGGTTCCGATAGGTGGCGCCATCGTACTTCCATGTTGGTGGAGACTTCAACACACGGAGGGTAACGCTTGCAAGAGTCCATGGAGGGCTCCACCCATAAGGGGTCCACAAAGAAGTGGCCTTGTCTATTCCACCATGGATTCTGTCCACACAAGACTAGCCTCACTCATGGTAGATCTTCACGAAGTAGGCGATCTCCTTGCCCGTACAAACTTCTTTGTTCAACTCCACAACATGAAGTAGGAGGCTCCCAAGCGACACCTAGCCAATCTAGGTGGCACCACCCTCCAAAAGCTAATAGATGTCGTAGAACGATGAACTCCTTGCTCTTGTGCTTCTAAAGATAGTCTCCTCAACACTCAATCACTCTCTCTCAGATTTGGCAGGGGTAGGAGAGATTGATCTTGTGGAAAGCAAGTTGGGGAGGATATAAATCAAGGTTCAAATGGTTGGAATGGAATCTCTTGATCTCAACACATGAGTAGGTGGCTCTCAGAAAAATGGATCTGGCAAGTGTAGGTGTGTTCTGAGTGCTTCCTCTATGAATGAGATGTAGGTGGAGGGGTATCTATAAGCATCCCCCAAAATCCAACCGTTACAACATTATTGCCCAACTCGGTGACACCAAAATGAATCTCGGTGGTACCGAGTTGCACTAAATATGGCAACTTTTGAATTCTTGCTGGTACCGATACGATGACCTAGATTGGTTTCCAAATATCGATGAGACCGATTTCAAAGTCGGAAATTCTGTTTTGTGAAATCCTCTCAACAAAAACTTGGTCACACAATCTCGGTGGCACCAATAGGAATGTTGGTTGCACCAAGATGGTGGGTTTGGCATAGGATCTGTCTAAGTGTAAAATCGGTAGGGCTGAATGGAAATTGTTGGTGGCACCGATTTTGGTGGTTTGGGTTTGGACAAAGATATTTGTGTGAGAACGGCTGGGTATTTTTGGTGGCTATCTCTAAGCACTTGAGCAACCAATTCATCATAATACCTCATCCCCTTTTAATAGTATTGGCTTTCCTATGGACTCAAAGTGATTTCTCACAAATATAAAATATAGAGTCTTCTTGCTTGAATCTTGAGATAATCCTATTTCGTCCTTGCATCAAGGGGCATCTCCTCGCAATCCTATAACCAAAGATCTGTGTGGACTATATCTAAAATATACTAGGTAAAAGTGTTTGTCCAAGAGACAATGTATGTCGTCATGAATTATCAAAACCACCAAGGGATCATATGTGCTTTCAATCTCCCCCTTTTTGGTAATTGATGACAACATACAATCAAGCATCAAATAAAGATAGGCATTAGAATAGGACAGCTTTGAAAGATACATGACTAGTACAAGCTCATGCTAAATGTTTGCAATCCCTTTTAAAGGATAGTTGCTTTGGACTGCATGAGCATACACAAGGTATATAGACAAGACAAGTCATATAAATCTTGGCTATATGCATCAAACATATGTGAATGAAGAACTTCCATGTTCAAGACTCACTCTTGCAAACAATATGTGCAAGAGACAAGAGATCATCATGAATAAGGATATGATGCATATACTTACCTTGAGGTTCTTGAGCGTCTTAGCAGTAGGAGTACAATTGGGTAAACAAATGTTAGATAACACAAGAGTACTCTATTATAAAGATGGAAAGAGCTTCTAAAGTACCAAGGTATTGAAGAAATATGAGAAATCTGATTTGATGACAAATATGTCTCCAAAAGAATTTAGAACTTTATCCCTTAAGAATAAATAAGTAAGATTGCCTCTCCCCCTGAATCATAGAATGTAGATATTGGGAGTATGTAGGGTGAGACAAGTTCAATCCAAAGATAGTGAAAAACAAATATATCTAAAACAATATTATCTCTCTCCCCCTTAATGGTGTTACTCCCCCTGGATATGTAAGCTTTGATATATCTCCCCTTAGGTAGATCTCCCCTTAATCAGACCTTCCCTTAGGAACATATATCTCTCCCTTTTGATATTTCTCCCCCTTTGTGTAAGCTTATTGGAAGATTTGATATTTCTCCCCCTTTGGCATTAATTTGCAAAAAGGTGAGAGGGTAAGAACTCATTGAGAGAAAGGGATCCTTGATTCTTCTCTCTTGATAAGGGTTCCTTGAATTTAACTTTTTTTAAGAATAGGTAAGAGTTCCTTGAACTATCTCCCCCTAGGTTAGGGATCCTAGATGATTCTCCCTGTTATGTTGTATGGGATCACTTAGGATTTCTCCCCCTAGAGAAGACCCCCCCTCGAATTTTTGCTAAAACAAGTTTTTATTTCCCAAAATGTTCAATAAGATCTTAGAAGGTAATGAAACTTGGGATCATTGAAAATCTTTCTCCCCCTAAGGCAAAAGTCTAGAAACTATCAGAAAATCAACACAAGTGATACATTTCGGAGTAACCCAGGCGATATGGTTCGGTAGAACCGAGAATGACAACAGGCCTCTTGCAGAAATCGGTTGGACCGATTTTCCCAGATTGGTGAAACTGAGTTGAATTGAAAATCAACTCCTTAATTGAAAATAGACAGAAAATATCCACAAACTTTGAAAAAGTAACTATCCAAAGATAAAAAGGAAATAAGAGAAAACATTTTTTTCAAATATATGCATACATATGGATGAGACTTGTATGCTTCAAAGAAAGCATGCAAGGAAAATGTGAACCATACAACAATTTCCATCGAGATGTGGGGCTGTGACTAGGCACCTATATTAGAGTATATTGACTTGAGGAGTCAAGCAAGAATGCTTGATCATAGGTCATACTCATTCTTAAGTGCAAAATGGGGTTACCATTTTTTGATTAAACTTTTTAATGTCTTCATATCACTTGAGTTGCTTTTCATCATGACTTAGTGTAAAGCTTCATCAAGGATATGAGTGCATACCTTCGAATGATGTTTATGACGTGGCATGTAGGTGAACTTGTCGTGGATGCTCAACATTGATGAAGATCATCTTGACTTGGGAGCTATCCTTGTCGTTTTAGTTCACTTTTCACCTACAATGGTTAGTCATGCAAGGAGGAACATAATATATCCAAATGACATGAGTGAATTTCATCCTCATATGATTGTCAAGGATATGATTTTCTTGTCTTCTTCCTTCATCTCGCAAGATGGGATTGTTGATACTTGGCTATCTACAAATTGCTTTTGATGTGAGTTGATGGCAATATTGTGAAGTGTAGTTCTTACAAGTACCTACAAAAGGGTTAGATGCAATACAAGGGAGCAAGTTCTCGAAGATATAAGATAGTATCAAATCAATGGTACCATGGAATGTTCAATCAAGGTCATGCCCTTGCATGCACCCGAGTGAGTCTAGCTCAAGTTTGAAGCATCAATGATGTTCAACTCACTCCTCAAATGACAAAACACTTTCTCATCAAGTGGTTTGGTAAACATATCAGCTAATTATTTGTCGGTACGAACATGCTTAAGATCTATATATCCTTTACCAACATGATCACGAATGAAATGATGTCGCACTTGGATATGTTTTTTCAAGAATGTTGCATAGGATTATAGGCCATTTTAATAGCACTTTCATTTTCAAAAAATAATGGAACATTTTTAGTATGCCACAATCCTTAATAGTTTGAGTCATCTATAGTAATTGTGCACAGCATGATTCAACGACTATATATTCAGCTTCAGTAGTAGATAAAGATATCGAGTTATGTTTCTCGGATGACCAAGACACTAGAGATCTCCCAAGAAATTGACATGTACCCGAGGTGGATTTTCTATCAACTTTATCTTCGGCCTAGTCCGAGTCAGAATAGCCAACAAGATTAAAACAAGATCCATTGGGATACCATATGCCAAAGTTTGGTGTATGTATTAGGTATCTCATAATTCTTTTCACAGCCAACAGATGACACTCTTTAGGTGCCGCTTGGTATCGAGCACACATGCAAACACTCAACAAGATATCAGGACAGTAGGCACATAGATATAGCAATGCACCAATCAATGATTGATAAACTCTTTGATCAATTGGTCTGTCCTCCTTAGTGAGGTCAACATGTCCACTAGTAGGCATGAGGGTTCCCATACCTTTGCACTCTTGTATATTGAACTTCCTTATTAAGTCCTTGGTATACTTGGTTTGAGAGATAAACGTACCTTCTCTTGATTGTTTGATTTTCAATCCAAGGAAGAATTTCAGCTCGCACATCGTTGACATTTCATATTTCTCTCACATCAACCTTCCAAACTTCTCACTAAAATGTGGGTGAGTAGAACCAAAGTTAACATCATCCACGTATATTTGGCACACAAATAGTTTGCCATTAACTCTTTTAGTAAATAAGGTTCCATCAATTTTACCAATCTCAAAACCCTTTTCTATAAGAAACTTCGCTAGGCATTTGTACCAACTCCAGGGGCTCGTTTAAGACCATATAAAGTTTTACGAAGTTTGTAGACATGATTAGATTTCTTGGGGTTTACAATACCAGGAGGTTGTTTGACATAAACCTCCTCCTCAAGTTCACCATTTAGAAAAGCACTTTTTATATCCAATTGGTAAAGAGTAATATCATGGTGAGTGGCATAAGCGAGAAGAATGTGAATGGCTTCAAGTCTAGCAACGGGGCATAAGTCTCACCATAGTCCATACCTTCAACTTGTGTGTATCCTTGGGCTACAAGACGTGTCTTGTTGCGTACAACTTGTCCAGCTTCATCTTGCTTGTTCTGAAACACCCATCTTGTACCAATGATGTTTTGCTCGCCTTCGAGATTTTCAACAAGTTTCTACACTTGATTCCTCTCAAAGTTGTGTAGCTCTTCGTGCATGGCATTCATCCAATCCGGGTCTTGAAGGGCTTCTTCTACCTTCAAAGGCTCAATACTAGATATGAAAGAATAATGCTCGCAAAATTTAGCTAAATGGGATTTAGACAGAGTGATTATCCTGGTTTGTATGTTGTTGAATATTTGATTGAGCGGATGATCTTTGTCCACTCTTGCTCAAACTCGTGACAACTTCTTCTTGTTATATGGTGGAGTTTCTTCATCATCATCTTCTTGCACGTTGTCGTTGACGGTGCCATCTCCTTGAGGTGGTGGCAAGGAAGGTTGAGGTGGATCTTCAAGATGTACTTCTTCCTCTTCTTCATCATGTCATGTACCGCTTGTGGATGCCTTCATGTCATTTTGTGGTTCACCTTGATGCGATGTAGGATCTTTCACTTGAATGGATGAAGTACTTTCCTTCACCTCCATGGGACGAATCCTGCCGATAGGTAAATCTTGGATGGCTTCCGAAGTTTCCTTATCTCCTACATCATTTGGCAATTGTTCGACTTGCAAACCATTAGATTCATCAAATTTGTCATCTACCATCTTGTCAACTTTTCGAGTGAAGCTATTATAGACATGGTAAGTGTGAGAGTTTGATCCATAACCAAGTAGGAAACCTTCATGAGATTTAGGAGCAAATTTAGTGCGAGGATCTTACCAAGAATGTAGCACTTAGAGCCGAATACTCAAAAGTATCCAACTTGGGGTTTGTTATCAGTGAGTAGCTCGTATGCCGTTTTCTGGAGAGGCTTGTGTAAGTAGAGTCGGTTTATGGCGTGACAAGTTGTTTCCACGGCTTGTGCCCAAAGGTGTATTGTCGTATTCTATTTGTCAAGCATCGTTGTTGCCATCTCTATGAGAGTCTGGTTCTTCCTGTCAACAACTCCATTTTGTTGAGGTGCGTACTTCACCGAGAACTCATGTAAGATACCTTCTTCGTCAAGAAAAGTATCCACATTAGTGTTCTTGAACTCCTTCCTGTTGTCACTCCGAATTTTCTTGATCTTCACTTCAAAATGATTTTGGGCTTTCCGAGCGAAGTTCTTGAATATCTTTTGTACTTGCGACTTATAATAAAAAAAAGAATACTGACATAAATCTGGAAAAATCATCAACAATGACTGAACCATAAGAATTTCCACCGAGGCTCTTGTAAGCATTGGGACCAAAAACATACATGTGAAGCAGCTCGAGCGGCCTTCTTGTAGTCATGATGTTCTTCACGAGATGACTTCCACCGACTTGCTTTCCTGCTTAACAAGCACTACAAAGTCTATCTTTGTCAAAGATAACATCTCCAACACCAAGAATATGATCACCTTTGATAAGCCTATCAAGGTTATGCATACCTACATGTCTTAGCTTTCTATGCCATAACTAACTTTTAGATGATTTTCCAATAAGGCATGTACGACATTTGGATTCTTTAGTGAAATCGGCAATGTATAGATCACCTCTACGGAAACCAGTAAATACCATGTTATGATTGTCACTATGAAACACTTGGCAGTCAACTTCCATAAATAACACATTGAAACCAAAGTCTGGTAGTCTAGATACGGGAAGAAGATTGTAGCCAAGGGATTCAACAAGCATGACAGTTTGAATATAACTATAATGAATATAACTATCTTGTCTCCAAAGGTCACATACCTTCGAGGTCCATGGTTTGGTGTGACCTCATGGAACATTTATTTATCTCCGGTCATGTGATCGGTGCATCCATTGTCAAGAACCCACTCCTTTCCTCCGTCCATGTAGTCTCTAAGGTTTTCCATAAGACTAAGGTTCCTCATGGTCTTCTCACACTCAATTTCAAACTCTTCATCTTCACTGTAGTAGCCATGCTCCACATTCTGGTCGTCAGACGAAATATACTCATCATAAGAAACAAGAATTTCATCAAAATTTTGACTATGAAAATGTTCATACTTATGCATGTGAATGGCCTCAACAATGACATTGTTAATGGTAATGACATCTCCTTTAGCACGCATGGGGTCACGAAGCTCAAATAGTCATTTATCAAAATTAAGATCGGTTGGCTTCATTTTGTGAAAGGCAATGCATTTATGGAAAATGATCTTAAGATTCTTCAGTGGATAGTCGGGATATCTTTTCTCTATGTTTTTCCACAAAGTGTGAGCACACTCGAAATAATGCAATTGATTAAGCACATTTCTTTGCAGTACTCTAATGATTAGATTTACATTTTTAAGATTACCATGCATATCAAGTTCTTCATCATGAGAAGGATGCAAAGGATCAATGGGAGGCTCATAGGGATACTCAACATACTTGTATAGATGGAACTTATCAAATATATCAAGCATTTCATCTTTCCATTGTCCAAAATATTTCCCATCAAGAATAGGCACTCTACAACTAATATTCCCCAAATTAGGCATATCCATCTTCCTCCAATGGTCTTTAAACCAAGGTTTTGGTGACCTCGCTGTGATACCAATTGTGAGATTGATTGAAGAGGTGCCGAGAGGGGGGGGGGTGAATAAACTAATTGCATAAATTAAAATTCTAGCCTTTTCCCAATTTTAATGGCTGGCATATTTTAACGATTCTAACAAGTCTAGTGCACCCTACACACACTAGTCATCAAATATGGCAGTGGAAAGAAAAGACTTTGCACATGCAGTAAGGAGTAGAGTTTAAGAAGATCAAACACAAAGAAGTTGACACAACGATTTTTGGCATGGTTCTGATAGGTGGTGCTATCATACGTCCATGTTAGTGGAGACATCAACCCATGGGGGGTAACAGCTACGAGAGTCCACAGAGGGTTCCACCCACAAGGGGTCCACGAAGAAGCAGCCTTGTCTATTCCACCACGGCTCCCGACGACACATGACTATCCTCACTCACGATAGATCTTCATGAAGTAGGCGATCTTGTTGCCCGTACAAACTTCTTGGTTCAACTCCACAACATGAACTAGGAGGCTCCGAAGAGACACCTAACCAATCTAGGAGGCACCACCCTTGAAAAGGTGATAGATCTCGTAGAACGATGAACTCCTTTCTCTTGTGCTTCTAAAGATAGTCTCCTCAACACTCAATCACTCCCTCTCAGATTTGGCAGGGATAGGAGAGATTGATCGTGTGGAAAGCAACTTGGGGAGACTATAAATCAAGGTTCAAATGGTTGGAATGAATTCTCTTGATCTCAACACATGAGTAGGTGGCTCTCTCTCAGCAAAATGTTTCTGGCAAGTGTAAGTGTGTTCTGAGTGCTTCCTCTACGAATGACAGGTAGGTGGAGGGGTATATATAGGCATCTCCCAAAATCCAACCGTTACAACATTATTGCCCAACTCGGTGACACCAAAATAAATCTCGGTGGTACCAACTTGCACTAAATGTGACAACTTTTGAATTCTCGGTTAGACTAATATATAAATCTCGGTGGTACCGATATGGTGACCTAGATTGGTTTCCAAATCTCGATAAGACCAATTTCAAAGTCAGAAATTTTGATTTGCGAAATCCTCTCAACAGAAAGTTGGTCACAAAATCTCGTTGGCACCGATAGGAATTTGGTTGTACCGAGATGGTGGGTTTGGCATAGGACCTGTCTAAGTGTAAAATCGGTAGGGCTGAATGGAAATTGTTGGTGGCACTAATTTTGCTGGTTTGGGTTTGTGGGAGAATGGCTGAGTATTTTTGGTGGCTATCTCTAAGTACTTAAGCAACCAATTTATCATAATACCTCATCCCCTTTTAATAGTATTGGCTTTCCTATGGACTCAAAGTGTTCCCTCACAAATATAAAATGTAGAGTCCTCTTGCTTGAAGCTTGAGCCAATCCTATTCCCTTCCTTGCATCAAGGGGCATCTCCTCACAATCCTATGCCAAAGCTCTGTGTGGACTATACCTGAAATATGCTAGGTGACAGTGTTAGTCCAAGAGACAAGGTATGTTGTCATGAATTATCAAAACCACCAAGGGAGCATATGTGCTTTCACAAAGTAATATGATGATGGATAAACTAGTCATATGATGTAACAATGGAATTTGCATGGCAATATATCTCGGGATGGATATGGAAATGCCATGATAGGTAGGAGATATAGGAAGTTTTATGTGTGAGGGACTATATCATGCCACAGGGTTTGGATGCACCAGTGAAGTTTGCACCGATCCTCGTGGTGAGAATGGGCAATGCATGGTACTGGAGAGGCTAGCAAAATATGAGGAGGACAGATTGCGTTTGTCCATGGTTTCACCTTTGTCATGAAATACTCATATAGTTATTGCAATGTTTTATTAGTTTCATCACAAATCGAAGCACTATCCGCATGCCCTAAAGGAGAGGATTGGGAGGAGTTAACCATCGTGCGACTCCGACTCGAAACAACACTAGGATTACTATGAGGAATAAAAATGCTCACACATCCGAGACATACCTTTTTAATATTGAGAGAAACAAGGAATCAACACCTCTTAATATTGCTACTTCTACGAATCGACAATGATGCACTCACACCCTTTTCATATTACCACATCAATATCATTAACCCACAATTTCTTTTTATGTGCTACATGATCGTTTTGATTATCATTCATTGAATACCTATTATTTTTGGACTATCCTTATGACCCATACAAATTACCATTACTGTTTATTAACTCTCAAAAAAGTATAAGTCAATAACAAGAGTGCAAAATATTTCTATAAAATCTACACACCACCGTGCTCAAAAAGATTAAAGTGAAGTACTAAAGCAACTGTTTAGCTCAAAAGATATAAGTGAAGCACAAAGAGTATTCTAACAAATCATGATAAATGTGTGTCTCTCCCAGGTCGGTGTGTCCAGCAAATGATTATTGTGGAAAACTAATAATAATAACCAAACTAAAGCAAATGATTCTCCAATCAGAACTCATATCATTTGACGAATAAAAATGTAGCTCCAAGTGACATACTCAAGGATTGAGACGAAAGAGGGGATGCCTTCCGGGGCATCCCCAAGCTTAGACGCTTGAGTATTCCTAGAATATTACCTTGGGTGTGCCTTGGGCATCCCCAAGCTTAGGCTCTTACCACTGCATACTCCATTTTCCATCGCGATAGCACCCAAAACTTGAAAACTTCAATCACACAAAACTCAACAAAATTTCGTGTGATCCATTAGTATAAGCAACATATCAAATACTTATGCACTATTGTAAATTGATTCATATTTAATTATTGCATAATAGGTACTGTAATTTTAAATTATCCATGGCTTATACCCCTCGATACAATCCATATCATCATCAAAACAAGCAAACTATGCAAGCAAAAAACAGAATCTGTCTAAAACAGAACAGTCTGTAGTGATACGTAATGAACCTATACTTCTGCAACTCCAACGATTCTGAACAATTAGGAAGACCTGAGGATAGTGTACATTAATATTGTGTACAAAATTAAGGTTAAAAACGCGTTCGAGTAAAATCAGAGAAATTCTGCGCTAGACATCAAAGTTTCTGTTTTTGCACCGTATCAATTATACTTATGATACAAGTCACCCCGAAGGCTTTACTTGGCACAAACACTAATTTAAACATAAAAACACAATAATTCTAGAGGAAAATCATTTTATCACACCAAGACCGAAAGTAAAAGGCAAAAATTAAGATAACTATTGGGTTGCCTCCCAACAAGCGCTATTGTTTATGCCCCTAGCTAGGCATGATGCATATGATCAAGTGTTGTCATCCTTTCAAAAATGAACCATCATAGAATAATCATATTCCATCCTTTCAGTTGCAAGTTTTCTAATTGGTAAGAAAAAATAATTGAAAGGACTAAATTGTATAACACAAGGATCCGAGAGATCTACCTCGGGAGGAACATGAGGCTCTTCTTTAGGTTTTTCATAGTGATAGTTAACTCCTCATTGTATACGTTTTCATAGAGGTATTTCTTAATTTTATTTCAATCTCGTAACCCAATCCTAGTTTTGGTATAGCAAATTGATCATTGTGTTCAGAAATATTATCAACTAAGACATTAAGTGGAACCTTCTTTCTAAGATTCTCATCATAAGCAATACAATTCAGTGATCCTAATTTTCTTATTTGTTCCATCGCATATAGAATTACCTATATGGATGGGCACTTGACATTTAACATATAATGAGAAAATATATCTCTAGCCTCTTGCATGATATTACTAAATTCTTGAGCAAGAAATATGGTGGCTAGACGTGTGGTAGAAGCTTCATAAATATTAGAGAATTCTAGAAACAACCATTGTATGAAAGGATGCATGCGCCCAAATTGTGTTTCTAATTGTAATATAGGAAAAGACATAGCATTTGCATAACTTCTAGTTATAACAACAATAGAACCTCCTATCAATGGTAATGATCCCGCACAAGTGAAATAAATCTTGAATCACACTCTTTCCAATAATATTACCACTACCGATGCGGAGTTTCTTAGTTTGCATAATAGGTTCTTCCTTAGAAGGATCATCATCTTCAAGATTATAAAGTTTTTCATTAGCAACTTCATCAAAATTTCTTTTAGAATTCTCATAGCAAGGTGAAGTTGGATAATCCAGGGCTTCCGCACTAGAGGCGGAGGCATCACTAGTTTCATATTCATACATGATAGAAATTTTCAAGCAAACGTGACAAGCTAAGCAAGCAAAGGTAAATATTTTTGTGTTTTTTATTTTTTTGAATCAACAATATAATCAATAAATAAAAAGAAGAACAAGTGAATGATAATTTGTGTGAAGTTAATTGATAGTTGGTGATGATATTTCTTGGCAACGGCTCCAGATATCCTTCGTGATACTTGTGATCTGCGTTGGGTTTTCCATGAATAGGAACGGGTAATTGCAGCACAATGCGGGTAAGTATTTACCTCAATTAAGAAACCAAGGTTTATCGAACCAATAGGAATATCAATTCTCAACCGTCTTCAGCGACTGCACAGAAAAGGGCAAATAACTTGCTCCCAACATAGGCAAGAAGGTTGTGAATCCGCCAGGTTGAACCAACTACAATGCACCCTTCTCACTCAAGAAATACCAAACAACGTGGCCAAAACAATTCAATAGATCTGGGAGAATTATGAAGCTATGATGATCGTGTGAATAAGAATCATAAAAATCAATGAAGACACAAATATTTTTCATTAATACTCTGAGCATAAACCCAAAATTCATCGGATCCCAACAAACACACCATACAAAAGAATTACATCGGATAGATCAAAGCAAAGATGCGATGATCATTGTATTGAAGATCAAGAGAGAGACAGACATAACCATCTAGATACTAACTATGGACCCGTAGGTCTGTGGGGAACTACTCACACATCATCACAAGGGTAACAAGGTTGATGAAGAGGCCCTCCGTGTCCGATCACCCTCCGACAGGGTGCCAGAACGGATATCTAGATGGGATCGCCATGGAAAAGATACTTGCAGCAACGTAAAAATTGTTTTGCGACCATCTTTAGGGTTTATGGAATATTTGGGAATTTATAGGCTAGTGAACGGAGCAAGATGGGCCACGAGGGAGGCACAAGCCAGCAGGGTGCGGCCACCCCCCTGGCCGTGCCCTGTTGGCTTGTGCCCCCTCGTGTGGCTTTAGGTCTCCTCCCCAAGCTTCCACGTCTTCTTTTGGTCCAAAAAAATCATAAAAAAGTTTCAGGACAAATTGACTCCGTTTGGTACTGAAAACCTAAAAAACAAAAAACACGCAGAAAACAACAATTGGTGATGGACACTGGGTTGATAGGTTTGTGTTAAAAAATACTATAAATTGGTGAATTATGACCCAAAAAGTATCCTAGGATTATAACATTACAGAATGGAACAATAAAAATTATAGATATGTATCACTTGTTGGGAGATTTCCCGTGTAAATAGTTTTTCTCGTTCTTGTTTCTTTTACTCTTTTTTTCCGAACAAAAAACTCCAAAAATATTTTGGTGTGTTTATATGAATATCTTTTCTTTTGTTTGAGTTCTTGAAAAGGGAAGATCGCGATGAATATATTGAGTGGCTCCCATATGCATTATTGTTGATATAACCAAGAGCCACTATCACATTGCCTTCTCCTTTGAATAAATTGTTTTGCAGATTCTAGCTTGGTCCATGACACACTTGCACTATTAGTATTTTGACATCATTCAATCGTGCAAGTGAAAGGCAATAATGACGATGATTTGATGAAGTGGTCATGGTAAAGGTAGTTGATATGAACAATTTTGTTTTTCAATTTTGTAAATTGTTTAGCCCATTCGATCTTAATTTAACATATTATGAGTAAACATGTTTGTGATGACTATTAGAGATTACATTTTCTCATGCCATGCTTAAATAGCTAGGAGTGGATAATGATCTATCTTGTGTGTCAACATGCATTAAAATGGTTGTGGTGTAGTATATTAGTATGGTACCCTCCTTTGAATATTTTGAGTGGCTTGACTTGGCACATGTGCAAACATGTAACTGAATCAATACCAACGCAGCCTTCATGAGATTTTCAGAGTATCCATATCCTACTCAGACTAGCGTTTAATGTTAATTATTCTCAATGCATGATTATTACCATTTTCTCTCTCTAGCCGGTCACTTTCGAGTCTATTTGCTAGACTTCACTTGTACTAACTGGGAATACTACTTGAGCATCCAAATCCTTAAACCCAAGTGAGTCCACTGTACCTACCTATATGAGGCATTACCATCCCGTTCCAAATAAATTTGCATGTGACACCTCTAAACGTTCAAATAAACATCTGTTTTGTGCGCTCGTACCACTCATGGACCAACGGGGCGGTCAGTATATTCTATGCTAAGTGGGTTATTCTCAAGAATGGGCATTTATTCGCCTGTCATTGCATGAGAGAGGTTGGTAAAAAGAAATCCAATCATGCATAATCAAAAATAAATTAAACAAATTCCCCTAGAAAGTTGATTGTTGGAGGGTACCGATGAATCCGGTCAACCATGGCTTGTGTATGTATGGTGGATGTGAATAAACTTTACATTTCTGCTTGGGAACCACCGATAATGTGTTTAGCATGGAAGATACCGAAATCTCTGTTATGGCATTGACACAAAAAGCACACGACCCAAAATTATAATTCCATATTAAATTTAAACCTTGAGCTCTAGCACCTCTCCAAGTCATTGCTTCCTCTGCGAAAGGCCTTTCTATTTACATTTAAGTTATTTACTTTCATGTTATTTACTTTTATTGTTGACTCATCATCTTCGTATCAAAACACCAGACCTAAGAGCACTATTGTCATTCTTATGCATTGAGTCTAGTTAATGTTTGATGTGAGCATGACTAGATCTTTTTTACTCTGAATTACAATGTTTAGTCGTTGCTTGAACCTCATAGGTGCCCTGCATTTATGTTTTGCGGTCTCTAAAAGGGCTAGTGGGATACCATATCATCATATTATATCATGATTGTCTTGACAAATTGTTGGAATATGAGATATTTTATTATTGCTTGCTAGTTGGTTATGTTATTGTCATGAGTGAATAAAATGTTTAAGTGTTATCATCCATTTGGTTAGTTATGATCTTCGTTGAGAACCTAAACACTAGCTAAGTATATATACAATAATGAGAACAAAAGAGTTTGTAAAAGTTTTCTTTGTCACATTCAGTTTGTCAACTGAATTGCTTGAGGACAAGCAATGAGTTAATCTTGGGGGAGTTGATACGTCCCAAACTTATCCACTTTTCCAAACACTTTTGCTCTTGTTTTGGACTCTAGTTTGCATGTTTCGAATGAAACTAACCCAAATTGATGTTGTTTTCAGCAGAACTACCATGGTGTTGTTTTTGTGGATAAATAAAAGTTCTTGGAATTGGACGAAACTTTTTGTTTTTTTTTCTAGAATATATAAAAACTACTAGAGTGAAGAACCATAGGAGGGCCCCACCTTTTTCTCACAAGGCAACAGGGCACTTCCACCCCCTAGGCACGTCCTACTGCCTTCTAGGGCCCATGCAGCTCCACTGACCCTAATTCCAAGGGATTTTCTTGTGACGGTCCACCATCATTAGGTATTTTCCTCCGGGGCAGCGCCCTCGGCAACTTTGGCGATGTCCTGGCCTGATTTTTGGTGAGGTATTTGGTCGTCATTACGCATGTGCGTGTTCTACGATGAGTCACAATGTCACACAAAATGTTTGGAGTCACAAAAAAAGTTTGGAGGGTTAGAAAAATGATTTAAAAAATAGTGTGTCGATGTTCAGAACATAGTACCTTATAATTTTTTCCATGGGATAAATTATAACATATTATAATCAATTTTTTGGGTTTATGGTTCAGATGCTCGTATCAGAATCCTTTGATTATTTTTTTGTGTGCTCTCATTGTATTGAACTATAGGAGCATGAACGAGAAAATATGTCTTGGGTAACGTTGCATGCGACACAAAAAATTTCCTACGCACATGCAAAATCTATCGATGAATATGCATAACTATGAGGGGGGAGTATGTCTATATACCGTTGTAGATTGCTAAGCGGAAGTGTTAAAAACACGGTTGATGTAGTCGTACGTCTTCACGACTCAATCGGATCAGTCCCAATCTAGCGCCGAACGGACGACACCTCCGCGTTCAGCACATGTGCTGCTCGATGACGTCCCTGCCTCCTCGATCCAGCGAGCGAAGATAGAGTAGTAGATGAGTTCTTTGACAGCACGACAACGTGGCAGTAGTGGTGGTGGAGAAATTTCGGCAGGGCTTCTCCAAGCATTATCGTAGATGCGATATGAGGAAGAAACGGAGTTGGGAGAGAGGGAGGGCTGTGCTATGGCTTGGGGGTGTGGCTTACCCCGCCCCTCTCCATTTACAGGAGGAAGGGGTAGGTAAGGCACTCATACGTATCTATAATTTTTGATTGTTCTATGGTATTATATTATAATTCGTGGATGTTTAATAATCATTTTATAGGAATTGTATATTATTTTTTGGGACTATAGTTGTTGTTTTTGTTGTTTTTTCCTTCACAGAAAATCCATATCATATGAGGTCCAATTGCCACGAAACTTTATAGAGATTTTTTGGACTAGAAGGAAACTTCGGGGCAAAGAATGAGCAGCAGCCAAGGCCGAGTGGGCCCACTAGACACCATGGTGTGCGAGAGGCCCCTGGCGTGGCATGGTGCCTAGTGATGCCCTTGGGAAGCTTCTCCACCACCTCCGAGCTCTAGAAATACCCAAATATACAGAAAACCCTAGAGGAGTCAACGAAAAACCGTTTTAGCCACCGCAAGTTCTAGAGCCACGAAATCCAATCTGGAGCATGTTTCGGAGATGAACACGATCACAGAGGATTTCACCATCCTCATTGGTGCTCCTCCGATGATGCGTGAGTAGTTTATATTAGACCTATGGGTTCGTAAGAAGTATCTAGATGGCTTTCTCTCTTGTTTTGTTTCTCAATACAATGGTCTCTTGGAGATCCATATGATGTGACTCTTTCTTTTGTGTTGTGTTTGTTGGGATCCGAGGAATTGTGAGTTTATGACCAGATCTATGAAAACATATTCGTTCTTGATTATTATAGCCTCGTATTTATTCTTCGATATTTAGTTTTTGTCTGGCCAACTTGATCTTTTATCTTGCAATGGGAAGAGGTGCTTTGTGATGGGTTCGATCTTGCGGTGCTCAATCTCAGTGACAGAAAGAGACATGACACACATGTATCATTGCTATCAAGAATAAAAAGATGGGGTCTATTCCGACATGAATATATCTTTTCTACATCATGTCATCATTCTTAAGGCATTACTCCGTTTCTCCATGAACTCAATACACTAGATGCATGCTCGATAGCGATCGATGTGTGGAGTAATAGAAGTAGATGCAGGCAGAAGTCGGTCTACTTACCTGGTACGTGATGCCTATATACATGATCATTGTCTTGAATATCGTCATAATTATTTGCTTTTCGATCAATTGCCCAGCAGTAATTTTTCTACCTACCGCTTGCTATTTTCTCAAGAGAAGCCATTAGTGAAACCTACGTCCCCCGGGTCTACTTCACATCATCTATTTGCAATCTCTACTTTGCTATCTGTTTTCTACTTTATTTTCTATTTTTTTTCCAGATCTATACTATCAAAAAACCCAAAAATACCTTGATGCGCTCTATTTGCTACCACTCTTATTTGCGTCTATCAATCTATCCTTACTTTACTCACGAGGGATTGACAACCCCTCTACGTGTTGGGTTGCGAGGATATGCTATTTGTGTGCAGGTGCTTCTTACATAGTCTTGTGGATCTTCCTACTCGATTGATACCTTGGTTTCTTAACAGAGGGAAATACTTGTCATAGCTGTGCTACATCACCCTTTAAGCTTGAAGGGAGAACTAACACACCTGTGAGGAACGTCACGCACCGGCCCTAGCCCCTCCTCCAAGGGAGGGCCGACCGGCCAAGGGGAGGAGTCCACCTCCAACAAGGGAGGTGGGTGCCCTAGGGGAGGAGTCCTCCTCCCCAATGGACCCACCCACCCAGCACTAGGGCGCATGGGCCTTTAGGAGAGGGGCACCTAGGACACTAGGGACCGGTGTGCCTCCCTCTTCAACCTATGTGGTCCCCCGGGGTGGGTGGACCCTCGGAACCCTTCCGGCACTCCTGCCCTACTGTAGGATGGTCCAAACGTGACACTACAATCATAGACCCTTAGACAAAACTATGTGCGATCCACCAATCGCAAACTGTATAGTTCAAGCCCCGTTGCCAATGACATGAAGTGTGTGAGATTGCGGAACCATCAAATACGATTCAGAAACGAGTTGCATGTGCGGTGTATGGTCGACAGTTGACCCACCCAAACTGTTTGTGATGTGACAAAATAATGCAAACAGTTAACTTAATACAAGTGTGCGTGATGTACGACATATAGTTCACCCGTATAAATTGGTTGCGGTGACATAAAATAACACAAACGGTTAACATAAAGAAAGTGTGTGCGATGTATTCACCTCTTGCCACATTGATGAGTACCTAAACGAGAGTGAACTAAATTTTTGAACGTGGAGATTTGTCAATATGCAACTCGTTGCATATTGAGCTTCATTTAATGTGTAGTAATAAATTGTTGTGCTTTGTCATGTCGTGCATGATTAAATGGACATGCATCATAATTGCTTGCACATCATGTCATGCATATGTTGTGGTGTTTTATCGTGTGTTGATTGTTTGTTTCCGGATTGTTGTTTCTCGATAGAGTTCTGAAAGCGTTTCAGAGTGAGGATTCGTTCGACTATGTTGGTTCGTCTCCTTCATGGATTCGTTCTTCTTCCAAGCGGGATTACAGGAAAGATGAGCATTTCCCTAGATACCATTACTATCATTGACAGGCTAGTTGTCTCGTTTCTTTCGCTATGTCTCGCCGCCTACCACTTAAATGTCAGCCTCCCAACATTGGCATGAAAAGACACTAACCCCTCCACTTCCTAGCAAACCACATTTTGGCTATGTTACCGCTTTCTCAGCCTTATTATAGCGTTGCTAGTTGCAGGTGCAGTTGCTTCCATGTGAAAACATGGGTTCCTTGTTATATCACCATATTATTGCTAATTAATTTAATGCACCTATATACTTGGTAAAAGGTGGAAGGCTTGGCCTCCTTGCCTGGTGTTTTGTTCCACCTTTGTCGCCCAAGTTAGTTGTGTACTGGGGGTATGTTCCATAAATGAGTGCTCCTAACATGCTTGGGGTTGTTATGGGGACCCCCTTGATTTATTTGGGGTAAAACTCTTCCGGCAAGGCCCAACATTGATGCTACATTTGCCCAACATAATAATACTGAACACCGTTAGTAACGCATAGGGAGTTAGGCACTATCCATTTATTAATTCAACATAATAGAGGCGAGCAGTGCTGATGGTGTTGGTCCCAAACAAAGCCACCTGTGGGGCCACCTGGGGCAACTCGCAGGATTTATATTTGGCCATCGTACGTATTGCTCATCCCGTGTACCCTGAGAACGAGATACGCGACTCCTATTGGGATCGTCGGCATGTTGGGCGGCTTTACTGGATTTGTTTTACCCTTATCGAACGTCTTGTGAGAGGAATTTTGAAGACATTTTGGGCTATCTCGAGGTTGAGGTTTTCCACAAGGAAGCCGAGGATATCACGGTTTTATGTGGTCGAGGTTACCGATGCAGCTTGTGGTAGTTTGTGATGAACTAGTTGGAGCACCCCTGCAGGGTTATATCTTTCGGAAAGCCATGTCCATGGTTATGTGGCAACTTGGAAACTTTGTTTAACACCCAGTCATAGCAAACTTGAAGTAAACTTAATTAAAACTTGCCAACTGTGTGCGTAACCATGACTATCTCTTCTCGTGAGTTCTATGTCCAGAAGAGGACATGGCAGGGTTATGTTTGACATAAGTAGGTGTTCAGGATCACTTATTGATCATTCTAGTTCACGTCCGTTTATGCGTAGATCACCCCTCTTATTCTTGTACTCATAAGTTAGCCACTCAAATAAATGCTTAGTTGTTTGATGCAGCCTCACCACTCAACCATACCTCACCCATTAAGCTATGCTAGTCTTGATACCTTTGTAAATGAGATTGCTCAGTTCATGTGGCTCACAGATTACTACAACAACAGTTTCAGGTACAAGTAAAGTGATACTTTGATGTGAGCGCGATGATTGTTCTATTTGGAGTTTCTTCTTATTTTTCTTCTTCATCGATCTAGGATGGGTTCTAGGCCGGCACCCTGGGATAGTAAGGATGGACGTCATTCTTTTGTCCTTTGATTTGATCCGTAGTTGGACCTTGCTCTTCTACATGGTGATTGAATATATTGTTGTATTGTTGTTGTTCATGTTGTAGCTTCTAGCAAGTGTAAGACAATTACATATACTCATCTCTTCTGTACATGTATTTGTAACAATATCCATTCTTGCAAAACGACAAGATGCACTTCTATCCCCGTCGAGTCCCTCATGCCAAAATAAGGATAGGATCACATCTTGGGCGTTAGAACAGTTCACCCGGATAAACTTTTTGCGATGAGCTAAAATAATACAAATGTTTAACACAATACAAGTATGTGCGATGTATGACATACAGTTCATCCAGATAAACTATTCGCGATAAGCTAAAATAACACAAATGGTTAACATAATATAAGTGTGTGCGATGTACGACATACAGTTCACCGTGATAAACTTTTTGCGATAATGTAAAATAACACAAATGGTTAACATAATACAAGTGTGTGCAATGTACGACATACAGTTCACCCCGATAGACTATTTGCAATGAGCTAAAGTAACACAAACGGTTAACATAACACACGTGTGTGCGATGTACGACATAGAGTTACCCGGATAAACTATTTGCGATCAGCTAAAATAACACAAACGGTTAACATAATACAAGTGTGTGTGATGTACAACATAGAGTTCACCTGGATAAACTGTGTGCGATGAGCTAAAATAACACAAAGGTGAACATAATACAAGTGTATGAGATGTACGACATACAGTTCACCCGGATAAACTGTTTGCAACGACGTAAAATAACACAGATAGTTAACATAATACAAATGTGTGCTATGTACAACATACAGTTCAGCCGGATAAACTGTTTGCGATGACGTAAAATAACACAAACGATCACCCAGATCAAGATGTGTGCGATATACGACAAATACGTTGCCCGAATGAACTCTTTGCAACAAGTCAAAATTACACAAACGGTTGCTCAGATCAAGCTGTGTGTGATATACAACGCAGATGTCACTCAGATGAGCTGTATGCGATTAGCTGAAATAACATAAATGATTCTGCTATATAATTTTTTACAAATACAAGATGCAATGGCATGCAAGCTTTTGGAAGGAACTTTTTAGTTAGGTTAATTAAACACAAATCCATGCAACATTGGTTCCCAAAACACTCTTTCTCTCCTCATTGTTGTGCCATGTCATTTTTTACTTCTTGTCAATCGTTGTTTCGTAACCGTGAGAGGCTCTACGGCCGGGCACTGAGGTTGGGTGGACCGTGTGTGATAGTGGGTAGACATGTACACACATTTAAGAATGCGGGACCACATATGCCATCCCACACGGTTTCTAAAAACCATAAAGCATTTCTGGCTTGGGAATCAAAACCATCAATAAATTTTGAGCTTGTTTCCCATTACATTCCAAATTACCACGCTTTAATTTGTTGCAAATTAGTTCAAACCTACCAAACCTAAACGTGTTCCCATGTAGCAGCTGTTTACTAGTAGGCTAGAAAAACTCCTACTCTAAAATTACCACACATTCCTCTCCCCATCACAAAAAATCAGGCCTTTCTTACTGATTATTCATTCAGTTTGCCATGGCTGGTAGGAGGGGGGTCTCGGTCGAGATATAACTAGGTAACACGGAAGCAACAGAGAGGTCCGGCCGCTGCCGCGGTGGGGAAGCACCAAAGAGATCCACCCACACCATGTTTGCCGCAACAGAGATGTGTGGCGGCATCGCGGATGCCTCGGATGATCTTTTGCGAAGAGGCGACGACTCTCACAATCATAAGCGCATTCACCTCGGAGGCGAACTAGACGAGCTATTAGTGTTGGATTCATCACCCAGCGACGTCATGCGCACTGAGCTAGATTAGAAGGAGGCGGTGATCGATGCCTTGGTGAAGCTGCTAGAGAAGAGCGACGCTTTGGTTGACAAGGGGATCGACATCGTGGTGAAACTTATGGAGGAGAACACCGCCTAGAAGAAACTGCTCGATAAGAAAAGTGGCTCGGAGGGTAGGCTGAAAGAACTCGCCAAGGAACTTTCAGAAGACTTTGCAAAACTCCACATCAAGCGTGAGGGGCTAATGAAGGAATCTCTGGCGCGTGTCAAGGAACTTCATGCGTCCGCGAGAACATTGTTCCTCTCGAGCAAAAATACTGCGCCATGGCCGCAATGCGAAATATGGCGGAGGATAGGCGAGAGGAGATGGATGTCGTGGAGGCGATGACGAAGGAGATTGAGGAACTCCGCGCCAAGCAATCCATCAAGAATTAGCGCATGAACGCCAAGGATGGGTGACATGTGTGTGTGTGTGTGTGTGTGTGTGTGTGTGTGTGTGTTTGGGTGCACATGTGTGGACCATGACTTCGTTGTGCGGTTTTCAACAACACAACTATCGGTGGGCCCCTAGGGTCTATCATGTCCCTTTGACTGACAATGCTGCAACGCCAATAATGGGTAATATGTGTGTGTGTATGTGTCTGTGTGCGCTCGTATTTGTGTGTGTGTAACTGTTTGTGTTTGGGTAGTGATATGTCAATCCGGCAAAATAAATCATGAGATCCTTGTGTTGAAAATATTTAGAGTGATTTTCTTTTGATATTTGTGTTTGTGGGGGGGTCATGCCTTCATTGTGCGGTTTTCGACGACACCTATCGATGGGCCCTAGGGTGTGACATCCCTTTGAAATACAATGCAGGAATGCCAAGGATGGTTGACGTGTGTGTGCGCGTGCACACGCGCGTGTGTGTGGACCATGCCTCCGTTGTGCGGTTTTTGAGGACACCAATCGATGGGCCCTAGGGTGTGTCATCCCTTTGACTAACAACTCAAGAACACCAAGGATGGGTGATACGCGCGTGCATGTGTGTGAACCATGCCTCAGTTTTGTGGTTTTCGACTACACCTATCGATGGGCCCTAGGGTGTATCATCCCTTTGATTGAAAACACAAGAACACCAAGGATGGCTAACGTGTGCGTGTGTGCGCGGGCGCGCGCGCGCGTGTGTGGAGCAAGCCTTCGTTGTGCGGTTTTCAACCACACCTATCGATGGGCCCAAGGGTGTGTCATCCTTTTGACTTACAACGCAAGAACACGAAGGATGGCTAACGTGTGTGTGTGTGTGTGCACGCATGCGCGTGTGTGGACCATCCCGCCATTCTGCGGTTTTCAATGGCACCTATGGATGTGCCCTATGGTGTGTCATCCCTTTGACTGACAACTCAGGAATGCCAAGGATGGGTGACGTGTGTGTGTGTGTGTGTGTGTGTGTGGACCATGCCTCTGTTGTGCGGTTTTCGTCAACACCAATTGATAAGCCCTAGGGCGTGTCATCCCTTTTACTAACAACACATGAATGCCAAGGATGGGTGAATGGGCGTGCACGCGTGTGTGTGTAATTCCCAAGATGCGATCCGATCCTTATTTTTGGCTCTAGGGCCTCGATAGGGATAGAAGCGCATCTCGTTATTCACAAGAGTGGATATCGTTACAAATACATGTAGAGAGCAGATGAGTATATGAAATTGGCTTACACTCACCACAAGCTAAATCATGACATCTCAATACAACCATCAACATGCATAGCAATCATCATACATAAGAGAAGTGTCCGACTACAAATGAAATCAAACGATAAACGTGACACTCATCCTTGCTAATCCCAGGCTGCTGACCTGGAACCCATACTAGATCGATGAAAAATAAGAAGAAGAACTCCAACTCAAACAAGCATCGCTCTCACGTCAAAGCATCGCATTACCTATACCTGCAACTGTTGTTGTAGTAATCTGTGAGCCACAGGGACTTAGCAATCTCATTTCCAAGGGTATCAAGACTAGCAAAGATTAATGGGAGAGGTAAGATTAAGCGGTGAGGCTGCAACCAGCACTAAGAGATTTTGAGTGGCTAACTTACGAGTACAAGAATAAGAAGAGTTATCTACGCATAAACATACGTAAACTAGAAGTGATCATGAACACCTACTTATGAGTCAGTCATAACCCCACCTTGTTCCCTTCTTGGTTCAAACCTTAGAAGAAGACACGATCATGGCTACACACACATTTGGTGTATTTTAGTCGAGTTTACTTCAAGTTTTCTATGATAGGGTTTTAAACAAATTTCCAAGTTGCCACATAATTGCGAGCACGACTCTTAGAAAGATTTAACCCTGTAGGGGTGCTCCAACTCATCCATCACAAACTAGCCACAAGCTGTGTGGAAATCCTTAACCACATGATAGCCCATAGTGTCCTCGGAATCTGAGTGGAAAAACTCAACGTCAAGATAGCCCAAAGAATCCTTGGAAACCCGGTGCACAAGGTGTTCGATAGGCCAGATCCAATAGGACCTTCGCGTATCTATTTCTTAGGGCACTACGAGATGAGCAATACATACGGTGGCCTAATAGAAATCCCACGAGTTGCCTCGCGGTGGCCCCGCAACTGGCTCTGTTTTGCACCAACACTCATGAGGAGCACTCACCCAGGGGTTGATTAATTATCCACGGGGTCTAGAAAGTCCCTAAGCTAGTTTTATTAGTTATTAGGAAAATGTAGTACCAATGTTGGGCATTGGAGGAAGAGTTTTACCCCAAAAAAAAATCAAGGGGGGTCGTAACAACCCCAAGCATGTTAGTAGCGCTCAATATGGAATATAGAATCGATACAGAAGTAACTAGGGTGACAAAGGGGGAACAATACACCGAGCACAAGGCCAGGCCTTCCAACTTTTACCAAGTATTAATGTGCATTAAATTGAATAGCAAGAATATTGTGATATCCCAAGATATCCATGTTATCACATGGAAACAACTTGCACCTATAACTAGCAATGCTATAAGAAGGTTGAGAAAGCGATAACGTAGCCAAACAATGGTTTGTTGGGAATGTGGAGGTTAGAGGAATATCATGGCATTTTGGGAGGATTGACAAAGAAGTGGTAGGTAATGAGATATAACAATAGAAGCGAGATAACTAGCATAGTAATGATAGTAGTGGTATCCAGGGAAATGGCCATCTTGCCTAAGATCCCACATGGAAGAAGAACGAATCCGTGAAGTAGATGAACGTGCATAGTCGAACGAATCCTCACATTATAATACGCTTTCGGAACTCTATCGAGGAGAAGGAAATCTGGTAACAAACAAATGATACGGTAAACACCACAACCTATTCATGACATGATGCACAACCAAATATGATGCATTTCCATTTAATTATGCATGACATAACAAAGCACAACAATTTAATACTACACATTAAATGAAGCTCAATATGCAACGGGTTGCATATTGACGAAACTCCATATTCGAATTATTTAGTTCACTCTCATTTAGGTACATGACAATATTAAATGTCATTAAACATGGCAAGAGGTAAATCATAAATAAACTATCTACGTAGGCATTTTAAATGTGGTCGACAACAACATATAGTATTTCCGAGACGACCCCATAGGTTAATTTCGAAATTGGTTTTGATGTGAACTACACATATTTATATTTATTAAATAGGAAAACAGAATGCACCATGTGAGTCTCCACATCATTCTAGGCAATTTACACACACACACACATATATATATATATATATATAATTCAAAACAGAGTTACGGTCTAAAAGATATGACCATCACAAGATAATATGCCATGAATGCAAGATGCATGCAAACAACAAACACAAACATGCTAAAACATGGATGCAGCAAGATATTATAAAACTACATAAAGTTCTAGGTCAGTTCCATATATGGCATGTCCAAAAGAGAGTAAGGGTTCAAAAACTATAATGAACTCAAGTTCTAGCTATAATCTGCCCAAAACAGCAAGATGTCATTCGGCACACATCAAAACAACAACTTACATGAATCTAAAATGTACAAACAAGACATGGTGTAGTAGTTGCCATGATGCACAATAATTCATCCCACTTGAGCAAATTGTTTAGAAGCACAGATAACTAGGAAATGAGCTCACAAGATGGCTACTTGAACAGAGTTTAAGCCTTGAGAAAACAACATGCAGTGCATCTTTTATCTGAAGCCATATTGGCAGCAAGAGAAACATATGCTACATGACTTATTATGGCATGAAAATCTACTACATGAGAGTGGGCATGATGTAGTACAAATAACTCTACATGAGCATCATCAAAATATTTACACAAACATGGCTAACATCAAGATAACATGGCAATCTCAAGAAAAGATTATCTCATGGTGTGAAAATAAAAGGGTGCAAGAGCGACACTTTTTAATGGATTGACATGTTTGACAGTAGAAATGTCTATGATGAAAAATCTATATATGTAAACTAATGGCACAACATGATAAACCATAACATGCTTAACAAAACACTATATTGGGGCAACACCAAAGGGGTTGTAGATCAATGGCAATTCACGTGGCAAAACAACAACAAAATATAACAGTTTCAGACATAGAATTATTTTATCATCTGAAAACAAGAACATTGAGTAAGCATGTTCACATGATGACAACTACAGTTAAACATGAAATTCATGTCATGGAAAACATACAAACACCAATCAGACATGGAATACTACAAATTACTCCATTGGCACAAGTTCAAAAGTGGCAGGTATTGCTTAATACGAGCTTCGCAAAACGGAAGTTATCGTTAACAGATGAGCAGTTTTAACACGATAGCTACTTTAGAGCAACATATTCACATGATAGAGATGATTTGCATGGCATCCAATGGCATGGCATCAAAGTAGACATCACATGGAATAAATCACGTGAAGGAACGACATGCAAAAGACCTACGGATTAGATGCAATCATCCACACAAGTTTGAATAAATAACAGTTCTTAGACTTATTCGCAAAGCACTTCTGCAACGCAGATTAGAGCAAGTAAATTAATCATAAGATGCCTGCAAATTACCCAAACATGTAGAAGACGAAGAGTAGAACATTTCTCATATAAACTTTATTTAATGTAGAGCTTCGATTTTTTAGTTACAAAAACCATTTAACATGGCAATTAACGCAAATTAATGAAAACAGGAAGCATAAACATCTTAATCATTTGTGCATGTTGGCTATTGAGAATCTAGACAAAATTCTACACATTTTACATGTTTAAATCATTTCAATCCGATGCACAGTTTGAGAGTTATTAAATGCATGAAGTCTAGGTTTTTTTTGCAAATCTGGTTTTCAATGGATAATTAGGAAACTTCGCAGAACTACGAAAAAAATATGTGGGCCAAATCTACAGTGGCGCAACATAGTAAATCTCGACCACAGCGAGGAACTGGGGCGGCTGGGCGCTCACCTAATGGGCCAAGTCCTGAGGCCGGGCAGTGCAGTGGCGGTAGTGGGCCGCCTAGAGGCTTGCGCTGGTTGGGCCATGCTCTTGGTGTGGTTGGGTCGGGGCGACTGCAGGCCACGCTTGGGGCGAGCGGGCGGTTGGTCGAACGCCTTGCTCGACCTCGTCTCGCACAGCATGCAACGGGAGTAGCGCAGGTCAACGGCAATGGCACGAGACTTGAGGTGACGGTGACGGATGCCTTCGAGGTGGGGGGAACGTATCCGAGCGGATCTTGTCACGGGGAAGGAGATGCGATGGAGGATAGCCAGCAGAGAGCTTCACAGTCAGCGTTCATGGAAACTTCCAACGCGCACGATGGAGAAGGAGCAGACGGTGTTAAGGAGGCAGGAGGAAGGAGAAGGAAGAAAAAGAGGGGTGGCGGGGCTAGCCTGGCCTCCGATGGGGATCTCCGGTGCGGTGGTGGGTGCTTCGGCCGGCAAGGTAGTGGTCGGGCTACACCGACGGCTCGGGATCGAGAGACTCCTCCCATCGTGCTGCTGCGGGTGCGGGGAGCTCCTCTCTTGGAGCCTGTGTGCCGACAACGGTGATTCGGGTCCAGGCGGGGTGGTGGTGACTGGTGGGAGAGAGGAAGCGGTTGCTGCTAGTTGGGATGGCATGGAAAATGAGGCAGAGCTATAGGGTTAGCCAAATTTGGATCTGGGAATGTCTATTTATAGGCAAGGGTGGCTAGGGTTGGGGTTTTGGGACTGTTTTCGAGCCCTCCGATCGCTATCGGACGACTCCAGACATGGGGTTAGTCTAGGTGGGTCTAGTGGGCTGTGTACGGGGTTGTGGGCTGAGAAGAGAGGGAAGTTTGTGGTCCATGACAAGTTTTGGAATACCAAAAACATGTGCGATTTTACCAGCTATAGTGCCGCTCTAGGTTTAATGGTTCGGGTATCAATCGACCTCCGAATGCGACGATATTTGGCAGGCAATCTACCTACAATAAAAAAGGACCACACGCCAACTTTCGACCCATTCCAAGAATGTTTTATATGCACTTTTAAAAAAAAAAAATTAAGGATGCCACAAGCGTGTGCATGTGTGGTTGGTTTTGAAATGGTCCTCGATGAAAATGGAGAGAACCGACAACTAATAAGGGATGCAAGTTTTGAAAAATGACGCCAACGGAGTGAGGATGCAGTGCAAATGACGTGAATGATGCAATGATGAATGCGACAACGAGATAAATAACACGAGAAACTTGAAATAACTGCAAGGCATGTGGAGCATCGGTCTCGGGCCATTACAACTCTCCTCCACTAACAAGAGATCTTCACCCATGATCTTAGAATGAGAAGAGGAAGAGGAAAGGAAGAGGTAAAATTTTAGTTGCTTCTTTGACAAACGAGTGAAACCAACAAAACTTGGAGGTTCCAAAGAGATGAAGAATGGCACAAAGAACAAGAAAGAATTCAAATAAAAAAATGGGCAGCACTTCGGTACAAAAGAGAGGCAAAACTTGATAAGATAGAAAGAACTTGAAAAGATTTCACAACACTCCGATTAAATGGACAAGCAAGGGAAGAACATGACCTTAACAAAATGAGATGATGGATTGAAGAGAGGAACCTCCACAATAGAAGAATGATAAAAGAAATGAAGGTTGAAAGAATAAGATTGACCCTGCAAAGATTAAGTTGGAACTTCGCGAAGAGATATTTGAGAAGACTTGGAACTCTGTAAAAGAAAAGATAAACAATTTAGAATCTAGAATTTTATATCAGGAACAACTCCGGAAGAAAGATTGAAATTACTTTGATGAAACAAGATTAAGAATTATGTAATGCTTATCCTTCACCAAGTTACATTGATGACAAGCAATGGATTTGGCATACGACTTATTCTTCTTGAAAAAGATTAAAGAGACAAAGATGGCACAAACTTGAAGAAGTCTCAATGAAACACTGATACAAATTCAAAAATGAATGAGTGTACCAGGAATGAATGGAGATACATGGGAATGAAGAGATCATGATGCCCTAATAGAAAACTTGAACGAAGCACTAGAATAATTGAGATACGAATGAAGGGACAATAATTGATAAGAATTTGACAACGAAAGCTGAAAGCTGAGAATAAATAAATCTTCTGAAATGGTTGCCTTTTGAGGATCAAGAAATGAAAATAACTCTAAAATGGTACGGATAGACAAGAAAAGAATTTATGATGATCAGAAACAATTTTAGAGGATAAGAAAATCTAAGATGATGAATCTTACAAAGAATGGAGAGAGATTTAAGAGAAACTCTCCTTCAATCTTCAAGCTGAGAATGCCGACGAGAAACAACACCAAGAGTTACTTAATCATTTCGGAACAATGAAGGATATGAAGGTTGAGCCAAAATAAAATAATTCAAACGTGATCTTGAAGAAGGAACACGAATAATGCAATCATTCTGACATCACATTTGAAAAGAAGTTGAGATCTCCATGTCGGTGCACAAGAGAATAGGGTCTCCTGTGCCCCACACTTGTGCACGGGCACCAGCAACACCCTTGGCGATAGTACACTAAGAGAGCCGACGGGAAAGTAAACCCTAGGCTTGCCAAGACCATGCCACAACAAAGGTGTGCAGAGCCAGCCCAGGCTACAAGGCCCCAGCAAGCCCTCCTTGTCGGGAAGAATCACAAGGCCCCGACAAGCCCTTCTTGCCGGGAAGACTCGCAAGGCCCCGGAAGCCCTCCTTGCCGTGAAGATGTCCAAGGCCCCGACAAGCCATCCTTGTCGGGAAGACGGGCTAGGAAACAGACAAAGACGCCAGGCCAGCACGCTCCCTTCGCCCGCCAGGTGTCCCTCCTGCCACAGTGCCACCAACCCCCACCGCTCCAGTTCATCCCTCATGCGCCAACACAAAGCCTAGATGTCAATACACTTGGGTACATGTTGAAGCCACCATGATGCAGGTCAGGGGGCCAGACAAGGCATTTACTGCCCCTAACACCGTAGTAGATAGATAAGCGGTGAACCCTGTTCACTATGCAACCCGTGAACACACTGTTGGTGACCCCTTTGCCTATAAAAGGAGGCCCAAAGCTCATTTCTAGGGGTTGGACCTTTTGGGGTTAGACTCTTTGATCACCAGCTAAGTTACTATAGGAAATAACCCTACAGTAAGCACCCAATACAAACAAAGCAGGAGTAGGGTTTTACGCGCCAAGCGGCCCGAACCTGGGTAAACGACCTTGTCGGTGCTGATCGCTAGTTCCGCTCTCGACGCCACGTCTCTCCCTTCGCCGAACGATCAAGAGATCCTTAGAGTTTCCCATAGGTGTCGTTTTCCTGACATCTTTGGCGCGCTAGGTAGGGGAGATGTTGAGAGCTTTTTCATGGATTCGAGCTAGCTCCGCACTAGATCTTGGGAAGTTGAGCGCATCGTCGCGGTTCCCAAAGGCGGAACGCAGCGGTGGTCGCTCCACTCCGCTATGGCCTCCTAACACCTGCACGAGCGCGCCGCTGCGCGAGCACAGGACAAGGAGGCGGAGACCATGAGTTCGATGGCATCAGGCTGAGCCGACGCTCCAGGACAGTACGTTGTTGTCGAGAGTGTGTCTGGGGGGTTCGGCGAGGCCTCCGGCGAGGCCTCCGGCGCATACTCCGGCTGACGCACCTCCGCGGAGTGATGCATAGCCGTCGAGGATGCGCCAACAGGTCCTGAAGCCCGGGCACGCACTCCAGTGGGAACATTTTCCCCCCTTTTGAAGCGTCGCGTCGCCGCTGAAGATGAGCTCGGGGGCTCCGCCAGCACACCCCGGCATAAGAGAAAAAGGAGTTATACTCCGGCAACCCCTTTCCTATACGGTAGTCAAGGACTATCGGCAAGAACCTTGCCGGTGGAGAAGTTGTCGGGAGAGTCTAACATCCTGCTTGCCAGGGATCTGAGGCCATGGGAAAAGATCCAGACGTCACGGGAAGAAGTGTCGCGGCACAACAGACAAGTGATAGAGATTCTAGATGAAATTTTCGAGTAGATTGGTCGTTTCCTTTCTAGAAATCCCAATCTTTGTTTGAGAAACCCCCGCATAGATGGAACCTTGTCAGGATCAGTGCACCTTGGCTCTGTTTCGAACTCGTTAAACGACCTGAATGGCCACAGAGTGCCTTCAACTATTTTGAATTTGTTCAATAGACCAAGCGGCTAAGCAGCGCCTTATTTTGCCTCGAGCCGCGCTCGACAATCTAATGGTTGCACTGAGTGCGGCAAGGAGTCTTCTCGGTAACGACCCCTCCGACAAACTGATAAGGATCCGTTCCTCAAAGCACTAGCGGCAGGACCAGTCATGGTGGAAAGCTTCCGGAAAATGCAAAGCGTGTATCATACAAAGAGGGGATCAGACACAAGGGAAACAACATTTCATTCATTTGTTTGAGGCAAACTCAGATATATTACATGGATGATTTTTTACTACTCTAACCTATGATACTGTCTTTTGGCGAGGGACATTCTTGCCGGCCAGAAGTTCAAGAAGACAAAAAGCAGGGCTCGCGGCACAACCCAGGCTAGATCCTCCAGGACCAACACTGTGCCGACGAGAACGGGACCAGCCCCGACAAGCGCCGCCCGGTCTCTCTGGTTCGATGCTGGAGGACAAGGCCATAAGAAGGGGCGAAGGATCTGGAGCCTGCGAGCGCGCCTCCTCCTGGAAGAGAAGGCACCGGTGCCGGCCCCGGCAAGGTGACCCCAGCATGAGGGGATGGAGAAGCCAGAGCTTGCGAAGGTGCCTCCTCCTGGAACACGAGGCATCGACGCCAGCTCCGGCAAGATAACTCCGCCGTGCGGGGGAGAAGCTTGAGATGGCCTCTGTGGCGTGGCCGGTGGTCAGCTAGAGCTCAGGGTGTCGTGCTCCGACTTGACGCCCCGAGACCCTGACCTGCCAAGAGCGCCACTGCCACCGCTGTCCTCCTCGTCGCTATCGCTCGAGGAGGGACATTCGGCGCCGCTTGAGCTCTCTGCGCAACAGCCGAGATGCACACCTGAGCGCCTGTAAAACTTGATTAATAGCATATTATCCTCCACTTGCTTGAAGTGGAGGACATGCCCATCCTCGAGGTTGTGGGCGCGGGTGAAGGCTTTGCAGCCCCGCCCGAGCAACATGGAGCGGCGTTTCGGGTACTCCACGTGCACCTGCATAGTGCCGTGGGAGCAACCGTACACCCGCAACAACAAGACGGGAGGCTTGGCGGCCTCCATTGCCCTGGCAAAGGGGCGGGGGAGGTACATATGGCCCCGAGGAAAGCCCTGCAGCTCCACGAGGAACTCCAGCACCGTCCCGTCCGAGTGCCCACCCCACGAAGGAGAAGGTGGCACTGGGGGAGATAGCGTGGGTGCTGGAGTAGCACTCTTCCTTCCTTGGCCACGGCCTCCACGTTGACCGCGGCCCTGCGCCCCTCCGCCTCCTCGGGCGCTCGGGCCGCCCTGTGCAACTCCGGCCCCTGAAGGTGTGGCATGATCCGAATGGGATCCTCTTGCCGCCTTGGCGGCCGATGGTGGTAGCCCTCGTCCCCTAGCTATGGTTAGGGGAAGCGCCACCTGAAACTAAGGAAGACACTACAGAAACAAGTTGGGGATGCTGAGTGTTTCAGGAGTTGGATCTATGTGCAAAACCCCCTCGCAAACCTCCTAATTTATAGGGCGAGGCACGGGGTCTAGCTCTCCTCACTCTAGAAACCGCCGCCCCTCTCAACCAATCACTCCTGATCACGGGAGAACAGGGAACCGCCCTACTGCACCAATGGATGCAGGGGCGGGCCCTGCCACGAGTGCGACCCTTAAGGCTATGAACGCCACTTGCATGGATGTTACTGCGCATGCCTCATGCGTGGAAGTAATGCTTCGGGAGGTGGGAAGGCCACTTTGCACACGCCTCTCCACCTCACGCGCTCGACGCGCAACGTGGGGAAGGGCCACTTGCAATGGCTCCAAGCTGCCAAGCGCCCTATCAAGGAAGCCCGTGCACCACTTTGGGCCTGGCCCAATGACGCCTCGCGTGCGTGTGTGGCCCAGGACAGGGGGATCCTGTCGGTGCACTAGAGATTAGGGTCTCCTGTGCCCCAGACTTGTGCACGAGCACCAGCAACACCCTTGGCGACAGTACACTAAGAGAGCCGACGGGAAGGTAAACCACTGGCTCGCCAAGACCACGCCCCACCAAAGGTGTGAAGAGCCAGCCCAGGCTACAAGGCCTCGGCAAGCCTTCCTTGCCGTGGAGACTCACAAGGCCCCGGCAAGCTCTCCTTGTCGGGAAGACTCGCAAGCCCCCGACAAGCCCTCCTTGCCGGGAAGATGTCCAAGGACCCGGCGAGCCATCCTTGCCGGAAAGACGGGCTAGGACGCAAACAAGGATGTCAGGCCGGCACGCTCCCTTCGCCCGGCAGGTGTCCCTCCTGCCATAGTGCCACCAACCACCACCACTCCAGCGCATCCCTCATGCACTAGCACAAAGCCCAGGTATCAACACACTTGGGTACATGTCAAAGCCACCACGATGTAGGTCAGGGGGCCAGACAAGGCATTTACTGCCCGTCACACTGCAGTAGATAGATAAGCGGTGAACTCTGTTCACTATGCAACCCGTGAGCACACTATCGGTGACCCTTTTGCCTATAAAAGGAGGCCCAAAGCTCATTTCTAGGGGTTGTACCTTTTGGAGTTAGACTCTTTGATCACCAGCTAAGTTACTGTAGCAACTAACCCTACAGTAAGCACCCAATAAAGACAAAGCAGGAGTAGGGTTTTACGCGCCAAGCGGCCCGAACGTGGGTAAACGACCTTGCCGGTGCTGATCGCTAGTTCCGCTCTTGGCGCCACCTCTCTCCCTTCGCCGAACGATCAAGGGATCCTTAGAGTTTCCCATAGGTGTCATTTTCCCGACACTCCATAAAAGATTTGAAGAGCTAGGTAAGATCCTAGGAAATACCTGTGGGTTATGGGCCCACTCAAAGAGAACACCATTGAAACACTTGCTTAGGAAGGGAGATTGCACCGGTACAAGTTAAAATTGATGAGGTGAGACCCTCGAATTTTATTAGAAGGATGTTGAACGAGAAAAATAATCTTTTGAGATTTCTTCAGCACTCCGGATAAAAAAGAGAGGATAACACATAAGAGAGGCTTGACTAAGAATTTCCAATGCGGGAAGCATTGGACAAATGACGAAGGATATGGCAAACATCAAGAGGTTTAGTTGAATCCACCGAAGAGGAAAACAAAAATGATATATGATTAACTTAACACTTGAGCATCTTCACAATGAATCACCAGATACAATATGGAAGAAAAGAGAGTGTAAGCATCAATGAAAAGAAAGGCGCTTGGATGATAATTTAATAATTGAAGAAAAAGGGCAGTAGGGTGGGAAAACAAATAAAACTTAGATAGATGGAAAAAACTCTCAACCGAAATATGAGGATCGATCTTGCAAATATTGGAAATGACTGAATCATCTCGGAGAGAAGAACTCCGGTTGAAAAGATTTCATGACAACTCCGATTGATGAAAAGGATCAGCACTCCCATAGAAATATGAGAACACCGCTTAACACAAATATGAAATCAACACTAGACATTGAAGCAACCCGAATTACCATACACCAACAAAACAAAGGACGAGGCCTGCAAATTAAGCCAGAAACAAATACATAACACATTATGCATTTGTTGAAGGATAATTCTAGATGTCTACTTGAATTCCCACGTGAGAACTCCTGAAATCCTCTAGTTATGCAATCAGGCCCATGGATACAAGGAGCAAAACCTCACACAACTCCTAACAAGATACTATGATCAATGCATCACATCCGTCAACACATAACCAAAGGTCTCAGAAACTCATCTACCTTAGACACTCGCAATCACATTGATTCCAATTATGGCAATACATCTAGACGTTCTCCCCAGTACTACGTGATGCCAAAATTCTCTCGCCACACAGAGTATTGAAGAAATTTCGAACATCCTCGTCCTGAGATACTAAGGAAACTAAACGATAACAATGTATCAAGAATCCATTGGAGTTGTACTCCTCGGAAAAATGAGGCACCAAGTACAGAATATCATCACATCGGGACCATAGAGGTTCCAAAATACCCGCGTGATCCTAATTTTTTGAGTGAGAAGAGTAGTAGAATTAAAATTCCTACGCTAGATTCCTCACAAGAGCATAGAAGATGAGTAAAAATAAATCTACTCTTCAATATATAGCTAAACTCAAAATAGTTTTTCACTAGACTCGCCTCAGCCAAGTTCGATCAATCAAGAGGGATCCTAGGTCGGTACTTCTGTGGTATTAACTTGTAACACCCAAGATGTGGTCCTATCCTTTTTTTTGGCTCGAGGGCCTCGATATGGATAGAAGCACATGGTGTCGTTTTGCAAGAATGGATATCACTAAAAGTACACGTAAAGAGGAGATGAGTATATGGAACCGACTTACACTCGCCACAAGATAAATCAGGATCATCTCAATACAACCATCAACATCCTTAGCAATCGTCATACATAAGAGCAGGCTCCCAATACAGACAAAATCAAATGATAAAAGAGACATCCATGCTTGCTAATCCTAGGCTGCCGGCCTGGAACCCATATTAGATCAAGAAGAAGTCGAAGAAGAACTCCAACTCAAACAAGCATCGCTCTCATGTCAAAGCATCACATTACCTATACATGCAACTATTGTTGTAGTAATCTGTGAGCCACAAGGACTTAGCAATCTCATTTGCAAGGGTATCAACACTAGCAAAGCTTAATGGTTGAGGTAAGGTTAAGTGGTGAGGCTGCAACAAACACTAAGCATTTGCTTGAGTGGCTAACTTAAGAGTACAAGAATAAGAAGAGTGATCTATGCACAAATGGACAAGAACTAGAAATGATTAAGAAGTGATCCTGAACACCTACTTATGAGTCAATCATAACCCAACCGTGTCCCCTTCTTGGTTCAAACATCACAAGAAGATATAGTCACGGCTATGCACACATTTGGTGTATTTTAGTTGAGTTTACTTCAAGTTCACTATGACCGGGTGTTAAAAAATTTCCAAGTCGCCACATAACCGCGGCACGGCTCTCATAAAGATTGAACCGTGGAGGGGTGCTCCAACTCATCAATCACAACCTCGCCACAAGCTGCGTGGAAAAGCTCAACCACCGGATAGCTCGTGGTGTCCTTGGAATCCTGGTGGAAAACCTCAACCTTGAGATAGCCGAAAGTATCCTTGGAACCACTGTGCACAAGATGTTCGAGAAGGGTAAAACAAATCCAGCAAGACCGCCTCACAAGAGAAATCCCCATAGGAGCCACACATATCTCTTTCTCAGGGCACTACTAGGTGAGCAATATGGATGGTGGCCTGATAGAAATTCCGTGAGTTGGCCCAGGGTGGCCCCGCAGGTGGCTTTGTTTTGGACCAACACTCATGAGGAGCACTAGTACTGGGGTTGATTAATTATCGACGGGCTTCGAAAAGTCCTTATGCAAGTTTTATTAGTTATTAGGAAAATGTAGTACCAATGTTGGACCTTGCTGGAAGAGTTTTTTCCCGAAATGGAAATCAAGGGGGTCCCCATAGCAACCCCACGCATGTTAGGAGCGCTGAGTATGGAATATAACACTGGTCAGAAGTAACTAGGGCGACAAAGGGGGAAGAAAACACCGAGCAAAAGTCCAAGCGTTCCTCCTTTTACAAAGTATATATGTGCATTAAATTATATAGCAAGAACAATGTGATATCCCAAGATATCCATGTTTTCACATGCAATCAACTTGCAAATGTAACTAGAAACGCTATAAGAAGGGTTGAGCAAGCAGTAACATAGCCAAACAATGTGTGCCGGTAATGTGGACGTTAGAGGCTTATCATGGCATTTTGGGAGGCTTCAAAAACAAATGGTAGGTAACGAGACATAATGATAGAAGCGGGAAAACTAGCATAGCAATGATAGTAGTGGTATCCAGGTAAATGGCCATCTTGCCTGAGATCCCGCATGGAAGAAGAACGAATCTTTGAAGTAGACGAATGGGCGTAGCCAAACGAATCCTCACACTTCAAAACACTTTTGGAACTCTATCAAGGAGAAGAAAATCCGGAAAAAAACATACGACACAGTAAACACCACAACATATTCATAGCATGATCACAACCAAATATGATGCATATCCATTTGATTATGCATGACATGAGAAAGCACAACAATTTGATACTACACATTAAATGAAGATCAATATGCAACGGGTTGCATATTGATGAAACTCCATATTCAAATTATTTAGTTCACTCTTATTTAGGTACATGACAATAGTAAATGTTATTAAACATGGCAAGAGGTGAAACATAAATAAACTATCTATCTAGGCATTTTAAATGAGGCGGGAAACAACATATAGAATTTCTTAGACGATCCCATATGTTAATTTTGAAATCGGCCCCGATCTGAACTAAACATTATTTTTTATTATTAAACAGGAAAACAAAATGTACCATGTGATTCTACACGTTATTTTAGGCAACTTACATATATAGATCATTCAAAACAGAGTTGTGGTCTGAAAGATATGACCATCACAAGATATTATGCCACACATGCAAAAGGCATGCAAACAACAAACACAAACATGTTAAAACATGGATGCAACAAGATATTATGAAACTACATGAAATTCTAGGCTAGTTCCATAATGGCATGTTCAAAATGGAGCAACGGTTCAACAACTACAATCAACTTAAGTTCTAGCTATAATCCGCCCAAAACATCAACATTGCATTTCACACACACCAAAACAACAAGCTACATGAGTCTAAAATGCACAAACAAGACATGGGGCAGTAGTTGACATGATGCATAATAATTCATCTAACATGAGCAAATTGTTTATAAGAATAGATCAATTGAAAATGAGCTTACAAGATGGCTACTTGAACATAGTTTTTAACCGTGCAATTTTAATCTAAAGGAATATTGTGAGCAAGAGAAATATATGCTACATGGCTTGTTATGGCATAAAAATCTACAACATGATAGTGGGAATGATGCACTACAAATAACTCCACATGAGCATCATCAAAATATGCACAAAAACATGGCTAGCACCAACGTACCATGGCAATGTGAAGAAAAGAGATTCTCACACTTTGTGAAAATAACAGGGTGCAAGAGCAATAGTTTTCAATGGATTGGCATGTTTGACAACATAAATGTCTATGATGCAAAATCTTTATATGTAAACTAATGGGATAACATGACAAAACATAACATGCTTAGCAAAACACACCATGCGGGCAACACCAAAGGGGTCATAGATTAATGGCAATTCGCATGCCAAAACAGCAACAAGATATGAGACTTTCACACTTATAATTATTGTAGGATCTCAAAATAGCAGCATTGAGTAAGCATGTTCACATGATAGAAAGTATAGCTAAACATGAAATTCATGGCATGTCAAACAAGGTAACAACAATTATACATGGCATACTACAAATTACTCCATTGGCACAAGTTCAAAGGAGGCATGGGTTGCTTAATACGAGCTTCGCCAAACGAAACTTATCGTTAACGGATTAGTAGTATTAACTCGATTGCTACTTTAGAGAAACTCTTTACATGATAGAGATGATTTGCATGGCAAACATATAGAACAAACCACATGAAGGAACCACATGCAAAAGACCTACAAATTATATTCAATCATCCACACAAGTTTCAATAAATAATAGTTTTTAGACTTATTCACAAAGCTATTTTGCAACGCAGATTACAACAAGTAAATGAATATTAATATGCACGCAAATAAATAATACCCAAACATGTAGAGCACGAATAGTAGAACTATTCTCATATAAAGTTTATTTAATTCGGAGCTATGATTATTTTGTTATGAAAAAACCCTTTAACATGGCAATTAACGCAAATTGATGCAAATAACAAGTTTAAACATTTTAATCATTTGTGATAGTTTGTTATTGTGAGTCTACACAAAATTCTGAACATTTTAGTTATTTAAAGCATTTCAATCCGATGCACGGTTTGAGAGTTATTAAATGCATGAAGTCTAGGTGTTTTTTCTCCACATCTAATTTTTAGTGGATAATTAGGAAAATTCACAGAACGAGGGAAAAACTTTATGGCCGAATGGCACAACATAGTAAATCTTGCCAACGGCGAGGAACCGGGGCGGCTGGGTGCTCACCTAATGGGCCAAGGCCCGAGGCTGGGTGGTGTAGTGGCGAAACTAGGCCGGATAGAGGTTTGGGCTGGCTAGGCCTTGCTCCTCATGTAGGTGGGCTGGGGTGACTACAACCCACACTCGGGGCGAGCGAGCGGTTGGTCGACTGCCTCGCTTGACCTCGTTTTGCACATGATGCAGCGGGAGCGACGCAGGTCAACGACGACGACATGGGACTAATAGATCTGGGCGAACCTAATCGCAGGGAAGGAGATCTGACGAAGTATGGCCGACAGCAAGCTTTACACGCAGCCTTCATGGCAACTCCGTGCGCACACAATGGAGAAGGAGCATATGAGGGTTTGGGAGGGAGGAGGAATGAGAAGGAAGAAGTAGAGGGGTGGCGGGGCTAGCCTAGCCTCCGGTGGGAAACTTCGGCGCGGCGGCGGATGCTCCGGCCGACAAAGCATTGAGGGGCTCCTCCTCTCGTGCGGCTGCGGGGATGGGCATCTCATACGTCTCCAATGTATCTACTTTTCCAAACACTTTTGCTCTCGTTTTGACCTCTAATTTGCATGATTTGAATGAAACTAACCCGTACAGATGTTCTTTTCAATATAACCACTTTGGTGTTATTTTTGTGTAGAAATAAAAGTTCTCAAAATCATACGAAACTTTTTGCAAATTATTTCTGGTATTTATAAGGAATTATGGAGTGAAAACCTGCCAGAGGAGGTGGGTTAGGTGGGCACAAGCCAACTGGGCGCACCCCCTAGGCCGCGTCGTGATAGCTTGTGGGGCCCATGTGGCTCCTCCGACCCTAATTCCAGTCTTATAAAATCACATCTCCAGAGAAAAAAATAAGAGAGAATTTTTCACCATGTTTCATGAGACAGAATCGCCGCCTCCTCCTGTTCTTCCTCCAGAGGACTGATCTGGAGTCTCTTTCGGGCTCCGGAGAGGGGGATTCGTCGCCCTCATCATCACCAACCCATCTCCATCAACATTGCCATGATGATAACCATTGGGAGTGAGTAATTCCTTTGTAGGCTTGCTGGACGTGGTGGGTTTATATGAGATAGATCATGTAATCGAGTTAAGTTTGATAGGGCTTCATCCCTAGTATCCACTATGTTTTGAGATTGATGTTACTATGACTTTGCTATGCTTAGTGCTTGTCACCAGGGCCCAAGTGCCATGATTTCGTATTTGAACCTATTATGTCTTCATGAATATAAGAGTGATTTGGATCCTATCTTGCAAGTTGGAGTTACCTATTACGTGTCTTGATCCGCATATCCAAAGGTGATAATAATTGGGATTATTTCCGGTGATTGCCGTAGTTTAAGGAGTTCATGTACTCACCCTGTGTTAATGCTTTGTTCCTCTTCCCTACTAAAAGGATGCCTTAATATCCCTTAGTTTACAATAGGACCTTGCTGCCAAAGGAGGGTAGCACAAAAGATGCCATGCAAGTTCTTGTTGCAAGCACGTATTAGTATATACAAAATACATTCCTGCATTATATCGATGAATTGGAGCTAGTTCCATGTCACTCTAGTGTGTAACCGCTACATGATCAATGCCATCTAAATCATTATCCATCACCGATCCACGTGCCTACACTTTACATATACTGAATCTTGCTAAGTTACTACTGTTGCTGCTGCTGTCACACCTGCTACTCAATTGCTACTATTACTACTATTACAAAATTGCTGCTATCACTGTTACTCTTACTACTATCATTTGTTGTGCTACTAAATTCTTGCTACAGAGATATATCCCAGGTGCGGTTGAATTGAGAACTCTATAGTTACATCCAATAAATATTATTTGTCTCCCTTGTGTCGAAGCAATAAATTAGGCTGAAATACTACCCGCGAAGACTGTCGTGATCCCCTATACTTGTGCGTTATCAAGACTTTTTTCTTGCACCGTTGCCGCAGAGCATAGATTTATTTATTGTGTTGACTTGATGATATCCAATTGCCACTATGAGGAACTTGAAAGATAAATGAACTAAGATCATCCCCTCTCGCACGAGAGGAGGCAAGGAACTGCCATCTAACTCTGCTTTTGATTCATCTACTATTTTGAATCAGCTTGTTACACCACCACATGTTGATCGTCCTGATATGTCACATGAACTTGATGATGCTACTTCTGAAATTAATCATGATACTATGCTACACATGCTGAAACTGAAACTGTGCCACTACATGAATTATTTGATGCTCATACTACTAGAGCTAGCGAACTTGAAAATGTTGAAGCTGATGAAGACTTTGAATCACGTGTTACACCTCGTCCTCCTAATAGATATGAATTACCTTATGTACCTAAAAGTTATGTTATGGATGGTGAGGTAGCTAGGGACTTTCTTGCTTGCAAAGATATATATGATTTGAAACGATTACTATGCAAACTAAAAGAAAAATCTACGATGGAGAAAATGAAACATTATACTAAATTTGCTACTTTCCTATATTTTCACTGATAAGGACTATGAATTTGCTATAGACCCTGAACAAATTCCTATAGTAGAGTCTGATCCTTTCCCTGGTTATGAAAATGAAACATGGTCGAACACCTTACGAAACTAAATGATATTGATGCTTTTTTCACCAATGATGAAACAATACGCTACTATTATATCCTTATGCTTTTTTCCTTTCTCGCTGAAAGGCGAGCCAAGGAATGGTTTCTTTCTCTTGCTCCTAGTTGTATACGTAGTCCGCAGCATATGCTTTATTACTTCTCAGAAAAATATTTTCCTCCTCATAAGAAACAAGATGCTTTATAGGAAATATTTAACTTTATGCAAACTAAAGAAGAGAATATCCCTCAATCTTGGGGGGGAGGCTTCTATAGTTACTTAGAGCTTTGCCTGATTGTCCTCTTAAGAATAACACAATTCTTGATACCTTTGTAATGGACTAACAAAATGCTTCTAGGGATTTCCTAGATAGTTGTGTTGGTTGTGTTTTTAGGGAGAGAACCATTGAACAATCTGAAAACTTATTAGATGATATATTACAAAATGATGATGATTGGACACTCCCTGAACCACCACCGAAACCTATTCAAAAGAAGAGAGGTATTCTATTCCTCAGCCGTGAAGATATGCAAGAAGCAAAAAGATCTATGAAACGGAAAGGTATTAAAATTGAGGATGGCGAGAAATTACCAAGGATTGAAGAAATACATGGACTTGACACCCACTATTGGAAAACAGTTTTTTGCCATCTGCCTAGACTTTGTCGTGTGCTAGCTGATGGCAAAGAGTGTCTTTGCCGTCAGCTTCAGCAAAACAGATGGCAAAGCACAGGCTGATGGCATAAAGTGTTTTTGCCATCAGTCACATCTTTGCCGTCTGCTAGCGGACGACAAAGAGTCCGGAGGCAGACGACAAAGATGTAGATGGGCCCACCTGACCGCGGGGTGGCTAGGTCAAACTAGAGTCAGACCTTTGCCGTCTACTAGTGGACGGCAAAGAGTCCGGAGGCAGACGGCAAAGAGTCTAGACTCTTTGCCGTTCGCCGGCAGACGGCAACGCGCTAACTCCGTTAACGGCTCCTTCCCCCCCACCCCGCCCCTCTCTCTGTAACGGTCACCCCGCGCGCCCCTCTCTCTCTCTCTCCCCACCCCGCGCGCCCCTCTCTCTGTAATGGCCGCCGCCACCACCATCGCGCCGCCGCCCCCGTCGCGCCGCCGCCCCTCTCGCCCCCGCCGCCGCCCTTGTCGCCCCACCGCCGCCCGTGTCACCCCCGCCGCCGCCCCTGTCGCCCCACCTCCGCCCGTGTCACCCCCGCCGCCACCGTCGTGCCACCACCACCGTCCCGCCGCTGCCCCACCTCGCCCGCGCTACCGCTGTGTGACAGCCCGATGCCGACGTTCCAGAAGATTCCCCTTTCTTTCCGTTTTCGTCGTGTGTCTATTTTCTTTTGTCGCATCATCATCCCATCATTCGCATCATCGGCATTGCATCGGCATCTCCGTTGCCGCTAGTTTTCAAAACTTGCATTCGCTAGTAGTTGTCGGTTCTCGTCGTTGTCCGTTCTGAGTCCGACCGCACACACACGCTCCCACGGCATCGTCGAAACCCTGTTTTAAAAGTGTGTTGAAAACTTTCTCTGATCGGGGTGAAACTTGGCATGCGGTCGTAAGTAGTTATAGCTAGGCCGCCTGTCGAATTTTGTCGCGACCGGACTCCGTCTGGTACACGAACGGTCGACTGTAGCGGCACCGTATTCGGTCTACCTTCGGACGTTTGTCGGTGTTTAAAAAATTTGTTGCCGTGCCGCACCATTTCCCTCTCTTCCCCGACTAGCCTACTCTACACGGTCATTTAGCCGACCCCGCGTTTGAGTTCGTTCGTTTACGATCGCGTGGGCGAAAACGGGGCCGGATTCGGATAAACCTAGCCCCTACGTCTATAAATATGCAGCCACTCCTCTCTCCTCCTCGAAATCCGCGCCACCTACCCCTAACCCTAGCCTCCTCCTGCAGTCTCCCTCTCCTGCAGCCGCCGCCGGCCCACGAGACCCGTTTCGGGCCCGCCGAGCCCATCTGGGCCCGGATCACGACGCCCGCAGCCGTGCCTCTCACTGCCCGCGCGCCCTCGCCGGAGACCTCCCGCGTGCCCTCACCAGCCCCTCGACGGAGCCCCGCCTACCGGATGCTTGTCGGAGTACTCCGCCCCCGTGCCCGAGCTCGCCGGCCATGGCCGCCTCCCCAAGCCGTCGTCGCCCCCGATCTCCATGGCGGCCGAAGCTTGACGCCGCCGTCGGGAATGGGGTTCCCATGCCTGGATCCCTCCTTCCCCGTCGGTGCTTCACCTCCTCGCCGTGCCGTGCCCCGCCACCATGCTGCCTCCCGCAGGCCTCACGCTCTGTGCCCTGCCGCCAACTTCTCTCGGTCCCGATCGGGATCGGGACGAGGCCAGCCCGAGCGCTTCGTCGACCAGGTGGGCCATCGCCCCGCTTCGGCCCAGGTCCCGCGCCTCCTCTCCGGCCCAGGAACCTCCGGCCCAAGCCAGCTCGAGGCAGCCTAGGTGAGAACCCCCTTGTGCAGCATTAAAGTTAGGTTCTGGCCCGTTAGTTAATTAGGGATTTTTTCGTAGTTTAATTAAAATTCCAGAATATAGACGTATTTTAAAACGCGTGTATCTTTTGAACCGTTAGTCGGTTCGCGACGTATTAGATATGTTTTTCATGTAGTTTTGCGCGTAGAATCCATTTATAAAACTTGGATAATTGTTTGACGTCCTTTAGCACACAGTATGCCTAGAAACACGTGTTTTCCTAATATGTTTTGCCCGTAGTTTATTTTTCGCGCGTGTCCGGTTTGCCCGAATGCCTTAGATAAAATGTTCGTGCTCTAGGGACCCATTTGCCATGTACTTCGGAGTAGCTGTTGGTATTTTTGCATGTAGGGATTTGCGCTAGTTTATTTTTCCGTGTCTAGGTTATTATCTCGCATTTATGTGTGGCATTATTTTTGTTGTGCAACCCCACATATTTTATATGTTTTCGGGGTAGTAAAATCCATGGGATTTTTCTATGCAATTATTTTTAGCATTAGAGCAAGTTAGTTCGTGCAATATTTTGCCATGTTGCCCTCTTGTCTATTTCGTAGGATTTATTCCGTGCTTCGTTTGATTAAGTTGTCAACTAGGGAGTTGTTCTTGGATGTTTACTCTAGCCCCTGGTATTTTTGGTTGCAATAGAAATGCATGTTTAGGTGTAGTTTGCTTGCTCTCAAGTTGCTAGAAATAGTGCTGATTTGGCGGTGCTGAAATATTTCTAAGTCTGGAATCTGTTATATTTTGTTGCTGTCTTGTCTTGCTTGTATCTTTTGATCTGTAGCTCTTTTGAGGTTGGTCCAATGGAGTTAGTTGTAGCCCATGTGTTTCTCTAGCATGCTGTGAATTTTCATGCCATTTGGAGCCCTGTATATATAGGTTTTGCTGCTGTCAATATGGCTTTAGATCGAAAACTGCAGCTTAAAAAACTGCTATGTTCACTAAGGCTGAATTTGTGTGTGAGAAGCCATTTTGTGTCTTCTTTTCCTAGTGTTCCTTGCTTCCATGCTAGTTGTTGTTAGTTTTTTGTTGTAGTGCTTCTTCCCCTCTTTCGTGTCATGCCTTGGTTGAGTAGATTGGAGTTGTGTAGCCCGTAGTTGTGCGGTGTAGAAAATGCTATGTGGCTGATTTTGGCAAATTGTAGTGATTACTTGTTTTTCTCGTATCTTTTGATCCGTAGCTCCTATTTGATCGTGTCCTACATGAAACTTGCTTAGAATCTCGTGTAGTTTCATTTTATCTTGCTATGTTTTGAAGTGCTCGTGACCGTCGTTGCACACATATTGCATTCATGGCGTCATATCTTGCGGTGCTTGTAACTTTGTATCCATAGCTCCGTTGGAGATGTTCTCTATGTGTAAATTTCTTGTCTCGACACGTAGAATCACGTGAACCTATATGTTTTTCTGTTTAACAACTAATTAAATGTGTAGTTCAGATCTGGAAAGAATTGTAAATTAACATATGAGGTCGTTTCGGAGATGCTATATGTCATTTCTGACCTCATTTAAAATGCCTAGATAGGTAGTTTAATTACGCGTCACCTCTTGCCATGTTTAACCAAATTTAAAATTGCCGTGTATCTAATCGGGATAGAACTAAATAACTAACGTGGAGTTTCGTCAATATGCAACTCGCTGCATTTTGAACTTCACTTAATGTGTAGTGTTTGATTGTGTGATTTGTCATGCCGTGTATTGCATGTATTCACATGCTCATGCATCATTTGTGTTGTGCATCGTGTGGTGAATTCTATGTGTTGATTTGTGTTTTCGGGTTGCTTCGTCTCGATAGAGTTCCGCAGCGTGCCGGATTGTGAGGACCCGTTTGACTACGTCGGTTTGTCTGCTTCACGGAGGCATTCTTCTTCCAAGCGGGATCTCAGGCAAGATGACCATTTCCCCTGATACCATTACTATCATTGCCATGCTAGTTTTATCGCTTCTGTCGATTATGTCTCGTTGCCTATCACATGTTAAATATCAGCCTCTCAACAATGCCATGGAAACCTTCAACCTGTTCAACCTAGCAAACCACTGATTGGCTATGTTACTGCTTGCTTAACCATGTTATTAGTGTTGCTAGTTGCAGGTGTAGTTGCTTCCGTGTGATAACATGGGTCCCTTGTCTTATCACCATATTAAATGCTATTTAATTTAATGCACCTATATACTTGGTAAAAGGTGGAAGGCTCGACCTTTCTAGCCTGGTGTTTTCTTCCACATTTGCACCCTTAGTTTTCGGCTACCGGTGTTATGTTCCATAATTGAGCGCTCCTAACACGATCGGGGTTGTTATGGGGACCCCCTTGATAATTCGTTTTAGATTAAAGCTGGTCTGGCAAGGCCCAACATTGGTACTACATTTGCCTAATAACCTAATAAAATTGCATAGGGACTTTCCGGACCCCGAGGATAATTTAATCAACCCCCCGGGCCAGTGCTCTGCATGAGTGTTGGTCCACCCACCTAGCAGTCGGAGGTGCCACCTCGGGGCAACTCGAGGTTTGGCTACTGTCGACTATGCATAGACGGTGTGTCCTGAGAATGAGATACGCGGCTTTTATCGTGTTCGTCGACACACCGGGTGGCCTTGCTGGATTAGTTTTACCATTGACGAGATATCTTGTGCATCGGGATTCCGGTGATGCTTTGGGTAATCTCAGAGTTGAGGTTTTCCATTAGGGAGTCCGACGAGATCGCGAGCTTCTTGCTTGAGGATTTCTATGCGGCTTGTGCAAATTTGTGATGGACTAGTTTGAGCACCCCTGCAGGGTTAAATCTTTTCGGAAAGCCATGCCCGCGGTTATGTGGCAACGTGGAAACTTTGTTTAACACTGGTTCTAGATAACTTGAAGTTAACTTAATTAAAACTTGCCAACTGTGTGTGTAACCGTGACTGTATCTTTCGTGAGTTCCTTTTCCGATCGAGGACACGGTGGGGTTATGTCTGACGTAGGTAGGTGTTCAGGATCATTTATTTGATCAACAGTAGTTCACGTCCGCTATGCGTAGATCTTCCCCCTCTTATTTCTGGTACTCTAAGTTTAGCCACCAAATATAAGCTTAGCCGCTGCTGCAACCTCACCACTTAACCATGCCTCGCCCATTAAGCTTTGCTAGTCTTGATACCTTTGGAAATGAGATAGCTGAGTCCCCTGTGGCTCATAGATTACTACAACACCAGTTGCAGGTACAGGTAAAGGTTACTTGACGCGAGCGCGTTGATTGTTCGTTTGGAGTTGCTTCTTCTTCTTCTTCTTCATCGATCTAGGATGGCTTCCAGGCCGGCAGCCTCGGATACCAAGGATGGACGTCGTTCTTCTTTTGTCGTTTATTTTCGTCCGTAGTCGGACGCTGCTCTTACTCTTGATTAATATGTATTGTACTGCTGTGACTCTGATGTAGCTTGTGGCGAGTGTAAGCCAATTCTATATATATATATATATATTCTTTTCAGTACATGTACTTGTAACGATATCCATTCTTGCGACACGGCGAGATGCGCTTCTATCCCTGACGAGGCTTTCGTGCCAAATTGAGGATAGGGTCGCATCTGGGGCGTGACAAGTTGGTATCAGAGCTGTACCGACCTAGGAGCCCCCTTGATTGATCGAACTTGGCCGAGTCGAGTCTAGTGAAAAAATACTTTGAGTCTAGTTATATATCGGAGAGTAAGATTCTTTTTTCTCCTCTTCTACGCTCTGGTGAGGAATCTTGACATAATATTTTAATTCTACTCCTCTTCTCACTCAAAAAAAATTTAGGATCACGCGTATATTTTTGGAATCTATATGGTGCCGATGTGATGGAGTTTTGTCTTGGTGCCTCCTATCTGCTTTGAGTTTCACGGGAGTTGAGCTCCAGGGGATTCTTGAGCACATCGTTATCATTCAGATTTGTTAGTATCTCAGAACGAAGGATGTTCGTAATTGCTTCAATACTAGTAGTGGCAAGATAACCCAGATGTCCCCAGTACTGGTGCAGATTGTTCGGGACTACTGCCATACTTTGTATCGTTGTGATCACGAGGGTCTGTAGTAGATGAAGGTCCGAGATTCTGGTTGTGTGTTGACAGATGTGATACAGGTGACGGGTACCAGATTGTGTGATTATTACTCCTTGTATCCGTGTACCAGATTGCATGACCAGATATTTCAGGAATTCATAGGTGGGAATTCAAGTAGTTGCTTATAGGACAATCTTCCAACAAATGCATGATGTTAGGTTGGGGTTCGACATCAAGTGGATTCGTTTGTTCACGGTCGACTTACAACGGTACACGTTGTGTCTTAAAGAGTCCTCGTAGCTTGCTATGACTCGGGAACGCTTCGCATGTCGGGTGCACTGCCTTGCACTTGATGGCTACTGTAAAATCGAGCCGTGCGATCCTGTCCACGAAAATATCGGATGAAATCTCTCTCACGAGTTTGTTCTGGCTTGTTTCATAAGCCTCTCCCTTTGTTTTGTTGACTGTGGTAATTCGTGTTGCTTCGATGTCAAATGGTGATTTCATATCTTTCCAAGAGCGGTTCTCATAGTTCTGTGGGAATGCTAATTAATTCTATGCTCAATCAGATCGTCTTGTCAATTCCTTTTCAATCGGAGTCATCGTATCAATTCTTTTCAACCGATGTGCTTCTCTGCAACTGAATTCAATCTTCTCCAGTTGTTGCAGAGCATTCTCTCATTTTATTCCGGAGTTCATCTCATCTGTCCCATGTTATCTTTGTTTTCCCGCCCTCCCACCCTTTTCTTCAGTGATTCAATTTTCATCCAAGAGTTTTCTTTTCATTGTGCTTCCACTGTGTGTTCTTTTCTCTCTTACCCGGTGATTCGTTGTGAAGATTCTCAGGAGCTTCATGTTCATCTTTATTCATTCTTGTGGTCTTTTCCGGTGAATTCAATTTAGTTGTCCGTGTCATCATATCCTTTTCATCCTTTAAATTCTTTCCTGCGTTGGAAATTCTTTCAGCCTATCTTGTTTATTAATTCCTCTCTCTTTCTATCCGGAGTGTTAAAGATATTTCAGAAGTTCTGATTTTTAATCCTTCAGTTATTTCGAGGTGCTAACCTCATCTAGTTTTCTTGTATCGGTGCAATATCTCCCGTTCTAGTAATCTTGTCAACGGTGATTTCTTTGAGTGGGCCCATAACCCACAAGTTCTTCCCAGGATCTTTCCTGGCTCTTTTAATCTTTTCCCGGAGATCTCTAATTATTTCAACCATGACGTAAGTATGAATTTCATCAGTCATATCCCTTCTCCAAGATCTATTCGAATTAATTCTCATATTTGGCTCAACCTTTCATTCTTCGTTAGTCCGGAGTGTCTCAACTATTCTTGGTGTGTTCCTCGTCATCATTCTCAGCTTGCAAATTCGAAGGAGTGTTTCTCTCAAGTCTTGTTCCATTCTTGTGAAGACTGTCATCTCCGCTTCGTGTATCCTCTCATTTGTTATCAATCATGAGTAATCTATTCCTTGCTATCCGATGCATTTCTGAGTTGTTTTCATTCTCGAACCTCCGAAGGCCATCATCTTAGAAGACTTCTTCGTTCTCAGCTTTCAGCTTTCGTTCTCTAATTCTTCTCAATTGTTTCCTCTTCGTTCATCTCTCGATTATCCGGTGCCTTGTTTAAGTTTTCTTCGCTCAGGTGGCTTATGATCTCTCCATTCTCATGTATCTCCATTAATTCGTGGTGTTCCCATATAATTGTGAATTCTTACCGGTGCTTCCTTCGTTTATACTTCAAGTGGTGCTTATCTCTCTGTCTCTTCAAGATTCATTTCAAGAAGAATAAGGGGTATGCTAAATTCGTTGCTTGTCATCAATTAAATTTTATGAAGGATAAGCATAACATCATTCTTATTCTTGTTCGTAGTGATCTGAATTCTTCTTCCGGAGTGGCGCATGATATCAATTCTTTTCTCAAGTGCTTATCTTTCTTTTCCGGAGTTTCAAGTTTTCTAAAGTATCTCTTTGTGAGGCTTCATCTAACTCTTGGAAAGGTCATAATCTTATTCTTTTCTACCTTCATATCGTTGCATCATTAATTTGTATACGGAGGTCCTTCATGGTGGTTCATCAAGGTTTCAATCCATTCTCAAGTGTTCTTCAAGACTCTTATTGGAGAACCTCAAGTTTTCTTATCTTGCTTTCCAAAGTGCATTTGTTCTTCCTTTATCCTTTGAAGTGGTATTATAGCATTCTTGTTAGTGTAGGAGCCTCGAAGAGTTTTCCTTTCAAGAATGAGATAATTAAACCCACCAATTCTATCATCATGAGATATTTCATCCATGATTTCTTCATTGAGCTATCTTGGTTTGGATTTCACCTAAAGCTTTTCCTATAGATTGTTGCTATCATGGTGCTTGTCATTAATCCGAGTTCTCAATGTATCCTCTTGGTGTAAGAAATTGTCCATATCTTGTTTCTCCCAATCAATCCTTGTTTCTGTTAGTGGCTGGTTGTCACTTCATTAGTTTAAAAAGGTTTCCATAAGTCCACTTCTATCTTGTTCTTTTCTTTGTTGTTTTTCCAACAACTTCGTTCAATTCTTCTTGCAAGGATGCTTGCGAAGTTCATTGGAGTTAGTAGTTGTCATTCATTCTTCTTTCTCTTCTTTCGTATGAGCTAGTTCCTATTCTATTGTTCCGGAGGCTTTGTGATGTTGCTCTTTGGGTCTATTATCTTGCTCTGTCAAGATCATGGTGTTCGCTTGCTCTATTTAGTTGTTTGTTATGAATATTGTCTATTTCTTCCATCTTATCGAATTTCTTGTCCCATTTTCCTACCAAAGTGCTGCCGAAATTTTCCGTGAATTCTTGCTTCTTTCCCATATCATTTCTCATCTCTTTGCAACTTTCAAGGATCGTTGGTTTCACTCGTTTGTCAAAGAAGCGATTAAGTTTACCTCTTGCTTTCTCATCCTCTCCCCTTTCATTCTTGGAACTCGGGGTGAGATCCTCTTGTAGTGTAGGATAGTTGTGACAGCCCGATGCCGACGTTCCAGAAGATTCCCCCTTCTTTCCATTTTCGTCGTGTGTCTATTTTCTGTTGTCGCATCATCATTGCATCATTCGTATCATCGGCATTGCATCGACATCTCTGTTGCCGCCAGTATTCAAAACTTGCATTCGTTAGTAGTTGCCGGTTCTCGTCGTTGTCCGTTCTGAGTCCGACCGCACACGCATGCGCCCGCGGCATCATCGAAACCCTGTTTTAAAAGTGTGTTGAAAACTTTCTCTGATCGGGGTGAAACTTGGCATGCGGTCGTAAGTAGTTATAGCTAGGCCGCCTGTCGAATTTCGTCGCGGTCGGAGTCCGTCTGGTACCCGAACGGTCGACCGTAGCGGCACCGTATTCGGTCTACCGTCGGACATTTGTCGGTGCATAAAAAATTCGTTGCCGCGCCGCACCGTTTCCCTCTCTTCCCCGGCTAGCCTACTCTACGCGGTCATTTAGCCGACCCCGCGTTCGAGTTCGTTCGTTTACGATCGCATGGGCGAAAACGAGGCCGGATTCGGATAAACCTAGCCCCTACGTCTATAAATAGGCAGCCACTCCTCTCTCCTCCTAGAAATCAGCGCCACCTACCCCTAACCCTAGCCTCCTCCCGCAGTCTCTCTCTCCCGCATCCGCCGCCGGCCCGCGAGACCCGTTTCGGGCCCGTCGAGCCCATCTGAGCCCGAATCACGCCGCCCGCAGCCGTGCCTCTCCCTGCCCGCGCGCCCTCGCCGGAGACCTCCCACGCGCCCTCACCAACCCCTCGCCGAAGCCCCGCCTGCCGGATGCTCGCCGGAGTACTCCGCCCCCGTGCCCGAGAACGCCGGCCATGGCCGCCTCCCCAAGCCGCCGTCGCCTCCGATCTCCATGGCCGCCGAAGCTTGACGCCGCCGCCGGGAATGGGGTTCCCATGCCTGGATCCCTCCTTCCCCACCGGTGCTTCGCCTCCTCGCCATGCCGCGCCCTGCCGCCCTGCTGCCTCCCGCCGGCCTCACGCTGCCGTGCCCCGCCGCCAACTTCTCTCGGTCCCGATCGGGATCGGGACCAGGCCAGCCCGAATGCTTCGTCCACCAGGTGGGCCATCACCCCGCTTCGGCCCAGGTCCCGCGCCTCCCCTCCGGCCCAAGCCAGCTCGGGGCATCCCAGGTGAGAACCCCCCTGTGCAGCATTAGAGTTAGGTTCTGGCCCGTTAGTTAATTAGGGATTTTTCGTAGTTTACTTAAAATTCCAGAATATAGACGTATTTTAAAACGCGTGTATCTTTTTAACCGTTAGTCGGTTCACGACGTATTAGATATGTTTTTCATGTAGTTTTGCGCGTAGAATCCGTTTATAAAACCTGCATAATTGTTTGACATCGTTTAGCGCATCGTATGCCTGGAAACACGTGTTGTCCTAATATGTTTTGCCCGTAGTTTATTTTTCGCACGTGTCCGGTTTGCCCGAATGCCTTAGATAAAATGTTCATGCTCTAGGGACCCATTTGCCATGTATTTTAGAGTAGCCATTGGTATTTTTACACGTAGGGATTTGCGCTAGTTTAATTTTCCGTGTCTAGGTTATTATCTCGCATTTATGTGTGGCATTATTTTTGTTGTGCAACCCCACATATTTTATATGTTTTCCGGGTAGTAAAATCCATGGGATTTTTCTGTGCAATTAGTTTTAGCATTAGATGAAGTTAGTTCGCGGGATATTTTGCCATGTTACCCTCTTGTCTATTTCATAGGATTTATTCCGTGCTTCGTTTGATTAAGTTGTCAACTAGGGAGTTGTTCTTGGATGTTTACTCTAGCCCCTGGTATTTTTGGTTTCAATAGAAATGCATACTTAGGTGTGGTTTGCTTGCTCTCAAGTTGCTAGAAATAGTGCTGATTTGGAGGTGCTGAAATATTTCGAAGTCTGGAATCTGTTATATTTTGCTGCTGTCTTATCTTGCTTGTATCTTTTGATCTGTAGCTCTTTTGAGGTTAGTCCAATGGAGTTAGTTGTAGCCCTTGTGTTTCTATAGCATGCTGTGAAGTTTCATGCCATTTGGAGCCCTGTAGCTATAGGTTTTGCTGCTGTCAATATGGCTTCAGATCGAAAACTGCAGCTTCAAAAACTGCTATTTTCACTAAGGCTGAAATTGTGTGTGAGAAGCCATTTTGTGTCTTCTTTTCCTAGTGTTCCTTGCTGCCATGCTAGTTGTCGTTAGTTGTTTGTTGTAGTGCTTCTTGCCCTCTTTCACGTCATGCCTTGTTTGAGTAGATTGGAGTTGTGTAGCCCGTAGTTGTGGGGTGTAGAAAATGCTATGTGGCTGATTTTGGCAGATTATAGTGATTTCTTGTTTTGCTCGTATCTTTTGATCCGTAGCTCCGATTTGATCGTGTCCTACATGAAACTTGCTTAGAATCTCGTGTAGTTTCATTTTATCTTGCTGGTTGTATGTTTTGAAGTGCTCATGATCGTCGTTGCACACATATTGCATTCATGCCATCATATCTTACGGTGCTTTTAACTTTTGATCCGTAGCTCCGTTGGAGATGTTCTCTATGTGTAAATTGCTTGTCTCGACACGTAGAATCACGTAAACTTATTTGTTTTTCTATTTAACAACTAATTAAATGTGTAGTTCAGATCTGGACAGAATTGTAAATTAACATATGAGGTCATTTTTGAGATGCTATATGTCATTTCCGACCTCATTTAAAATGCCTAGATAGGTAGTTTAATTACGCTTCACCTCTTGCCATGTTTAACCACATTTAATATTGTCGTGTATCTAATCGGGATAGAACTAAATAACTAACGTGGAGTTTCGTCGGTATGCAACTCGTTGCATATTGAACTTCACTTAATGTGTAGTGTTTGATTGTCTGATTTGTCATGCCGTGACTTGCATGTATTCAGCTGCTCATGCATCATTTGTGTTGTGCATCGTGTGGTGAATTCTGTGTGTTGTTTTGTGTTTCCGGGTTGCTTCGTCTCTATAGAGTTCCGTAGCGTGCCGGATTGTGAGGACCCGTTCGACTATGTCGGTTCGTCTGCTTCACGGAGACATTCTTCTTCCAAGCGGGATCTCAAGCAAGATGACCATTTCCCCAGATACCATTACTATCATTGCCATGCTAGTTTTATCGCTTCTGTCGATTATGTCTCGTTGCCTATCACATGTTAAATATCAGCCTCTCAACAATGCCATGGAAACCTTCAACCTGTTCAACCTAGCAAACCACTGATTGGCTATGTTACTGCTTGCTTAACCATGTTGTTAGCGTTGCTAGTTGCAGGTGCAGTTGCTTCCATGTGATAACATGGGTCCCTTGTCTTATCACCATATTAAATGCTATTTAATTTAATGCACCTATATACTTGGTAAAAGGTGGAAGGCTCGGCCTTTCTAGCCTGGTGTTTTGTTCCACCTTTGCCCAGTTAGTTTTCGGCTACCGGTGTTATGTTCCATAATTGAGCGCTCCTAACACGATCGGGGTTGTCATGGGGACCCCCTTGATAATTCGTTTTAGATTAAAGCTGGTCTGGCAAGGCCCAACATTGGTACTACATTTGCCTAATAACCTAATAAAATTGCATAGGGACTTTCCGGACCCCGAGGATAATTTAATCAACCCCCCGGGCAATTGCTCCGCATGAGTATTGGTCCACACACCTAACAGTTGGCGGTGCCACCTCGGGGCAGCTCGAGGTTTGGCTACCGTCCACTATGCATAGACGGTGTGTCCTGAGAACGAGATACGCGGCTCCTATCGGGTTCGTCGACACACCGGGTGGCCTTGCTGGATTAGTTTTACCTTTGACGAGATATCTTGTGCATTGGGATTCCGGTGATGCGCTGGGTAATCTCAGAGTTGAGGTTTTCCATTAGGGAGTCCGACGAGATCACGAGCTTCGTGATTGAGGATTTCTATGCGGCTTGTGGTAATTTGTGATGGACTAGTTGGAGCACCCCTGCAGGGTTAAATCTTTTCGGAAAGCCGTGCCCGCGGTTATGTGGCAACGTGGAAACTTTGTTTAACACTGGTTATAGATAACTTGAAGTTAACTTAATTAAAACTTGCCAACTGTGTGCATAACCATGACCGTCTCTTTCGTGAGTTCCTTCTCCGATCGAGGACACGGTGGGGTTATGTCTGACGTAGGTAGGCATTCAGCATCATTTATTTGATCAACAGTAGTTCACGTTCGCTATGCATAGATCTTCCCGCTCTTATTTCTGGTACTCGTAAGTTTAGCCACCAAATATATGCTTAGCCGCTGCTGCAACCTCACCACTTAACCATGCCTCACCCATTAAGCTTTGCTAGTCTTGATATCTTTGGAAGTGAGATTGCTGAGTCCCCTGTGGCTCACAGATTACTACAACACCACTTGCAGGTACAGGTAAAGGTTACTTGACGCGAGCGCGTTGATTTTTTGTTTGGAGTTGCTTCTTCTTCATCATTGATCTAGGATGGGTTCCAGGCCGACAGCCTGGGATAGCAAGGATGGACGTCGTTCTTCTTTTGTCATTTCTTTTCGTCCGTAGTCGGACCCTGCTCTTACTCTTGATGAATATGTATTGTACTGCCATGACTCTGATGTAGCTTGTGGCGAGTGTAAGCCAATTCTATATATACATATATATCTCTTCTTTTCAGTACTGTACTTGTAACGATATCCATTCTTGCGACTGGACGAGATGCGCTTCTATCCCTGACGAGGCCTTCATGCCAAATTGAGGATAGGGTCGCATCTGGGGCGTGACACGCTGCCCCACCACCGTCGTGCCATAGCCCCTGGCGCCCCCGGCGCCGCCCCGCCACCCCCAACACCCTGGCCCCTCCATAGCTGCCCCTCCCGGTGAGCCCCCACACCCCCACAACCCACCCCCCACCCACATTATGTTTTAGTAGTTTTAGTAGTTGTTATTGTTAGTAGTTTTAGTGGTAGATTTAGTTAGGTTAGTAGTTTTAGTTAGGTTCGTCAGTTAGCTTGGTTAGTTAGGTGAAGGAGGAGAAGAGGAGAAGAGGAGGAGGAGGACGACGAGAAGAGGAGAAGAAGAAGAGGAGTAGGAGGAGGAGGAGGAGGAGAAGAAAAAGAAGAAGAAGACGAAGAAGAAGAGGAGGAGAAGAAAAAAATAAGAAGGAGAGTAAGAATAAGAAGAAGAAGAAGAAGAAGAAGAGAATAAAAAAATAAGAAGGAGAAGAAGTAACAAAGAAGAGAAGAAGAGAATAAGAAAAAAATAAGAAGGAGAAGAAGAGAAAAAAGAAGAAGAAGTTGATTTTTTATTGTTTGGTATTTAGTGGTAGCTAGATTCTTTTTTAGTTACTTAGTGGTAGATTCTGTTTTTGTTATAGTGGTAGATTCTGTATTTGTTAGTTTTTTGCTGTTTAGTGCTATCTAGGTTTAGCGATAGGTTTAGTTAGCTTGGTTAGTTAGGTTAGCTAGTTCGTTAGCTTAATAGAAATAATAGGAAGAAGAAGAAGAGGAGGAGGAGGAGAAGAGGAGAAGAGGAGGATGAGAAGAATAATAAGAAGAAGAGAAGAGGAGGAGGAGGAGAAGACAAATATAAGAAGGAGAAGAAGAAAAGAAGAAGAAAAGAAGAAGAGAAGAAGAAGAGAAGAAGAGAAGAAGAATACCTTCTCCTCCTTCTTCTCCTCCTTCTTCTCCTCCTCCTCCTTCTCCTTCTTCTTGATTTCTTCTTCTTCTTCTCCTCTTCCTCTTTCTTCTCCTCTATCTTATTCTCCTGACCTTATTTTCCCCAACAATGAGATAATTAGCCCATTTAGCTACAAAATGGCATAAAAACCTTGGTTAGCTCATGAATATTATATTATTAACTTGTTTTCCTCTAAAATGACATAATTAGAAAATTTGTGTTGATCGGGTGGATTTACATGTGATAGTTGTCTCGTCGCTGTGAGGTCTCCTGTGTGACGACCTGCCCGTGCGTTGTACGAGCTCCGCCCCTGCATTCGTGGGTCAGTACAAATTTCATCTCCTCCCCGCCCCTTCATTTACTGTGGCTCGGTTTCCAGATGAAACTTTCTAGATTTAGGTAATTAAATTAATTTATCAGTATGCGTGACCAGTATGCGTCTCCCGTTCGAAAGGGTGACATCTATAAATATGCATGTCTTTGCATATTTATAACCGCCATCCTTTCGAATTGTCCAACATTATCCATGGACAGCCCGAGCATGTGTAGATTGCGTTCGTTTTCCCGTATGCTGTGCTTTGGATCCGATGCGGAATTCGTCAGTGCCTCCCTGTTGTTCTCCGGATGCACATCCTCTTTGTTTATTGTGGAGACGTGTATCAGGAGAAAAACAGGGAGGTGCTACCGAAATTTTGCGTTGGATCCGGAGCAGAGCACGGGAAAACGAACCCAATCTACACATACTCGGGTGGGATTAGGACCTATCTTTACCTATTAGCGTGTAGGTTGCGTGGACGTAATAAAAATGGCAAACCTGATTAACCGATGAATATAAATGCTAAATTATATATAAATATATTTCTTCTGTCTTTAGTAGCTAGGCAAGATGAGTGATCGTGCGTGGATGTATACCGGTCACCCTAGTCAGAAAGAGATGACGAAAGAATGGTTTGTAAAAACAAAGAATTTGTGAAAGCCGCATTCGCAAATGGCCAGGAAAGAAACAATTGCGCATGTCCTGGATGCGACAACTATAAAAAGACGAAAGAGGCTATAATGATTAAACACCTGCAGAGGAGGGTTTTTAAGCCTAATTATATGGTGTGGACATTTCATGGTGAGTCTATACAACGCAGAAGAGCTGAGGTGGTCCGTCGTCGCACGGACGAGCATGGTACCGGGATCGAAGACATGGTGCAAGACTTTGATGATGCTCGGGATTCGGAAGATGAGATGGAGGAATCTGCAAAGGCCTTTTATGAAATGTTGGAGTCTTCAAAACGTCCTCTCCATGAGCACACTGAGCTCTGTCAGCTGGATGCAATTGCACAAGTAATGGCTTTGAAGGCTCAGCTGAACTTGGGAAGAGAATGCTACGACGCGATGATGACACTATTTGGACGCATCCTACCCAAAGGCCATGTCATGTCTGCGAACCTGTACCAGTCGGACAAAATACTTCGTGTACTTAAGATGCCCTATGAGAAGATAGATGCATGTGAGAAAGGATGTGTCTTATTTAGGAAGGAGTATGCACACTTGGACTATTGTCCCAATTGCGAGTCTTGCAGGTATCTTGTGGTAGACAACGGTATGGGTGAGAAGAGGTAGACAAAAATCACAGTTAGTGTTCTTCGGTATATGCCAATCGTACCAAGACTTCAACGTCTTTTCATGGTCGATGAGACAACCAGACAGATGACATGGCACAAATTGGGCAAAAGAACGGAACTAGATGCGGATGGGAATAAGATGGTGGTACACACATCGGATGGGGAAGCGTGGAAACATTTTGATGGATTGCATCAGGATAAAGTGGCAGATCCAAGGAATCCTCGAGTCTGTGCCGCCACAAATGGTTTTAATCCCTTCGGCATGATAGCAACCCAATCAGTTGTTGGCCTGTATTTGTCATTCCACTCAATCTCCCCCCCCCCCGGGCAGATTATGCAAAGAAAGAACATATTTCTAACGTTGATAATTCCAGGGCCCAATTATCCAGGGAAGAATATGAATGTGTACCTGCAACTGCTTAAGGATGAATTGGAAGAATCTTGGGATAATGGGGTCAAGACATATGATGCCGCTAGAAAAGAAAACTTCAAAATGCATGTGTGGTACATGTACTCTATGCATGACTTGCCAGCGTATACACTATTCTCTGGATGGTGTGTGCATGGAAGGTTCCCGTGCCCCCAATGCAAGGCAGCTCTTCAGTTTCATTGGTTGCAGGAGGGTAGGAAGTATTCTTGCTTTGACTTGCATAGACAGTTCTTGGATCCTGACCATCAGTTCCGAAAAGACAAGAAGAACTTTACCAAAGGTAAAGTTGTCAAAAGCTTGGCACCAGTTGCGTTCACACGCCAACAGATCCTGGATCAGTTAAACGCCCTCAAGCCTGATCCTGAGCGTCCAGGGTATTTCAAGGGGTATAATTCAAAACATGTCTGGACTCACAAGCCATGCTTCTGGGATCTGCCTTACTTCAAAGACCTCCTTCTACCACACAATATCGACATGATGCACACTGAAAAGAATATCGGAGAGGCTATTTTTGGTACATTGTTCGACATAGATGGGAAGACAAAGGATAATACTAAGGCGAGAGTCGATCAAGAGACACTATGTCACAGACCATTACAAAACATGCGACAAGGCAAAGGAAAGCAGAAGTGGTCGAAGCCAAAGGCCTGGTTCAATCTTGGAAGGCCAGCTATGAGGGAAATTATCTTGTGGGTCAAAATGCACTTGATGTTCCCCGATGGGTATGCAGCGAATCTAAAGAGGGGAGCGAGTCTTGAAAAATTAAAAATCTTTGGTCTCAAGAGTCATGATTGGCACATATGGCTAGAGTGGGTAATGCCGGTGATGTTACGTGGCCTTATTCCTGAGGATGAATGGCTAGTACTGGCGGAGCTGAGCTATTTCTTCCGTGTTCTTTGTGCGAAAGAATTGTCACCTGGCGTGGTAGAAGACATGGAGGAGTTTGCACTGGAGTTGTTGTGCAAGTTAAAGAAGATCTTTCCATCGGGCTTCTTTAATCCAATGCAGCATTTGATTTTACATCTACCGACCGAGGCAAGATTGGGTGGGCCCGTGCAAGATCGTTGGTGATATGCAACTGAGAGGATGCAGAAGACCCTTCGAGCTAAATGTAAAAATAAGCGTAGAATTGAAGCATCGATGGCTGAGGCATTCATTATTGAGGAGGTGGCAAACTTTGTGACAGCACACCACGAAGCCAAAAATCATCATTTGCATAATCCGAAGCCTCGGCACAATGATGCAGACCCTAAAAAAGGTGGGTCCAACCTCAGCCTATTCAAAGGGAAGCTTGCACCACCGGTGCTTCGAAACCAATAACGTTGGATGTCAAAGAATGGCGGAACATTTCGTTGTATATCTTCAACAACCTAACAGAAGTGCGACCGTACATCGAGTGAGTTCTCGGCACATTTTCCCGTAAGTTCTAATTCATTTGAACTGCTCTTATTCCCGGATATTTCAAACTTCCGTTACGTCGCCAAATTGTCGGATGGAGCGGTGATAAAAAATGATTCCGTCGAAGAGTATGAGCTTTTGTCAAAGACAGGATGCTGCTATCCGGTTTCATCTCTTGGTTCAAACAAACGGTAATTATCAACAATGGACCATTTCATTTCTTGGTCTAACTTGCGGCTAATGCAACAATCGTTTCGTATTAAACTTGTAGGCTAATTCAGAGTCTATGGACGCCGAATTGAGACAAGTCGCTAATGGTTTTGACTATAAGGTGCGTTCATTTGAGAAATACAACATCAACGGGTTTCTCTTTCGTACCTTTGGCAAAGAGCTATCTATGCCCGACCGGAAATCTACAAAGTGTGGTGTCTCTTCTATCGGCGAAGGTGTTATCGAGTATTATGGAAGAGGTGAAGCAATTTATGAACTTCAATTCTATGGTGAAAACCCACCGAACGTCGTAGTCTTCAAATTTTATTGGTTCCAGCCAAAGAAGACTAGAAGGACTCATGAACATATAGGACTAGTCGAAATCAATCCAAACACCCATTCAGATGTTCCCGATGTATATATTACGGCTCAACAGGCGACCCAAGTTTTCTATCTACCGTGGGCATGCCAAACGGATAAGAATCTGGAAGGTTGGTATGTTGTTTATGAAGTGCCGCCACATGTCAGACCACCTCTCCCAAATGAACAGGATTATGAACCTCACATTAACCCAGACACATATGATGGAGAATTCTTCCAAAAAACACGTCTTTCCAAAAAAAACGTTTCAAGAACCGCCGTGCTTCACCCAAGAACATGGAAGTAGACAACGACAATGAATCCGACTCCAGCCCTGAGCCGGAACTAGAATACTTGGAACTCGTAGATGTTACTGATGTTGAGATATGGTATGCGACAAGTGAATATTTGAAACAAGAAATGAATTCAAATTTTCGAAAAACGGATCCTTCTAATCCAGTCTATCTAATGTCTTTTCAGGAGCCAGAGGAAATGCATCTCAAGTACACCAATTAGTAGGTATGAGAGGATTAATGTCGGACCCTCAAGGACAAATGATTGATTTACCTATTCAAAGCAATTTACGCGAGGGACTTTCTTTGACAGAATATATAATTTCCTTCTATGGAGCCCGCAAAGGGGTTGTAGATACTGCTGTACGAACAGCAGATGGTGGATATCTTACACGTAGACTTGTTGAAGTAGTTCAACATATTATTGTGAGTAGAAGAGATTGTGGTACTATCCGAGGTATTTCTGTAAGTCCTCAAAATGGGATGATGGAAAAACTTTTCTTCCAAACACTAATTGAATGCGGATGATCTGTCAATGCTTCAACGATTAAAGGAAGGCCTTTCACAACTTCACGCCGTTGAATCCGACGAGCACGTCATTCATGAAGACATGCGTGATAGTGATGATGATGATGCATTTATTGATGATGATTATTAGTTTGTAAGATTCACAACTTAAATTATATATATTTTAATATTAATTATTCATGTACATATTATTATTCATGTTAGTTATTCAATTTTTTATGTTGTACTAATTTCTTTTAATCTTTATCATGGCAGGTCACCAGGTGTTGAAAGATGGTGGGCACTGGTCCAGATCGCTCGACGGGTTCTTCCCAGGTGCCCCGCACGAGGGGTGGTACTTCCCTTCCACCCCTATCTCTCCGTAGAGCCTTGGCTGACAGTCTGTCGACACCACTCGTGGGTTCTTGTTCGTCGGCGGCATTGCCCACTGGGAGAGGTGCTAGTCGGGTAGGGAAGAAGGGGAAGGGTACAGGGAGAGGTGGTGGCCGCGGAAGATCCAGGAGGACTGTTGAGCCGTCCTCACCACCACCACCAGCTCATTCACCCGAGCATAGGACTACTATGGTCGACCCGTTTGCGGAGGAGGCTACCGGGACTCCGTTCCAGGAGCCTGGTGTTGACGGGCATTCGTCCCATGAGACTCCGGTCCAGGAGCAGCCTCGGGTCGAGGTGCATTCGGCCCACGAGACTACGGTTCCGGAGGCTTCACCCGACGTGGAGAGGCCCGGATGGGAGACGTGGCCGGATCGGACCGAGTTGCCGGATTGGACCGAGGGTCCGGGTGGCTCAGGGGGCGAGGATGGCGGGGATGAGCTTACGGATAGTGAGGGCGATGTGCACGTGGACGGGGCCACTGGGTACAAGCGTGGTAGTACACGTCTCCCGGTCGGGTCGGCTACCCGCGAGCAGAGGCCGGTGATTAAACCTGAAGGAGATAGGTAAGTACATTTACTCTTTTTTAGCTTTTTTCCTTTAAGTTTGTTAAAATATCTAATGCGTTGACCTTATCGTACTGCAGGGGATGGGTACAACCTCTTGGAGTCCGCAGGCCGAACTCCGGCCTTGGTGTGCTTTGCCGGACAAATTTCCCGGGGTTTGTCACGTTGCCTCGTGAGGGTCAGGTTCCTACACTAGGATTTTCCTGGGAGCACTACCAGGCTGCGCAGGCGCCGCCGGAGGAGATTATAGATGGTGTCTTGTGCCACACGAGGGCCGAGATGGTGATCAAGAGATTTTGGGTAAATTATCCTTTTACAGAATCTAAAATTAAAAATATAGCTAATTATTGTACTAATCGGTGTTTTCACGTTTGATTGCAGACCTTCTATAGGTGTGAGGATGGATATGAGGAGGAGGAGGCCAGGGTTCTCGAGGCCGAGTGTAGGCAGTTACTACAGAACTTATGCCACGAGGCTCGGCCGCAGGCTATTCGAGATTACTACGCCACGCGTGGTATTAAGAAGCAGAAGAAGGATTGCCGCAGAAAGTTTCTGAAGAAGGAGCAATACATGAAGGTAATTACCTATTCTTAAGTCCTTCTACGTAGTTTTCTTGATTTCATTCATAGGCGTAGCGCTCAAAATTCTTTCTAATAACTTACAGGTGCCCCCGAGATGGTGTGCGGATAAGATGGATTGTTGGGAGGCGTTGGTTGATGAGTGGTCCACAGGCAGTTCACGAACCGTCCACGAGAATGCGAAGGATCGGCGTAGCCAAATGGTTGGTGTGCCACACCATCAAGGCAGCGCCAACTTACTTCAGTTCGGACGAAATTGGGTATGTGATTTTCTTCATGATTCATGCAGTTCATTCTTCATGCTAATATTTTGTTCCTCTCTGTTAGGCACATCACAATAAGACGGAGATGCCACACTTATACGACCTTTATGGCATGGCCCATACTGCCTCGTACAAGAAGGCGAAGGCATTCTCTGAGTCTGACCTGGATGATCCCAATAACTTCACCAACATATCATCCCACCAGAAGCTCGTGGCATACAGGGACGCGGGGAAGGCTACGAACCGTTGGATCCAGCGGTGGTGATGATATCGATAGCCATTGGAGATGGGATAATACGTTGTCCACTCACTCTCCCGGAGATCAAGGCGCGCCAGTCGAGCAGCTGTCCTGAGATAATGCGTCGTCCACGGCCAGTTGATCTTGCCATCGAGGTTAGTTGTATGGACTAAGAACACCGTGGTAACGAGGAATGGTGTTTTAGGCTGCTCTTCAGAAAGAGAGATTGGCAAACCAGGCTGCTCTTGAGAAAGAGAGATTGACAAGCCAGGCTGCTCTTGAGGCTGCTCTTGAGAAAGAGAGATTGGCAAGTCAGGCTGCTCTTGATGAGAGGGACCAGACCACGACATGAATGATTGAGGAGGAGAGGTCCCGGAATGAGGCGGGTCAACGAGCCCTGTACGAGGTTTTTGTGGTAAGTTTTTTTTCACATTAGCCAAATCATGTGTGTAATGTCTGTTTCATTACTAACTAATATGACCCACTCTTCAAGGTCTGTGCGAGAAGAGCGGTCAAGTCCCTCCGCCGATGCCCGTCCTCTCTTCGATTGGCACGGTGAGTTTCATTATAAACTAGTATTAATAATTGAGTGTCATCATGCTAACTCAGACATTGCAAAATATCTATTCTGCAGAATAACTCCCGGGCGGCATCGCACGACCCTTCGCGAGGTGTTTCTCCTCCTTTATGACCACTACGGTAAGTTTCTCTTCTCCTCTTTCATATTCTCCTTGCCTTAATTTCCCCAACAATGACATAATTAGCTCATTTAGCTGCAAAATGCCATAATAAGCTCAAAATGGCAAAAGAACCTTGGTTAGCTCATTAATATTATATACTTAGCTTGTTTTCCTCTAAAATGAGATAATTAGCCCATTTAGCTCCAAAAAGATATAATTAGCTAATTTAGCTCCAAGAAGAGGAGAAGAGGAGAAGAAATAGGAAAAATGAAAAGAAAGAAGAAGAAGAAGAAGAAGAGAAGAAGGAGGAGGTGGAGGAAGAGGAGGAGGAGAAGGAGGAGAAGGCCAAGGACCTTCTTGTCCTTCTCCTCCTCCTCCTCCTTCTCCTCCTTTATTTCTTCTTGTTCTCCTCCTCCTCCTCTTTCTTCTCCTATTTCATATTCTCCTTGCCTTAATTTCCCCAACAATGACATAATTAGCCCATTTAGCTCCAAAATGCCATAATAACCTCAAAATGGCATAAGAACCTTGGTTAGCTCATTAATATTATATACTTAGTTTGTTTTCCTCTAAAATGACATAATTAGCCCATTTAGATCCAAAATGACATAATAACCTCAAAATGGCATAAGAACCTTGGTTAGCTCATTAATATTATATACTTAGCATGTTTTCCTCTAAAATGGATAATTAGCCCATTTAGCTCCAAAAAGACATAGTTAGCTAATTTAGCTCCAAGAAGAGGAGAAGAAATAGGAAAAATGAAAAGAAAGAAGAAGAAGAGAAGAAGGAGGAGGGGGAGGAGGAGGAGGAGGAGAAGGCCAAGGACCTTCTAGTCCTTCTTCTCGTCCTCCTCCTTCTCCTCCTTCTTCTTGATTTCTTCTTCTTCTCCTCCTCCTCCTCCTCTTTCTTCTCCTCTTTCATATTCTCCTTGCCTTAATTTCCCAACAATGACATAATTAGCCCATTTAGCTCCAAAATGCCATAATAACCTCAAAATGGCATAAGAACCTTGGTTAGCTCATTAATATTATATACTTAGCTTGTTGTCCTCAAAAATGGGATAATTAGCCCATTTAGCTCCAAAAAGACATAGTTAGCTAATTTAGCTCCAAGAAGAGGAGAAGAGGAGAAGAAATAGGAAAATGAAAAGAAAGAAGAAGAATAAGAAGAGAAGGAGGAGGAGGAGGAGGAGGAGGAGAAGGCCAAGGACCTTCTAGTCCTTCTCCTCCTCCTCCTCCTTCATCTTTATTTCTTCTTCTTCTCCTCCTCCTCCTCTTTCATATTATCCTTGCCTTAATTTCCCAACAATGACATAATTAGCCCATTTAGCTCCTAAAAGACATTATAAGCTCAAAATGGCATAAGAACCTTGGTTAGCTCATTAATATTATATATTTAGCTTGTTTTCCTCTATAATGACATAATTAGCCCATTTAGCTCCAAAAAGACATAGTTAGCTAATTTAGCTCCAAGAAGAGGAGAAGAGGAGAAGAAATAGGAAAAACAAAAATAAAGAAAAAGAAGAAGAAGAGAAGAAGGAGGAGGAGGAGGAGGAGGAGTAGGAGTAGGAGAAGGAGGAGAAGGCCAAGGACCTTCTAGTCCTTATCCTCCTCCTCCTCCTTCTCCTCCTTCTTCTTTATTTCTTCTTCTTCTCCTCCTCCTCCTCTTTCTTCTCCTCTTTCATATTCTCCTTGCCTTAATTTCCCCAACAATGACATACTTAGCTTGTTTTCCTCAATAATGACATAATTAACCCATTTAGCTCCAAAAAGACATAATTAGCTAATTTAGCTCCAAGAAGAGGAGAAGATGAGAAATGAAAAGAAGGAAGAAGAAGAAGAAGAGAACAAGAAGGAGAAGGAGAAGGAGAAGGAGAAGAAGAAGGAGGAGGAGGAGAAGAAGAGAAGAAGAAGGAGAAGGAGGAGAAGGAGCCCTCCTTCTTCTCCTTCTTCTCTCCTCCTTCTTCTCCTCCTTCTTCTCCTTCTTATTCTCTTCTTTTTTCTTATTCTCCTCCTCCTTCTCCTTCTCCTTCCCCTTCCCCTCCTCCTCCTCCTCCTCCTCCTTCTTGTGTTTCTTCTCCTTGTTCTCTTCTTGCTTCTTCTCTTTCTTCTTTAATTTAGTTTATTTGTCATATATATGTTGTTCTTCTTCTTCTTATGACTTTCTTATTCCCATTTTGCAGATTGGATGTACTACATGCATGGAAGCTGGCATTGGAGTGCTTTGGTTTCCGTTTTTATTTGAGTTGATGAACAATGTGGAACTATATGTATATGTATATATGGATGAACAATATATGTGCAACTATATGTATGTATATATGGATTAAACTTTGTATGTGTTGGTTCTTTTGATTTATGGGAGGTTAGTTGATGAACAAATGACATTGATGAGCTTTATATGTATATCATATATGTGTTGTGACCTATTTATCATATATGTGCTATGAATTATATGTATATGTGCTGTGAAATAGAAAAAATAAACAAAAATGTGACAATATAGGCTCTTTGCCGTCTGCCAGCTGATGGCAAAGGCCTTTGCCGTCAGTTGGCCGACGGCCAAGGTGCCACGTGGCGCCCAGCTGTGCAACCTGGGCAGTAGCAGCTGGCCATATAGTATCTTTGTCGTCTGCTTCCAGGGGGGCAGACGACAAAGAAGAGGGCACAGAGGAGGGGGTGGACGAGGTGGAGGCTGACGGCAAAGAAGAGGAGAGGGGAGGCAGACGACACAGAAGAGGGGGGAGACAGACGGCAAAGAAGAGGGGGGAGGCTGACGACAAAGAAGAGGGGGGAGGCAGACGACAAAGCTTCCGTTAGCCCCTAACGGAGGCAACGCTTGTCGGCTGCCATCTCGACCACTTTGCCGACTGCCCATATGAAAAGCTGACGGCAAAGCTCTTTGCCATCCGCTTTGGGGAGACAGACGGCAAAGAAGCTACAATGTCGTCGTAGGCTAACGCAGAAATTTTGGCGGCCGTGAGATTCTTTGTCGTGTGTGATATTCTCTTTGCCGTCCGGGATTTACTCTTTGCCGTGTGTGATGGCAGACGGAAAAGAAGCTAATTCCTATAGTAACCTCGACACAGGTAGTAGAGGTAAAATCTCTCTATTCCTTTAATAAAAATGATATACCTTATGCTAAGACTTGTGATCAATGCATGTATGAATTTGACAATTACATTGTTAAACAAGAACACTTCAATAACTTTGTTAAGGATGAATTGAATAATATCACCATGATGATAGATCTCTTAAGTGACTTGATGTTTATAATTGCTAAAGATGTGAAAGGTCTAGGTAAACATGCTTCTATGGTTCACACCCAACTAGATCAAGTAGCTAAGTCACAAAATGATTTGCTTTCTGAGATGAATAATATTAATGATCATGTTGTTAGAGTAATGACTAGAGGAGGTAGAATCACTCAGGAACCTCTTTATCCCAAAGGTCACCCTAAAAGAATAGAACGGGATTCTTAAAGAATTAATGATGATACTCCTAGTCCCACTAAGAAGAACAAGAAAAAGAAAAATTATAGGACTTTGCATACCCCAAGTGAACCTGATATTGAGAAACCTGCTGAGAATAATAAGGATGTTCCTATTTCTGATGCCGAGACACAATCTGTTAGTGAACAAGAATTTAATGATAATAATGATGTTCATGTATAATATCCACTGAGAAGTCATAAGGAACCTAATAATGATGTTGAGAGAGAACCTGCTGAGGGTATTGATAACCCACCTCCTAAAAATAAAGGTTATGATAATATATGCTTTGTTGCTAGAAAACATGGAAATGAAAGAGAGCCATGGGTTCAAAAACTCATGTCATTCCCTCAAAAGTCTTCAAAAAGTAGGAATGATGAAGATTTTGAAAGCTTTGTTGAAATGATTAGACCTGTCTTTTGCGCACTCTCTTGATAGATATATTAAATATGCCTGTGTGTATTAAGTACATGAAGGATATTGTTACCAATAAAACGAACATACCCAAAACTAAAATTTCTATTATGCTTGCTAATTACTCTTTTGATAGTGGAATACCTAAGAAGTTGGGAGATCGAGGTATACCCACAATATCTTGCTCTATTAAAACAAATTATGTTAAATCTGCCTTATGTGATTTAGGAGCCTTTGTTTGTGTTATGCCTTTCTTCTATCCTAAAAGACTTGAATTGGATAGGCTTACACCCACTGAGATATCTTTGCAAATGGCTGATAAATCCATTGCTTTACCTATTGGAACGGTCATATCATTGGGCCATTTATGTCAAATCATGCTGGAATTGCTCCCCAGCTATAAATAGCTGCCCCCATAACCACTTGCTGGTTGGCTGCTCCGCGATAAAACTAGACACTAGTCATGTCAAAGCAACCCATTCCTCGAAGACTTTGAGAGAAAATCCCGAGTGAGGAAAAAAACCAAACACACAACCACCCAAACCAAAAATCCCCAAACCCAAAGTGATTGAGCATCACTGAAGAGATTGTTCCTATGTAGAGCCGATGCTTGTTACCTTTGAAGACTGTACATCTTCTAGATGGTTAGGCATCAGTGGTCTAGAGCATCCTCTAGTAAATTTTGGATTGCCGAGTGATTGAGTTTGTGAGGGATTGGAAGTCTGCCGTGAAGACTTACCACGAGCATTGGGCGAGGACTATGTGTCCTTAGCACAAGGAGAATATGGTAAGGACTTAGTGTCCTAGGACTGTGTGTCCTTTGGTTTAAATACCAAGCTGCCCCAAACCAGACGTACGACTATCACAACAGTTGGAAGTGGGTCATCAAATCACTTTCTTGACCGGCTACCTGGTTCTATTTTCCCAACCCTTCTATTTCCTCATTTATGTGTTCATGAAATTGATTGTTATTGTTTGAAGAATTTGAGCTGATGACTTTCACAATTTCCTCATCTCAAATTCTTCACTTCACTTGTTCTTCACCTGCGTATCCCGACCATGCTACTCACACCAAGTGTTTGTTTCATTTCATCATGATGACCATGTTTTTGACATGTTACGCTTACACTTGAGTACTTATTCCGTTGAAAGCTGTTCGTAACTTAGCATCTTCCTCACAGGAAAATTCCTTGGTGACGAATGCATAAAAATTGCCAATTCAGCTGCCTCTAGTCGATATAACGCACTTTCAATTGGTATTAGAGCAAGGTACTCCCATGTTTTGTGTGATTTTGGTTTAACAAGTATGATCAAGACCACTGCCGGCTGTCCTACCTTTGAACGGATGGACTACCCCTACTAGAAGAACAAGATACACATGCATCTTGAAGCAATTTATAATGATCTTTGGTACGTTGCGGCAAGGGGTGTTCCCATTGTATCTGAAGCTATCAACGTTGCTGATGTGAAGAGATTCAAGCAAGTCGGATCTCAAGTGAAGAATATCATCTGTGTCCATCTCAACAAATGTCAATATTACAGAGTGAGTGCTTTGGGATCTGCAAAGCTCATCTCGCACAGGGCGTCCAAAGTTAACGAAGGAGTCTCTACTCGACCTGACTCTCGGGTTGATGTTCTTCGCAATATCTTTAACTTCTTCAAAAGAATCGATAATAAAAATTGTCAGCAAACCTTCGATCGGCTCACTGATATATTCAATGAGCTAAAGTCTCTTGGGTCCACTGACATCACCGACCATGAGGTGGTGAAGATATTACTGAGATCTCTTGATTCTTCATTCGATACATTGGTTCTGATTATTCAAGAGTGCACATACTACAAATTACTAGATCGTATTGCTATTCTTAAGAGACCCAATACTCATGAATTCCATCAACCTGAGAAGAGATATCTCTATGGACCAAGATATGGAAGATCTCGTGCGTTCAAGGCAAAGGCTATTTCCTCATCTGAAGAAGAAGAATTTGATTGCAGTCTTGGTGAACGATGCGTTCAAGGCAAAGGAAAAGGAATTTTTTTTTGAATATTTATGATTTTTGGGAAGAAGAATCAACGCGAAACGATGCCCGAGGGGGTCACGAGCCCAGGAGGCACGCCCTACCCCCCCCCCCCCCCCAGTTGCGCCTGGCAGGCTCGTGACCAACCACTAAGGCGGTTGGGGCCCTTCTTTCGCCGCAAGAAAGCTAATATCCGGAAGAAAATCTTTTTCAAAGGACACCTCAATCAGAGTTACGGATATTTAGGAATTTAAGGAACGGTGAAAGGCCAGAATCTGGGAGCGCAAAAATAGAAGGACACAGAGAGAGAGATCCAATATCAGAGGGGCTCTCGCCCCTTCGCTGCCATGAAACCATGGACCATAGGGGAAACCCTTCTCCAATCTAGGGAGGAGGTCAAGGAAGAAGAAGAAGAAGGGGGATCTCTCCCCCTCTCTCCCGGCGGCGCTGGAACGCCGCCCGGGACATCTTCGTGTGACGGCGATCTACACCAACACCTCCGGTATCTTCACCAACACCTCCATCACCTTCCCCCATCTATATTCAGTAGTCCACTCTCCCGCAACCCGTTGTACCCTCTACTTGAACATGTTGCTTTATGCTTCATATTATTATCCAATGATGTGTTGCCATCCTATGATGTATGAGTAGCTTTTCGTTGTCCTATCGGTGATTGATGAATTGCTATGATTGGTTTAATTTGCTTGTGGTTATGTTGTTGTCCTTTTGTTCCCATCATATGAGCGCGCGCGTGGGTCACACCATAGGGTTAGTAGTATGTTGATAGGACTATGTATTGGAGGGCAAGGGTGACAGAAGCTTCAGCCTAGCATAGAAATTGATGCATACGGGATTGAAGGGGGACCAATAGATCTTATTGCTATGGTTGGGTTTTACCTTAATGAACGTTAGTAGTTGCGTATGCTTGCTAATAGTTCCAATCATAAGTGCATAGAATTCCAAGTAAGGGATGACATGCTAGAAGTGGCCTCTCCCACATAAAACTTGCTATCGGTCTAGTAACGTAGTCAATTGCTTAGGGACAATTCCGCAACTCCTACCACCACTTTTCCACACTCGTTAAACTAACGTAATTGTTTCTTTATCTAAACAGCCCCTAGTTTTTATTTACGTGTTCTTTATTATCTTGCAAACCTATCCTATCACACCTACAAAGTACTTCTAGTTTCATACTTGTTCTAGGTAAAGTGAATGTAAAGTGTGCGTAGAGTTGTATCGGTGGTCAATAGAAATTGAGGGAATATTTGTCCTACCTTTAGCTCCTTGTTGGGTTCTACACTCTTACTTATCGAGAAAGGCTACAATTGATCCCTTATACTTGTGGGTTATCAATACCTTTTTCTGGAGCCGTTGCCGGGGAGCAATAGCGTGGGGTGAATATTCTCATGTGTGCTTGTTTTCTTTATCACTAAGTAGATTTATTTTCTATTCTAAGTTGTTCTCTATCTTTAGTTATGGATACGTAACACGAAATACCAAAAAAATTAGGTGTACTTGCTACTCATGGAGATGGGGAACCTCCTAAAACCCTCGATGCTCGTTATGTGGAAAATATTATGCACTTCTTTAATAATCCTGAGAAAACCCCATTCAATTATATAATGGGAGACACGTTGGATCAACGTTAATACTTTAGGGATTATTGCTTGACTCAAAAAGGGAAACTATTATGGGATCAAATTCATATGTTGAAATGGTATGCTTGGGATCTATCCTTGAGATATGATATTACTTGTTGCTCTAGGATGAAGGCTAAACACCTTCCCTTTTCTTGTAAATTTAATGCTAATGAAACCTTGGCTTCTTATGCTAATGGTATATATGATTACTATGATGTGGAACAAATAGGAGGGTTTGTTGCTTTTATGGGTGCTTATGAAATTGAAGCTCTGTTTAAAAAGTGTGATGATAATGATGATGTTGTTTACCGATCTGAAAATTTGGTTATGCTTCGTTATTGTTATACTAATTATGAATATAATGCCCATATTTATCGATTTATGGAGAATTTCTCCGCTGCCCAAGAAGAGACTAATATTTTGCAGGAAACTATGGAAGAAGAAAATGCTAAAACTGTGAGCTCATTAGATGAAAAAGATGACGAGGAGAGAGAAGAACAAAAGGAGGATGAGCGTACTAGCTACCCGTGCCCACCTTCTAATGAGAGTAACTCTTCAACTCATACATTGTTTAATTTCCCTTCGTTCTTACCGAAGGATGAATGCTATGTTGATTGCAATGATCCCTTGGATTCGTTTGAAATATCCCTTTTTGATGAACTTGATGCTTGCTATGCTTGCGGGCATGATGCCAATATGAATGATGCTTACGAAGATGAACTTGCTATAGTTCCTTATGTTAAACATGAAATTGTTGCTATCGCACCCACTTATGATAGTCCTATTATCTTTTTGAACTCTCCCAACTACACTATATCGGAGAAGTTTGCTCTTATTAGGGATTACATAGATGGGTTGCCTTCTACTATTACACATGATAAATTTGATGAATATAATATTCATGTGCTTGCTGATCCTACTTGCAATTATTATGAGAGGAGAACTACATCTCCACGTCTCTATGTTTCAAACACGATAAAATTGCAGGAAACTGCTTATGCTATGTATTGGCCTTTACTTGATGTGCATGAATTGTTCTTTTATGACATGCCAATGCATAGGAAGCGAGTTAGACTTCGTAATTGCATGACATATGTTACCTTGTTCTCACTACTCAATTACAAATCATTTTTAATTAAAATTGGCTTTGATATACCTTGGGATCCGGGTGGATCCATTACTTGAGCACTTTATGCCTAGCTTAATGCCTTTAAAGAAAGCGATACCTGGGAGACAGCCCGGAAGTTTTAGAGAGTCATTTATTTCTGTTGAGCGCTTTTATATAGTTTAAAAACAAAAAAAAATATGGACGGGAACTTAAAACATTTTCAAAAAGAGAAGCGATTGAAAGGTGATGCATTGCAGAAGTGAGGGTCGACCTTGAACACTTGTGTTCATGCTCATGGAAACAATGTAGAATTTTTCATGGAAGTTTCTCGCAAAAATAATTATCCCCTTGTACAATTCCATTGTATTATAAAAATAATGTGCCAAGTAAAGCCTTTATGATTAGTTTGGGTGATAGTTGTTTGATTATGCTGAAAAAGACATAAACTTTGCACTCACGAAATCATTTCTTATTTCTATACACAGAGCGCTATTGAGTTGATTCTTTTTTATTCTTATTTATATACAAATTGCCTTAATTATCATAATTGTTTCAGAATTTTTGGAGTATCAAAAGTATGGTATATGTTCAGATTTCTATAGACTATTCTGTTTTTGACAGATTCTGTTTTCTATGCATTGTTCTCTTATTTTGATGAATCTATGGGTAGTATCGGGTGGTATGAACTATGGTGAAGTTGGATTAAAGTAGATATAATGCTAATATGAATTTGGAATGAGTTCACAACGGTAATTCAAGTGGTGATTTACTTCATTATACTAACGGAACCCACGAAGGTTTTGTTGAGTTTTGTGTGATTGAAGTTTTCAAGTTTTGGCTGAGACCATGATGGATGAAGGAATAAGGAGAGGCAAGAGCCTAAGATTGGGGATTCCCGAGGCACCCCAAGGTAATATTAAAGTAAGACTCAAGCATCTAAGCTTGGGGGTGCCCCGGAAGGCATCCCCTCTTTCGTCTACAATCTATTGGTATTTTTACTCGGAGCTATATTTTTATTCGTCACATGATATGTGCAAATGCTTGGAGCGTCTTTTGTGTTTATTTTTCCTTTTTCTTTTTGCACCATCCTGGTATGAGATAGTCCTTGGTTGATTTATAGAATGCTCTTTGCACTTCACTTATATCTTTTGAGTATGGCTTTATAGAATGCTTCATGCGCTTCACTTATATCATTTGAAGTTTGGATTGCCTGTTTCCCTACACATAGAAAACCGCCATTTGTAGAATGCTCTTTTGCTTCACTTATATTTGTTAGAGCGGGGCATATCTTTTGTAGAAAGAATTAAACTCTCATGCTTCACTTATACCTATTTAGAGAGTTAACATGAGTTGGTCATTCACATGGTTAGTCATAAAATCCTACATAAAACTTGTAGATCACTAAATATGATATGTTTGATTCCTTGCAATAATTTTGCAACATGAATATGTGATATTAGAGTCATGCTAGTGAGTAATTGTGTATTCTAGAAATACTTGTGTTAAGGTTTGTGATTCCCGTAGCATGCACGTATGGTGAACTGTTATGTGACGAAGTCGGATCATGATTTATTTATTGATTGTCATCCTTTGTGTGGGGGTCGGGATCGCGTGATGGTTAAGTCCTACCAACCCTTCCCCTAGGAGCATGCGTGTAGTACCTTGTTTCGGTGACTAGTAGACTTTTGCAATAAGTATGTGAGTTCTTTATGACTAATGTTGAGTCCATGGATTATACACACTCTCACCCTTGCACCATTGCTAGCCTCTCTAGTACCGCGCAACTTTCGCCGGTGCATTACACCCACCATATACCCTTCCTCAAAACATCCACTATACCTACCTATTATGACATTTCCATAGCCATTCCGAGATATATTTCCATGCAACTTCCATCGTTCCGTGTATTACGACACACACCATCTTTGTCATATTGCTTTGCATGATCGTAAGATAGCTAGCATGATGGTTTTTTTGTTGTCATTGCTATGCTAGATCATTGCACATCCCGGTACACCACCGGAGGCATTCATATAGAGTCATATTTTGTTCTAAATATCGATTTGTAAGTAAATAGAAGTGTGATGATCATCATTATTAGAGCATTGTCCCATGTGAGGAAGTAATAAAAGAGGCCAATGAAGCCCACATAAAAAAGAGGCCAAAGAAGCCCACCAAAAAAAGAGAAAAAAGATAATAAAAAATAAAAAAAAAATGAGAGAAAAGAGAGAAGGGACAATGCTACTATCCTTTACCACACTTGTGCTTTGTCCCATGTGAGGAAGTAGCACCATGATCTTCATGATAGAGAGTGTCCTATGTTCTCACTTTCATATACTAGTGGGAAATTTTCATTATAGAACTTGGCTTGTATTTTCCAATGATGGGCTTCCTCAAATTTCCCTAGGTCTTCGTGAGTAAGTGAGTTGGATGCACACCCACTAGTTTATTTTTGAACTTTCATACACTTATAGCTCTTGTGCATTTGTTGCATGGCAATCCCTACTCACTCACATTGATATCTATTGATGGGCATCTCCATAGCCCGTTGATACACCTAGTTGATGTGAGACTATCTCCTCCTTTTTGTCTTCTACACAACCACCATATTCTATTCCACCTGTAGTGCTTTGTGCATGGCTCACGCTCATGTATTGCGTGAAAGTTGAAGAAGTTTGAGAACACTAACGTATTAAACAATTGCTTTGCTAAAACCAGGGTTGTGCATGATTTAAATACGTTGTGTGGGGAAGATGGAGCATAGCCAGACTATATGATTTTGTAGGGATAACTTTCTTTGGCTATGATATTTTGAGAAGACATGATTGCCTTGTTGGTATGCTTGAAATATTATTGCCTTTATGTCAAATGATAGACTATTGCTTCGAATCACTCGTGTTTTAGTATTGACACCATGATTAGATTATATGATCAAGATTATGCTAGGTAGAATTCCCCATCAAAAATTATCTTTTTTATCATTTACCTACTCGAGGACGAGAAGGAATTAAGCTTGGGGATGCTGATACGTCTCCTCATATCTATAATTTTTGATTGTTTTATGCCAATACACAACATCTTTCATATACTTTTGGCAACTTTTTATACTATTTTTGGGACTAACATATTGATCCAGTGCCCAGTGCCAGTTCCTGTTTGTTGCATGTTTTTTGTTTCACAGAATATCCATACCAAACGAAGTCCAAACGCAATAAAAAACCTAAGAGGAGTTTTTTGGAATATTTATGATTTTTGGGAAGAAGAATCAACGCAAAACAATGCCCGAGGGGTTCACGAGCCCTGGAGGCACGCCCTACCCCCAGGCGCAAGTGGCAGGCTCGTGACCAACCCCTAAGGCGGTTGGGGCCCTTCTTTCGCTGCAAGAAAGCTAATATCCGGAAGAAAATCGTGTTAAAAGGATACCTCAATCAGAGTTATGGATCCGGGAATTTAAGGAAGAGTGAAAAGGCCAGAATCTGGGAGCGCAGAAACAGAAGGACACAGAGAGAGAGATCCAATCTCGGAGGGGCTCTCGCCCCTCCGCCGCCATGAAGACCATGGACCAGAGGGGAAATCCTTCTCCCATCTAGGGAGGACGTCAAGGAAGAAGAAGAAGAAGGGAGCTCTCTCCCCCTCTCTCCCGGCGGCGTCGGAACGCCGCCCGGGACATCATCGTGTGACGGCGATCTACACCAACACCTCTGTCATCTTCACCAACACCTCCATCACCTTCCCCCATCTATATTCAGCGTTCCACTCTCCCGCAATCCGCTGTACCCTCTACTTGAACATGGTGCTTTATGCTTCATATTATTATCAAATGATGTGTTGCCATCCTATGATGTCTGAGTAGATTTTCGTTGTCCTATCGGTGATTGATGATATGCTATGATTGGTTTAATTTGCTTGTAGTTATGTTGCTGTCCTTTGGTGCCCATCATATGAGCGCGCTCGTGGATCACACCATAGGGTTAGTAGTATGTTGATAGGGCTATGTATTGGAGGGCAAGGGTGACAGAAGATTCAGCCTAGCATAGAAATTGATGCATACGGGATTGAAGGGGGACCAATATATCTTATTGCTATGGTTGGGTTTTACCTTAATGAACGTTAGTAGTTGCGGATGCTTGCTAATAATTCCAATCATAAGTGCATAGAATTCCAAGTAAGGGATGACATGCTAGAAGTGGCCTCTCCCACATAAAACTTGCTATCGGTCTAGTAACGTAGTCAATTGCTTAGGGACAATTCCGCAACTCCTACCACCACTTTTCCACACTCGTTAAACTAACGTAATTTTTTATTTATCTAAACAGCCCCTAGTTTTTATTTACGTGTTCTTTATTATCTTGCAAACCCATCCTATCATGCCTACAAAGTACTTCTAGTTTCATACTTGTTCTAGGTAAAGCGAACGTAAAGTGTGCGTAGAGTTGTATCGGTGGTCGATAGAACTTGAGGGAATATTTGTCCTACCTTTAGCTCCTCGTTGGGTTCGACACTCTTACTTATCGAGAAAGGCTACAATTGATCCCCCATACTTGTGGGTTATCATTCTCCAGACGAGGTCAGTTCAAAAAATCTCCAAGAAGACATGTGAGGAAATCAGAATCTTCATCCGAGGACTACAAGAAAAGAACATGCCATAAATGCAAGAAGTATGGTCACTACATTGCTGATTGTCCTCGTTAGGTAAAGGAATCAAAGAATAATAAGTACAAGGCTGATAGTTCCAATGACTCAAAAAAAAGAAGAAATCTTCAAAATCATCATCATCAAAGTTCTCATCGCACAAGAAGAATAATTTCAGAAAGGCTCGGGTTCTTATTGGTAAGGAAATTGATTCTAAGGAAGAATCTGAGGAATGTGATGCAGAGGAAGGATCTGAGGAGGAGTCAGAATATGGTGTGGCAAGCCTAGCCCTTGCTACCACATTCGTCAGCAAGGCTTTGCTCCCACATATTGCTTCATGGCAACACGAGCCAAGGTCCAAAACACACTTCCACTAGTGACTACAGTGACTGTGAACCTGATGATTGTCAGAAACCCAGTTTCTACAAACTTGCTAATATTGCCACTAAGCAACAAAATGCTCTTGAAAAGCTTCAGAAACTACTAGACAAAAACGATGACCTATTGATCGAGGAAATGAATCGGACTCAAACCATGTCTGATGATTTCCAAAGTCTTTATTCTAAGTTTGATAGTCTTCAAGCACGTCATGACACTCTCTTGGCTGATCATGAGAAACTTCCTTATCAATTTCTCCAAAGAAAGCATGAACTTGAGGAACTAAGAGCGGTTTATGATGATCTTACAAGCGAAAATGATTCTTTGCATGCTCAACAATTCAGTTCTACTCAGGAAGAATTCATTCCACCATGCATGAAATGCATCGAACGTGAATCTGCTAATTCTTCAACTGAAATTTCAAATGCTTCTATTGTTAACAATTCTTCAACTGTATTTATGGTAACAAATTCTTCAGTTGAGAAACCCACAAATGTCACTAACGAAATTGCAGGGTTGAAGGAATTGTACGTGATAGGCATATACAAAAGCCTCAAAGGGCATCAATCCCTTTGCGATGTGCTCAAAAAGAAGATTCTAAACAGAAACTGTAGGAAAGAGGGTATTGCATTTGAGGGGAAATTGAATGTTGATGGATCATACTGGAAACCTGAGCAGTATCCCAAAACCTCATGGGTTGCTGCAAAAGGACCCCGTGTTGATCCATCTACATTATCAGGCTTTGCATGTGAAACTTCATATTCTTCTGATGAGTCATTTGACTCCAACTATAAAGTGTTTGTAAATTCTAATGGTGAAGTATTTGCTAGATATGTTGGAACTAACCGCAGGAATGGTCCACCATTGAGGAAAATGTGGGTTCCCAGAAGTAGCTTGAAAAGTCTTGAGGTGAATGTCCTCATGACACCGCCCATGAAGAACAGGAACCCCAGAGCAAATTCCTCAAGTGGACCAAAGTATTCCCGAGGATCAAATTCCTCATGTGGTCAAAATTCTATTCGTAGTCATGCTAATGCTTCCGGTATGAAAGGAAACTAAAGGGTCATGAATATGTGCACTATTCCTCAAACCATTATGTTCATAAATCTTCGAAGAATTTATCTGCATATGCATTCGAGTACACTAACCCCTCCTATAAAACGAAGTGCATTAGCTTCAATGCATAAATTATCATCTGGTGCTCGAAGGATGATGAACTCTTTGCCACCCCTTCAGATGTGGGTGGTGAAGAACTTGAACTAACCGCTTATGCAGGTCAGGTCTCCATATGAACTTATCGTCTCAAGAATTTCTAGAGATCTGAGGAAATGCTTGAAAGGACGCAAGCTAATCATGATGAAATGATTATCATTTCACATGTCTTCATATTATCTTAACTCTACTCGATGTGATGGAATTCAAGTCTATTTAATTTGATATCATATTCTTCACTCTGAAGCATATGAGATGGTAAGCAGTACTAATTCATCTACAGGTTGACAACACCAAAACCACCTAGTGGGATCTTGATAGTGGATTTACTAATCACATGACTGGTGCCAAGTGTCTATTGATGAACATTCGATTAACTACATCACCATTGAAAAATATAACCTATGCAGCAACAAAGAAAAACAAGGTATTGGGTCTTGGTAAGGTGTCTATATCCAAGGGCTGACACATGGATAAAGTCATGCTTGTCGAATCCCTTGGGTTTAACGTCATGTCAGTATCAATGCTTTGGGATCTTGATATGATTGTCATCTTTGGCAAATATCATTACGTAGTTGTCATGGAATGTGAAAAATCCAAAGTCTTCGAAGGCTTTAGGAGAGGGGACTTGTACATTATTGATTTCTATACAGGTCCATAGCCCGCCATGTGTCTACTTGCAAAAGCCTCAGAGGGCTGACTATGGCATCGACGACTTGGTCATGCAGGCATGAGGAATATGCACACTCTTGCAAAGAAGAAGCATGTCATTGTCAGCGAGGGTGTCAAATTCCTCAAGGATGATTTGTGCGGGGTTTGTGAGTATGGAAAGATGACCAGAGCCAAGCACCCCTCGAAGACTATAATGACCACCACTCGTCCTTTTGAACTGCTTCACATGGACCTATTTGGACCTACTCATTATTCTATACTAACCAATGCAACATCTTTGTATGGCTTTGTCATTGTTGATGATTATTTAGGTTACATTTGGGTGCACATTATGTGTTACAAAACGGAAGTGCATGAAGTCTTCAAAGGATTTTTCTCAAGGGCCTCTACGAACTTCGGCGTCAAGATCAAGCACATTAGGAGTGATAATGGGACTAAGTTCAAAAACACTAGTCTTGATGATTATCTTGATTAAATTGGTATTACTCATGAGTTGTCTGCCCCATATACTCCTCAACAGAATGGCGTCATGGAGCGCAAGAACATGACTCTTGTTGAGATGGCTTGCACTATGCTTGAAGAATACCAGACCCCTTGTCGCTTCTGGCCTGAGGCAACCAACACTTCCTGCCACATCATCAAGAGGGTATATCTTCACAAATTCCTCAAGAAGACCTCATATGAACTCCTCATTGATAAGATACCCAATGTAAGTTATTTCAAAGTATCCAGTGCAAGATGTTGGATTAGAGATCCTCACCAGAGTTCTAAAATTGCACCGAAAGCACGTGAGATTTTTATGCTTGGTTACAGAAAGGACTCGCATACCTACAGAGTCTTCAACAATTATCACAACAAAGTTGTTGAATGAAACTGTAGTTGTGTGGTTCGATGAAACTAATGGCCCGCAAAGAGAGCACCTGCCTCCTGTTCAAGATGAAGTATCTCCTCAGGAATCCTTTAGGTTCAAGGCTACTAAAGATACCATCCCCACTCAAGAACCTCTACCTGTTGAAGAAGTCATCGCGAACAACGAAGAAATTCGGGCTAGTGCACTTGAGGAAATTGCTTCTGATCAAATTTCTCAACCCAAACAAAGTCTTCAACCTGCACATCCAAGGGTTGCAAATGAAGTGCGAGTTGACAAAATCCTAGATGACATCAATACACTAGGTCCCCTCACTCACTCAAAAGCTTCGCATTTAACTAACTTTTGTGGATATTCCTCCTTTGTGTCTATCACAGAACCCTGAAAGGTAGATGAAGCCTTCATGGAGGTTAAGTGGATTCAAGAAATGCAAGAAGAACTACATCAATTCAAGCTCAACAATGTGTGGAACTTGTCAAGCGGCCTGATCCTTGCAAGCACAATATCATCGGTACTAAGTGGATCTACCGAAACAAGCAAGACAAAGATGGTCAGGTAGTGAGGAATAAGGCACGACTTGTAGCACAATGCTACATACAGGTTGAAGGAACTGACTAACTGACTTTGATGAAACTTTTGCACCAGTTGCTAGACTTGAAGCTATTCGCATATTTCTTGCTTATGCTGACCATCACAATATCACCTTATATCAAATGGATGTGAAAAGTGCATTCCTCAATGGTAAGCTTGAGGAAGAAGTATATGTTTCTCAACCCCCATGTTTTGAAGACCCGAAGCATCATCACAAAGTCTTCAGACTCCACAAGGCTCTCTATGGCCTCAAGCAGGCCCCTCAGGCGTGGTATGATACGTTCAAGGAATTCCTCATGGACAAAGGCTTCAAACCAGGTTCACTTGATCCAACTATTTACACGAAATCCTATGACAATAAACTATTTGCGTGCCAAATATATGTAGATGATATTATCAATGGTTATACTAAGAAACGTTACAGTGACGAATTTGCCTACATGATGGGTGAAGAATATCTAATGTCCATGATGGGGGAGTTGAAATTCTTCCTAGTTCTTCAAATTTGTCAACAACACAATTGCATCTTCATATCTCAAGAGAAATACCTCAAGGATGTCTTAAAGAAATTCGTCATGCAAGAATGTGAAGGCGTCAAGATTCCAATGCCTACCAACAACCACCTGTGCACTGGCGAAAATGGTAAATATTTCGATCATAAGGTATATCGCTCCATGATTGTCTCTTTATTGTACCTAGGTGCATATAGGACCGATATTATGATTAATGTTTGCATGTGTGCCCGTTTCCAAGCAACACCGAAGGAATCACACCATAAGGCTGTGAAGCATATTCTTTGATATCTAGCTCACACACCAATGCTTGGATTATGGTACCCCAAGGGCTCGAATCCTCATCCCATTGGATATTCTAACTCTAACTATGATGGTAACCGTGTTTGCCGCAAGTCCACATCAGGCACATGCCTTTTCCTCGGACGATCCTTAGTCTGATGGTCCTCGAGGAAACATAACTGTGTGTCACTTTCCACTGTTGAAGCTGAGTATATTGTTGTTGGTTCGTGTTGTGCTCAACTACTGTCGATGAAGGAAACCCCCAAGGACCACGACATCAATGTGAAGAATATGTTACTCTACTGTGACAATTAGAGTGCAATCCAGTACAACACACGAAGATCAAGCAAATCCAGATTCGTCATCATTTTATTCGTGATCTTGTACTCAAGGGAAACTCCTTCCTCGACCAAGTGAAGATTGAAGAACAATTGGCATATATCTTCACTAAGCCCTTGAATGACAAGAGATTTTGCAAGTTGCAGCATGAGTTAAATATCTTAGAATCTTCGATGTTCTATGAAAGGACACACATCCTAACACTTATGCAAAATTGATGACTTAGATGTGCAACACACGAAGTAACGTTTTTATTCAACCAATGAAAAATAACCCACTAAGTGTGAATAAATTAATGAAGAATTTGATTCTCACGACCCTACGACAATTGTATGTGGTGTCTGAAATCATGATTCTTATACGGTGGGTTACACCAACAACCCAAGTTGAAATTCTTCAAAGTTGAGACTTCTGCAAATTCTTAAAAATCTTCAAATTTTCAAAATTTTAAAATTCCTCAAGTTTGCAATTTCCTCAAAGATTTAAATTCTTCAAACTTCTCAACACATTTGTTTATTGAATATATACTTATGTTTGAGCTTTCAAAGTCCTCAACAACATTCACTTATAGCTAAGTCTTCAAGTTGGTTTTTCTTCTAAGTGAATTTGATCGGGCCTATTCCCTCTCTATGCTAAGCTCAACCCAGTCTGTTCTCAAATTATTCATACGCATTCTACTTGAAACCCATTCAAAGTCTTCACTGAGTCCTTGTCAGCTGAAGAATTTGGAAACAAAATATTCATAAATTTCTTATCAAATTGTTTGGCCATTGCCGCTAAAACCACTCCCACTACCCACGCCTTGTTAACCATGATCTCCCACTAACTCCACCTCTTAATAAGTGGGTGAAACATGTCCAGCGGAGACGAAGAGTGAGGGGAAGTTTGGTCCGAAATCTTCGGGCCAGACCGCTTTCACCTAGGCTATAAATACCCCTTCACTCCCCTGAGTTACTCCCTCTTCCTCTCAATCTCACTTCTCACCGCTCGAAGCTCAGACCTAGTGCCGTTGCTAGAAATCATTGCTGCCAGAGAGGAAGAGCTTCACTACCTTGACCTTCTAGTCGCCGTACTTGCGCCGGCCGCTGAAATCTTCACTCCACCACCATCATAGGTGTCTTCTGCCGCGAAGTTAGGGCGCAGAGTATATAACCCGACGAACTTCTCCCCCACTTCTTTGTGTTTATCGTGTTCTTCAGCAAGGGTAATTAAAATATAATTTTATTGCCATTGGAGATATTTGTGTTTCCATAAAAGTGTTTATTCCTCAACAAATCCATCATTTGAAGACTTCATATGCTTAGATCTAAATCAATTTCACTAAGCTCTACTTCCTCTGTCCCAAAATAAGTGACACAAATTTTGTACTAAGTTAGTACAAATTTTGTACTAAAGCAGCGACACTTATTTTGGGACAGAGGGGGTACTATTCTTCAAAAGATTCCTCAATTGTGTGAATTTTCGGATGTGGAGAACTTTGGAACCTAAGTCAGGAACACTTACAGAAATTCTTCAAGACATATTTGGTCAAATTCCTCAACTTGATTTACTTTTGAAAATCTTGTGAGAAGGCATGTGACATCTTCAAATTCCTCGTACGTATACTCTATTCAGAGGTACAAAATGGCTACTGACGAATCTCTAGGTTCTCATCAACTTAACTCATTTGCAACATTTCTTGAAGAAAATTTGCACACATCCTCAGAATCCTGAAAAGTTCAAATCCCTCAAGCGAAGAAAATGGCGGAAGGGAAACAACATCACAAAGGTGAAAAGAAGCCAGAGACAAACACAACCTTTGAAATCCATCAAGACATATAAGATGAATACTGCACTCCAGACGAAGAAATATATGTCAAGGAAACTAAAGTGAAGCGAAAAACACGCATACAAAAAATTGAAACGGGATGGTACAGAGAATGGAAGGAGTACACATATGTGACTCCCAAATACATGAAGTATTCGCACTGAAACCTCCATGCTCAAGACCTCCTCTTGTTGAAGGCCAAGTCACTGATCCCACTAGTCTTGTGAGTGGTGAGGAATTTCCTGCCGAATGGGCTAAACATCACACAAAACTACAAAAGACTACAAAAGATGTCGTAAAGATATTCAACTTGGAGACTGCTGCGGCAACCACTGCTGTAGTCGCCTCTGTCGCTAATGCTTCTAGCACAGAAACAACTCAAATTGAGTTGTGGTTAAGAAATCATCTATAAAAACAAAATCTTCAACTTGACAATCCTCACACAACCACTTCCAACTATGGCTGCAATGTCCTCAGTGACTGCCGCAAACTCCTCGATACCAGTGCATTTGGAAACAAGTTAGCGAATAATGGGAACTACAATTCCCTCAGGATCCTCTCCTTCTGGCTCTGCACACACTTCTTCAAGTGCAACCATGAAGAAAAATATGACAGCTAGGCAAGGAAAAAGATCAAGCCCTAACAAGGTGGTCTTCAATATTCCCTCGAGATCTGAGGAAGATGAGGCTAATGATGAAGAATTAGCCCAAATCATCAGAAGCCAACACGAGAGGGTAGCTTAGGACAAAGACACAAACCTTCCTCTCCTGCTAGTTCCCAGGGTGGTGTTAGACTTCATCGACCTCTGGTATCAAAATCCTGAGACTCTGATTGACGATTTGTAGCTTCCACCTGGGCCAAGCCATGTGTTAGCTACATTCATTGCTCAAGAGAAGTAGAAAGTTGAGAAGGCCAAAAGGGCTAGGAAGGAACTAACTAACACGGAGAGGTTTCTGAAGAACAACCTTCTCTCCTTGAACACTGAACAACTTGTCTCCACACAGACTAAGATCAAAAACCTCAGTGAAGAATACAATCGCTATCATGGTGATACGTTAATTTTGCATCATGTTTGGTTACTATTATTTATAGTGTTTTTAGGCATTATATCACTTTGTGGAGTAATTCTAATGCCTTTACATTCATATTATGTTAGGCTTACATCAACAGGGAGAATGCCGACAGATGGAATTCTAGACGTGAAAACGCTACATCAAAGATACCTATTCTGCACATCTCCAAAAGAGATGAAACTTTACGGAGATTTTTTTTGGAATAAGTGAATCATACTAGAGAAAAGAAGTACCAGAGGGGGGCTACTAGGCGCCCACTAGGGACCAGGGCATGCGATCCTCTCTTGGCGTGGCTTGGTGGTTAGTGGGCCACATGGCCCACCTCTGGCGACCATCTTCTGGTCTTTTAACCTGAAAAAAATCAGGAGAGGACTTTTGGGATAAAGCGCCGCTGTCTTGAGGTGGAACCTGGGCAGGAGTACTTTTGCCCTCCGACGGAGCGATTCGGTCGAAGGAACAAATCCATATGACTCTCTCAGGATAAGGCGCAAGAGGTTCTGGACTACCACTCACATGAACTTCTACATCGATGTGCACTTTGGGAAGAATAGGCTTTTTCAGCACCGTCAAGTTCCTCATGCATACATGGAATTCAATCCTTGCTTCACGCCAGCCCTAAGTGTTGTTCATGATGCTGGTCTACTGCCGTTCTGCATGGATATATGCAATTGGAATGAAGAACTAATTCTTCAATTCTATGCCACTTTGCATCTTGCTGGTGAAGCACAAGACAGAAACACCTGGGTTCTTGAGTGGATGACCAAAGACACACACTACACTGCTCCAGCAATGGAATTGCTTCATGTGGTCCTAGTTGGAATCCCCACAGAAGGAGCGAGATACATCTATGATGACCCTGAGCTACCCAATCACCTGATGCAAGTGTTGCTGAAGGTATGGCTCCTCGCAAGCCACCAAGGACCACATTCCTCGTCAAAGATCTGCTATATGTTCCAAGGAATGTGTACCGCATTTTTACCAAAACCCCGAGCCCCGTCAAGGGTCACAACTTTGAAGAAGAAGAAGTGGTGGGTATCATGAAGAATTTGCTATTCAATATCATTTATGGGATTCCCATAAATCTTCATGATTTCTTCATGAGGACTTTGGCCAATATTGCTATTTCACCTTTTGTGCTGGAAATATGCCCTAGAGGCAATTATAAAATAGTTATTATTATATTTCCTTGTTCAAGATAATCGTTTATTATCCATGCTAGAATTGTATTGAACGAAAACTCAAATACATGTGTGGATACATAGACAACACACTGTCCCTAGTAAGCATCTATTGGACTAGCTCGTTGATCAAAGATGGTCAAGGTTTCCTGGCCATAGACAAGAGTTGTCACTTGATAATGGTATCACATCATTAGGAGAATGATGTGATGGACAAGACCCAAACTATGACCCAAACTTCGTAGAATATGTAGGAGCCAATATGGGCATCCAGGTCCTGCTAATGGTTATTGACCACAGAGTGTCTCGTTCATGTGTACATAGTTCTTTAACCCGTATGGTCTGCACACTTGAGGTTTGGTGATGTTTCGATATAGTTGAGTTATCTATGTTGGTGACCAAATGTTGTTCGGAGTCCTGGATGAGATCCTGTACATCACGAGGAGTTCCGGAATGGTCTGGAGACAAAGATTGATATATAGTAAAGATATATTCGGGTTCCGAAAAGATTTCGGGCATTTCTGGTAAAGTACCGGGAGTGACGAATGGTTTTGGGGTTTCACCTGGAGGGGCCACCCACCCGGAGGGGAACGACATAGGCCTAGAGGTGGTGCAACAACCTTTGGTGGTATGGTCGGCCAACCTCATGGGCCTATTCATCCGAATAGGAGAGGTGGGGAGGAAACCCACTAGGAGCAGGACTCCTCCTCTACCAAACTGAATTGGAGGACTCCTCCCGTTTGGACGGCGCTGCAAACCCTAGGGAATTTCCCCTAGGGCACCACCCCTCCCTCCCACCTATATATAGTGGAGAGGAGAGATGCTAGCCGCACCACAAGCCACGACGCATACCCTCTCCCTCCACTAATTCGTCACACCTCGTATGCTATTTTGGCAACGCACGGCGAAGCCCCACCAGATCAGCTCCCCCAACATCACCACCACGCCGTCATGTTGTCAGAGAACTCAACTACTTCTTCATCCCTCTTGCTGGATCAAGAAGGCCGAGATCGTCATCGGGCTGTAGGTGTGCTGAACGCGGAGGTGCAATCCGTTCGGCACTAGATCATGATTGGATCGCGGGACGGCTTGCGATTCAGACTGCGAAGACATTCGACTACATCAACCGGGTTTATTACCTCTTCCCTCTTAGCGATCTACAAGGGTATGTGGATCCGATCTCTCCTCTCGTAGATTGTCATCACCACGGATAGATCTTATGTGTGCGTAGGATTTTTTTCGTTTCCCATGCAACGTTCCCCAATAGTGGCATCATTAGTTAGGTCTATGCATAGATGACATCTCGACTAGAACACAAAGGAGTTTGTGGGCGTTGATATTCAGATTGCTTCCCTCCTAAGACTTTTCTTGCTTCGACAGTATTGTTGGACGAAGCGGCCCGAACCAACCTTACTCGTCCACATACGAGAGACCGGTTCCATCGACTGACATGCAACTTGTTGCATAAAGATGGTTGGCCGGTGTCTGTTTCTCCTACTCTAGTTGAATCGGATTTGACAGAGCCGATCCTTGGGGAAGGTTAAAAAGCAACTTGTATATCACCGTTGTGATTTTGCATAGGTAAGAATTGTTCTTGCTAGATACACATAGCAGACACATAAAACATGCAACAACAATTTAGAGGACGCCTAACTTGTTTTTGCAGGGTATGTTGTGATATGATATGGCCAAGAACATGATGTTATATATTTGATGTATGAGATGATCATGTTGTAATAGTTAAATATCGACTTGCATGTCGATGCTACGGCAACCGGCAGGAGCCATAGGGTTGTCTTTAATTTATTTTGGCGCTTCGAGATGATTTACTTTATAACTAGATCAGTAGCTTTAGTAGTACACCCATAGTTGCCGCGACAACCTCGATAGCAGCACAATGATGGAGATCATGGTGTGGTGTCGGTGATGATGGAGATCATGCCGGTGCTTTGAAGATGAAGATCAAAAGCACAAGATCATGGCCATATCATGTCACTTATGATTTACATGTGATTTTAATCCTTTCTATGAACCTTATTTTTCTTAGGACGACAATAGCATTATAAGGTGATCCCTCAATAAAATTTCAAGATAAAATGGTGTTCTCCCCGAGTGTGGACCATTGTGAAAGTTCATCGTTTTGAGACACCACGTGATGATCGGGTGTGATAGACTCTACGTTCACTTACAACGGGTGTAAGATAGTTTTGCACATGCATAACACTCGGGTTAAACTTGATGAGCCTAGCATGTACAGACATGGCCTCGGAACACAAGAGAACGAAAGGTCGAACATGAGTCATATAGTAGATATGATCAACATAGAGATGTTCACCATTGAAGCCAACTCATCTCACGTGATGGTCAGACTTGGGTTGGTGAATTTGGATCATGTGTCACTCGAATGACTAGAGGGATGTCGATTTGAGTGGGCGTTTATTAGAAATATGATTATTAAAACTCATTATCTTGGACAATGGTCTAAGTAATCTTTGCAAATTTATGTTGTAGATCAATGGCTCATGCAGTAGCACCCTTGAATTTTAATGTGTTCCTAGAGAAACCCAAGCTGAAAGATGATGGAAGTAACTTTGTGGACTAGGCCCGAAATCTGATAATTGTTCTCACGGTTTCCCAAAAGGCTTATTTCCTCTATGCACCGCTAGGTAACATGCCACCCCAATCGGCCACCCAAGATGATATGAACATCTGGCAATCGCGTCTGGATGACTACACAATAGTTCAATGTGCAATTTTGTATGGCTTAGAACCGGGACTTCAAAGACTTTTTGAACGTCAAGGAGCATATGACATGTTCCAGGAGTTTAAGTTTATATTTGAAATGAATGCCCGGATCGATAGGTATGAAACCTCGGTTAAGTTCTATGCTTGCAAAATGGAGGAGAACGGGTCTGTCAGTGAACACATACTGAGAATGTCTAGGTACTCTAGCCGTCTGGCTGAATTGAGAATTGTTCTCCCGCCACAGGAAATCACTGACAGAGTTCTTCAATCATTGTCACATAGCTATATAGGCTTTGTGTTGAACTACAACATCCAAGGGATGAATAAATCATTCGTCGAGCTGTTTGCGATGCTGAAAGTCGCTGAGTCAGAAATCCAAAAGAACATCAAGTGTTGATAGTCAATAAAACCACTAGTTTCAAGAAAAAGGCAAGGGAAAGAAGGGTAACTCCAAGAAGAGTGGAAAAACAGTTGCCCCTCCCGTGAAGAAACCCAAGGTTGCGACCAAGCCAGGAACTGAGTGCTATCATTTCGAGGGGACTGGTCACCGGAAGTGGAACTGCCCCTAACATCTGGCAAACAAGAAGGCGGCCAACGCCAAACAAGGTATATATGCTATACATGTTATTGATGTGTACCTCACCAACTCTCGTTGTAGTGCCTGAGTATTTGATATAGGTTCGGTTGCTCACATTTGCAACTCAAAATAGGAACTATGGATTAGACGAAGGTTGGTGAAGGATGAACTGACGATCTGCGTGGGAAATAGTTCCATGGTTGATGCAATCGCCTTCATCACGCTCTCACTTAAGTTACCATCGGGATTAGTGATGAACCTGTATAATTGTTATTTAGTGCCTGCGCTAAGCATGAGCATTATATCTGGATCTTGTTTATTTTGCGACAACTACTCATTTAAATCAGATAATAATGGTTGTTCTATTTATATGAGTAATATCTTTTATGGTCACGCACCCAATGTGAGGGTTTTATTCTCATTGAATCTCAATAGTAATGATAAACATGTTCAAAACATTGATGCCAAAAAAATGTAGAGTTGATAATGATAGTACCACTTTCTGGTGGCACTCCCGCTTTGGTCGTATTGGTGTAAAGCGCATGAAGAAACTCCATGTTGATGGAATTTTGGAGTCACTTGATTTTGAATCACTTGACACATGTGAACCATGCCTCATGGGTAAGATGTCCAAAACTCCATTCTCTGGAACTATTGAGCGAGCAAGTGACTTGCTGGAAATCATACATACTGATGTGTGCGGTCCAATGAGCATTGAGGGGCGCAGTGGATACCATTATTTTCTCACCTTCACCGACGACTTAAGTAAGTATGGTTATATTTACTTAATGAAACGCAAGTCTGAAACATTTGAAAAGTTCAAGCAATTTCAGAGTGACGTGGAGAATCATCTTAACAAGAATATCAAATTCCTATGATCGGATCGAGGAGGAGAATATCTGAGTTATGAGTTTGGCACTCACTTAAGACAATGTGTAATTGTTTTACAGTTGACACTGCCTGGAACACCACAGTGTAATGGTGTGCCGAACGTCCTAATCATACTTTATTGGATATGGTGCGTTCTATGATGTCTCTTACCGATTTGTTGTTATCATTTTGGGGTTATGCATTAGAGACAACTTCATTCACTTTAAATGGGGCACCATCAAAACCATTGAGACGACGCCTTATTAACTGTGGTTTAGCAAGAAACCAAGGTTGTTGTTTCTTAAAGTTTGGGTATGCGATGCTTATGTCAAAAAGCTTCAACCTGAAAAGCTGGAACCCAAGGCGGAGAAATGCGTCTTCATAGGATACCCAAAAGAGAAAGTTGGTTATACCTTCTATCCCAGATCCGAAGGCAAAGTGTTTGTCACTAAAAATGGAACTTTTCTTGAGAAAGAGTTTATCTCTAAAGAATTGAGTGGGAGGAAGATAGAACTTGATGAGGTTATGGAACCTTTAGTTCAACCAGAGAGTAGCATAGCACAAAAAGATGTTTCCGTGGAGCCTATATCTGTTGAAGAGGAAGCTGATGATGATCATGTAGCTTCATATCAAGTTCCGATCGAATCTCATAGGTCGACAAGGGAACGTACTGCTCTTGAGTGGTACGGTAACCATGTCTTATCAGTAATGTTGTTGGACAACAATGAACCTATGAGCTGGTGGGCCCGGATTCCAACAAAGGGTTACATGCCATGAAATCAAAGATGGGATCAATGTATGAAAACAATGTGTGGACTTTGGAAGTATTACCTGAAGGGTGAAAGGCCATTCAGAATAAATTGATATTTAAGAAGAAGACGAACGCGGACGGTAATATCACCGTCTGCAAAGCTCAACTTGTGGCAAAGGGATTTTCACAAGTTCAAGGAGTTGACTACGATGAGACTTTCTCACCCGTAGTGATGCTTAAGTCCGTGCAAATCATGTTAGCAATAGCTGCATTTTTCGATTATGAAATTTGGCAGTTGGATGTAAAAACAACGTTCCTTAATGGTTTCCTTAAGGAAGAGTTGTATATGATGCAACCATAAGGTTTTGTCGATCCATGGAATGCTGACAAAGTTTGCAAATTCCAGCGATCCATTTAGGGACTAGTCCAAGCATCTCAGAGTTGGAATTAGTGCTTTGATGAGGTGATCTAGGCGTTTTGGTTTATAAAAGTTTATGGAGAAGCTTGTATATACAAGAAAGTGAGTGGGAGCTCTAGAGCGTTTCTAATATTATATGTGGATGCCATATTACTGATTGGAAACAATATATAACTTTTGGGAAGGGTAAAGGATTATTTGAATAAGAGTTTTTCAATGAAGGACCTAGGAGATGCTGCTTACATATTAGGCATCAAGATCTATAGAGATAGATCAATACGCTTAATAGGACTTTCACACAACACATACCTTGACAAAGTTTTGAAGAAGTTCAAAATGGAACAGTCCAACAAAGGTTTCTTGCCTGTATTGCAAGGTGTGAAGTTGAGTAAGACTCAATGACGAGTGACTACAGAAGATAGAGAAAAGATAAGTGTCGTCCCCTATGCTTCAGCCATAGGCTGTATCATGTTTGCAATGTTGTGCACAAGACTTGATGTCAGCCTTGCCATAAGTATGCCAGGAAGGTTTCAAAGTGATCCAGGAATGGAACACTGGACATCGGTCAAGAATATTCTGAAGTGCATGAAAAGGACTAAAGAAATGTTTCTCGTATATGGAGGTGATGAAGTGCTCGTCGTAAAGGGTTACATCGATGCAAGCTTTGACACTGATCTCGATGACTCTAAGTCTCAAACCGGATAAATATTTATTCTCAACTGGGGTGCGGTAAGCTGGTGTGGTTCCAAGCAAAGTGTGCTAGCTGATTCTACATGCGAAGCATGGTAGCTGCATCGGAGGCGGCTAAATAAGTTGTCTCATTGAAGGAGTTCATGACAGATTTTGGAGTTCGGCCCAGTGCACTGGATCCAATGACCCTCTTCTGTGATAACACTCGTGACATTGCTCTAGCCAAGGAACCAAGGTTTCACAAGAGGACCAGACACATAAAGCGACGTTTCAATTCCATCCGCGATTACATCAAGGAGGATTACATAAGTATTCGCAAAGTGCACACAGATCTGAATGTTGTAGACCCGTTGACTAAGCCTCTTCCACGAGCAAAACATGGTCAACACCAGCACTGTATGGGTGTTAGATTCATTGCAATGTAAATCACATAGTGATGTGACCTAGATTATTGACTCTAGTGCAAGTGGGAGACTGTTGGAAATATGCCCTAGAGGCAATCATAAAATAGTTATATTTCCTTGTTCAATGTAATCGTTTATTATCCATGCTAGAATTGTATAGAATGGAAACTCAAATACATGTGTGGATGCATAGACAACACACTGTCCCTAGTAAGCCTATATTGGACTAGCTCGTTGATCAAAGATGGTCAAGGTTTCCTGGCCATAGACAAGAGTTCTCACTTGATAACTGGATCACATCATTAGGAGAATGATGTGATGGACAAGACCCAAACTATGAACGCAGCATGTGATCGTGTCAGCTTATTGCTACTATTTTCTGCATGTCAAGTATACATTTCTATAAACATGCGATCATGTAAATCACTGACACCGGAGGAATACATTGTGTGTATCAAACATCGCAACATAACAGGTGACTATAAATATGCTCTGCAGGTATCTCCTATGGTGTATGTTGAGTTGGCACGGATCAAGACTGGGATTTGCTACTCAGCGTGACGGAGAGGTATCTCAGGGCCCACTCAGTAATACAACATAACAACAAGCCTTGCAAGCAATGTGACTAAAGACTTGGTCACACGATTTTGAATTACAAAATGAGTAAAGAGACTTAGAGATAACGAGATTGAACTAGGTATAGAGATACCGACGATCGAATCTCGGGCTAGTAACATACCGATGGACAAAGCGAATATCATACGGTATTAATTGAATCCTTGACATAGAGGTTCAACTGATAAAGATCTTCGTATAATATGTAGGAGCCAATATGGGCATCCATGTCCCGCTATTGGTTATTGACTAGAGAGTGTCTCGGTCATGTCTACATAGTTCTCAAACCCACAGGGTGTGTACACTTAAGTTCGATGATGTTTCGATATAGATGAGTTATGTATGTTGGTGACCGAATGTTTTTCGGAGTCCTGGATGAGATCACGGACGTCATGAGGAGTTACGGAATGGTCCAGAGAAGAAGATTGATATATAGGAAATATATATTCAGGTTCTGAAAAGATTTCGGGCATTTTCGGTAAAGTACCGGGAGTGATGAATGGGTTCGGGGTTTCACCGGGAGGAGCCACCCACCCGGAGGGGAACCACATAGTGCTAGAGATGGTGAACTAGGCTTTGGTGGTATGGGCAGCTAGCCTCATGGGCCTATTCAGCCGAATAGGAGAGATGGGGAGGAAACCCGCTTGGAGGAGGACTCCTCCACCAAACCAAATTGGAGTAGGATTCCTCCCCTTTGGGCACCGCTGGCCAACCCTAGGGAATTTTTCCTAGGGCGCCACCCCTCCCTCCCAAGTATATATAGTGGAGAGGAGAGAGGCTAGTTGCACCATAAGCCATGGCGCAGCCCCTCTCCCTCCACTAATTCGTCACACCCCATAGGCTAATTCGGCAGCGCACAACGAAGTCTGCCGGATCAGCTCCTCCAACATCACCGCCACGCCATCGTGATGTCAGAGAACTCATCTACTTCTTTGCCCCTCTTGCTGGATCACGAAGGCAGAGATTGTCATCGGGTTATACGTGTGCTGAACATGGAGGTGTCGTACGTTCGGCACTAGATCATGATTGGATCGCAGGTCACCTCGTGATTCAGATCACGAGGACGTTCGACTACATCAACCGCGTTTCTTAATGCTTCCCACTTAGCGATCTACAAGGGTTGGTGGATCCCATATCTCCTCTCATAGATGGTCATCGCCATGGATAGATCTTATGTGTGCGTATGAATTTTTTTGTTTCCCATGCAACGTTCACCAACATTTTGAACCGAAGCCCTATATGTCGTGGATTATGAAATTCACCAGGGCCAGATCCTCAATTCCATACTAGCTGTTTTCCAGAATCACTTGAGCTATCTACCCCCACTAATAGTCCCCAAGAAATCGTTCGAGCGGATTGAAGGAAAGGGCAAAACTGTTATTGATGAAGGATCTCGTCCCCTTGATGGACATTTTCCCAAAGCACCATCCTACTCCACAAATGATGACACTCCATCACAAGACTCTGCTAAAAAAGCCTTAGCTCAAATTCCTCGTGAAACTGCCCCGCACGTGATGACTGACCGTGAACTTATGCTAAGTCTTCATTAGAAAGTCGATCGTAATCACAAGTGGGTAAAGCATGAGTTTGGTGCCATTTTGCATGATATGACTGTGACGCATAATGTTGTGCGGAAGAATCACTACTATCTTAATGGAATCTTTAATCGCACATGGGCCATTGTGTCTCATCTCAAGGCTCATGTAGAACTCAAGGAGATGGAATTTCAGCAAGACTTTGATTGGTCGTGGCCTCCCAAGAAGAAATTCAAGAAGGTTCAAGTTCCTCTGCTGGTGACTAGTTCATTTTCTTCACTGTGCTCTATGTATGAAGCTGAGGATCTTGAGGACACTGTTGCTCGTCCTTCAACGAAAAAGAACCTCGACAACATTGTCGCTCCTCCTGCACCAACAAGTTGAAATTCTTCAGGGGCGTTAGTCCTCAAATTTGTCCATTTTCGTCACTTGATGACAAAGGGGGGAAATTTGAGTTAGTCTTCAAATGGGTCTACCTTATGGGCAATATTTTTTTGTTATGTTACAACTCTCGTTCTTCTCAAGTGTTTGGTTGTATGAGTTGTAAACTTAAGTCCGGTGGTGGTCTGACACTTTTGAACCGTTTTCTTTGCATGCTTATTCCTCATGTTGATTAATGCACACATGCTAAAATTCGTCAAACACCACTTTCCATCATGCATTTTAAATTTCCTCAAGATATATGTTAAATGCTTGCATGGATTACAAGATATAGGGGGAGATCTCCATGGTATAAACCTACAATGTGCATTTGCTGTCCAAAGAAAATTCTTCAAATATGCACATCTTCAGGGGGAGTTTCTCTATATCTTGCAATCAAATTCCTAAAAATTTGTACTTACACGTCATATATTTGTCCCCATTGAAAACTTAACCTATTTATCATCAATCACGAAAAAGGGGGAGATCGTAAGTGCATCTACTGCCCCTTAGTGATTTTGGTGTATTGAAGACTTATAGGTTAAGGGACTAATGTGTTTGTGAGTGTACACAGGCTCTATAAGTCACTGAGGAGTTTGCGTTATTCGAAGAATATTCACCCCTAAAATAGAATGTCTTCGCCTGAAGACATTGATAATTCCTCGAAGACTTTCAAAGTGAGGAAATTGGTGTGTCCTTGAAGGTATTGATGCGAGGACTTTGAAGCATGAATACTTTTGTTTTCGTAGTTTCATTTCCTTTATTTTGAGTGATAGGAATACCGTACTGTTAAAGGGGGTCGAGGTAAAAATAAGGAAAAGCTTCCAATCCTTCGAGTGAAGCCTTTGGAAATCTTTTACAGTTTAGTCAATTTCTTTAGTGAAAGAGACAAAGATCTTCTCGTGTCTGAGGAAATTGCTCTAACTAAGGAGTTAGGTTTTCGCCAGTGCGAATTACCTACAAGTAAGGAGCATGAGAGACATGAGTACTTTCACACCTTGAATGTTCCGATCGTTGATGCGCCGCATGCGAGCTGTCCCAAGACCTTATCCACATAACAGTCATATCATTGGGGCATTTATGTCAAATCATGCCGAGATTACTCCCGAGCTATAAATAGCTGCCCCATAACCACTAGCTCGTTGGCTGCTCTGTGAGAAAAAATAACACTTGTGATTTGAGATAAAGCCATTCCTCAAAGACTTTGGGAGAAAATCATTAGTGTGGAAAAACCCCAAACACACAGCCACCCAAATGAAAAAACCCAAAACCCAAAGTGATTGAGCATCGCTAAAGAGATTGTTCCTATGTGGAGCCGACACTTGTTACCTTTGAAGACCGTGCATCTTCCAAATGGTTAGGTGTCACTGGTCCCAAAAGTATTTTTTTGATTGTCGAGTGACAGAGTTTGGAGGGTTTGGAAGTCTGCTCTGAAGGCAAACCACGAGTGTTGGGTGAGGAATGTGTGTCCCAGTCCCAATGAGAATACGGTAAGGACTTGGTGTCCTGGGATAGCGTGTCCTTTTGTTTAAATACCAAGCCGCTCCAAACCATACGTACGACAGTCACAACAGTTGGAATTGGGTCACCAAATCACTTTCTTCACCGACTACCTGGTTCTATTTTCTCAACCCTTCTATTTCCTCATTTATGTGTTGATGAAATTGATCGTTACTGTTTGAAGAATTTGAACTGAAGACTTTCACAATTTGCTCATCTCAAATTCTTCATTTCACTTGTTCTTCACCTGTGTATCCTGATCACGCTACTCCGCTAAGTGTTTGTTTCATTTCATCATGATGACCATGGTTTTGACATGTTACGCTTACGCCTGAGTACTTATTCCGCTGCAAGTTGTTCCTGAGCTAGCAATTTCCTCACAGGGAAATTCCTTAGAGACAAATTTGTAAAAAAACACCTATTCACCCCCCTCTAGTTGATATAATGCACTTTCAATTTGTATCAGAGCAAGGTACTCCCTTGTTCTATGTAATTTTGGTTTAAGCACCTGGAGTTTTAGTTATGTCGACCGCAAGTATGATCCAGGTCACTGCGGGTTGTCCTACCTTTGAAGGGATGGACTACCCCTACTGGAAGAACAATATGTGTAATCATATTGAAGCAATTGACAATGATCTCTCTTATGTTGTGGCAATGAGTGTTCCCATTGTATCTAAAGCTATCAACACAACTGATGTGAAGAGATTCAAGCAACTCGACTCTCAAGCGAAGAATATGATCCGTGGCCATGTGAGCAAAGGCCGGTATGGCAGAGTGAGTGCTTTGGGATCTGCAAAGCTCATCTGGGATAGGCTGTCCAAAAGCAACGAAGGAGTCTCTACTCAACGTGACTCTCGGCTTGATGTTCTTCGCCATCTCTTCACCTGCTTCAAAAGACTCGATAATGAAAATTATCAGCAAACCTTCGATCGCCTCACTCATATCTCGAACGAGCTACAGGGTCTTGGGGCCACTCACATCACCGACCATGAGGTGGTGAAGAAATTACTCAGATCTCTTGATTCTTCATTCAATACACTGGTTCTGATGATTCAAGATCATACAGACTACAAATTACTAGATCCTACTGATATTCTTGAGAGACTCTATACTCTTGAATTCCAACAAGCCGAGAAGAGATATATTTATGGACCAAGCTATGGAAGATCTCATGCGGTGAAGGAAAAGGGCGTTTCGTCATCTAAAGAAGAAAAATATGATTGTAGTCTTGGAGATCTTGAACAAGTTGGTCAGGAACTTGATATGCTTGTGATGAAATTCGAGAAGTTCTCGAGACGAGATGTCATGTGAGGAAATCTGAATCTTCATCTAAGGACTACAAGAAAAGAACCTGCCATAAATGCATGAAGTATGATCACTACATTGTTGATTGTCCTTGCTAGGTAAAGGAATCAAATAAGAAGAAGTACAAGGATGATAGTTCTAATCACTCGAAGAAAAAGAAAAATCTTCAACATCATCGTCATCAATGTCCTCGTCGCACAAGAAGAACAATTTCACAAAGGCTCGGGCTCGTATTGGCAAGGAAATGGATTCTGAGGAAAAAACTGAGGAATGTCATGAAGAGGAAGGATCTAAGGAGGACTCAAAGTCTGGTGTGGCAAGCATAGCCCTTGCTACCACATTTGTCAGCAAGTCCATCTTTGACCTCAAAGAAAATGATAATGTCAAGAACACTCATGACTGCAACGATGACTTTGCTCCCACCTATTGCTTCATGGCAAAAGGTGCCAAGGTACCAAAACACACTTCTTCTTTTGACTCAAGTGACTGTGGATCTGATTATTATAAGAAACCCAGTTATTACAAACTTGCTAATATTGCCACTAGGCAACAAAATGCTCTTGAAAAGCTTCAGAAACTACTAGACAAAAGCGATGACCTGTTGATCGAGGAAATGGATTGGACTTAAACCATGTGTGATGATTTTCCAAGTCTTCATTTTAAGTTTGATAGTCTTCAAGCAGTTCATGACACTCTCTTGGGTGATCATGAGAAACTTTCTTATGAATTTCTCCAAAGAAAGCAACATCTTGAGAAACTAAGAGTGTCTCATAATGATCTTCGAAGCAAAAAAGATTCTTTGCTTGCTCAACAAATCAGTCCTGCTTAGGAAGAATTCATTCCACCATGCATGAAATGCATCGAACATGAATCTGTCATTATTCATCTAAAATGTCAAATGCTTCTATTTCTAAAAATACTTCAACTGTATTTGTGGTCATAAATTCCTCACTTGAGGAACCCACAAATGTCACTAACAAAAACGCAGGGTTGAAGGAATTGTTTGTGATAGGCATATACAAAAGTCTCAAAGGGCATCAAACACTTTGCGATGTACTCAAAAAGAAGATTCTGAACAGAAACCCTAGGAAAGAGGGTATTGCATTTGAGAGTAAATTGAATGTTGATGAATCATACTAGAAACCTAAGCAGTATTCCCAAACCTCATGGGTAGCTGCAAAAGGACCTCATGTTGATCCATCTACATTATAAGTCTTTGCATGTGAAACTTCATATTCCTATGATGAGTCCTTTGACTCCAACTATAAACTATATGAAAATTAGAATGGTGAAGTATTTGAGATATTACAAACTAACTACGGGAATAGACCACCCTTGAGGAAAATCTAGGTTCCCAGAAGTAGCTTGAAAAGTTTTGAGGTGAATGTCTTCATGACACCGCCCATGAAGAACAGGAACCCCAGACCAAATTCATCAAGTGGACCAAACTCTTACCGAGGATCAAATTCCTCACGTGGTCAAAATTCTGCTCATACTCGTGCTAATGTTTTTGGTATGCAGGGAAACCACAAGGGTCATGAATATGTGCACTATTACTCAAACAATGATGTTCATAAATACTCAAAAAATTTATGTGCGTATGCATCGAATACACTAACCCCCTTCGTGTGAAAAGAAGTGCATTAGCTTCAATGCCCAATTTATCATATGGTGCTCGCAGGATGATGAACTCTTCGCCACCCCTTCAGATGTGGGTGGTGAAGAAATTGAACTAACCTCAAATGTAGGCCAGGTCTCTAGATGAACTTATCAACTGAAGAATTTGGTGGAGATGTGAGGAAATGCTTGAAATGACGCAAGAAAATCATTATGAAAAGATTATAATTTCACACGTCCTCATATTATCTTAACTCTACTCTATGTGATGAAATTCAAGTCTGATGAATGTGATATCATATTCTTCACTCTGAAGCATATGAGATGGTAAGTTGTACAAATTCATCTGTAGGCTGACAACCCCAAAACCACTTGGTGGGTTCTTGATAGTGGATGTACTAATCACATGAATGGTGACAAGTGTCGATTGATGAACATTCCATTAACTCCACCACCATTGAAGCATATCACCTACGCAGACGAAGAAAAAAGCAAGGTATTGGGTCTTGGTAAGGTGTCTATATCCAAGTACCAACACATGGACAAAGTCATGCTTCTCGAATCCCTTGGGTTTAACCTCATGTCAGTCTCAATGCTTTGGGATCTTGATATGATTGTCATCTTTGGCAAATATCATTGCGTAGTTATCATGGAATCTAAAAAATCCAAAGTCTTTGAAGGCTTTAGGAGAGGAGACTTGTACATTGTTGATTTCTCTACACGTCCACATCTAGCCATGTGTCTACTAAAAATGAATGTCTTCGTCTGAAGACTTTTATAATTCCTCGAAGACTTTGAAAGCGAGGAAATGTTGGGTTCTACCGTAGGTGTATCGCATGAAAATTTAAAATTTCCTACGCGGAGAACAACCAAGAACATGCTATGGAGATGGATCACAGATCATTACCACTAGACGCACAGTGCTATGTAGCGGAAGTAGATATGGCCACATGTCAACATGGTACGTCTCCTCCTCGTCCGATCTTCCTCGAATAGCCGGTCGCCGGATCCCACGTACAGGTTCGCTAAAGCGACACATGTGCATCACCTCTAATGGTATCTGCACGTGCAGGAGGAACACCGTGCCGCGGACTGCTAGGTCCGGATCACACGGTCGGCGGCGGTGAGTGGAGATGGCTAGTTGCAACACATGCAAAGCCCTAATGACGACGCCGAAGCAATCAACCGAATAGGTGGGCCGCACCTCCACTATATATAAGCGTCCGACGCGGGTTCAACTCTTGGGACTCGCACGGACCCTAAAGCCCACGTGTTCCTTCCCTTAAGCGCGCGACCCTTTAGGTTCTTGTTGACTTGGTCGTGAGTCATACCATGTCCAACTCGGCTAGTTGGTAGCGGTCTCTAGCAAGACGTGTCGACTCCAAGTGTCTGATGAAGCTGGTTTGGCGAACCTGTACTTCATACTTCTGTTCTCTTTGCCACATGATATACGCTGTCGTGATCAAGGCAACATGGTCATCCTTGTTGCCGCACGATCTCTTTATCGTTCCGGTGAATTTGACCAACTTTTGGATTATCTCATAATCCTCATCACATGGTCAATCTTATCCAGGTCAGATCACTCGAGGGGCCGAGAATATATCTCTCCTGATCGGAGGGGCAAATCCCATCTTGCTCGACCACGTCTCGCATCATGGGTCTGGACAAGCCTGAAACCTACCTTTGTAACTGCCAAGTCACGGGGTAGCGTTTGGTCGGCCCAAAGCAAGTTTGTCACCATCCCATGTACATGCGCCAGCTCAGGTCTTAGGACATAGAATGTATGTTGTATTAGAGACTCAGAGATGACCTATTGTTTCGTCTCATAGTTGGGTCTATCCAACTCAGACCTTATATCGACTCAGATCCGACTATGTCGAATCCGCCCAGATCTTTTTGAGTCCATATTATCCGGCTAGCATCCAATGCTACATGGTCCGTGAGACCTGACCATCCACTGTATCATATGCCAATCTAGTTGGTTGCGCGTCCACACAATTCTTTCCACTAGGGACCATTTAAGACAATCATCATACAATGTATAGTCTCACAAACAAGTCACGTACTTGTTAATACACATCATTCATAATGTCCAAGTACTGTCTTTATTCATAAACACATAGGAAATATCATCATACATGATTGCCTCCACGGCATATCTCCAATAGTCACCCACTTGCACTAGAGTCAATAAAATAGACATCGAATGACCATAGCTCTAACATGCCCCTCATGCTTGGGTTGTGGAAGCGGCTTAGTTAACGGATCTGTAACATTTGCATCCGTGTGAATCTTGCATAAATTAGTATCACCATTCTATACGAGCTTCCGTATCAGGTGATACTTTTGGTCTATGTGCCTGGTCTTGTGCTGGTGTCTTGGCTCCTTGGCCTATGCGATGACACCTGAATTATCGCAATGAAGGTCCAACGGTTTTGACCAGCCCGGGAACACACTAAGATCCTCCAGGAACTTCCGAATCCAAACAACTTCCTTTGCAACTTCACAAGCCGCAATGTATTTGGCCTCTGTTGTGGAGTCGGACACCATTTCTTGCTTGGAACTCGTCCAACTCACTCCTCCTCCATTGATGACATACACGAATCCAGTTTGCGATCGACAATCATCCCTGCCGGTTTGGAAACTAGCATCAATGTAACCCTTTATAATGAGCTCCTCCTAACCTCCATAAACTAGGAACATCTCTTTAGTCCTTTTCACGTACTTCAAGATAGATTTCACCGCTATCTAGTGACTCTCACCTGGGTCGGCTTGGTAACTTCTTCTTAAGCTTATTGTAGAGGCAACATTAGGTCGTGTACATAGCATGGCGTACATGATGGATCCTATTGACGAAGCATATGGAATCCCACTCATCCGGTTTCGCTCATCAGAAGTCGTAGGACACTGAGTCTTGCTTAGCCTTATACCATGTGAGACGGGAAAATCCCTTTCTTGGCCTCACTCATGTTAAACTGCTTGAACACTTTTGTCTATGTACGTGCTCTCGCTTAAGACGAGCAGCCTCCTCAATCTATCTCTATAGATCTTGATGCCGAAAATGTACACTGCCTCTCCAAGGTCAATCTTTGAAAACTTGCCACTCAATGATTCCTTGACTGAGTTAAGCATCGACACATCATTTCCGATTAGTAGTATGTCATCCACATACACGATCAAAAATACTACCAAGCTCCGACTAGACTTATTGTATAAACAATAGTCCTCTTCATTCTTGATGAAACTAAGGTCAACGATGACTTCATCAAAATGAATATTCCAACTCCGAGATGCTTGCATCAATCCATAGATGGATCTCTTGAGCTTGCATATTTTACCATCTTAGTTGGATCGACAAAACCTTTGAGTTGTGTCATGTATAGATTCTTCTTTAAATTTCCATGAAGGAAAGCTGTTTTGACATCCATCTGCCATATCTCAAAATCGAAATATGCAACTATGGCTAGTATGATCCTCACCGAATTCAGCATCGCTACCGGTGAGTAGGTCTCGTTGTAGTCAATTCCTTTAACATGTCCATAACATTTAGCGACAAGCTGAGCTTTGTGGATATGAAAATTTCCATTCACATCGGTTTTCTTCTTAAAGACCCATTTGCAACCAATGGCTACTATGCTAGGCGTCGGATCAACCAAGTCCCAAACTTGATTATCATCCAAGGACTTTAACTCAGATCTCATGGCCTCAAGCCATGCCTCGGAATTTGGGCTCACCATCATTTCTGCATACGTGGCCGGCTCGTCGCTTTGTAGGAACAATACATCATGCACTTTGCACAATCTATCCAAGCTCCGTGGCTCCGGTGTCGATTCCACTACGGGTTCCCTCACCGACTCCAGCATGATCTTATCACCAACGGAGTTGTCCCCGAGTGGCTCTCGAATTTCTTCGGGTCACACCGTTCTCCGACTGGCCTCCCGACTGAGAAACTCTTTCTCTAGGAAAACCCCGTTCCGAGCAACAAACACTTTGTTCTCTTCTCGGTTGTAGAAGCTGTATCCCAAGGTTTCCCTCGGATATCCCACGAATATGCATTTATCCGACTTGGGTGTAAGCTTGTCCGACATGACTCACTTGACAAATGCTTCAGAACCCCAAATATTTAGAAAAGACAAACTAGGACTCTTCCAGTACACATATCATGTGGTGTCTGACTATGGCTTTTGATGGTACCCTGTTAAGTATGAAAGCTGCAGTTTCTAGAGTGTATCCCCAGAATGACAAGTGTAAATCCGATTTTCTCATCATTGATCGGACAATGTCCAACAAGGTTCGATTTCTCCATTCACAACATTGATGGTACCCTGTTAGAAGGTGTGAGCTGATGGTACCCTGTTAGAAGGTGTGAGCTGATGCACTATACCTTGGCTTTTCGGATGATCATCAAACTCATGGATCATGTACTCACCTCCACGATCTGATCATGGGAGCTTTATCGTCTTGCCGAGCGTATTTTCAACCTCATTCTGTGACTCTTTGAACTTTTCAAAAGTCTCTGACTTGTGCCTCATCAAATAGATATATCCATATCTATTCAAGTCATCGGTAAAAGTCACGAAGTACTAATAGCCACCTCTAGATGTTGTGATCACTGGACCACACACATCACTGTGTATAAGCTCCAATAGCTCGGACACCCTCTCGCAACTCTTTTCAAAAGGATACTTAGTTATCTTGCCTAGCAAGCATGATTCACATGTATCGAACGACCCAAAGTCGGACGGAGTTAGAAGTCCATCATCATGGAGCTTCTTCATGCGTTTCAGACTAATGTGTCCAAGCCGACAATGCAGAAGTATGTAGGATTTATCTTATTAGGCTTATGCCTCTTGACATTCCCCTTATAGACTGGTTCCATTTCTCGATTCAAAATAAATAGCCCATCTGTAATGTGTGCATAGCCGTGGAACATTCCATTCAAATAAAATGAACAACCATTGTCCTTGAAATTGAATTCATAACCTTGACTCTTAAAAAATGAGGCAGAAATAATGTTCCGACTAAGTGCAGGAATGTAATAACAATTATTCAATTCCAAAATAAATCCAGAAGGAAGCTGGAGCTGCATCGTGCCGACCTCCAACGCAACAACTCTTGCTTTGTTGCCGACCCTGATGTCAATCTCCCCTTCTGTCACACGCCTAGTTCTTACCAGCCCCTGCATCGAGTTGCAAATATGAACAACCGATACGGTATCAAATATCCAAGAGCTACTAGGTATGTCAACAAGGTAAATGTCTATAACATATGTAACAAGTGTACCTTTGCCTGAAGAAGCATCTTTATCCTTCTTGCCATGCTCATCAAGACACTTGCTACAGTTCCTCTTCCAGTGACCAGCTTCCTTGCAATGATAGCAAATGGTCTTTGAGTTTGGTCCGGACTTCGGCTCAGCGGCGGAGATAACCTTATTCGTGCCCTTTGCCTTACCTTTTTTCTTGGACCAACTCTTCTTGAACTTTGTCAAGTTCTGCACCATCAACACTTGATGTGTGCCTTTCTTAATATCCTGCTCTGCCACCTTGAGCATCCCATGCAATTTAGTGAGCTTCTTATCCATGCCATGCATATGATAGTTCGAGATGAACATCCCATAGCTAGCTGGAAGAGAACACAGAGCTGCATCAGTAGCCACCTCATCCAAGAGCGGGAAGCCCAAATGATCCAAAGCTTGCACGTATCCAATCATGTTGATCACATTGGGGCTCTGTGGATCACCTTCCTTTAGCTTACAATCCATCAAGGATCACCAAATGTTGAACCCCTCAGTCCTAGCGTGCACATGAAACATGCTCTTGAGACTCTCGATCATATGGAAAGCCGCAATTTCTTTGACATGTTGTTGCAAATCACGCTCCATACAAGCCACACTGAGGTAGGTGATCTCGTATGATTCTTCAATAAGTTTTTGGTCGTCATTCTTGGTTGTGGAATTAGCATTATCGGCAGGTACCTATGGAAGTGGATCCTCTAGAACATGTTCCTTTTTATCGTGCTTGAGAATAGTTCTCATATTTCTATACTGGGTGGTAAAGTTTGTTCCATTAAGTTTATCCTTATCCAGAATTGATTTCAACGCAAAGTTTTGAGCAGGTGGTGCCATTGATCTACAATAGAAAATATGCAATCACTAAGCAATGTGTTTATGTAGAGTAATTCATGCCTTAAATAGAACTACTCCCACTAAAGTCGGCATCCCTCCGCAAACTCTCAATGAATGAGGATCCGCCTAGCGCGAGCGACTAGTGAGCTTTAGCATCGCTGCTAGCCAACTTTTGTATTCGGTTATCAAGACGTTGCTAATCATATATCTATACGACTCCTGTCGGTCGGGGTAGGTATCTTATAACCCGGCTCCCAACCTTATTTTCCACAAGGCCCAAAACCATTTTGATATCCTTGTCAAGTTAATCGGATGCAGTCCATGTCCGTGTCTAATACGAACCCTCCAATTCAAGGACACCTAGTAGCACCTCAATTTTATGAGCCCACCACTAGACGTACTTGACGTGCGAAGGAGCAACATCCAGAATGGAAATGTGCTTGATATTAACGTGGGATCTTTCTATACTATAACATGCATAGAAAACAAGAAGCAATATCAATCGCATATAAACATAAATATGTGAAATAGTATGGCTCCTTCATGGATGTCCTTCCAAGCCAGCTCCAACTCCAAAGGCCAGAGCGGAACTCCATCATGTTCGTCACGCCGGGACGCCAAAGCCTCGAACTTGATATCTGTCCTTTGATACGTCTCCAACGTATCTATAATTTTTGATGGTTCCACGCTATTATCTTGTCAAACTTTGGATGTTTTGTATGCCTTTTATATCTTTTTTGGACTAACTTATTAACTCAGTGCTAAGTGTCAGTTCCTGTTTTTTCCGTGTTTTTGACCCTTTTCAGAGGAGGATTTTAAACGGTGTCCAAACGGAATAAAACTTCCGAAAAGACTTTTTCCGGAACAGTAGATACGCACGGTACGTGAGAACCAGGGCAGAGGCCACCAGGGGAGGACACAAGCCCCCTAGGCGTGGCCAGGGGGGCGCGCCTAGCAGTCTTGTGGGCCCCCTGTGGCTCGTCTGCCCTACCTCTTCCGCCTATAAATTCCTGAAAAATCCAAAACTGCGGGAGAGATCCAGGAAAATACTTTTCCGCCTTCTGGAGGGGGGATTCAGATACGGAGGGCTTCTTTATCAACACCATGACCTCTCCGATGATGCGTGAGTAGTTCACCATAGACCATCGGGTCCAAAGCTAGTAGCTAGATGGCTCCTTCTCTCTCTTGGATCTTCAATACAAAGTTCTCCATGATCTTCATGGACATCTATCCGATGTAATCTTGTTTTGCGGTGTGTTTGTCGAGATCCGATGAATTTTGGATTTCTGATCAATTTATCTATGAATCTTATTTGAGTTTCTTCTGATCTATTATATGCATGATTTCATATCCTTGTAATTCTCTTTGAGTTGTGGGTTTTGTTTGGCCAACTTGATCTATGATTCTTGCAATGGGAGAAGTGCTTGGTTTTGGGTTCATACCGTGCGGTGAGCTCACACAGTGACAGAAGGGGTAGCAAGGCACGCATCATGATGTTGCCATCAAGGGTAAAAAGATGGGGTTTACATCATTGGTGTGAGTTTGTCCCTCTAAATCATGTCATCTTGCTTAAGGTGTTACTATGTTCGTCATGAACTCAATACACTAGATGCATGCTGGATAGCGGTTGATGTGTGGACTAATAGTAGTAGATGCAGACAGTATCGCTCTACTTGTCTCGGACGTGATGCCTATATGTATAATCATTGCCTTAGATATCGTCATGACTTTGCACGGTTCTATCAATTGCTCGACAGTAATTTGTTCACCCACCGTAATATTTGCTATTTTGAGAGAAGCCTCTAGTGAACACTATGGCCCCCGGGTCTACTTCACATCATATTTTCAGCCTTACACTTTTACTTCGTTGCACTTTCTGCCTTCAGATCTCACTTTGCAATCAATCTTGAAGGGATTGACAACCCCTTTATAGCGTTGGGTGCAAGCTCGTTTGTGTTTGCGCACGTACTCTGGACACCTGGCTTGATTCTCCTACTGGATTGATACCTCGGTTCTCAAACTGAGGGAAATACTTACTGCTCCTGTGCTGCATCAGCCTTTCCTCTTCAAGGGAAAAACCAACGCAAGCTCAAGAGGCAACAGAAGGATTTCTGGCGCCGTTGCCGGGGAGAATCATGTCAAGAACTCATCCAAGTAAGTGTCGCAAACTCATCTCTTGCATTTACTTTTTTTCCTCTCGTTTTCCTCTCCCCCACTTCTGAAAAACAAAAATTTACAAAAATATTTGCCTTTTTCATTTGCCTTTCCTTTGCTTGTGTGCTATGTGCCTTCAATTTGCTTGCATCTAGGCTTGCTGAAAATCTATTGATATGGATCCTCATCCACTTGCTAATCTCTTTAAGAGATCCAATTATGTTGATCCAATTGCTAGTGAGTTGACTGCACTTGACTTTCTCTATGGAATTTTGCTTGAGATGCGTGAATCTGAAAATCGTAATGAAGAAATTTATGAAGTGATTCACGAGGGCTCCTTGAATGAAAACCATGATTGCAATGGTTTCACTATAAATCCTATTAGTGTCAATCATGCTAAAAATATGCGAAACCCTAATCTTGGGGATACTAGTTTTGCTATGTCCACTACTTGTTGCAATGATCATGATTGGGGTAATGATTTTTCTTATGATCTTGAAAAATTGTTTGAGCCTCATGATCAATATGATATTTGCAATATTATTGAACGTGGGTTTGGAGAAGTCATGACTTTAGTTGATGATAATCCCAGTATTTTTGAAGAGCGTCAACTTTGCATGCATGTGGATCATGAAAACAATATCCTATGTGATAGCTATATTGTTGAATTTGATTATGATCCCACATGTAAATGCTATGAGAGAGGAAAATATTGCTATTGTCTCTTTGTTCTTCCTTGCATATGGTAACTATTGGTTGTCTTGACAATCTGTTTTCCTACAAAATGCCTATGCATAGGAAGTATGTTAGACTTAGATGTGATTTTCACATGCTTTATGATGCTCTCGTTGTGATTCAATTCTTGTCTGCTGTGTGAGCATCATTGAATTATCAATGCCTAGCTAAGGGCGTTAAACAATAGCGCTTGTTGGGAGGCAACCCAATGAATTTATCTCTGCTTTTTGCTTTCTGTCTTGTTGCATCCACACCATCATAATTTTGTTATGATTGTGTCTTTTGTGTTTCTTTTTGTGTTTGAGCCAAGTAAAACCTTTATGACTAGTTTTGGTGATGGTTGTTTGATCTTGCTGGAAAAAACAGAAACTTTGTGCTCATGAAATTATTTTCCATTTTTATCCAGAAAGAGATTTTGAGTTGATTCCTTTTAGTGATGGTTGATATGCCTTTTTCCTAGTCTGTCGTAATTTTTCAAAAAGTTCGAGGTACCATATGTATACGAAGTATACAGATTGCTACAAACTGGTCTGTTTTTGACAGATTCTATTTTTGTTGTGTGGGTTGCTTGTTTTGATGAAACTATGGATAGTATCGGGGGTACTAGCCATGAAAAAAATGAGAATACAGTAATCTAACACCAATATATATATAAATCAAGATTTCTACAGTACCTCAAGAGGTGGTAGTTTGTTTTCTTGTGCTAATGATATCACGAGTTTCTGTTTAAGTTTTGTGTTGTGAAGTTTTCAAGTTTTGGGTGATGTTCTCATGGACAAAGGGACAAAGAGTGGAAAGAGCTCAAGCTTGGGGATGCCCAAGGCATCCCAAGCCAAACTCAAGGACACCAAAAAGCCTAAGCTTGGGGATTCCCCGGAAAGGCATCCCCTCTTTCGTCTTCAATCCATCGGTAACATTACTTGGAGCTATATTTTTATTCACCACAAGATATGTATTTTGCTTGGAGCGTCTTGTATTGTAGGAGTCTTTTCTTTTTGTTGTGTCACAATCTTCCTTGCTGCACACCTTTAGAGATAGACACACACTCATTATGAATTTGCTAGAATACACTTTGTGCTTCACTTATATCTTTTGAGCTAGGCAAATTTGCTCTATGTGCTTCACTTAGATCTTTTAGAGCACAGCGGTGCGTAACTTGGTAGTTGGCTTATGCTATGAAAGTAGTTCCAAAGGTGATAGGTACCCAAAGAGGATAGAATAAAACCTCCATCTTCTTGTGCATTGAATATAAAGAGAAGTTTGATTCCTCTCAATTAGTTTGGAGACGCGGATTTGGTAATATTAAGAGTTATGTTAGTAGGGTGTTGTGAATCTAGAAATACTTATGTTTAAGTTAGCAATTCCCGTATCATGCACGTATGGTGAACAGCTATGTTAGGAAGTCGGAGCATAATTGATCTATTGATTGTCATCCTTTGTGTAGCGGTCGGGATCACGTGATGGTTTACACCTACCAACCCTTCCCCTAGGAGTATGCGTTTAGGACTTTGTTTCGATTACTAATAAAAACTTTCGCAACAAGTATTTGAGTTCTTCATGACTAATGTGAGTCCATGGTATAGATGCAATTTCACCTTCCACCATTGCTAGCCTCTCTAGTACCGCTCAATTTTCGCCGGTGTACAAACCCACTATATGCCTTCTTCAAAACAGCCTCCATACCTACCTACTATGGCATTTTCATAGCCATTCCAAGATATATTTCCATGCAACTCCCACTGTTCCGTCTCATGACTTGTGCCATCACTCTCATATTGCCATTGCATGATCGTAAGATAGCTAGCGAGATGTTTCAACGTCATACGCCAAGCTAGATCATTGTACATCCCGGTGCACTGCCGGAGGCATTTCCTACAGAGTCATCATCGTTCTAAGCTTTGAGCTGTGACTAAATAAAAGTGTGATGATCATCATTATTAGAGCATTGTCCCATGTCAGGAAATAAAAAAAAGAGGCCAAAGTTTCCCCAAAAAATGAGATATGGAAAGAGCCAAAGAGCCTAAACAAACAAAAAAGAGAAAAAGAGAGAAGGGACAATGCTACTATCTCTTTCCACACTTGTGCTTCATAATAGCACCATGTTCTTCATGATTGAGAGCCTCCCGTTTTTTCACCACCATATGCTAGTGGGAATCTTTACTATATAACTTGGCTTGTATATTCCAATGATGGGCTTCCTGAAAATTGCCCTAGGTCTTCGTGAGCAAGCAAGTTGGATGCACACCCACTAGTTTTCCTTTTGAGCTTTCACATACTTATAGCTCTAGTGCATCCTTTGTATGGAAATCCCTACTCATTCACATTGATATCTATTAATGGGCACCTCCATAGCCCTTTAACACGCCAAGTAGATGTGACCATCTCCTCCTTTTTGTCTCACAACCTCCACCACACTCTATTCCACCTCTAGTGCTATATCCATGGCTCACGCTCATGTATTGCGTGAGAGTTGAAAAAGGTTTGAGAAAGTAAGAGTGCGAAAATAATTACCTTGGCCAATACCGGGGTTGTGCATGATTTAAATTAGTTGTGTGGGGATGATGGAGCATAGCCAGACTATATGATTTTGTGGGGATAACTTTCTTTGTCCTTGTTATTTCGAAAGTTCATGATTACCTTGCTAGTTTGCTTGAAGTATTATTGTTTTCATGTCAATAGTAAACTATTGTTTTGAACCTTACGGATCTGAACATTCATGTCACATGAAAGAAGTTACAAAGGACAACTAAGCTAGGTAGCATTCCACATCAAAAGTTTAGTCTTTATCACTTCCCTACTCGAGGACGAGCATGAGTTAAGCTTGGGTATGCTTGATACGTCTCCAACGTATCTATAATTTTTGTTGGTTCCATGCTATTATCTTGTCAAACTTTGGATGTTTTGTATGCCTTTTGTATCTTTTTTGGGACTAACTTATTAACTCAGTGCCAAGTGCCAGTTCCTGTTTTTTCCATGTTTTTGGCCCTTTTAGAGGAGGATTTTAAACGGTGTCCAAACGGAATAAAACTTGCGAAAAGATGTTTTCCAGAACAGAAGATACGCACAGGACATGAGAACCAAGGCAGAGGCCACCAGGGGAGGCCACAAGCCCCCTAGGCGTGGCCAGGGGGGGTGGGCGCCTAGAAGGCTTGTGGGACCCCTGTGGCTCTTCTGCCCTACCTCTTCCGCCTATAAATTTCTCAAAAATCCAAAACTTCGGGAGAAATCCACAAAAATACTTTTCCGCCGCCGCAAGCTTCTCTCTCCGCAAGATCCCATCTGGGGCAAGTTTTGGTGCCCTGCCGGAGGGGGGATTCGGATAGGGAGGGCTTCTTCATCAACACCATGACCTCTCCGATGATGCGTGAGTAGTTCACCATAGACCTTCGGGTCCATAGTAGTAGCTAGCTGGCTTATTCTCTCTCTTGGATCTTCAATACAAAGTTATCCATGATCTTCATGGAGATCTATCCGATGTCATCTTCTTTTGCGATGTGTTTGTCAAGATCCGATTAATTGTGCATTTATGATCAGTTTATCTATGAATATTATTTGAGTTTCTTCTGATCTCTTATATGCATGATTTCATGTCCTTGTAATTCTCTTTGAGTTGTGGGTTTTTTTGGCCAACTTGATCTATGATTCTTGCAATGGGAGAAGTTCTTGGTTTTGGGTTCATACCGTGCGGTGACCTCACCCAGTGACAGAAGGGGTAGCTAGGCACGCATTGTCATGTTTCCATCAAGGGTAACAAGATGGGGTTTACATCATTGGTTTGAGTTTATCCCTCTACATCATGCATCTTGCTTAATGCCTTACTATGTTCGTCATGAACTCAATACACTAGATGCATGCTGGATAGCGGTCGATGTGTGGAGTAATAGTACTAGATGCAGACAATATCTATCTACTTGTCTCGGACGTGATGCCTAATGTATGATTATTGCCTTCGATATCGTCATGACTTTGCGCGGTTCTATCAATTGCTTGACAGTAATTTGTTCACCCACCGTAATATTTGCTATTTTGAGAGAAGCCTCTAGTGAACACTATGGCCCCCGGGTCTACTTCACATCATATTTTCAGCCTTACACTTTTACTTTGTTGCACTTTCCGCCTTCACATCTCACTTTGCAATCAATCTTGAAGGGATTGACAACCCCTTTATGGCATTGGGTGCAAGCTCGTTTGTGTTTGCGCAGGTACTCTGGACACCTGGTTGATTCTCCTACTAGATTGATACCTTGGTTCTCAAACTGAGGGAAATACTTACTGCTCCTGTGCTGCATCACCCTTTCCTCTTCCAAGGGAAAAACCAACGCAAGCTCAAGAGGCAAAATCCTCCAACTACTACGACTAATAATGAATTTACAGAGAATCATAAATCGACATGCAGGTTGTTATACAATATAATGACAACACTTTGGCTGCTATCGGCTGATAATCATGACACACAGGCCATGTTAAATTACACACATGCATCACATACATATGAGCCATACTATTCACATCAAACCTGCAAAACAAACTTATGCATAGGATCGCATTCTACCGATTTGTGTCATCTTGTACAAAATATTTGGTGTTGGGCACGCGGCGGTCCCGATCACGCCAATTTTTCTCATCTAACCGATCTCATCGATCATCATGAACCCGATTAGGATTTACGTTTCACTGTTAACCCCGATGGCTGAAAACGACCGGTAGGGGTAGGTTGTGTCACGACCTCATCTATTCCAATTGACAGAAAACATAGCCTCAATGATCCTGATGTGGAGTTGATCATATCAATCGTGCACATAGTCGATCTTAAGAACGGCGACGGATCTTATCCGCCGCCTCCACATATATAATATGCATCCAATCTGAATACCAAATCGTATAGAAGAAGCTCTGATACAACTCCTGGGTTCTACCGTAGGCCCATCGCATGCAAATTAAAATTTTCCTACATGAAGAACAACCAATAACATGCTATGGAGATGGATCACAGATCATTACCACTAGACACACAGTGTCGTGTAGCGGAAGTAGATGTGGCAGCGCGTGTGTGTGGTCCGTCCCCTCCTTATCCAATCTCCCTTGAACAATCGATTGTCAGACCCCTCGTACAGGTTCGCCGAAGCGGTGCAGGTGCACCACCTCTAACGGTATTCGCGCGTGCAGGAGGAACACCGTGCGGTGGACTTGTAGGTCCAGATCACACAGTCGGCGATGATGAGTGGAGATGGCTAGTTGGAACACATGCAAAGCCCTAATGACGGCGTTGAAGCGATCAACCGAATAGGTGTGCCAGACCTCCACTATATATAGGTGTCCGGTGCGGTCTCAACTCTTGGGACTCGCATGGACCCTACAACCCATGTGTTCCTTCCCTTAAGCGCGTGACCCTTTAGGTTCTCGTTCACTTGGTCGCGAGTCAGACCACGTCCGACTCAGCGAGTCCGTAGCGGTCTCTAGCAAGACGTGTCGACTCCATGTGTCTGATGAAGCTGGTTAGGCGAACCTGTACTTGATACTTATTTTCCCTTTGCCACACGATATATGTTATCATGCTAAAGGCGACTTGGTCATCCTTATTGCCGCACGACCTCTTTCTCATTCCGGTGAATCTGACCAGCATTAGTATTATCTCATAATCTCATCGCATGGCCATGCTTATCTAGGTCAGATCACCCGTGGGGCCCACAATATATCTTTGCTGATCGGAGGGGAAAATCCCATCTTGCTCGACCACGTCTCGTAGCATGGTCGCGAAACCTACCTTTGTAACTACCCACTCATGGGGAGCGTTTGGTCGGCCCAAAGGAGGTATCTCATCATCCCGAGTACATGCGCCGCCTTAGGTCTTAGGACATAGAACATATGTTGTACTAAACACTCAAGATGAGCTATCGTTGCGTCTCATAGTTGGGTCTGTCCAACTTAGACCTTATCTTGACTCGGATCCAACTACATCGAATCCGACCAGATCTTTTTGAGTCCATATTATCCAGCTAGCATCCAATGCTACATGCTCAGTGAGACCGGACCATCCATCGTATCATATGCCAGTCTAGTTGGTTACGCGTCCACACAACTCTTTCGACTAGGGACCATTTAGGACAGTCATCATACAATGTATAGTCTCACAAACTAGTCACGTACTTGTTAATACACATCGTTGATAATGTCCAAGGACTATCTTTATTCATAAATACATAGGAAATATCATCACACATGATTGCCTCTAGGGCATAACTCCAACAGGAAATTGGTGTGTCGTTGAAGATATTGATGCGAGGACTTTGAAGCGTGAAGACTTTTGTTTTCGTAGTGTCATTTCCTTTCTTTTGAATCATAGGAATACCGTACTGTTAAATATTCAAGGTAAAACTAAGGAAAAGTTTCCAAGTGATGCTCATCTTAAAGCCTACACATACCCAATCCTTCGAGTGAAGCCTTAGGAAATGTTTTACAGTTTAGTCAATTATTCAATGACAAAGACGAAGATCTTATCGTCTTTGAGGAAATTTCTCTAAGTGAGGAGTTAGGTTTTTGCCAGTGCAAATTACCTACAAGTGAGGAATATGAGAGACATGAGGACTTTCACGGCTTGAATGTTCCGACTGTTGTTGTGCCGCATGCCAGATGTCCCCAAACCTTATCCACTTAACTGTCATATCATTGGGGCATTTATGTCAAATCATGTCGGGATTGCTCCCTGGCTATAAATAGCCCCCCATAACCACTAGTTGGTTGTGTGCTCCACGAGAAAACTTCACACTTGTCATTTGAGAGCAACCCATTCCTCGAAGACTTTCACAGAAAATCATCAGTGAGGAAAAACCCCAAACGCACAACCACCAAAAGTGATTGAGCATCACCGAAGAGATTGTTCGTGTGTGGAACCGACGCTTGTTAGCTTTGAATACTGTGCATCTTCTAGATGGTTACGCATCACTGGTCTAGAGCATCCAGTAGTAAATTGTGGATTTCCAGGTGACCAAGTTTATGAAAGTTTGGAAGTCTGCCCTAAAGACTTACCACGAGTGTTGGGTGAGGATTGTGTGTCCGTAGCTCAAGGAGAATACAATAAGGATTTAATGTCCTGGGACTGTGTGTCCTTTGGTTTAAATACCAAGTTGCTCCAAACCAGGCGCACGACTGTCACAACAGTTGGAACAAGGTCATCAAATTACTGTCTTCACCGAGTACCTCATTCCATTTCCTCAGACGTTCATTTTCCTCATTTTTGTGTTGATGAAATTGATCGTTACTATTTGAATAATTTGAACTTAAGACTTTCACAATTTCCTCATCTCAAATTCTTCACTTCACTTGTTCTTCACCTATGTATCTTGATCACGGTACTCATGTTAAGTGTTTGTTTCATTTCATCATGATGACCATGGTTTTGCCATGTTACGCTTACGCCTGAGTACTTATTCCGCTGCAAGTTGTTCATGACTTAGCAATTTCCTCACACGGTAATTGCTGAGTGATGAAATCATAGAAATCGCCTATTCACCCCCCTCTAGTCGATATAACGCATTGTCATACTAGGAATAGACTAAGAAAATGGAATAATAATTGGTTGCTTAAATACTACAATTATTACCTTGTTGTCCATGATTTCGGTCGGGGGATTAAAGGAGGCAGATGAACTGGCATAAGAGATGAGGGAATATCTCAGTAAATTATTACCTTGTTGTCCATGAAAAAAAACACTCAATATTGCGGGTTCCCTAATCAGGCAGAGCTGGGTCGACGACGAGAAGCATCAAGAAAGTCGATGGCGATAGGCGGCACCAAGCAGAACTGGAGAAATGTGGTGGGTTTGCCGGGTGCCTCGTGGCGGCAACATGCGTCGAGCTAAGTGGTTGTCGTGGTTATAGGCGGTGCCATCCAGAGTTGTAGAGGTGCTTCTCCACGTGCGAATGGGACCGGAGGGGGTGGGAGGTGGTGTCGTGGGAATGATCCTGACAATAGTACCAGTGGTACGAACTAAGGGGCGAAGTCTAGCTAGGCGCGGTGGATGCATTCGGATTTACGAGTTCAGGCCCCACTCGGAAGTGGTAATAGCCCTACGTCTCGAGCCCTGAGGCTGGTGTTTTCTTATGGGGGTGTAAAAGATTACAAGTGTTGAACCCTTGAGCTAGTGCTCGGGAGTGGCTTATATAGTGGCTGCCACGACCGATCGAGCTCCATTACAAGGCAATAGATGATAATAAAGAGGGAAGTTAGTACAAATGGCAGCCTTAACACCTGGCGTTACTGATAACGTAGGTCTTCACTACACTTCATGTGGTGGATTAAGTCCTTACACATTGTTGCCTCTTCGGTTCCTTGACCTTGTTGTGGGCCGAGTGACGAGATGTGTCCGACTGACGCAAGGTTGTTCGAGTGACTCTGAGCAGGCCGAGTCACGGTCATCGAACCGAGTGACGTCAAGGCTTCAACATCAACTTGAAGGACACAGATGTCCATAAGGTGTCCTAGGGGGCCTAAGGAAGCAGGTTCGTAGGCCTACCCCTAAGGTACAACCCCGTTAGTAGCTCCCGTATTGGTTGAAATTTTGCAGACTGGGTGAATGACTTCCTCGATGTCTTCGGAGTCTTGGAAATTCTTGAGCTGCAGCGCGGAGCTGGGTCATTCGCACTTTTGGCAACCCTCCGCAGATTCAAAAGTGATGAATTCCGACTGTCCAGCCATATGGATACGGCTACAGTCGGTGGTGAAGGACTATCTTCAGGAAGATAGGTTTTGTGAATTGGGCATACAAGAGTACAGAACTCCGCGAGCTCAATCAGCGAGTGGGGATGGACCCTTGCTTGTGTTGAGGGATGGACGATCGGGTAATCCTTATTGATTTCCTGAGTGATCGGGTCCCGTAGGGGGACGGGCGAAAAGATCATTCAACTCACGTTGTCACACGCCATGGATACGGAATCCATTCGGGTTACGAGGTGGGGCGGTTTTTTCATGATTTTTTGAAACAAGGGGGAACACGGGCGGCAGTTTCGGCGGGAACGTGGGTAGTGGAAGTAGTGGAGCGGCGCCCCGATTTCTGCGCCTAAAACATTGTTGTTGCGCTACAGTGCACGTGATCCCCGGGATTCTGTAGATTCTCCTTGTACTGGCGATGTGCTTGATGGGGGATTTCCCCTCGTTGGGTGTTTAAGGCCCGAAACAATGGGAAGAGGGAAGGAACCGCATTCTAAGACTAGATTCTTCCCGTCCCCGCTCCTGCCTATTGCCACCCAAGACTGGAATCACCGGTTGTCTGTGTCGATCTCGAGGTTCTACTTCTCTGCCACCGGCCATGGTGATGGTGGTGACGTCAAAGGCCGAGCGAGCCAAAAGGGGGTCGCTTGGATCCTCCTCGTGCGCCAGAGTGCTTCCGCGGGGTGGATCTAGGGTGACTAGATGCCATCCTGCATCACGGAGGCACGGTTGTAGGAGTTGGAGGGCGAGTCTTGATAGCCTAGGGGAGCTGGCGACTTCGGGAGGATGGCGAGATCGAGCCGGTGCCCCAGAACGACGATCGGGTGCTCTTGGTCACCCACATCTAGCGAGGTTTCTCTCTACCTCCGCACCCTTTCTTCCGAGCATTCCTTGCTTTCTTCGGGGCTCAGCTTCATCATTTGCCTCGCAATGATGTTTCGTATTTGGCGGCGTTTGTGTCCTTGTGCGAGAACTTCCTTGGATGTCATCTGCATTAGGGCTTGTTCAAGCGCTTTTTCACGTGTCAAGTGATGACCGTGAATAAGACTCCTTCCTCGGGGGGAAATACCAATGTAGTTCAGCTTTGTGGTAGTTTAGGCATTCACCTTAGGGGCAAAAGTAGCTTCCCTCAGATGAGCTTCTCGGACTCGATGAAGAACTGGCACGACTCTTGGTTTTATTGTCGAGATGTTTCATCGGCGAGGGTCGGTCGAGACTTCCTCCCTTCACGGTTTATAGGGTTCACTCAGGTCCTACTTTGACCTTGTCCACGATGGAGACGACCGATGCAGAGAACTTGATGGTAGAAGTGGTGTCTTTGATCCGAAAGGGGGTGAACGGGATGGACCTCTTTGAGGTTTTCTTTCAGCGTAGGATTCAACCCCTTCACACTAGAGCTCATCCTATGTGGCAATATGAGGGGCCAGATGATCAGACCCGAATGCATCCTGAGGAGCTCGATGAAGAGACGGTGGAGAATAAGATCAGGGCCATTACTCCAATGAGGGATAACCCGAGAGGCTCTAGGCAGGTGCAACCCTTCGCGGTGGATAATAAGCCGAGTGAGGTGACTCACTGAAGACCCGCAACGAGTGAACTTCTTTGCCGTTTTAACTTTGAATTATGGCTTTTCTTCTTTCATTCGGCGGTCTTTCATAGGGCTCGTCAGCACCATACCAGTGGTTAGTCGCTCGCCGATTGACGTGGAAAGCGACATGGACAGCCAAGATACCGAGCTCCTGGAGGGCTCGGAGGATGCTGAGGACGACGCTGATGACAATGTGGAGACTGAAGAGAGCGAGGAGTAGTGCGAGGATGAGTCGGAATCTTCTCGGTCTCACGAAGTCCAGGACAAGAAACAGGTCGAGACCCGATGCAAGGCGTCCCAGGACCATGGGTCCGTGCAGACGGTCCAAAGACTCCGTCGGCGACGAAGCCGATTGCCTTAGCCATGTCGATCCGTAGGTCGGGGCGAGACTCAAGCATTGCCGGAGCAGGGCGCCAAGCAACCCAAGATCTCAAGCACCAAGTCTCGTAAGGCTGTCCTGCCGTGCCTCAAGGTCGACGTGCATGTGTCTTCGGCATAAGTATCTTTGCCGAGTGAATTTTCTTCAATTGAACCATGTCTTCCGAGTGATGACCGGGTTTTGTTGTTTCTACTGCAGGCTTAACACTTTGACTGCTTCACGAGATCCCAACACTATTGACAAGGGTAGAGCTGATGTTGATGTTTCTTCGTCGAAAGGTAACCTTGAGTTTTTCCAGCAATCCATTCGAAATTCAGGCTTGAGATATTCGAATCATCTTCGGACCGTTTTGTGGGTATGTGGAGGGCCGCAGCATGTGATCGAACTAGACGTTGATATCACTTCTGCAGCTAGAGAAGTGTTGAGGCAGGCTCCGACTCTCAGCCGAGCGAACATAAAAAACAAGGCTCCTGTGGTGCAAGAGGCCGCTTCGCTCGAGGCATCACTTGGACAATATCTGCTGACCACATCGTCGTCTAACCCCAAGAACCACAGCCTCTTCTAGCTCCATCCTACCCCGGAGGGTCAAGAGGAGGCACGCAAGGAGGCCTTGGTTCAACTGGATGTGATGGCTGGGTGACTGAAGGAGTCATATGACGCGAGTGAAACTGGGCGAAGAACATTCGGGTAAGTTCTTCACGCATGTGTTTTTGAATTTGGTTCTTGGTATGAGTCCCGAGTGGGCATGCCCAGAGGCACACCCGCTGGGTGATAGTGGGAGCGCGCTGGGTGCACCCACTCGATGTAGCCCCCGAGGCTACCGTCGACTATGTCAGTCGGTGTTAGTCTATTTTTCTTTTGAATGTTCGACAGAATCTAGGAGGGTACGCAGCCCTTGCCTTACTGCTATCTTTCTAGTGGGGGCACACTGAGCGCACCGATTGGGTGTAGTCCCCAAGGCTACTGTCGATTAGAGTAATCAGCAGTAGTCTTAGTTTCTTTGTTTCGACAGATAAAGGTCAGTAGGGAGCGGATCCCTTGTCCTTTGTCAGTCCAGTGGGGGCGCGGTGAGCGCACCCACTGGGTTTAGTCCCCGAGGCTACCGTCGACTAAGTCAGTCCGTGGTAGTCTTAGAGTTGCAACATAATGGTATGCCTTTCTTGTATTCGTTGATTGCAGACTGCTTGTAGGCCTGTTGGCCGCGATGAGGCCATGGAAAAGGAGTTGTAGGAAATTTGACCGAGCTTTGAGGCGGAGAAGGCAAAGAGCGCACGACTGGAGCTAGAGAAGAAGACGGCTCAAGGTATGTCTTTTTTATCTGACTGATACTCGATTATGTTGTCTCTCCTTATCTGACTAAAGGTGTATTGCGATATCGCCTTTCTAAAAAGCTGAAGAATTCCACTTCTTTACTAACCATGAAGGAAGCCCTCGAGAAGAGGGATGATGAACTTGCATCTGCTTGGAAGGAGGTCAAATAGAAAACCCTAGCGGCTGAGGCCAAACTCAAATCGGTTGCGGATCTGGAGCACGAGAATCGACTTTTGAAAGCCAGTGCAGAGAAGACCACGATGGAGCTTGCTAAGCTAAAGGAACACTCTGCCGAGTGGGAGGCTAACCTTGAGAAGGCCACTGCACACAATCCTGAACTAGAGAAGTTCGTCGAGGACTTCAGTGTAGAGATTTGCAAGAAGCTCAAAGGTATGTTGAATGTCCGAATAATTTCCATGATCACTCTGAAATTTCCTACCGACGCTTCTCATCCCCCATTTCTGCCGAGTGTAGCCTTTTCTGCTGACGTTGAAGAGGAAACAACGCGAATAGAGAAGGAGCTCGAACCCAATAGGGGTCTCCTGAAAGACAGCGTTGCCTTGTCTCTCCTCCGGCTAGAGGACCGCGTTGATTATGTAGTGGCTTGCTTCAAGCTACTCCAGTCGGCCATTGGAGAGATGGACCAGGAGGAGGTGCAGGAAGATACTCCTGTGAAGGATGCACAAGCCATTGTGAATCGAGTGAAGACCATCCCCAGCGAGCTTAAGTCCTGGAAGAAGACATTAGCAAGGGCCGGAGCCGACATTGCCCTCTCGCTTGTCCGCATCCATTGCAAGGACATGGATGAAGAGAAGCTGAAGAATCTTCGGATCTTCAACTGCAAGAGATTCAAATTCGAAGATTTCATGGGTATGTTCATGGCAGCGGCCACATGGATTGCAAAGGGAATTGACCTTGACACCTTTGTCGAAGCAGTGGAGTCATCGGCCTCCGAGTGAAGCTCGGAGGAAAAAAACACCTAAACTTTAATTTGCCTCGGTATGCCGAGTGGATGGATGTAACCTCAAACTTTGAGTGGGCTGTGAGCCCTCTGTTTTGCGTACCATTAGCTGAACTCGATCTCGTTTATCTGCAATTGGTTTTGGAACTTATCTGCTTGGTCGTCTTTGTTTGAGGTTGTTTTATACTCGGTTGAAAGCTTTACTTTCATCCGAGTCCCCGAGTGTGGAAGTTGTCCTCACTCGGGATTGATTTTGACTTAGGAGAAAGTCGGTTCGTGGCTAAGCCCCCGAGTGTATAGGTTGTCCTCACTCGGGATCGAGTCTCCCTATGCAAAAATAGAATCTCAGTTTGGGATGATCTTCCAGTTCATCTTGGCGCTCGAATGAAGGTCTTGCCTTCACTTGGAACCCCTTTGACTTAGGAGAAAGCTGGTTCGCAGCTAAGCCCCCGAGTGTGGAGGTTTCCACGATCACTCAGGGAAGGTTCCACCTTAGGCGAAACGTGTTCGCTACCGAGATGATAGTCCTTGCGGACTCGTTGATGGTCCTGTCCATCAAGGTATCCGAATGACCATTGTGATCTCATTTGCAAACGTTTGAACTTAGGCGAAAGTTGGTCCATAGTTAAGCCCCCAAGGATGGATGTTGTCCCTACTTAGCGAAGGATTTATGTTATTAAGGAATGATTGTCCTATTCATCTTGGCATCTGAATGAAAGTCTTTCCTCCATTGGCGACTGCTTTAACTTAGGCGAAAGCTGGTTCGCAGCTAAGCCCCCGAATGTGGAGGTCTCCACGATCACATGGGGAAGGGTCTACCTTAGGTGAAAAGGGTCTGCTACCAAGAAGTGTTTGTTCGGCTCATCTTGGCGCCCGAATAAAGGTCCTGCCATCATTTGGAACCACTTTAACTTAGGCGAAACTTGGTTCACAGCTAAGCCCCCAAGTGTGGAGGTTTCCATGATCACTCGGGGAAGGGTTTACCTTAGGCGAAACGAGTTCGCTACCAAGATGATAGTCCTTTCGGACTCGTTGATGGTCCTGTCCATCATGGCATATGAATGACAATCGCGTCCTCATTCAGAACCATTTAAACTTAGGCGAGAACTGGTCCGTAGCTGAGCCCTCGAGTGAGGAGCTCGTCCGCACTCGGGGCAGGTTTTACCTTAAGCGAAGATGGGTTCACGGTTAAGGATTTTTCACCCACAGGGGGCGTGTTTCACTGGAGTGAAGTGTTCGAAGATAGTTGAAAAAGTAAGCACTTTATTCTTCTATTCATTCAAATTCACTACAGGAATGATGAAAGCTCTATGTGTAGGACTTGTGAAGCAGGTCCGCATTCCAAGCTCTAGGTTCCTCTGTGTCATTGTCGATGTTGTACAGTCGGTAAGCTCGATTGTGAAGAACTTTGGAGATGGCGTATGGCCCTTGCCACGAAGGTGCCAGCTTGTGGGGGTTCTGTTGGTCCAGTCAGAGGACTAGTTCCCCCTCTTGAAACGCTCGGCCCCTGATTTGTGTGTGATGGTAGCGTCGAAGGTCTTGTTGATACGCCGTGGACCGAATGAGGGCTAGTTCCCTCACTTCCTCCAGAAGATCAAGGTTGTCTTGGCGTGCCGCTTCAGCTTCGGCTTCATTGTACTGTTCCACTCGGGGGGAGTTGTAACGCAGGTCACTTGGCAGGACGGCTTCAGAGCTGTACACCAGGAACAAAGGAGTTCGCCCGGTTGAACGATTCATAGTCGTTCGCATACCACACAAGACGGAGAGTAACTCTTAGACCCAAGCGCCAGTGGTGTATTTGAGATGTCTCACCAGCCGGGGCTTGAGGCCTTGGAGTATCATGGCTTTTTCCCGTTCCGCCTGTCGAGTCGACTGCGGGTGTGCCACTGCGGCATTGTTAACCCGAGTGTCGTGGCAGTAGCAGAACTCGCGGAACTCATCCGAGTCGAAGTTGGACCCGTTGTCGGTGATGGTGTCTTGGGGAACTCCGAATCTAAAGATGATGTGCTGAATGAAGCTGACGACAGTCGCCGAGTCCAAACTTTTGATGGGTTTGGCTTCGACCCACTTGGTGAACTTGTCCTCCACGACTAGCAGGTGGGTGAATCTACTCGACCCGGTGCGCAGAAGGGCGAGCATGTCAAGCCCTCAAACGGTGAATTGTCAATTGAGCGGGATCGTCTTCACCGTGGATGCAGGCTTGTGTGACTAGTTCTTGTAGAACTGGCAACTGATGCAGAGGTCCACCAAGTCCTTTGCCACCTGATTGGTGCGGGGCCAATAAAAACCCCTCTGAGAAGACACATGGTGTCCGGAGGTTCCCAAGTGGATCTCGTGCAGGATTTGAAGTCCTTCCTCTGGAGAGATGCACTTTTGGCTGACTCTTGTGACATTGTTCTTCTACAGCTTGTCTCCGAGTACTTCGAAAGCTTTAAACCGCTGAACGACCTGGCGGGCTTCCTCCTTGTCCTCAGGAAGCTCTTGCCGGAGCAAGTAAGCTAAGTAAGTTTGTGTCCATTCGGGAGAGATGACCAGCATCTCGTGGATGAGGCCGACCACAGCCGAGACATCAATCTCAGTCGGATTGGATGAACCGATTGCTTGTGGGGGCTCCTCGGTGAAAGGATCATCCTTAACCGAGGGGGCGCGTAGGTGCTCGAGGAACACGCCCTTTGGAACAATCCTCCGAGTGGACTCGATCTTCGCCAAGTCATCGGTTGGTTGGTTCTTGGCTCGGGGCACATGGTGCAGTTCCAATCCTTCAAAGTTTTTCTCCACCTTCCTGACCGTGTTGCAGTAGGCTGTCATTGCTGGGCTTTGGATGTCCCATTCCTTCATGACTTGGTTGACAACGAGATCCGAGTCACCATAGACGATAAATCGGCGGATGCCGAGTGAGATGGCCATGCAGAGCCCATACAATGGGGCCTCGTACTCGGCCTCATTGTTGGACGAATCGAAGTGAATTTGAAGCACGCAGCTCAATCGGTCTCCCCTGGGGGAAACGAGAACCACCCCAGCCCCCGAGCCACGGAGCATCTTGGATCCATTGAAGAACATAGTCCGATGCTAGGGGACAACTGGGGCAGGCTGCTCTTGCTCTACCCTCTCGGCAAGGAAATCCGCGAGGGCCTGATACTTGATTGCTTTCTGGGCTTCGAACTTGATCTCCAGCGCCAGGAGCTCATTCGCCTATTTGTCCACTCGGCTAGTCGCGTCCCGATTGTGCACAATTTCCGCTAAGTGAGTGTCGCTGATGATACTGACCGAGTGATCTTGGAAATAGTGGACCACCTTCTTCACGGTTTGATAAATCCCATATACCAGCTTCTGATAGTGGAGATACCTTTGTTTTGAAAGGGTCAACACTTCAGAACTGTAGTAGATTGGCCTTTGTGCCTTGTAAGCTTTGCACGATTCTTCCGGCTCCATGGTGAGTGCAATGCTAACAACTTGTCTATTGGCAGCGATGTACAGGAGCAAGGGCTACTGGCTGTTGGAGCAGCCAACACCGGCTGGGTGGAAAGCAGGGCCTTGAGTTGGTCGAATGAGACATGTGCTTCATCAGTCCACTCAAGCCTGTCGGATTTCTTCATCAATCGGTAGAGAGGAAGGGCCTTCTCACCAAGTCGTCTCATCTGGATGATGGCTCTGATCTTGTTGGGATTAGCATCATCCCTCACTCGGAACCGAGGAAACCGAGTAGCTTACCAGCCGGTACACCGAAGGTGCACGTGGCTGGGTTGAGCTTGATCCCGAAGCGTCGAAGGTTGGCGAAGGTATCGGTGAGGTCGGCCAGGAGGTTGGAACCTTTCCTAGACTTGACCATGATGTCGTCCATGTATGCTTCGACATTCCGACTGATTTGTTTCAGCAGACTTTTTGAATTATACGCTGGAATGTAGCTCCAACATTTTTGAGAGCGAATGGCACCATGATGTAAAAAACACTTGAATGGGGTGATGAAGGCTGTCTTTATTTCATCCAGTCCGTACATTCGGATCTAGTGGTACCTGGAGTACGCATTTAGGAACGACAGGCGTTCACATTCGGCAGTAGAATCTATGACTTGATCTATGAGAGGCAAAGGGAAGTGGTCCTTCGGGCAGGCCTGATTGAGGTTCTTGAAGTCAATACACATTCGGAGTGTATTGTTCTTGTTTGGCACCACGACCATGTTCGCCAACCAATCAGAGTGGTAGACCTCGCGGATGAACTCAGTAGCTAGGAGCCGAGCAATTTCCTCGCCAATTGCCTTACGCTTCTCCACTGAGGAGCGACGCAGGTGCTCCTTGACGGGCTTGATCTTTGGGAACACTCGAAGGTGATGCTCAGCTAGCTCCCTAGGGATCCCCGGCATGTCAGACGGCTTGCATGCGAAGATGTCCTAGTACTTACGGAGGAACTGGATGAGCTCAGCTTCCTATTAGTCTCCGAGTGAGCTGGAGATGTTGGTCGCAGTAGCACTCGGATCGGTAGGGTGGATATTAACCTGCTTCGTCTCGTCGGCCGACTGAAAGGCAGATTAGTGGCTCGCCGCTTCGATTTTAGCAGATCTCTGGTGTCCACCGCCTTCTTGTAGCTATCAAGCTCGGCTGCAAGGATCTCCTCGTTAGCGATCCTAGAGCCTTGCTAGAGCACTCTTCGGCAACCTTCCGATTGCCATTCACCATGATCACGTCCTTCGGACCTCGCATCTTAAGTTTAAGATACACGTAGCATGGGCACACCATGAAATGTGTGTAGGCGGGCCTACCCAGGATGGCGTGATAGGCGCTACAAAAGTCGACCACCTCGAAGGTCAACCTCTCCTTGCGAAAAAATATCGGTGCCGAATACAACGCTCAGAGTGATCTGACCGAGTGACTCGGCTTTGTTCTCGGGGATGACCCCATGGAACTGCATGTTGCTCTTGCTCTGCCGGTGCAATGGGATATCCATGGCCTTAAGCATGTCCACGTAGATGATGTTGAGGCTGTTGCCTCTATCCTTGAGGACTTTCCGCAGTCGGAACCCGTTGACTACGGGGTCGACCACCAGCGCGTGCCTCTCAGGGGATGCCTATGCTGGCCGGGTGGTCCGACTAGTCAAAGATGACGGGTGTCTTTGCCCACTCGAGGTACTTTGTGACAGCCGGAGCTGCCATGTTCACCTCCTGATTGATAACTTTCAATAGGCTCTTGCTCTCCACGTCGGCAAAGATCACGAGGGTCGCCTGAATGTTAGGATACCCGGAGGCGTCCGAAGGGTCGTCCTCATCCTCCTTCTCTTGTGAGGTCTCTCCGCACATCTCCATCTGAAGGAGTCGGCATTCACGAGTTGTGTTCTTGGCGGCGATAGTCCCCCCTCCTCATCTTTGCGAGAATGGATCAGACACAGTTAGTGTAGCAGATTGCTCTTCGACTCGGCTTTCTTCTTGCTATCCCATTCCTTCTTGTTCTTGGTTTTGCTTTGGCCCTGTCCTGGGACAACATCTACTTAGGCTTTCCCCGATGGATTGCCTTTTTGCTTTTGCTTCTTCCCAGCATTGCCCAACTAAGGGGCTTCGCTGGCCCGACCCTTGTCGCTGCGGAGGCGATCTTCTCCTCACCATTTGCGTATCGATTGGCGATCTCCATGGCTCTCCCGAGATACAGGTCTCCCGATCGGCCGAACTTGAGGATGAGCTCTCGATACTGAGTGCCTGCTTTGAAAGAGCACACGGCCTGGTGCTCGATGATGTTCTCAATGGTGTTGTGGAGAGTAGTCCACCACTGGATGTACTCACGAAGAGTTTCGTTAGCCTTATGGACGCAGTGTTATAACTCCGTCAGTCCGCCTGGGCGCTTGCACTCGCCCTAGAATGTCTTGAAGAACACTCGCACGAGATCACCCCAGTTGTGGATACTACTGGGGGAAGCTGGTTGACCCATGCCGTCGCGGACCCCTCCAACTTGAGGGGCAGATGCTTCATCGCGACGTAGTCGTCGTCGCCGCCGATCTGGACAACCACTCGGTAGTCTTCCAGCCAAGTCTCTGGCTTCGACTCGCCGTTGAATTTGCCGATTCTCGTGGCCAACCGGTAGTTGGAGGGAATTTTGGCCTCTCAGATGTGTCGACCGAAGCACTCGAGGCCGGACACTCCCAGGCCTGCTCGCGATCGATCAATCACATGTTGCATGATGATGGACCGAGCATTGAACTCGGGGGCCCGGTAGTTGCCGCCCTCGTGATCCCAACGCCTATTGGGGCTTGGCCTACGATCGTAAGGATGGTGGCCGAGTGAGCCACTCCTCTGAGGGGGTGACCTGCTTCGTTCTTGATGACCTTGCCTCCAGTCTCCCCATCTCGAAAGAGGAAGAGACCTTTGGCGTTGCCTGTGCATGTTTTGGCTATGAGCCAACTACACGGTGTCCGCCTAGACAGACTTGCTGTGAATGTGGTACCGCGATTGCAAAACTGTGGAATTCTGTTGTAAGGCCATCTTCAGCAGAGCTTGGATGGGTCGAATGCCTTCGCCGGCCGCGCTATCACTCGGATGAATTCAATCAGCGATCCGATTGACCACGGCCAGGTTCAGCAGAGGTGTCTGCATCACCTCGATGTGCCGCGGACGATCGTTTAGAAACAACTACCTATGGTTGCGATTGGAGCTCATCTGGTCTCTCGTAGCTCGACTGTTGAGTGAACGCTGGAGCCGCTCGAGGTGCTCATGTTTGGCCAGGTTGGCCAGTCACGCGTTCTCCAGCGCGATCTCCTCCAGGGTGTTCCCGGTGATGGGGTTGCGAAAGACTTGATCGTTCCTCCACCAGAGTTCTTTCCGCTGCTGCTCGGTGAGCGGCTGCGGAACGTGGTGGTTGCCGTCGTCGTTGCGATGCTTCGTGCCATCACGCTCGAGAGAGTTCTCCACGACGTTATAGGATCTCAGCTGCACCCCTGCTGCTGTCGTAGTTGGAGTCGCCAAATGACCCCTTGCTCGACGAAAGGAAGAGGTTGACAGTAGGATCATCAGAGTTGGGCATGGCCACCTGTCCAGAGATGGCCTAGTTGCCGACAGCGTGCTTGATCCATCGCTACATCCACAAGCGTCGAAACTGCTTGCGGCGAACAACAGTGGGTCGTGGCGATGTCGAAGGATACAACACCGATGGCTGCCGTATCAGGACTCTGTGTGCTACTGCGCTGAAATGCGCACCTCGCACAGGGAGGGCGTCGGTCTCTAGTGGCGCATCCTGCAGCCACACCGAATAATCGACAATGAAGCTAAGGGAACCTAAGAGGATCTCTCCGCCGAGTGTCATCATGTTGACAAAAGTGTTAAAAATCTCCAATCGCGCTGGATTTGCTAGAAGCCCTGCTCCACGGTGGGCGCCAACTATCGTGGGAATGATCCTGACAATTGTACCAGGGGTACAAACTAAGGGGCGTAGTCTAGTTAGGCGCAGTGGATGCACTCGGATATACGAGTTATGGCCCCACTCGGAAGTGGTAATAGCCCTACGTATCGAGCCCTGAGGTTGGAGTTTTCTGATGGGGGTGTAAAAGATTACAAGTGCTGAACCCTTGAGCTCGTTTCCGGGACTGGCTTATATAGTGGCTGCTACGACCGACCAAGCTCCATTACAACCAATAAATGATAATAAAGAGGGAAGTTAAGAGAAATGGAAGCCTTAACCCCTGGCGGTACTAGTAACGTGGGTCTTCACTGCAGTTCATGAGGTGGATTATGTCCTTAGCTATTGCTGCCTCTTCGGTTCCTTCACCTTGTTGTGGGCCGAGTAACAAGATGCGTCCGACTGACGCAAGGTTGTCCGAGTGATTATGAGCAGGCCAAGTGACTCTGAGCAGGCCGAGTGACGGTTATTGAACCCAGTGAGGTCGAGGCTTTAACAGTAACTTCTAGGACACTGATGTCCGCAAGGGGTCCTAAGTGGGCCTAAGGAAGCAGGTCCATAGGCCTATCCCTAAAGTACAACCCCATTAGGCGGGGTGAGGGTTTTTGTGACGTGGGGATGGTGAGGGTTTTCTTTTTTCTGTTTTGAATTGGGTGGTGAGGTCTTTCTGTCCCACAAAGAGTTTCGGAGGCAACGACCCTATTTGGATACTCTAACTTAGCTAGAGGTTAGAGTTTTGCCTAAAAAAGCTTGAGGTTAGAGTTAGTTTATGGTTAGTCATGAGTTAGTTTCTAACTCATGACTAACCATAAACTAACTCTAGCCAAAGGTCGTGTTTGGATGACAGGGTTAAATGCACTTTCCTCCTGGATTTGGTTTGGCACGCTCTTGTGTGGCTGGCTCTTGTGTGATAAGATCTGGTTCGACTAGATAAGAGGGGAAAAGTAATTTTTCTGGTGGCCCCACCAGAACTAGCAAAAATTAGAACCTCTTGGGTGGGATATTTTTTTGGGCATAAGTAAAGATATGCCCTCTTTCGATACTCTAACTTAGCTAGAGGGTAGAGTTAGTTTCTAACACCAGACTAACCCTGAACTAACTCTAGCCAAAGGTGGTACTTGGATGATAGGGTTAAATGCACTTTCGAGTCCGATTTGATGTGGCCGACTGTTGTGTGGCCGACTCTTGTGTGGTCGGATCTGGTGCGGCTAGATAAGAGGGGGGAGTATTTTTCGTGTACGCCCCACCAGAACTAGCTCAATTTAGCACCTCTTGGGTGGGATATTTTTTTGGGTCAGTTAGATGCAACTCGCTCCAGTCTAGCCCTCGTATTTGGATACTTTACTGCTATTTGAGCCCTAATTAGTTCAAGCTAACTCTAACCCATGGATCCAAATAGGGCCATAGATAAAACATACTTAGTCATAGATAATAATTAAGCATACGCAAGCATAGTTCCACCATATATAGTTCAACTGTCATTAAGCGTACTCAAGGACATCCATAATTAAAGACACTACATAGCCACACATAGTTCAATGCCACATCTCATCTGCGGGCACGATCATGAAGCTTCTCCAGGTACTCAGCATACGCGGCGTCCGCCACCGTGCGAGAATACTTCTGCCTGAATGAGCCAATGGCTCATCCTCTTGCATGCGCCAGAACACTTACATACGCGTCATGAAGCATTTGGTTGCATAATGGGTATCGAAAGCCCCCGTTCCACGTCCTAATACTCTTGTTATGAATTCTCGAACAAAGCTCCCTGAGAATTTGCCTCTTGTATCACCTCTGGCCATCCTCATCCTCACTGTCCACATCCTCACATAGAACTTATACATATAGTAAAAAAATGTGGCATCAAATTTGGAATAAAAACTAATATCTAGCGAGCATTTGGCAGTTGCCAAAATTTGGTATCAAATCAATTGTTATATGCCATAAAGTAGGATTAGGAATTTATGTATTTTATGGCTATTTTTTGGACATATCCAAATGATTGTGAGTATAGATGACTAACAGGTTGTCCGGGAGGTCCCCGTTCCAGGTCCTAATGCGTCATAGTCATCATCGTCGCCGGAGTAGTCGTCGGTGTCATCACCGGAGTCGTCAACAGAGTCGTTGTGGACCTTGCCGAATCTCGGGCTCCTCTAAACCCTAAAGATTCTAGCTCAGGGGCGTGTATGAAGATCTATCACCGGTTCGCCTGACCTAGCTTGCTACTCGCTTGGGATGGCAGGAAACTCACTCGATGGTGAGGGAAACACAGAGCACAATAGTTTACCCAGGTTTGGGCTGCTATGAAGCGTAAAACCCAACTCCTGCTTAGGTGGATTGCCTCTCGTGGATGTTGGTGGATGAACTAGTACAGTGCTTGGGCGCCTCCGGAGGCTGGGTGGCTTTGCGTGGTGCTAGTGGGTGAATGAATGGTTCGGATCAGACCCCCCTTTACGAAGAAACCTATCTTATATTTATAGTGGCGGCCCTGGTCCTCTTCCCTTATCGTTTCAGCGGGAAGGGATCCCACAGTGACCAATTTTGAAGGCGAACAGGGGAACATGCTCCCCTGCCCAAAGGTGGTCTTCACCTTTAAAGTGGCCGCACGCGCTACAGGGACGAGCCCGGGGATGACGTCTGTCCTGCTGGCGGGCTGTGATGGCCTTGTTGCACCAGAAGGGAAACCTTTGGTAGATGCCTTTGGAACCTTGGTACGTCCTTGCCCCCTTTGCACTAAAGGGGAAACTGCTCCGCACTGCTGTGTGTTGCTCGCTTGTCGTTCCCTTGCGTCACCCTTGACTCTTGAGGTCGGGCCTCGCCTCAAAATATCCGTCGCTCCGGAGGGGTCCTGAGGAGGCCCCTGATAACCCACAATTATAGGGGATCACAACAGTTTTCGAGGGTAGAGTATTCAACCCAAATTTATTGATTCGGCACAAGGGGAAGCCAAGGAATATTCTCAAGTATTAGCAGTTCAGTTGTCAATTCAACCATACCTGAAAGACTTAGTATCTGTAGAAAAGTATCAATAGCAAGGTGGTGTGATAGCAACAGTAGCAACGATAATAGTAGCAGCAGTGACATCAGTAACAGTAGCAGCAGTGAGAGCAGTAGCGACAGAGTAACAATAGCAGCAGCAACAACAATAACGACAGAGTAACAGTAGCAAGGACCAGTAGGAAAAACTCGTAGGCATTGGCTCGGTGATGGATAATTATGCCGGATGTTATTCATCATGCAACAGTTATAACACGGAGAGATATGCAACTAGCTCCAGTTCGTCAATGTAATGTAGGCATGTATTCCGTATGTAGTCATATGTGCTTAGGGAAAAGAACTTGCATGACATCTATTGTCCATGCCTCCCGTGGCAGCGGGGTCCTAATGGAAACTACGGGATATTATGGTTCACCTTTTAATAGAGAACCGGAACAAAGCATTAGCACTTAGTGAATACATGAACTCCTGATACTATGGTCATCTCCGGGAGTGGTACCGCCTATTGTCACTCCGGGGTTGCCGGGACATAACACATAGTAGGTGACTACAACTTGCAAGATAGGATCAAGAACACACATATATTGACGAGAACATAATAGGTTCAGATCTGAAATCATGGCACTCGGGCCCTAGTGACAACAATTAAGCATGGCAAACTAGTAGCAACATCAATCTCAGAACATATTGGATACTAGGGATCAATCCCCGTCAAAACTAACTCGATTACATGATAGATCTCACCCAACCCATCACCGTCCAGCAAGCCTGCGATGAGATTACTCACGAACGGTGAAGAGAATCATGGAATTGGCGATGAAGGAAGGTTGGTGATGATGATGGCGATGATCACCCCTCTCCGAAGCCCAAAACGGACTCCAGATCTGCCCTCGAGAGGAAGAACAGGTGGTGGTGGCGCCTCCGTATCGTAAAACGCGATGAACTATTCTCCTTGATTTTTTTCCGGACGAAAGGGACTAAATAGAGCTGGAATTGAAGGCGGTGGAGCTCTGTGGGCCCCACAAGCCTGCTAGGTGCGGCCAGGGGGGCCACGATTGGTGGGCTTGTGGGCTCCTCGCTCCACTTCTCCGGTTGATTCTTGAGCCAGTAATATTTATATATTCCACAAAAAATCCTCGTAAATTTCTAGGTCATTCCAAGAACTTTTATTTCTGCGCAAAAATAACATCATGGCAAGTCTGCTAAAAACAACGTTAGTCCGGGTTAGTTCCATTCAAATCATGCAAATTAGAGTCCAAGACAAGGGCAAAAGAGTTTGGAAAGGTAGATACGACGGAGACGTATCAGCCCCCTGCGGGTCTTGATGTCGTTCCTCCTCATGAGGTTGGCCCCTCACAAATGCCTTGCCTCGAGTGGTGCCGGGCCCATTGGTTTGCTTGATGAAGTGGGCTAGCCCTGGGCCACAGGCAGGCAGGTCTGGGTACCCCTGATACGTCTCAAACGTATCTATAATTTTTTATGTTTTCATGCCGTTATCTTGTCAACTTTGGGTGTTTTATGTACCTTTTATATATTTTTTGGGACTAACTTATTAATTCAGTGACAAGTACCAGTTCCTGTTTTTTTTGCGTTTTTGACTCTTTTCAGATCTGATTTTGGAACGGAGTCCAAACGGAATAAAATCCCCGAAATAAATTTTTCCAGAACAGAAGAAGATCGGGGGACTTGAGGGCCAAGGCAGGAGAGCCACAGGGGGCCCACAAGCCCTGTAGCCCCCACCAGGGGGGCCGGCGGCTACCAGCCTTGTGCCCCCCTGGAGCTCCCCTGCCCTAGCTATTTTGCCTATATATTCCTTAAAATCCCGAACAAATCAGGGCATCCACGAAAACGCTTTTCCGCCGCCGCAAGCTTCCGTTTCCGCGAGATCTCATCTGGAGACCCTTCCCGGTGCCCTGCCGGAGGGGACTTTGGAGTTGGAGGGCTTCTACATCAACATCATCGCCTCTCCAATGACTCATGAGTAGTCCACTTCAGACCTACGGGTCCGTAGTTAGTAGCTAGATGGCTTCTTCTCTCTCTTGGATCTTCAATACAAAGTTGTCAATGATCTTCACGGAGATCTATCCGATGTAATCCTCTTTGGCAGTGTGTTTGTCGAGATCCGATGAATTGTGGATTTTTGATCACATTATCTATGAATAATATTTGACTCTTTGTTGATTTCTTATATGCATGATTTGATATACTTGTAAGCCTCTCCGAGTCTTGGGTTTTGTTTGGCCAACTAGATCTATGATTATTGCAATGGGAGAAGTGCTTGGTTTTGGGTTCATACCGTGCGGTGACCTTTCCCAGTGACAGAAGGGGCACCAAGGCACGCATCGTGGTGTTTCCATCACGGGTAACAAGATGGGATTTCATCATAGATTTGAGATTGTCCATCTACATCATGTCATCTTGCTTAAGGCGTTACTCTGTTCTTATGAACTTAATACACTAGATGCATGCTGGATTACGGTCGACGTGTGGAGTAATAGTAGTAGATGCAGAAAGTATCAGTCTACTTGTTTTGGACGTGATTCCTATAGATATAATCATGGCCATAGATAACGTCATGAATTTGCGTGGTTCTATCAATTGCTCGACAGTAATTCCTTCACCCACCGTCTACTTGCTTTCATGAGAGAAGCCACTAGTGAACACTACGACCCCCGGGTCTATTCACAACTATCGTCTCCGCTTTCACTTTTACTTTGCTTTGTTTACTTTTTGCTTTCAGTTCTCACTTTGCAAACAATCTATAAGGGATTGACAACCCCTTGATAGCGTTAGGTGCAAGCTCTTTGTGTTTGTGCAGGTACTTGTGACTTGACGCGATCCTCCCACTGGATCGATACCTTGGTTCTCAAACTGAGGGAAATACTTACCGCCGCTGTGCTACATTACACTTTCCTCTTCAAGGGAACACCAACGCAAGGCTCCAAGGCCGCGGGGAAATCCTTTGCATATTTGCCAAGGAAGTCCCTATAGGCGTAGCCCGTAGCAGAAGGATTCCTGGCGCCGTTGTCAGGGAAGGTATGTTGATGCAGTAGGAGAAGGATTTCTGACGCCGTTGCCGGGGAGGAGGATCGCTTGCCGAGGAAGATCAAGACAAGAATTATCTCCCGTCAACACGCAAATTTCTGGTGCCGTTGCCGGGGAGGAGAGATCAAGTCAAGTTCTATCCAAGTAGGTGTCACAAACTCATGTCTTGCATTTACCTTTTTTGCCAGTTGCCTCTCGTTTTCCTCTCCCCCACTTCACGTTTGCCTTTTTCGTTTGCCTTTTTTTTCGTTCGCCCTTTTCTTTCGCTTGCTTTCTGTTGCTTGTGTTCTATGTGCCTTCAATATGCTTGCATCTTCGCTTGCTGAAAATCTAGTGATATGGATCCTCATCCACTTGCTAATCTCTTTAAGAGATCCAATTATGTTGATCCAATTTCTAGCAAGTTGAGTGCACTTGACTATCTTTATGGATTTTTGCTTGAGATGCGTGAATCTGAAAATCGTGATGAAGAAATTCATGAAGTGATTCACGAGGGCTCCTTGGATGAAAAGCATGATTGCAATTGTTTCACTATAAATTCTATTAGTGACAATCATGCTAAATATATGCAAAACCCTAAGCTTGGGGATGCTAGTTTTGCTATGTCCACTACTTGTTGCAATGATCATGAGTGGGGTGATGATTTTTCTTATGATCTTGAAAAAAAATTTAAGCCTCATGCTGAATATGATATTTGCAGTATTATTGAAAGTGGGTTTGGAGAAGTCATGACTTTAGTTGATGATAATCCCACTATTTTTGAAGAGCGTCAACTTTGCATGCATGTGGATCATGAAAAGAATATCCTATGTGATAGTTACATTGTTGAATTCGAATATGATCCCACATGTAATTATTATGAGAGAGGAAAAGATTGTGGTAGAAACTTTCATGTTACCAAATTACCTCTCGTTATGTTGAGATTTCTATTGTCTCATTCTTCGTCCTTGCATATGGAAACTATTGGTTGTTTTGCCAAATTGTTTTCCTATAAAATGCCTATGCATAGGGAGTATGTTAGACTTAGATGTGATTTTCAAATGTTTCATGATGCTCTCTATGTGCTTCAACTCTTGTCTTTTGTGTTAGCATCATCAATGCCTAGCTAAGGGCGTTAAACAATAGCACTTGTTGGGAGGCAACCCAACGAATCTATCCTTTTTGTTTCTGTCTTGTGTTTTCCACACTTTCATAATTCTGTTATGATTGTGTTTTTTGTGTTTCTTTTGCGTTTGTGCCAAGTAAAACCTTTATGATTAGTCTTGGGGAAGATCGTTTGGTCACGCTTGAAAAGAAAGAAACTTTCTTCTCATGAAAAGAATTTTCATTTTTTTATGTAAGAGCTTTTGAGTTGATTCTTTTTTCTGCTGATTCCTACGCAAATTCTTCAGACTGTCGTAAGTTTTAAGAATTTTTGAAGTACCAGAAGTACACGAAGTATACAGATTGCTACAGACTGGTCTGCTGTTAACAGATTCTGTTTTTGTTGAGTTGGTTGCTTATTTTGATGAAACTACGGATAGTATCGGGGGGTATTAGCCATGGAAGATTGAAAATACAGTAACCCAACATCAACATAAGTAGAATTTAAGTTTTCTACAGTACCTAAGGAAGTGGTGGTTTGCTTTCTTATACTAATGTTATCACGAGTTTCTGTTTAAGTTTCGTGTTGTGAAGTTTTCAAGTTTTGGGTGAAGTTCTTATGGACATGAATATCAAGAGTGGCAAGACCTCAAGTTTGGGGATGCCCAAGGCAACCCAAGTTAAATCAAGGATTCCTTAAAATCCTAAGCTTGGGGATGCCCCGGGAAGGCATCCCCTCTTTCGTCTTCAATCCATCGGTAACGTTACTTGGGGCTATATTTTTATGCACCACATGTTATGTGTTTTGCTTGGAGCGTCTTGTATCATAGGAGTCTTTTATTTTTGTTGTGTCACAATCTTCCTTGCTGCACACCTAGAGAGAGAGACATGCACTCACCGTGATTTTGTCGAGCTTGACTTATATCCTTTGGTTAGACAATTCAGCTCACATGTGCTTCACTTATATCTTTTGAGCTAGTTGATTTTGCTCTGTGTGCTTCACTTATATCTTTTAGAGCACGGAAGCGCGTGGCTTGGTAGTTGATCTATGATATGATAGTAGTCTCAAAAGGGGTATTTATCCAAAGGGATATGAAAACTTCCACCTTCATGTGCATTGAATAGTTAGAGAAGTTTGATTCCTCTCAATTAGTTTTGAGATGTGGTTGTGGTAATATTTAAGTTATGTTAGTATGGTGTTGTGGATCTAGAAATACTTGTGTTAAAGTTAGTGATTCCCGTAGCATGCACGTATGGTGAACCGCTATGTGATGAAGTTTGAGCATGATTAGTTTATTGATTGTCATCCTTTGTGTAGCGGTCGGGATCGCGCGATGGTTTATACCTACCAACCCTTCCCCTAGGAGTATGCTTGAATGCTTTCTTTCAATTACTACTAAAACTTCTGCAACAAGTATATGAGTTCTTCATGACTAATGTTGAGTCCATGGTTTAGATGCACTTTCACCTTCCACCATCACTATCTTCTTTAGTGCCGTGCAACTTTTGCCGGTGCACAAAACCCACCATATAACCTCCCTCAAAACAGCCACCATACCTTCCTACTATGGCTTAAAGCCATTCCAAGATATATTGCCATGCAACTACCACCATGACATGTGCCACAGCTTCTACATCGCCATTGCATGATCGTAAGATAGCTAGCAAGATGTTTCCATTAATGTCTATGCCATGCTAGATCATTGTCACGGTATACTACCGAAGGCATTCCATATAGAGTCATCAATGCTCTAAGTTTTGAGTTGTAAGTGTAATGATCATCTTTGATGGAGCATTGTCCCATGTGAGGACACAAAAAGAGGCCAAACGTGCCCACCAAAAAAAAAGAGGCCAAAGAGCCCTCCAAAAAAATGAGAGAAAAAGAGAGAAGGGACAATGCTACTATCCTCCCACACTTGTGCTTATTAAGCACCATGATCTTCATGATTGAGAGTCTCTCGTTTTGTCACCACCATATAGCTAGTGGTAAATTTTCATTATATAACTTGGCTTGTATATTCCAATGATAGGCTTCCTCAAATATGCCTTAGGTCTTCGTGAGCAAGCAAGTTGGATGCACACCCACTAGTTTTCTTTAAGAGCTTTCACATACTCTTAGCTCTAGTGCATCATTTGTATGGCAATCCCTACTCATTCACATTGATATCTATTGATGAGCATCTCCATAGCTCATTGCTATGCCTAGTTAATGTGACCATCTTCTCCTTGTTTGTCTTGCAACCTCCACCACACTCCATTCCACTTATAGTGCTAAAACCATGGCTCACGCTCATGTATTGCATGAGAGTTGAAATTTCTTGAGAAAGTAAAGGTGTGAAAACAATTACTTGGCCAATACCGAGGTTGTGCATGATTTAAATTCGTTGTGCAAGGATGATAGAGCATAGCCACACTATATGATTGTGTTGGGATAAATTTCTTTTGGCCTCGTTATTTTGAAAGTTCATGATTACCTTGCTAGTTTGCTTGAAGTATTATTGCCTCCACGTCAATAGCAAACTATTGTTTTGAATCTAATGGATCTGAACATTCACGTCACATAAGAGGAGTTACAAAGGACATCTATGCTAGGTAGCATGAAAGCATCAAAATTCATTCGTCACTTCCCTACTCGAGGACGAGCAGGAGTTAAGCTTGGGGATGCTTGATACGGCTCAAACGTATCTATAATTTTTGATGGTTTCATGTTGTCATCTTGTCAACTTTGGATGTTTTATGTACCTTTTATATATTTTTTGGGACTAACTTATTAATTCAGTGCCAAGTGCCAGTTCCTATTTTTTCTACGTTTTTGACTCTTTTCAGATCTGATTTTTGAACGGAGTCCAAACGGAAAAAAATCCGCGAAATAAATTTTTCTAGAACAGAAGAAGATCGGGGGACTTGAGGGCCAAGGCAGGAGAGCCACAGGGGGGCCACAAGCCTTGTAGCCGCCACCAGGGGGGGCGGCTACCAGGCTTGTGCCCCCCCCTGGAGCTCCCCTGCCCTAGCTATTTTGCCTATATATTCCTGAAAATCCCAGACCAAATTAGGGCATCCACGGAAACGTTTTTCCGCCGCCGCAACCTTCCGTTTCCGCGAGATCTCATCTGGAGACCCTTCCCGGTGCCCTGTCGGAGGGGACTTTGGAGTTGGAGGGCTTCTACATCAACATCATCGCCTCTCCAATGACTCATGAGTAGTCCACTTCAGACCTACGGGTCCATAGTTAGTAGCTAGATGGCTTCTTCTCTCTCTTGGATCTTCAATACAAAGTTCTCAATGATCTTCATGGAGATCTATCCGATGTAATCCTCTTTGGCAGTTTGTTTGTCGCGATCCGATGAATTGTGGATTTGTGATCAGATTATTTATGAATTATATTTGACTCTTTGTTGATTTCTTATATGCATGATTTGATATACTTGTAAGTCTCTCCGAGTCTTGGGTTTTGTTTGGCCAACTAGATCTATGATTCTTGCAATGGTAGAAGTGCTTGGTTTTGGGTTCATACCGTGCGGTGACCTTCCCCGGTGTCAGAAGGGGAAGCAAGGCACGCATCGTGTTGTTGCCATCAAGGGTAACAAGATGGGATTTCATCATAGATTTGAGATTGTCCATCTACATCATGTCATCTTGCTTAAGGCGTTACTCTGTTCTTATGAACTTAATACACTGGATGCACGCTGGATAGCGGTCGACGTGTGGAGTAATAGTAGTAGATGCAGAAAGTATCGGTCTACTTGTTTTGGACATGATGCCCATAGATATAATCAATTTCCATAGATAACGTCATGACTTTGCGCGGTTCTATCAATTGCTCGACAGTAATTCGTTCACCCACAGTCTACTTGCTTTCATGAGAGAAGCCACTAGTGAACACTATGGCCCCCGGGTCTATTCACAACTATCATCTCCACTTTCACTTTTACTTTGCTTTGTTTACTTTTTGCTTTTAGTTCTCACTTTGGAAACAATCTATAAGGGATTGACAACCCCTTCATAGCGTTGGGTGCAAGTTCTTTGTGTTTGTGAAGGTACTTGTTACTTGACGCGATCCTCCGACTGGATCGATACCTTGGTTCTCAAACTGAGGGAAATACTTACCGCCGCTGTGCTGCATCACCCTTTCCTCTTCAAGGGAACACCAACGCAAGGCTCCAAGGCCGCCGGGAAATCCTTTTCATATTTGCCAAGGAAGTCCCGATAGGCGTAGCCCGTAGCAGAAGGATTCCTGACGCCGTTGCGAGGGAAGGTCTGTTGACGCAGTAGCAACCCCCATTCCTAGAATGCCGACAGTAGCCCCCGGGCCCACGACGCGCTCGGGTTGGCTTCTGGGCGAAGCCTCCGGGGGGCGGCCTAAGGCGCCGCGGGCCCTAAATGCGTGTGGACCAGGTTGGTGCGTGCCATGCGGCTCGTGCTGGGTCATCCTTGCCTTCTATCTCTTCCCGAGTTATTAGGAGCCTAGCTTGTTGCGTCGGTGCATTATTGCTTTCATTCTCCCACACTCGCTCTTACTCATTGGTCTTCAACTTCGACCGGCATCCCCCAGATCCAGCATGCGCCGCTCCCTTGCCAGTCCAGCGATGGCGCCCACCCGCAAGCAGAAGCCAGAGGTGCAAGGTCCAGCCCCGGCTCCTCCACTCTTGGAATGCGCCCTTTCCAAGGACATGGATCTCGTCCCCGTGCTTCCATGGACAACCGAGTCCAACGAGCACGGGCGGACCCCGATCTGTCCTGGCGCCGTAGAGGAGCGGCCCATGTCGAAGGCGGTGTACCCCTTCTTCCTCAACAGCGTCTATGTCGGGCTGGTGTTGCCTTTCTCCTTGTTCTTCACCGCCATCTTGAACCACTACGGGATCCAGGACCTTCACCTCCAGCACAACTCTGTCTTGCTCGTGTCTGTCCTCGCTTTCTGCTGCGAGGCTTTCGTAGGCGTGCAGATTTCAGTGGCCCTCTTCCGCCATTTCTCCAGCTTGCGCCTACATGACGACGCCCATTTGTCGGCATGTGTCTCCTTCGTGGAGGCCTAGAGCGGCAATCTGCTCCTGAAGGCTGGGAAGAAGGTGGAGAACTTCACGCAGCATTAGGTTTTCATGAGCCTCAAGGACGCCAACCCTCAGCTGGAGGAGCCGAAGGGGTTGCCGAAGAAGATTTCCGCGTGGAGCTCAGTGAAGCTCTCCGACCCTCGGGTCGCGCCCGTCCTGGAGAGTTTCTCCCGCGACATGTGGGATGATAGTGAAGGAATTCTTGGCGCAGCGCCTGGCGCCCCTTCAGGCCCACTCCAGGCCCCTATGGGACTACCATGCCGCTGACGACGAGCTCAGGCTCTGGTCCCAGGACCTCCCCACTGAGGAGCTGAGCAAGGTCGTGGCGATCTTGCTGGGCGGTGACCCTCGTGACCTACCTGAGGCTCTCGGTCCGTCGTACCGTCTTGACAACCGTGCCAACGTGATCGTCGGGCTGGCTATCTTCGATGAGCGGGGGCTCTTCCCAGCCGAGGGCTCCGATCCGGTAGAGGTGTCATCTAGCGACACCTCCGGTGAGGGGGGTTCGAAGAAGACTATCGACGACTGCCCGGTGAGGGTGCCTCTCACGTCACTGATCGTCCTTCTGCGTGAGCTTCCAGATGATGATACCACCGGTGATGTTTCTGTGGGGGTCTCCTCGCGCCCGACTAGGACCTCCAAGGGACCCGCGTCGACCCCGCGCGCTACTCGGTCCGCGTGCGTGCCCGCCCCCAGAAGTGCGAGGTTGGGTCCTCCTTGGCGCACCCCGACTCCACCGGTGGAAAACCTGAGGCACCGGGCTCGCCCCCCTCCTTGGGTGGCCCTGTTGCTTCCCCCAGTGCGGGGGCGGTGAAGAGGAAGACGTGGATTGACCCCGAAGAGTAAGTCACTTGTCTTGGCACGCCATGAGCGTTCGAAGTCCGTGCTAGGCTGATTCCCTATTTTGTCTGATGTCCAAGGGCTTCATCTCGCCGAGGGCGAAGAGGAAGAAGACGGGCGTCAAGCTGAAGGCGACTCGTGACGCACCGCCGGCCCTCTCCAATGCATCGCCTCTAGACGATGGAGAGGGGGAGGCTTGCAGGACGACCTCCCAGGCCTTGATCATCGCGCCCCGTGAGCCCCCCAAGCGTCCTGAGGCGGTCGTGGTGACGTCGTCACCCGAGGGGCAGGCTCTGAAGGCCCTCAGCATGCTGATGCGACAATGCCTGCAACCTCCATGCAGCCTTCGGAGCCCCCTACTCCTCGTGACACTGCCTCCCCGGCGGCACCACCCGCGACAATACTGGAGGCTCTTCAGGGAGAGGTTCAGAGGACCTCGGTATTCACCTAGGGTGGCCCGAAAGAGGCCTTCACTGCCTTGGGCAAGGTCACAGTCGAGATGGGGAAAGGCGAGAGGGAGGCCAAGGCCACCCGCACTACACGTAAGGAGGCGCTGAAGGAAGCCGAGGCGGCTTCCAAACGCTGCGAAGAGGCGGAGGCCCACCTTCACGCCCTCCAAGGGGAACATGCCAAGCTAGCCGAGCAGCGTCTCCTGCGGGGGGAGGGACTTGAGGTCTGCGAGGCCAAGCTTGCCACCCACGAAGAAGAGCTGTCCCACGTGGCGAATCGACTGGTGTGAAGCACGTGCCTTTGGACGAGTAGGAGAAGGAGGCCGCCTCGAGGAAGGACCTCCTTGATGCCCAGGGGGAAGTCCTCGCCGTGACTAAGAGGAAGAAGGCCGCGGAGCTGGTCCGCTTCCCTGAAGTTGAGCTCAGGCTTCGCACGGCGCTCTGCTTCCTTTGTCGGGACGGGTTCGACAAGCCTCTAGCCACCCCATAGGGCAGTTTTGCCGCGCTCGCGACGGAGCTCGCCGTGGCGCTAGAGGACGCCGTCATCCAGGTTGACAAGATCGTGGACAACGAGTGCCGTGACCTTTTCTCCAAGGCCGTGACACGCGTCTTCAGTCACCTTCAACTTCATGAGCCGGGGTTCGACTTCAACTCCGTGATCCTGCCGGTCCTTGCCGAGGCCCCCGACAATGACACAGAGGCGATCAAGGGCCACGTGGAGGTGTTGGTGAAGAGGTTCACCCGCGTCGCAGTTCCCTCATCTCCGGATGCCGTTGAAGCCGACGGAGGGGAAGATGACGCCGCTGATGCTGACGACCAACCCCCTGAGGAGGGAGCGACCAGCGGCGGCTCCTCCTGAATTCGTCTCCGTGTCTTTTTCCTGCAATGCACATCGTGCCTCGTGGAGGCGTCAAACTCATTTGTGGTTTCAAGAACTTGTTAAGGCTTGTAATAACTGAATGGTTGAATGTTTTCTTCGCCTCGTTCCTATCATGTTTGTTGTTATACTCTGCATCCACAAGGCCCGGCCCGTGCGTACCTTTGCCACGGTTGGACCGACCGGAATTCCAGGACGGCCCAAAAGGGAACGGGGCTACGAGCGCAGTTTGGCCCCTGAGTCGCGATGCTTAGGAGCCCCCCTTGACGCGCGAGCTACCCCCATGAGGGGAACACGGTGAGGATTTCGAAACTTCAGAACACCTTCAGCACTCCGTGTTGGCAGGGCCCGCCTGATACGTCCCAAACGTATCTACAATTTCTGTTTTTTCCATGAACTTTTGGGTGACATTGTTATATGTTTTGCTACACTTTCATACCTTTTTACACATATTTGGACTAACCTACTAACTCAGTGCACCTAGTGCCAATTTCTGTCTGCTAATGTCTCTTTTCAACAGACTTTTACCCCAAATTACACAGCCCCAAAAATCCCAAGAAAAATATATAAAAATCAGCATGACGGAAACTTCACGAGCACCAAAGGTGGGCCAGAGGGGAGCTAGGGCCTGCCGAGGCGACCTCCCTCCGCGGCCCCCCTCCAAGACCCGCCACCAGGTCACTTGGGTGGGGCCCACCTCCTTTGGTGCCCTCCTTCGGCCTATATTTACCTCTCCGATAGAAAACCCTTCCAGAATATCCAGAATCGCGAATTTCTCCATCATTCCGCCGCCGTTTCGCTTCCGAGATCGAGAGCGCTAGAAGAGCTGTTCCCAGCACCCTGCCAGAGGGAGGATTGACCTCCGGGAGCTTCTCCACCACCATGGACGCTTCTCGGATGTGCCATTAGTAGTTCTCCTTGGACCATGAGTGCATGACCAGTAGCTATGTGATGTCTTCTCTCCAATCTTGTGCTTCAATGCTTAGCCCTTGTGAGCTGCCCTACATGATCAAAGCATCTATGTAATTTACCTGCTGTTGCTATGCTTGGTTTGCTGGGATCTGATGAATTATGAGCTTATGTTCATATTGTGATGAGTTATATATTTGGTTCTCCTTTTATATTATGTTCTTGAGTAATTCATGCATGTTCTCCGTTGCTTTTTATTTCTTTTGACAAGTAGTAGATTGTAACTCCAAGAGGGAGCGTTATGCATGATTGTGGGTTCATGCCCCCTGATGTCTAGCTTGAGTGACAGAAACATGAGACTAGGGGATGCAATGTTGCCACCAGGGAGAAAACAATGGTGCTTGTGACCACGGTTGCAAGGATTGTTTACCTTACGCAAAGTTCGTTAATGCAGTTGTTCGTTGCTTTGAGTTTACACTTTGGGTGGGGCTTGCAACTTAATACCAGCGAGATGTTCTGGATAGATATCTCAAGGTGGATGATTAGAGAGTAGATGCTGATGGATAAACGGTCTACTTGTCTTGGCGTACTGCCCATTACTTTTGACTCTCTAACTTTCTAGTAGCATGATTAGCATTGCGGTGCGTTTATAATTCTATCACTTGCCAAGTTGTAATTTTTTTACCCAACATAGTTATTTATCGTCTTTCGGGAGAGAGACATCACTAGTGAACATCATGTGACTCTGGTCCATATTTCCACCATTCTTTACACCTCCATCATTTACTGTTTTTATTTACTTTTTCGTTGCAATCAATATCACTATTCCCGCTTGTGTTTTGATCCTTTGCAAACTACAAGGCCGGAGAGATTGACAACCTCTCTGAACTCGTTGGGAGCAAAGTTATTTGTTGTGTGTGTAGGTCCATGTCTTCTGCTAGCACCAGATCAGTGGAGACCTACTTATTGATCCTCGGAGTCCTCCTAGTTCGATAAACCTTATAATCCCCGTGTAAGGGAAATCTATTGCTGACTACATCTCCACCTTCCACTTGGGGTAACCAACAAGGGGCGAGAAGTATATCCATCAACTTGTCATCACCGCCCCGCGTGTACCTCCCCGCAATTGAAAGGACCGGAAACCAAGGATGGCCGAAAGGGGGGAGGGGCTACGAGCGCAGTTCGGCCCTTGAGTCGCGATGCTTAGGGGTCCCCCTGGATGTGTGAGCGACTCCGATGTCCCTCCTAAGAAAATGATAATTTGAGACTCTCGAACTCCTTCAGCACTCTGCGTTGGCAGGGCCAGCCCTCCGCGTACCTCCCCATGGTTGAACCGATAGGAAACCAAAGACGACCCCAGAGGGGAAGGGGCTACGGGTGCCGTTCAGGCTCCTGAGTCGCGATGCTCAGGAGTCCCCATTGACGTACGAGTGACTCCAACGTTCTTCCTAAGAGATTTGAGGTGGCTTGTTGAGCGCACTAGGCTCTGCGTCCGCAGGGCCCGCCCCGCGAGTACCTCCCCACGATTGAACCGTGAGAAACCAAGGACGCCCCAAAGGGGAAGGGGCTACGGGCATAGTTAGCCCCCTGAGTCGCGATGCTCAGGGGTCCCCATTGATGTACAAGCGGATCCGTACCTCAAGTTGCATGTCCCCTGCACAGGGCGTGGGCGTAGTCGCAGGTGGACTGTGTTGATTTCCTTGCCAGCTGCGGGCGTAGCCATTGGTGGGTTGTGTTGGTGCCAGGTGCGAGCGTAATCATTGGCGGACTCTGTTGATTCCAGCTGCGGGCGTAATCACTGGTGGACTGTGGTGAGTGCCTTCGTCTTCTCCCCAGCGCGGAGCGTAGGGCTACCAATAGGATTGCGATGGACCCCTCCGCGTCCTTTGGGGGCCCTAGGCGTATACAGCCTCGGCTCGTTATTACGTGAGAGTGTCACGGTGGGGTGTATATGGGAGGTCACGAGGATGTTGTGGCCTCGCGAGTGTCCCTACCCCCGAGGCATTAGGCGCCTGATTCCGGAAGTCATTGGTGGACTTTGTTGATTACCTCCGTCTTCTCCCCAGCGCGGAGCGTAGGGCTGCCACTAGGCATGGGATGGACCCCTCCGCGTCCTCGGGGGCCCCTGGGCATATACAGCCTCGGCTCGTTATTACGTTATAGTGTCACTGCGGGGGTGTATATGGGAGGTCGCGATAAGGCTTTGGCCTCGCGAGTGTCCCTACCCCCGACTCATTGGTGGACTGAGTTGATTTTATTCGGGTCATTGGTGGACCACGCTGAATTCTTCTTCTTCGGGAGTGAGGCCGAGTATCTGTTACCTCAGGAGGACTGCAAGGATAAGCTTCAACCAGAGCCCCCAAGCGGGGGCCGACCGCCCGACAATACAAGCAAGGTAGAACGTTAGGGTTCGAAATGGGTGACATAGAAACAAACTGAAGGATGTGTAAATGAAAGTAGCAGCTGGGGAGTGCCCTGAGCTCCTGGAGGCCGTCTGGCCCTGGGGGCATCCTCGGACAGGGTGAGCCATAAAGATACGTGGCAGCAACCGATAAAAAATCACCTGGCGGCCTTGCCGCTGAAGTGCCGAAGGTGCCGTCGTCGCCTGGTCTCCTGCCTCCGCGGTCGCAACCCTCATGGGTTCGTCGTCTCCCGAGGCTCAGGCCTTCGCTCGGCCCGAGCATCTCCTCCTCTTCCTTGCCACGCCACAGCAGGCCAGGCATGAGCATGGCCCGCAGGAGCCGCTGGTAGGTGGCAGCCGCGTTCCCCAGCCTTAAGGGCATGAGGGCACCGGCGCGCGGGTACACCCACCGATGCTTAGTTAGCACGGGCCAGAAAGGGCCTTGAGCCACGGCTGTGTCGGTTACGACCGCGTTGATGGAGATGTGGGGCCGGTCGACTGTGCCGATGATGGCGACTACGATTGGTGGTGCGGGGTAGTCCCCGCCTAGCACGGCTTGGGCCTCTCAAAGTTCTCAAATTGTGCTGATGACGGAATCACGGGAGCTGGGCGGGCGCGTGCCTGAGCTCGCCCTCGGGTTGTGCTCGAGCGCCACCCTCGCCTCACTGATCAGGTTGGGGCTCTCCATGATGGGAGCCTCCAGGCCCGACCCAAGGGGGCGCCAAGCGCGCCTTCATATGCGATGGGAGGCATGGCCCCGTCCCCGGGCTCAGGGCCTGAAGTCCTAGGGCACTCCATGAGGAGGAGCTGCTTCTTCTTCTTGTGTGGGTCCTCGCGAGGAGTCTCGTATCGTTTGTCGTCCAATCGTTCGGACGCCGCCTCGCAGCAGGCACGCTCGAGGGTGCTGACGGCACCCTTCTCGTCGCAGGCGATGGTGATGAAGTCGTGGCATCTTGAGGACTGGGCGAGAGCCAGATACCCGAGGATCACATTGTATGGCAGGTGGATGTGTGCGATGTCGAGGACGGTGATCTAAGTGTGGTAGTTCTTGCATTCATCGAAGGTGACTCGCAAGCGCACCTGCCCGATGGGGCGTAGTGGACCCTTTCGTGACCCCCGAGAAGGGCTTGGTGGGCATGAGCTGCTCGTAAGGCAGCTGGAGTGTCTCGAAGGTCTTGATCGAGAGGACATTGAACCCCGCTCCACTGTCGATGAGCGTCTTGGTGACGAGGACGTTGCTGATGGTTGGGGTCTGAGCGAGCAGGAGAGCACCGCAGAGTCACCGGTGGCGGTGACAAGCTCTTCGATGCACTAGAGCCAGTCGTTGCGACGGTCAGGGGCGGGCCGGTAGTGGAGCATCTCGGTGGCCATGGCAAGTGCGTGTAGGGCATGCGGCACCTCCGGCTGAGCCCGTGATGCGACCTGAAGCCCAGATGAGCGACGGAGTGGCCGTGCGGCCGTCGGCCTGCTTAGTCACCGGCTGGGAGGGACCCTGCTCCTCTTGAACTTTGGGGCCGGTGGCAGCGTTCACCACGGGCGACGGTGACCGGCACACGCCGGCGGCACCGACAAGAGCCGTCTGGGCAACGCGGGTGGCATGGCGCTTTGTGTGAGCCTGGCGGGCATCAGCCATCAGAGAGGTGAAGCTTGGTGAAGGCGGAGCTTGGAGGAAACCTTGACACCCCCCTACTTGGCGCGCCAAATGTCGGATTTCGGGCTCCGCAAAACCCTAAAGATTCAAACTTAGGGGCGTGTACGAAGATCTCTCACTGGTTCACCTCACCTAGCTCGCTACTCGCTTGGGATGGCATGGAACTCACTCGATGGTGAGGGAAACACAGAGCACAGTAGTTTACCCAGGTTCGGGCCGCTGTGAAGCATAAAGTCCCACACCTACTTTGGTGGATTGCCTCTCGTGGAGGTTGGTGGATGAACTAGTACAGTGCTTGGGCGCCTCCGGAGGCTGGGTGGCATTGCATGGTGCTAGTGGGTGAATGAATGGTTCAGATCGGATCCCCCTCTACGAAGCAACCTATCCTCTATTTATAGTGGCGGCCCCGGTCCTCTTCCCTTACGTTTTAGCGGGAAGGGATCCCAGAGCGGCCAATTTTTAAGGGGGACAGGGGAACATGCTCCCCTGCCCAAAGGTGGTCTTCCCCTGAAAAGTGGCTGCCCACGCTGCAGGGACGGACCCGGGGATGACGTGTGTCCTGCTGGCTGGTAGCGACGGCCTTGTTGCACCAGTAGAGAAACCTTTGGAAGATGCTTTTGGAACCCTGGTACGTCCTTGCCCCCTTTGCACTAAAGGGAAAACTGCTCCGCCCTGCTGTTTGTTGCTCGCCTGTCTTTCCCTTGTGTCACGCTTGATTCCTGAGGCTGGGCCTCACCTCGGAATATCCGTCGCTCCGGAGGGGTCTTAAGGAGGCCCCCTGCGGGTCTTGATGTCGTTCCTCCTCGTGAGCCTTGGCCCCTCACGAGGGCCTTGCCTTGAGTTGTGTCGGGCCTGTTGGTTTGCTTGATGAAGTGGGCCAGCCCTGTGCCACACGCAGGCAGGTCTGGGTACCCCCATTCCCAAAACGCCGACAAACCTCTGACTCTGGCTGTGGAAGCATGACGCCGTCAACTACGTCAAGGTCTAGCGAGATCTCATCGGCAGCAACGATAACCTCTGTCTCCATCTTCATGCCCTGCTCAGGTGCTTCAGTGGCCTTGGCGTTGCCACTCCCTCCGATGGAGCGCTTCGGCGGCATCCTCATACACTGCTGGGGGTGAGGACTAAGAGTGGTGTCGAGGATGCATGAGGAGAGAGAGGATTGTGTGTGTTGTGAGGATGGGGTTTGTTCGCTCGGGAATGCCATTAATATGGAGTAGTGGGAGAGAGGCTGGCGGCGGTCAAACCGCTCGCTTGCCTCCCGGTGAGCCTGTGCAATGGACTGTTGGCATGCTTACCGTCATTTCACATAGCTACTCGCATGCCTCCTGATGGCGCTGCATAGAGAGCATGCCTCCCGTCAATTCACACACCTACGTGCATGCCTCCTAGTCTCCCTGCATGGCAGACTGCTCACATGCATCCCGTGAAATCATGCCTGCTGGCACGGCACACGGGACGTGTGGCGGCACGTATATTGCTTTTCCATTTTGATGATTAATGTTGCCGCTTTATTGCTTAACCGAAGCATGGCATGTATCCTTTCTTGGCCTAATGCCCATGGTTCGAATACATAATACGTTTGTGATATTGGTTCCCAATTATTCATAATCTCCCGTTTATGCGTAAGAACATCAAAAATAAATCAAAACTTGTCTTGAATTTTACAAAAAAGTGCAATACCACTTTGTGTTGGTGTCCATATGACAACACTATAAGATTCATGAATTGCAACTAAGTTTTGGATTTACTAAATCTTTAAAATCAAGATTCTCAATGTTTGAAATTTCTTTCACGCGGGCTAAACATGCATTCGGTGTGACACATGTGTTTTTACAATCCATTTAGGTGCACTGTCACGTCTGCATGTAGCTCAAATTTGATTTTTGCACATTATACCATAGAAAATTAATCAATGTATTAAATTGTCTTAATGATCTGTGGTTTTTTTTGAAAATTAAAATGTCCCTCCCTTGGTCACATATGTTCACCGGAGAAATTTTTAACATGCCTGGTAGTTGCAGTGGATGTGCGGTGCGTGTGTGTGCGTCTCGGGGGTGTCTGGCACTACACTACGAGTCGTGAATCACCATGTGGGATCGGTTGTTTTGTGAGGCAGGTGCCACATCAAAGTTGTGAATTTTGTTATTTAAAATATTACACAACCCGTTCATACATACATGTTTGGGCCACATGCAGTCGGTGGTTGTCCTACATGACACTCTCTCGCGTGTGATGCTTTTTATGGGACGATGAGGTAGTCGTCCATCACTCTGACCTAGAGTCGATAGAGAGGTTAATTTGACCATCAAGGTTTATTCTTTTTTGTTTGTGTTAGGGTAGGAGTATATAGTACACGTCGAATAGGTGGTATGGGACCAGTGTTGGAAATATGCCCTAGAGGCAATAATAAATTGGTTATTATTGTATTTCCTAGTTCATGATAATTGTCTATTATTCATGCTATAATTGTATTATCTGGAAACCGTAATACAAGTGCGAATATATATATCACAATGTGTCCCTAGTGAGCCTCTAGTTGGCTAGCTCGTTGATCAATAGATGATCATGGTTTCCTGATCATGGACATTGGATGTCATAGATAATGGGATCACAACATTGTGGAATGATGTGATGGACAAGACCCAATCCTAAGCATAGCACTAGATCGTGTTGTTCGTCTGCTAAAGCTTTTCTAATGTCAAGTATCATTTCCTTAGACCATGAGATTGTGCAACTCCGGGATACCGTAGGAGTGCTTTGGGTGTATCAAACGTCACAGCGTAACTGGGTGATTATAAAGGTGCACTACAGGTATCTCTAAGAGTATCTATTGGGTTGTACGAATCGAGACTGGGATTGGTCACTCTGTGTGACGGAGAGATATCTCTACGCCCACTGGGTAATCCATCATCGTAATGAGATCAATGTGACTAAGGAGTTAGCCACGGGATGATGTGTTACGGAACAAGTGAAGAGACTTGCCGGTAAGGAGATTGAACAAGGTATAGGGATACGGACGATCGAATCTCGAGCAAGTATCATACCGGTAGACAAAGCAAATTGTATACAGGATTGGTCGAATCCCAGACATCGTGGTTCATCCGATGAGATCATCGTGGAACATTTGGGAACTGTTACGGCAGGAAAAGTCCTTCCCTGGCAATGGTGCCAGAGATCCTTCTGTCGTCTCTTGAGCTTGCGTTGATTTTACCCTTGAAGAGGAAAGAGTGATGCAGCATAGGAGCAGTAAGTATTTCCCTCAGTTTGAGAACCAAGGTATCAATCCAGTAGGAGAATCTCGTCAACTCCAGAGTACCTGAACAAACACAAAGAGCTTGCACCCAACACTATAAAGGGGTTGTCAATCCCTTCAAGATTGTTTGCAAAGTGAGATCTGAAGGCGGAAAGTGCAACAAAGAAAAAGAGTAAGGCTGAACATATGGTGTGGAGTAGACCCGGGGGCCATAGTGTTCACTAGAGGCTTCTCTCAAAATAGCAAGTATTACGGTGGGTGAACAAATTACTGTCGAGCAATTGATAGAACGCGCAAAGTCATGACGATATCTAAGGCAATGATCATACATATAGGCATCATGTCCGAGACAAGTAGACCGATACTTTCTGCATCTACTACTATTACTCCACACATCGACCGCTATCTAGCATGCATCTAGTGTATTGAGTTCATGACAAACAGAGTAACGGCTTAAGCAAGATGACATGATGTAGAGGGATAATCTCAAACCAATGATGAAAACCCCATCTTTTTACCCTTGATGGAAACAACACGATGCGTGCCTTGCTACCCCTTCTGTCACTGGGTGAGGTCACCGCACGGTATGCACCCAAAACCAAGCACTTCTCCCATTGCAAGAATCATAGATCTAGTTGGCCAAACAAAACCCACAACTCGAAGAGAATTACAAGGATATGAAACCATGCATAAGATACATCTGAAGAAACTCAAATAAGATTCATAGATAATCTGATCATAAATCCAAAATTCATTGGATCTCGACAAACACACCGCAAAAGAAGATTCCATCGGATAGATCTCCATGAAGATCATGGAGAACTTTGTATTGAAGATTCAAGAGAGAGAAGAAGCCATCTAGCTACTAGCTATGGACCTGTAGGTCTATGGTGAACTACTCACGCATCATCGAAGAGGTCATGGTGTTGATGAAGAAGCCCTCCGTATCCGAATCCCCCCTCCGGCAGGGCACCAGAACGTGCCCCAGATGGGATCTTGCGGAGACAGAAGCTTGCGGCGGCGGAAAAGTACTTTCGATGATCTCCTAATTTTTTCTGGGAGTTTAGGGAATATATAGGCGCAAAACCTAGGGCAGAGGTGGCCCAGGGAGCCCACAAGCCAGGGAGGTGCGGGCCCCCTGGCCGCGGCTAGGGGGCTTGTGGGGTCCCTGCAGGCCCCCTGCCCTGATTCTCCGGCTTCCCGATCTTTTTCTGTTTCGGAAAAAATATTTTTGGCAGTTTCATTCCATTTGGACTCCGTTCAAAATCCTCCTCTGAAAGGGGTCAAAAACATGAAAAAAACAGGAACTGGCACTTGGTACTGAGTTAATAAGTTAGTCCAAAAAATACATAAAAGGCATGCAAAACATCCAAAGTTTGACAAGATAATAGCATGAAACCATCAAAAATTATAGATACGTTGGAGATGTATCAAGCATCCCCAAGCTTAACTCCTGCTCGTCCTCGAGTAGGGAAGTGATAAAGACTGAATTTTTGATGTGGAATGCTACCTAGCATAGTTGTTCTTTGCAACTTCTTTCACGTAACATGAATGTTCAGATCCGTAAGATTCAAAACAATAGTTTTCTATTGACATGAAAACAATAATACTTCAAGAAAACTAGCAAGGCAATCATGAACTTTCAAAATAACAAGGCCAAGGAAAATTATCCCTACAAAATCATATAGTCTGGCTATGCTCCATCATCCTCACACAACTAATGTAAATCATTTACAACCCCGGTATTGGCCAAGTAATTGTTTTCGCACTCCTACTTTCTCAAACTTTTTATAACTATCACGCAATACATGAGCGTGAGCCATGGATATAGCACTATAGGTGGAATAGAGTGTGGTGGTGGTTGTGAGACAAAAAGGAGGAGATGGTCACATTGACTCGGCGTATCAAAGGGCTATGGAGATGCCCATTAATAGATATCAATGTGAATGAGTAGGGATTTCCATACCAGGGATGCACTAGAGCTATAAGTATGTGAAAGCTCAATAGGAGAACTAGTGGGTGTGCATCCAACTTGCTTGCTCACGAAGACCTATGGAAATTTTGAGGAAGCCCATCATTGGAATATACAAGCCAAGTTATATAATGAAGGTTCCCACTAGCATATGGTTGTGACAAAGCAAGAAGCTCTCAATCATGAAGAACATGGTGCTATGAAGCACAAGTGTGGAAAAAGATAGTAGCATTGTCCCTTCTCTCTTTTTCTCTCTTTTTTTGTTTGGGATCTTGAACTCTTTTTTTATTTGGGCTCTTTGGCCTCTCTTTTTCCTCACATGGGACAATGCTCTAATAATGATGATCATCACACTTTTATTTACTCAGAGCTCAAAGCTTAGAAATGACTCTATAGGAAATGCCTCCGGCAGTGTACCGGGATGTGCAACGATCTAGCTTGGCGTATGACGTTGAAACATCTCGCTAGCTATCTTACGATCATGCAATGGTAATATGAGAGTGACGGCACAAGTCATGAGATGGAACAGTGGGAGTTGCATGGCAATATATCTCGGAATGGCTATGAAAATGCCATAGTAGGTAGGTATGGTGGCTGTTTTGAGGAAGGCATATGGTGGGTTTGTGTACCGGCGAAAGTTGTGCGACACTAGAGAGGCTAGCAAAGGTGGAAGATGAAAGTGCATCTATACCATGGACTCACATTAGTCATGAAGAACTCACATACTTGTTGCGAAAATTTTTATTAGTAATCGAAACAAAGTGCTAAACGCATACTCCTAGGGGAAGTGTTGGTGGGTGTTAACCATCGCGCGATCCCGACCTCAACACAAAGGATGACAATCAATAGATCAATTATGCTCTCACTTCCTAACATACCAGTTCGCTATACGTACATGCTACGGGAATCACTAACTTCAACACAAGTATTTCTAGATTCACAACACCCTACTAACATAACTCTTAATATTACCAAATCCACACCTCAAATCTAATTGAGAGGAATCAAGACTTCTCTTTCTACTCAATGCACATGAAGATGGAGGTTTTTGTATCCTCTACGGGTACCTATCACCTTTGGAACTACTTTCATAGCATAAGCCAACTACCAAGTCATGCACCGCCGTGCTCTAAAAGATATAACTGAAGCACATAGAGGAAAATTATCTATCTCAAAAGATATAAGTGAAGCACTATGAGCATTGTAGCAAAATCACAATGAGTGCATATCTCTCTCTCTCAAAAAGGAGTGCAGCAAGGATGATTGTGACACAACAAAAAGAAAAAACTCATACGATACAAGACGCTCCAAGCAAAACACATATCAGGTGGTGAATAAAAATATAGCTCCATGTAATGTTACCGATGGAATGAACACGAAAGAGGGGATGCCTTCCCGGGGCATCCCCAAGCTTAGGCTTTTTGGTGTCCTTGAATTTGGCTTGGGATGCCTTGGGCATTCCCAAGCTTGAGCTCTTTCCACTCCTTATCTCTTTTTCCATGAGAACATCACCCAAAACTTGAAAACTTCACAACACAAAACTTAAACAGAAACTCGTGATAACATTAGCACAAGAAAACAAACTACCACCTCTTTTGGTACTGTAGGAAACTTGAATTCTATCTATATTGGTGTTGGGCTACTGTATTCTCAATTTTTTCATGGCTAGTACCCCCCGATAATAACCATAGTTTCATCAAAACAAGCAACCAACTCAACAAAAACAGAATCTGTCAAAAACAGACCAGTCTGTAGAAATCTATATACTTCGTATAATTCTGGTACCTCAGAAGCTCTGAACAATTATGGCTGTCGGGGAAAAAGGCATATCAACCAGCAGCAAAAACAATCAACTCAAAATCTCTTTCTGAATAAAAATGAAAAATCATCTCGTGAGCGAAAAGTTTCTGTCTTTTTCCAGCAGGATCAAACAACCATTACCAAGACTAGTCATAAAGGTTTTGCTTGGCTCAAACACAAAAAGAAACACAAAAAACACAATAACAACAGAATTATGATGGTGTGGACGCAACAAAACAGAAAGAAAAAAGATAAATTCATTGGGTTGCCTCCTAACAAGCGCTATTGTTTAACGCCCTTAGCTAGGCATAAAAGCGATAGAATCACGTATCGTCGTCTTTGTTGCTCAAAACATAAGTAGCCCTCATCATGGATTCATAAGGAAATTTTATTTTGTTTCTAAGAAAATGCTCCATGCCCTTCTTTAAGGGAAATTGAAATCTAATATTCCCTTCCTTCGTATCGATGATAGCACCAATAGTCCTTAGGAAAGGTCTACCAAGAATAATAGGGCATGTAGGATTGCAATCAATGTCAAGCACAATGAAATCCACAGGTACATAGTTCCTATTTGCAATAGTAAGAACATCATTGATCCTTCCCATGGGTTTCTTGACAGTAGAATCCGCAAGATGCAAATTAAGAGAACACTCTTCAATCTCATTAAAACCCAGAACATCACATAAAGACTTTCGAATCACGGAAACACTAGCACCCAAATCACATAAAGCATTGCATTCATAGTTTTTGATTTTGATTTGATAGTAGGTTCCCACTCATCATGAAGCTTTCTAGGGATAGAGACTTCCAATTCAAGTTTCTCTTCAAGAGATTTTATCATAGCTTCGACGATATGATCGGTAAAGGCCTTGTTTCGGCTATAAGCGTGTGGAGAGTTTAACATGGATTGCATCAAGGAAATGCATTCAATCAAGGAGAAACTATCATAATTGAATTCCTTCAAATCCAAGATAGTAATTTCATTACTACTCAAAGCTTTAATATCTTCTACTCCACTTTTAATGCTTTTAGCATCAAGATACATGGACTCCGAATCATTGGAGCGCTTTTCAACCAAAGTGGATTCATATCCAGCCCCATCATCATTAGGTTTGACACAAGAAAACAAAGATTCAATGGGAGTCACACCAAGCACTTTAAGATCTTCGTGATTCTCATCACGAGTTTCAGGTTTAGCAACCATTTTATTGACTAAGGTAGCTTGCTTATCAGAAATCTGGCCTACCAACTTTTCAAGACGAGCAAACTGAGAATTTAGTGCAAGGAATTATTTGGCCATATCATCAACTTCTCTACTCATAAAAGCCAGAAAAGAATTTTGCTCCTTCAGTTCTCTACGAAAGTAACTGTTGTATTCAAACTGTGTAGACATGAAGCCTTTAACACTAGTTTCAATCTCTTCCAACTTTGCATAGTGAGCATCAAAATCCCTTGGTTGGGCCATGCGGGCTTTAGCAGGCACACAAGCGGGCAACGAGCAAGCGAGAAAAAGGGCGAACGAAAAGGCAAACGGAAAAGGCGAACGAAAAAGGAAAATTTGTGTAGTGGGGGAGAGGAAAACGAGAGGCAACTTGCAAACAAAGTAAATGCAAGAGATGAGTTTGCGACACTTACTTGGATGACTTCTTGACTTGATCCTCCCTGGCAACGGCGCCTGAAATCCTTCTGCTATGGCAAGAAAAGTCCTTCCCTCGCAATGGTGCCAGAGATCCTTCTGTCGTCTCTTGAGCTTGCGTTGGTTTTCCCCTTGAAGAGGAAAGGGTGATGCAGCATAGGAGCAGTAAGTATTTCCCTCAGTTTGAGAACCAAGGTATCAATCCAGTAGGAGAATCTCGTCAAGTCCAGAGTACCTGCACAGACACAAAGAGCTTGCACCCAACGCTATAAAGGGGTTGTCAATCCCTTCAAGATTGTTTGCAAAGTGAGATCTGAAGGTGGAAAGTGCAAGGAAGAAAAAGAGTAAGGACGAAAACATGGTGTGGACTAGACCCGGGGGGTGGGTGAACAAATTACTGTCGAGCAATTGATTTAACCGCGCAAAGTCATGACGATATCTAAGGCAATGATCATACATATAGGCATCACGTCCGAGAAAAGTAGACCGATACTTTCTACATCTACTACTAGTACTCCACACGTCGACCGCTATCCAGCATGCATCTAGTGTATTGAGGTCATGACGAACAGAGTAACGCCTTAAGTAAGATGACATGATGTAGAGGGATAATCTCAAACCAATGATGAAAACCCCATCTTTTTACCCTTGATGGCAACAACAGGATGCGTGCCTTTCTACCCCTTCTGTCACTAGGTGAGGTCACCGCACGACATGAACCCAAAACCAAGCACTTCTCCCGTTGCAAGAATCATAGATCTAGTTGGCCAAACAAAACCCACAACTTGAAGAGAATTACAAGGATATGAAATCATGCATAAGAGAGATCAGAAGAAACTCAAATAAGATTCATACATAATCTGATCATGAATCCACAATTCATCGGATCTCGACAAACACACCGCAAAATAAGATTACATCGGATAGATCTCCATGAAGATCATGGAGAACTTTTTATTGAAGATCCAAGAGAAAGAAGAAGCCATCTAGCTACTAGCAATGGACCCGTAGGTCTATGGTGAACTACTCACGCATCATCGGAGAGGTCATGGTGTTGATGAAGAAGCCCTCCGTATACGAATCCACCCTCCGGCAGGGCACCAGAACGTGCCCCAGATGGGATCTTGCGGAGACAGAAGCTTGCAGCGGTGGAAAGTACTTTCGATGATCTACTGATTTTCTCTGGGATTTTAGGGAATATATAGGCGCAAAACCTAGGGCAGAGGTGGCCCAGGGAGCCCACAAGCCAGGGAGGTGCGGGCCCCCCTGGCCGCTGCTAGGGGGCTTGTGGGGTCCCTGCAGGCCCCGTGCCCTGATTCACCGGCTTCCCGATCTTTTTCTGTTTCGGAAAAAATCTTTTTGGCAGTTTCATTCCATTTGGACTCCGTTCAAAATCCTCCTCTGAAAGGGGTCAAAACATGGAAAAAACAGGAACCGACACTTGGCACTGAGTTAATAAGTTAGTCCCAAAAAATATATAAAAGGCACGCAAAACATCCAAAGTTTGACAAGATAATAGCATGAAACCATCAAAAATTATAGATACGTTGGAGACGTATCAGGAACCAACATGGATATCCAGACCCTGCTGTTGGTTATTGACCGGAGAGGTGTCTCAGTCATGTCTGCATGCTTCCCGAACCCGTAGGGTCTACACACTTAAGGTTCGATGACACTAGGGTTATAGGGGAATAGTGTACATCGTTACCGAAGGTTGTTCTGAGTCTCGGATGAGATCTCGCATATCATGAGGAGTTCTGGAATGGTTCGGAGGTAAAGATTCATATATAGGAAGTGAGGATTTGGTCACCGGAAGTGTTTCGGGCGACACTGGTAATGTACGGGGACCACTGGAAGGGTTCCGGGGGTCCACCGAGAAGGGCCACGAGCCCCAAATTGCTATATGGGCCAATAGGTTCGTGGGAACCAGCCCCTAAGTGGGCTGGTGCGCCTCCACCATCATCCCAAGGTGCAGCAAGGGGGTAAGGGGCCAAACCCTAGAAGTGGAGGGGCTGCCTTGGGCCCAAAGCCCACCTTCGTGCACCACCCCTCCATCATATAGAGCTGCCGCACCCTTTGGGGTGGAAACCCTAAAGGGTGGGCACCCTCCTCCCTCTCCTCCTATATATATGTGGGGTTTTAGGGCTGTTTGAGACACAAGTTTGATCTCTCCTCGGTGCAGCCCTATCTCTCTTTCCCCTCGTCCTCCGTAGTGCTTGGCGAAGCCCTGTCGGAATACCACGCAGCTCCACCGTCACCATGCCGTCGTACCGTCGGAGTTCTCTCTCAACCTCTCCTCCCTCCTTGCCGGATCAAGGCATTGGAGACGTCATCGGGCTACACGTGTGTTGAACGTCGAGGCACCATTGTTCGGTGCATAGATCGGAATCCACCGCGATCTGAATCGTTGCGAGTACGACTCCATCAACCGCGTTCGAGCAACACTTCCGCTTAGTGATCTTCAAAGGTATGAATATGCTCTACTCCTTTGCTCATTGATGGTTTCTCCATAGATAGATCCTTGCATGACGTAGGAATTTTTTTCAAAATTACTACGTTCCCCAACAGTGGCATCTGAGCCAAGGTTCTATGCGTAGATTCTATGCACAAGTAAAACACTAAAGTTGTGGCCGATGATTTATCAATTGTTTGTCGTTACCAGTCTTATCTTGATTCGGTGGCATCGTGGGATGAACCGGCTCGGACCGACTTTACACGTACTCTTACGTGAGGCTGGTTCCATCAACCGACATGCACTTGTTGCATAAGGTGGCCAGCGGGTTTCTGTCTCTCCCACTTTAGTCGAGTCGGATTCGATGAAGAGGGTCCTTATGAAGGGTAAATAGCATTGGCATATCAACGTTGTGGTCATCACGTAGGTAAGAAGCTTTCTTGGTAGAAACCCTAATCAGCCATGTAAAACTTGCAACAACAATTAGAGGACATCTAACTTGTTTTTGCAGGGTATGCTATATGATGTGATATGGACAAAAGGATGTGATGTTACATATGTGATGTATGATATTGATCATGTTCTTGTAATAGGATTCACGACTTGCATGTCGATGAGTATGACAATCGGCACGAGCCATAGGAATTGTCTTAATTTATTGTATGAGATGCAACATCATGTGATTACTTTACTTTATTGCTAAATGTTAGCTATAGTAGTAGAGGTAATAGTTGGCGCGATGACTTCAGGGAGACACAATGATGGAGATCATGATGATGGAGATCATGGTGTCATTCTGGTGACAATGATCATCATGGTGTCCCGAAGACGGAGATCAAAGGAGCAAGATGATATTGGCCATATCATGTCACTATATGATGGCATGTGATGTTTATCATGTTTTTCATCTTATTGCTTAGAACGACGGTAGCAAAGATAAGATGATCCCTCACTAAAATTTTGAGATATGTATTCCCCTAAGTGTGCACCACTGTGAAGGATCGTTGTCTCGAAGCGCCATGTGATGATCGGGTGTGATAGACTCTAACGTTCGCATACAACGAGTGTAAGCCAGTTTACACACGCAAAACACTTAGGTTGACTCGACGAGCCTAGCATGTACAGACATGGCCTCGAATATGGGAGACCGAAAGGTAGAACATGAGTCGTATGGTTGATACGATCAGCATAGAGATGCTTACCATTGATGACTCGTCCGTCTCACGTGAATGATCGAACACGAGCTAGTCGACGTGGATCATGTAACACTTGGATGACTAGAGGGATGTCGATCTGAGTGGGAGTTCATTAGTAATTTGATTAGATGAACATAATTATCATGAAAATAGTCAAAAGGTCTTTGCAAATCATGTTATAACTTGCGCTATGGCTCTAAGGGTTTTGATATGTTCCTAGAGAAAACTTAGTTGAAAGATAGAAGTAGCAATTATGCGGACTGGGACCGTTGACTGAGGATTGTCCTCATTGCTGCGCAGAAGGCTTATGTCCTTATTGCACCGCTCGGTGTGCTGAACCCCAAGCATGGTCTGTGGATGTTGCAAACATCTGACATACACGTTATTGATAACTACATGACAGTTCAATGCATATTGCTTAAACGACTTAGAATTGAGGCGCTAAAGACGTTTCGAACGTCGCGGGACATACGAGATGTTCCAAGAGATGAAATTGGGATTTCATGCTCGTGTACTTCTTGAGAGGTATGAGACCTCCGACAAGATTCTTTGTCTACAAAATAAAGGAGAAAAGCTCAGTCATTGAGCATGAGCTCAGATTGTCTGAGTACTACAATCGCTTGAATCAAGTGGGAGTTGATCTTCTAGATGAGACGGGGATAGTTCTCCAGAGTCACTGCCACCAAGCTGCTAGAGCTTAGTGATGAACTATAAACACATCAGGGATATATATGATGATCCTTGAGCTATTCGCGATGTTTGACACTACGAAAGTAGAAATCAAAAGGGAGCATCAATTGTTGATGGTTAGTAAAACCACTAGTTTCAAAGAAGGGCAAAGGGCAAGAAGGGACATTTCATGAAACGGCAAACCAGTTGCTGCTCTAGTGAAGAGACCCAAGGTTGAACCCAAACACGAGACTAAGTGCTCGTGTAATGAGGGGAATAGTCACTGAACTACCCTAGATACTTGGTAGATAAGAACGCTGGCAAAGTCGACAAAAGTATATTAGATATACATGATATTGATGTGTACTTTACTAGTACTCCTAGTAGCGCCAGGGGTATTGGATACCAGTTTAGTTGCTAAGTATTAGTAACTCAAAATAAAAGCTACAGAATAAACGGAGACTAGCTAAAAGCAAGGTGATGATGTGAGTTGGAAGTGTTTCCAAGGTTGATGTGATCAAACATCGGATGCTCCCTCTACCATTGGGATTAATGTTAAACCTAAATAATTCTTATTTGGTGTTTGCGTTGAGCATATACATGATTAGATTATGTTTATTGCAATACGGTTATTCATTTAATATAATAATGGTTATTCTGTTTACTTGAATAATACCTTCAATGGTCTTGCACCTAAAATGAACAGTTTATTGAATCTCGATCATAGTGATACACACGTTCATAATATTTTTGCCAAAAGATATAAAGTATTAATGATAGTACCACTTACTTGTGGCACTGCCATTTAAGTCATATTGGTATAAGACGCATGAAGAAGCTCCATGTTGATGGATCTTTGGACTCACTCGTTTTTAAATGTTTGAGACATGCAAACCATGCATGTTGGTATAATCACATGAAGATACTCCATGCCGATGAATCATTTGGACTCACTTGAGACATGCAAATCATATGGGCAAGATGACTGAAAGACCTCTTATTCAGTTAGATGGAACAAGATAGTAACTTGTTGGAACTAATACATTTTGATGTATGCAGTCTAATGAGTGCCGAGGCACGAAGTGGATATTATTATGTTCTTACTTCACAGATGATTTGAGTAGATACTAGTATATTTGCTTGATGAAACACAAGTCTGGATTATTGAAGGTTTCAAGTAATTTAAAATTAAGTTGAAGATCATCGTGACAAGAGGATAATATGTCTACGATGTGATCGTGGAGGTAAACATATATATCTGAGTTACGAGTTTGGTAAACATTTAAGACAATGTGAAAATTATTTCACGTGAAAATTGTTTCACAACTCATGCCACCTGGAACACCATAGTCTCATGGCGTGTCCGCATGTCATAGTCGTGCCCTTTAGATATGGTGCATAATATGATGTCTCTTATCAAATTACCACTACCGTTTATGGGTTAGGCATTAGAGACAACCGCATACACTTTAAATAGGGCACCAAGTAATTCTATTGAGATGACACCGTGTGAACTATGGTTTAGAGAAACCTAAGTTGTTGGTTCTTAAAAAGTTTGGGGCTGCGATGGTTATGTGAAAAGGTTTCAGCCTGATAAGCTCGAACCCAAAGAGGATAAATGCATCTTCTAGGACACCCAAAACAGTTGGGTATACCTCCTATGTCCTATCTCAGATCCGGAAGCAAAAGTGTTTATTTCTAGAAACGGGTCCTTTCTCGAGGAAAAGTTTCTCTCAAAAGAATTGAGTGGGAGTATGGTGGAACCTTGATGAGGTTATTGAACCATCACTTCAACCAGTGTGTGTAGCAGGGCATAGGAAGTTGTTTCTGTGGCGCCTACACCAATTGAAGTGGAAGCTGATTATAGTATCATGAAACTTCAGATCAAGTCACTACCAAACCTCGTAGGTCGAAAAGGACACATACTACTCCAGAGTGGTACTGTAACCTTGTCTTGGAGATCATGTTGCCGGACAACATTGAACCTACGAACTATGGAGAAGCGATGGTGGGACCGAATTCCAACAAATGGCTGGAGGATCCATGTATGAAAACAAAGTGTAGACTTTTAAAGAACTACTTGATGTTCGTAAGACTGTTAACTACAAACGGATCTTTAAAAAGGAAGACAAACGATGATGGTGAAAAGTCACCATTAAGAAAGCTCGATTTGTCGCAAAGACGTTTCCGACAAAGTTCAAAGAGTTAACTACGATGAGACTTTCTCACTCGTAGCTATGCTGAAGGTCCGTTGGAATTATGTTAGTAGTTACTGCATCATTTATGAAATCTTGCATATCGGATGTCAATATTGTTTCCTCGACGGCTTCCTTGAGGAAAGGTTGTATCTGATACAACCAGATGGTTTTGACAATCCTAAAGGATGCTAACAAGTATGCAAATCTCCAACGATACTTCTAAGGACTGGAGCAAGCATCTTAGAGTTGGAATAAACGCTTTGATCAGATGATCAAAGTTTTTGGGGTTATACAAGGTTTATGAGAAACTTGTATTTCCAAAGAAGTGAGTGGGAGCACTATAAAATTTCTGATAAATATATGTGGTTGACATATTGTTGATCGGAAATGATGTAGAATTTCTGGAAAGCCTATAGGGTTTTCTGAAAGGAGTTTTTCAAAGGAAAACCGGGACTAAGCTACTTGAACATTGAGCATCAAGATCTATGGAGATAGAACAAAAGTGCTTAACAGAACTTTCAACGAAATGCATGCCTCGACAAATTTTTGAAGGAGTTCAAAATAGATAGGCAAAGAATGTGTTCTTGGTTGTGTTGTAAGGTGTGATATTGAGTAGGACTCAATACCCGACCACGGTAGAAGAAAGGGAAAGGACGAAGGTCGTCCCCTATGCTTTAGTCATAGGCTCTATAGTATGCTATGATGTGTACTGCACCTGAAGTGTGCCTTGCCATGAGTTCGTCAAGGGGGTACAAGAGTGATCCAGGAATGGATCACTAGACAACGGTCAAAATTATCCATAGTAACTTGTGGACTAAGGAATTTTTCTCGATTATGGAGGTGATTAAGGAGTTCGTTGTAAAGGGTCGATGCAAGCTTTAACACTAATCCGGATAACCGTGAGTAGTAAACCGGATTCGTATAGTGGAGCAGTCATTTGGAATAGTTCCAAATGGTGCATGGTAGCAGTATCTATAGGAAGACATAGATATTTGTAAAGCACACACGGATCTGAAAGGTTCAGACCCATTGACTAAAACCTCTCTCACAAGCAAGACATGATCGAACCCCAAAACTGTATGGGTGTTGGATTCATTGCAATCACATAGTGATGTGAACTGGATTATTGACTCTAGTGCAAGTGGGAGACTGTTGGAAATATGTCCTAGAGGCAATAATAAATTGGTTATTATTATATTTCCTAGTTTATGATAATTGTCTATTATTCATGCTATAATTGTATTAGCGAGAAACCGTAATACATGTGTGAATATATAGATCACAGTGTGTCCCTAGTGAGCCTCTAGTTGGCTAGCTCATTGATCAATAGATGATCATGGTTTCCTGATCATGGACATTGGATGTTATTGATAACGGGATCACATCATTCGTGAATGATGTGATGGACAAGACCCAATCCTAAGCATAGCACTAGATCATGTTGTTCGTCTGCTAAAGCTTTTCTAATGTCAAGTATCAGTTCCTTAGACCATGAGATTGTGCAACTCCCGGATACCGTAGGAGTGCTTTGGGTGTATCAATCGTCACAATGTAACTGGGTGATTATAAAGGTGCACTACAGGTATATCCGAAAGTATCCGTTGGGTTAGACGAATCAAGACTCGGATTTGTCACTCCATGTGAGGGGGAGGTATCTCTAGGCCCACTCGGTAATCCATCATCGTAATGAGCTCAATGTGACTAAGGAGTTAGCCACGGGATGATGTGTTACGGAACGAGTAAAGAGACTTGCCGGTAACGAGATTGAATAGGTATAGGGATACCAACGATCGAATCTTTGGCAAGTATCATACCGGTAAACAAAGGAAATTGTATACGGGATTGATCGAATCCCCGATATCGTGGTTTATCCGATGAGATCATCGTGGAACATGGGGGAACCAACATGGATATCCAGACCTCGCTGTTGGTTATTGACCGGAGAGGTGTCTCGGTCATGTCTGCATGCTTCCCGGACCTACACACTTAAGGTTCAATGACGCTAGGGTTATAGGGGAATATTGTACGTGGTTACCGAAGGTTGTTTGGAGTCATGAACGAGACCCCGGACGTCACGAAGGGTTCTGGAATGGTCCATAGGTAAGGATTCATATATAGGAAGTGAGGGTTTGGTCACTGGAAGTGTTTTGGGCGACACCGGGAATGTATCGGGACCACCAGAAGGGTTCCGGGGGTCCACCGGGAAGGGCCACTAGCCCAAAAGTGCTACATGGGCCAGTAGGTGTGTGGGAACCAGCCCCTAATTGGGCTGCTGTGACTCCACCATCATCCCAAGGCGCAGCAAGGGGTAAGGGGCCAATTCCTAGAAGTGGCGACGGGCTGCCTTGGGCCGAAAGCCCACCTTGGTGCGGCACCCCTCCACCATCTAGTGCTTCCGCAGCCTTTTGGATGGAAACCCTAAAGGGTGGGCACCCTCCTCCCTCTCCTCCTATATATATGTGGGGTTTTAGGGTTGTGCGAGACACAAGTTTGATATCTCGTCGGTGCAACCATTTCTCTCTTTCCCGTCGTCCTCTATAGTGCTTGGCGAAGCCCTGTCGGAATACCACGCAGCTAACCGTCACCACGCCGTCGTGCTGTCGGGTCTCTCTGTAACGACTAAGATGCGGCCCTTTCCTTATTTTGGGGGCGAGGCCTCAAAAGGGAAAGAGGCGGATCTACGCATTTCGCAAGCGATATAATCATAGCATTACAATAACTGAAAGAGTGACAAGTAGGGCATACACTTGCCATCTGATAAGAACAAAGTCATACAGCCATACAGTCACACTTATTACGAACATGAAAGGTCCAGCTACGGACAAGGTAAAAAGGAAAAGCTATGATATCTCGCATGCTGGCCCCACGATCACGACCACAACCTCTAGTCCTCCGGATAAGTCACGTACAGCCTGCCGCTGTCCTCATCGAACTCCCACTTCAGCTAGCTGTCATCGAGAACTCCTGCATCAGGGGTACCTGTACCTGTGGAGGTTTGTAGTAAACCGTGAGGCACGAGGACTCAGCAATCCTATGACCTCGGTATCGAATCTAACTGAGTTAAATGGGTGAGGAAGGTTAAGTGTACGGGTTTGCAGCAACCTAAGCTTATATGGTGGCTATCTTACATTGAACAGAGTTATCAAATGGTGGCCTACGCAAGACGGTCGTAGACTAGGTTGATCACGCAATGATCCTGAACACCTACTTACGTCATTCATAACCCCACCGTGTTCTCGAAGAGAGAAGAAGCTTTGTAGGAGTAAGTCACGGTTACGCACTCAGTTGGCAAGTTTTATTAGAATTACTTTATGTTGTCTATAACCGGATGTTAACAAAATATCCGTGTTTGCCACATAATCGCGGGCACGGCTTTCTAAAAGATTAAACCTTGCAGGGGTGCTCCAACTAGTCCATCACAAATTACCACAAGCCGCATAGTAATCCTCTACCACGAACTCGTGATCTCGTCGGATTCCTTGGAGGAAAATATCAACTTTGGGAAGACCCAAAGTTTCGCCGGAATCCCAATGCGCAAGATATATCGCTAAGGTAAGACAAGTCCAGCAAGACCGCCCGACGTGTCGACGACCCTGATAAGAGCCGCGTATCTCAGTCTCAGGACACGGCGGATGAGTCACACTACAAGTTAAACCAAACCTCGAGTTTCCCCGCGGTGACCCCATAGTCTGCCTAGTTTGGACCAACACTCATGAGGAGCACTGACCCAGGTTGTTGATTAATTCCTCGGGGTAGCTATTCCCTATGCTTTTATTATTAAGTTATTAGCAAATTAACACCAAAGTTGGGTCCTGCCAAACAAGTCTTAACACTATACGATTTATCGAGGGGGGTCCCCATAACAACCCCAAACGTGTTAGGAGTGCTCATTACGGAATAAAACACCGGTAGACGAAACTAAGGCGGCAACAACGGAACAAATCACCCGGCAGAAGGCTAGGCCTTCCGTTATTTACCAAGTATATAGGTGCATTAATTAAATAGCAGTTAATATAATGATATCAAATTGCCCATGTTATCACATCGACCAGCTGGCACCTGCAACTAGCAACGCTATCAATTAGTGGTAGGTAGCGGAGATGTAACGAAGGAAACGTAACACTAAGCATAACAAAGCTAGAAACGGTGTCAAGGTCATGATCATCTTGCGTGTGATTTCTTCACACTAGAACTGCTCTTGTTCTTCCTGCACGATCTGTGCAGAATCCACGTACTCGCTCTCCGTTCCCATTGCTACCCAAATAGAAGATAACAGCAAATAAACACCAGGAAAACATAATGCAACAACCAATATGATGCATGCATGCACTACACCAAACAAGCACATAAAATAGCCCTACACCCATAATCTATTGCCACCTCACCACAAGGGGATTTCAACTGAGATGCCATAAACCAGAAACTAATAACACCATTGGATTCACTGGGATTTTCTACCCCAAATCCATATATCACACTACCACCTTTTCATCTAGAAAAACATCACAAACAAGAAAGGAATCTAACATAGAATCAAACCACAACAATAATTCAAGAACACGAACTGTTCTTGAAAATTCCCCATTTGGCAAGTCCAAATCTGGACATTTCCAGAAATGGAAATAAGCCATTTTTAGCACCAGGATTATCCACAAACAACAAAATAAATTACAGGGAAAATTATGAGGGGGTTCATGTGGGTCCATAGGGCCCATTGTCATACACACACAGCAGCTAGTACCCCAAACACAAGTCAAACAAAAGATGCCAGAGGGGGGATCGAACCCATAACGTCTCTGGTGGAGATAGCTGCCTCCACCACTTGGCTAGCTATGAGGGGGTTCATGTGGGTCCACAAGGCCCACTGTCATACACACACAGTCGCTAGTACCCCAAACACAAGTCAAATAAAAGATGCCAGAGGGGGGATGAAACCCACAACCTCTGTGGTGGAGATAGCTGCATCCACCACTGGGCTAGCTATGAGGGGGTTCATGTGGGACCACAGGGCCCACTGTCATACACACACAACAGCTAGTACCCGAAAACACAAGTCAAATAAAAGATGCCAGAGGGGGATCGAACCCACAACCTCTCTAAGTGGAGATAGCTACCTCCACCACTAGGCTAGCTATGAGGGGGTTCATGTGGGTCCACAGGGCCCACTGTCATACACACATAGCAGCTAGTACCCCAAAACACAAGTAAAAAAAAGATGCCAGAGGGGGGATCGAACCCACAACCTCTGTGGTGGAGATAGCTGCCTCCACCACTTGGCTAGCTATGAGGGGGTTCATGTGGGTCCAGAGGGCCCACTGTCATACACACACAGCAACTAGTACCCCAAAACACAAGTCAAATAAAAGATGACTGAGGGAGGATCGAACCCACAACCTCTCTGGTGGAGATAGCTGCATCCACCACTCGGCTAGCTATCCCAAAACACAAGTCAAATAAAAGATGAGTGAGGGGGGACCGAACCCACAACCTCTCTGGTGGAGATAGCTACCTCCACCAGTGGGCTAGCTTTGAGGGGGTTCATGTGGGTCCACACGGCCCACTGTCATACACACACAGCAGCTAGTACCCCAAAACACAAGTCAAATAAAAGATGACTGACGGGGATCGAACCCACAACCTCTCTTATGGAGATAGCTGCCTCCACCACTAGGCTAGCCTTGAGGGGGTTCATGTGGGTCCACAGGGCCCACTGTCATACACACACAGCAAAACTCAGGGGGAATCGAACCCACAACCTCTCTGGTGGAGATAGCTGCCTCCACCACTTGGCTAGCTTTGAGGGGGTTCATGTGGGTCCACAAGGCCCACTGTCATACACACACAGCAGCTAGTACCCCAAAACACAAGTCAAATAAAAGATGACTGAGGGGGGGTCGAACCGACAACATCTCTGGCAGAGATAGCTGCCTCCACCACTGGGCTAGATTTGAGGGGGTTCATGTGTGTCCAGAGGGCCCACTGTCATACACACACAGCAAAACTGAGGGGTGATCGAACCCACAACCTCTCTGGTGGAGATAGGTGCCTCCACCACTGGGCTAGCTTTGAGGGGGTTCATTTGGGTCCACAGGTCCCACTGTCATACACAAATAGCATCTAGCACCCCAAAACACAAGTCAAATAAAAGATGACTGAGGTGGGATCGAACCCACAACCTCTCTGGTGGAGATAGCTGCCTCCACCACTAGGCTAGCTTTGAGGGGGTTCATCTGGGTCCACGGGGCCCACTGTCATACACACACAGCAAAACTGAGGGGGGATCGAACCCACAACCTCTCTGGTGGAGATAGCTGCCTCCACCACTTGGCTAGCTTTGAGGGGGTTCATGTGGGTACACAGGGCCCACTGTCATACACACACAGCAAAACTGAGGGGGGATCGAACCCACAACCTCTTTGGTGGAGATAGCTGCCTCCACCACTGGGCTAGCTTTGAGGGGGTTCATGTGGGTCCACAGGGCCCACTGTCATACACACACAGCAAAACTGAGGGGGGTCGAACCCACAACCTCTCTGGTGGAGATAGCTGCCTCCACCACTGGGCTAGCTTTGAGGGGGTTCATGTGGGTCCACAGGGTCCACTGTCATACACACACAGCAGCTAGTACTCCAAAACACAAGTCAAATAAAAGATGACCGAGGGGGGATGATCCACCAGAGGAAAAAAACACACCGAAAACTAAAGGGTCGCCAGGGGGATTCGAACCGACAACCTCTTGGTTGCCTCTACGCTAGCTACCACTACGCTATGGAGGTTATCCTGACAGAAAGGGGGATCCACATTTCTTAACTATAACACGGGCGTTGTTCTTCTACCTCCAGCCGAAAGTACACAAAAGATATCTCGACGCTGGCGGACGACGCGGCCACAACAGCGGTTGGGAAGGAGCGGCGGAGGTGCGGGGCCATGGGGGGACCCATTTTCGATGCAAGTTGGCTACGCCCTGCTGCTTCTACTGGCTGCGCTACGGGCAGCGCTGCGCGCTGCTGCTGCTGCTACAACATGCTGATGCTAACACTTGGAACTGATGCTACTTCTATCCTCTGAAACTGATGCTACTGCTGCTAAGCACAGAGCAGAGCATCGTCGCCTGAACAGGGGACGATGCTGTTGTGCACTCCGACGCCTAAACGCCCAATTAACCACCATGCGAGAGAAGCAGATCCGTGGGGGTTCCATTCTCTGGGATAACTCACCGAGAGGAAGCCCACGACGGTGACTCGATGGAGCTGCTGCACCGGCCAAGCGGAGCTCGATGCTAGCGACAACCACTCGTAGAGGGGGGAACTTAAGCGCGGGGGAAGGAAAAGGAGGAGGTGGCGCTCACCCTGGGGGTCTCGCAGACGCGCTTGGCTGCCGAGAAGAGGAAGAAGAGGCGGGGCGACCGGCGACGACCACTGCTCCGCTCCGTCTCCGACGAAGCCGACGTGGAGAAGACGGCAGAGGAGGGGATCCAACCCCCTAGCAAGGGGAATGGGTCGAGGGGGGATCCATCATCCTCCCTACCACCTGGACTCCACGGAGGAGCACCGGCGACGAGGGGGGGATGGCGCGACGCTCGCGATGCTCTAAATTTGAACCTCCCTTGTGTGAAACTTACCTGAGAGGGAGAGGAAAGGAGAGGCGGAAAGAGGTGGTTGCGGGGAGAGGGAACCCTAGAAGGCACGCACGCCGAGGGGGCTTAAATAGGCGAGGATGGGATGGCACCTCGACGTGTGTGAGCCAGGACGACGCACTCTCTCTCACGCGCTCTCTGACGGAAAGCAGGAAGGGGAGGAATGGCGCCAGGAAGAAGAAAGGAAAGGGAGATGGGCTCTGGCACCAGAGAAGAGAAGATGGGCCTGAGAAGAAGAATTAGCCCAACTCTCCTCTGTGTTACTAAAAGAATAAGACCCTGCCTATATATTTTTTAAACAACAGTTTGAAAAGAAATAAAAATAAGGAAAGGAAAAGGGGTTATGACAAGATAAGTATTTTTTTTGGAAAACACAATGAGCCCCTATTTAAAAAAATAGATGGGGCATTTTTAAGCAAAGCAAAATACATTGGTTTTATAGAAATTGGCCCTGTTTTAAATATAAAAACAAAGGAAGAATAATTTAAGTAGGTGAGTCTTGCCACCCACAAATATTTAAAAGGATTTTCAAAGAAGATGAACATTTTAGTGGACCAAAACAGGAACTTAAAATCTGCCTCAAATAGAAAGGAGAGAGGGGTTTTTTGGTCTATGGTGCACCTAAGGTTTTGAAGGTTCCTTGTTGCACCCACACCACACTCCATAAGAACATCCAAGACACATACAACCACATCACCAAGGTGGCACAACACCAAGAACAAGACTAAGTAAAAAGGAAGATGCAAGATATGCATGATGCATGAGATGCACATGAAATGATAACCGCATCACCACCTCCATAACATAGCTTCAAATGGTTGCCACATATGGAAAAGCTTACAAAAGTGGAAACAAAGCACTTGGGCTGTTACACTCTCCCTCAACCTCTCCTCCCTTCTTGCTAGATCAAGACGTTGGAGACGTCACCGTGTTGCACGTGTGTTGAACGTGGAGGCACCATTGTTCGGTGCATAGGTCAGAATCCACTGCGATCTCAATCATTGTGAGTACGACTCCATCGACCGCGTTCTAGCAACGCTTCCACTTAGTGATCTTCAAAGGTATGAAGATGCTCTACTCCTTTTCTAGTTGCTGGTTTCTCCATAGATAGATCCTTGCATGACGTAGGATTTTTTTTGAAATTACTACGTTCCCCAACAACCAGCATATATATATGTTGGGTCCATGAACACACCTCACTCAGCGCAGGGACTTTTTGGTTCCAAGGAACGTGCCATATCATAGTTTTGCATTCGCTATATATTCAAACATCACACAACACCTCTTTGGGCCACATGCATGCATGCGGTGGTTAGGACACTCATGTGTGACACTTCCATCTGTGGGCCTCGGAGGTTGTCGTCCATGCATGCATCACTTTGGCATGCACTAGGAAAGGTTAATTAATTTGACCATCAAGGAGGATTATTTTTAGTTTGTATTATGGTAGGAGAATATATTGTATGCTTCGAAGAGGAGAAGGGGACCAATATATACTATGCTTCAAGAACCTCGCTCTAGTTGGGGACTTCTTACGGTTTTCGAGGCATGTGCCACATCAAAGTTGTGCATTTTGGGTATTCAAACATCACAAACGACACATACACATATGTACATATATATGTTTGGACCACATGCAAAGCGATGACTGATGTACATACTCACGCGGTTATCGGCGACATTGATGATTTCCATTTGTTGTCCCGCTTGATCCATCACTACTTAATTTGATCGGCGGTGAGAAAGGTTAATTAATTTGACTTAGGGGCGGATTATTTTTTAGTTTTCATTACGGTACGTATATAGGTCATGCTCTCTGTTGACATGATATAGTTTGAGCATATGCATATGTACGCATGAATCCCTCGCATCGTGTCAAAGTGGGCAAGGGGGGGGGGTAGGATGGGCACATGGCACGTCATGGACCGATCTCGCTCTGTGTGGGGACTGTACGGTTTTTTACGCATGTGTGCCACATCAATGGTGTGCTTAGTATTAGGACAAATGTTTCGTACGACCGGGTGTAGTTACACCCACTTTTGTTTGGTATGTTGTAGGTAGTTTTTATCATATCGGAGAATATGTACGCATAGTATGTAGTATATAAGAATATTTAGATAGTATACATACTACTTTTTAGGTAGTATGTACAATATTTTTAGCATACTCATTTTTATGTAAAAAAATGCGCGTATTTGAAAATATTATAAAAACTATGGATTAACTATATTTTCTCATGTAACATACATTGTAGTATCTTATATATAGTATGTGAATATACTCAAAGTGATAAATTACTATATATACTACCACATGGTAGTATATGAGACATGGGAGTAACTACACCCGGTAGTAGGAGGTATTTTCCCTATATATATATATATATATATATACATATATATATATATATCTGTGTGTGTGTGTGTGTTTGGGACACGTGCATGCAGTGGTTGTCTTCGAACGGTATTCTCCCTCACGTGGTTATCGGCAACAAGCCTATATACTGATGGGCCCGCGTGGACATCCATGATCACTTTTTGACCGACAACGAGAGAGGTTACCATGGTGGATATTCTTCTTCTTTGGTTCGTGTTATCGTATTACCATGGTGAGATTTCAGATCTAAGTTTGAGCGCTTACATACATACGCATGCATGAATCTTTGTCACTGGCTCGAAGTTTACATATAAATTGATGTGATGGCGTCGCCTCACCCTCACTCCGTGTGGTTTCCAGTACGAAAGCACGGTGCCACATAAAAGTTGCATATTTGGGTATATTCAAACATCAACACTCCATACATATGTTTTGTCCACATGCACGAACTAGTGGTTGTCTTTGGGTACTACTTGCGTGATTATTGGCGAGCTAGCCATCTATGGGGTCGCGTGGACGTCCATCACTTTGACCAACAACAAGAGAGAGGTTGTATGACCGAGGTGGATTCTTCAATCTTGGTCTGTTTTACGATACATCGTGGTGAGATGCCCTCTCCCGCCGACTTGAAGTATGTGTGTGTGTGTGTGTGTGTGTGTGTGTGTGTGTGTCCGTGTGTCTGTGTGTGTATTTGTGTACGTGTGTTTGAGGGGGGTTACTTAATTCACACTTTGCTAGGTAAACCTCTGTGGAGTCGGGATGTCCAGTTAATTTGTGAAGCGCATTTTTCACATGAAAGTTGTGAATTGGGTATTTAAATATCACAACACCCTTTTCATACATATATTTAGCCTACACGCGGGTGGTTCGTATGTGGTCTCACCCCATATTGCGCCAAAAACACACATTTGTGGGCCCACACATGGTCCACCTTTCACTTGAAGTGAAAGGGGGTGGGTTTTTGACCATGATGGACTCCCATAGGTTTTTGTTACGGTAGGGTGGTATATATGTTAGACCTAGCTATTTGGGGCATGCGTTCATATAGCTTGGATTCACCTCCTGCCGATAGGAAGGGTGTGACAAGCAATACCATGGACTTTGTGAGACACGTGCCACATCAAAGTCGTGCATTTGTTATTTGAACATCAAGTGATCACCCCATCTCATGCGAGAAGCACACATTTGTGGGCCCGCACACGGTCCACCTTTCACTAGAAGCAAAAGGGGCGGGTTTTGACCACGATGGACTCCCATAGGTTTAGTGTTACAGTAGGGTGATATGTTAGACCTAGATAATTGGGCATCCATTCATAGATAGGATTCACCTCCTGCCGACAGGAGGGGGGACAAGCAATACCGTTCTCTTTGTGAGACACATGCCACATAGAAGTTGTGCAATCGGTATTTGAACATCAAACCACCCTTTTCATATATATTTTTGTCCACATGCAATTTTTTTTGTGTTCTCACCCTTTCTCGCATTATTTTCGCCTAATTTATAGACATTGGACAAGTTGGATGACGCAATAGACACAATTCACTCACACTACCCGTGTGCCATGCCCGTGCCCCTCTCACTCACATCAACACAATACATTTGGCTCCACGAGGCTTCTCTTGCCATCTCAAAAATATCTACCCTCTTGTAGGGTATTTATGTTTGATAACACACGATTATTATGTTTCGACCATGTGTGATGTTTGTTCCCGCTCCCGCATGCATCCCTCAAAATTATCTGCCCGCTCAAGGGTTTTTCTGTTTGACAACACACGGTACTTGGGACCGTGTGCGATGCATCATCCAAATTTTCAATAGCCCCGACATTTTACTCCCGCGTAGTAAAATTTTCAGTAGCCGCGTCATTTACTCAAACACCACAACCCCCCACACCCCCCAAAAACTTGCACGCACACACACACCCACCAAAACCCTCCGTCGCTCTAAACCCTAGCAAGGTCACCGACCCAACCGCCGCAAGGCCTCCATTGTCAACATCTGTAAGTTTTCCTGTGCAGCTTACCAACCAATCTCCATACCCGAGCTGCCTTGAGTTTCTTAGATGACGCGTGCCAAATGCCCCTTTACCACAGATCCCCATCCCCATCCCCCACTCCATAGCATTGGAGCCTAAGCTCGGCTATGCTTCCAGTGGAGCTCGAGGAGCGACTAGCCCAAAAGATGTGTATCACGGCTCTTCACTCGACGTTGCCGAGGAAGCTGACGACCATTACTGGCTGCACGCTCTCAATCACTAGGATAGATTAAGAAGGTATGGCGTGGACGCCGACTACGACATCGAGGTCATCGAGATCGGCGGTCTGACGAGGGCTATGACAGGTTAAGTGGCCTACCCACAACCCCTCGGGTTCAACCGCCATCGATCTCATCCATGGCCCCGCCACTGGTCTCCTGAGGCTCGCTGTCAAGAATTTGCCATCCTACATCGCTATCGATCCCCTTTTGTGATTTCTGAAGGACACGTTCTGCGACGCTAGCTTGGGATCCACAGCTCCCAAGTCAGACATCATCGATGACGACCATGAGGATGGCATCCTCTCCGGCTCTTCCAAGGGGAAAGAGATGAACTGTGACATTAGGGAGGGCACCCTACAACCATGATCTTCCAAGGGGAGGGAGCCCATCTGCGACAACATGGAGCGCACCCAGGGTTCGTGCTCTTCCCACGGGAACGAGCCCAACTGTAACAAGTGAGCAAAACCATGATTTGTTTTGCAATACCTCTTCATAGGGGGGAAACCTTGATGTGTTTTGTCAAGTCCCTTTTGTAATGTAGCGAGAATATGTCTATTTTTAATTGTTATGTTTGGTTGCTTGTAGTATGCCTTGTTTACTTTAGTTGATTACAATGTGATGATCTATATGTGCAAGCATGAATTGTGCAGTTCAATTTCATCAATACCACTATGAATGACTACATTTAGTTGTTGTTAAGCATGTTGTAGTTAACACGTCTTTCCATTTTTATTTAACAATAACCAGTGTACTTAGACCTCCACAATACCAGTTTGGATGACTACATTTGCTTGTTGTTAAATGTTAGACATGTTGCAGTTAACACACCTTTCCACTTCTTGTTTTGCTTAAATAGCATGTTAGACCTGCACACTGAAGCTATCAATTGGAGATTATTTTGTCTATCATGGATATATCTGGTTGATGTTTAGCCGTTTGTGCTAAACATGCCTCTCAATGTATTTACACACGACAATTTTGGGAAGGACTACCGTTTTCCATCAAGGATAGTTTCATCCCATGGCTTATATATACTAACGGTTCAGGATATAGGTATATGGTACCATATAGGTCGGGGCTAATAAGGGATTAATCGGTGAATCAGACTTTTAACTGAATATATTTCTAACCCCTTTATCGGTAGGTTAACTAGGTCCTTACCTGACACATGTGAGGCTACAAAGCAACATGCACTGTACTAAATGTCTAAATATGCAATCCTAGGCTATATAGAAACAAGTAAGAGTGTTACCTTAATGTTCTGATCATGTATATATATACGTAGAAGAGCAGCAACATCAACAACAACACAGCAGCAGTTAACTGGAGTTAATCGGCTGATAATTTGTAAAAATGCAATAAACTCCCTCCAGCCCATAATATAAGATGTTAATTCATCCAATATGTGAGTACATTGGATGTATTGAGATATTATATAATGGGACGGAGGGAGTGTTGTACTACATCATTGTGCAATTGCTATTTAGCTTCTACTCCCTCCGTTCCTAAATATAAGTCTTTGTACAGATTCTACTATTAGACTACATATGGATGTATATAGACATATTTTAGAGTGTAGATTCACTCATTTTGTTTCGTATGTAGACTTCTAATGAAATCTCTTAAAAGACTTATATTTAGGAACGAAGGAAGTAATATTAACTTGGTGCTCTTAGGTACATATGTCACTGGTAAAGATGTGCGCTTCGACCCTTTGTGCGTATGGGGCGATGAGATATAGATGAACCAGCATCAAGTGAGGAAGTTGATGAAGATTTTCAGTAAAATGGGTCAAAAGATAACAATTAAACTATTTTTTTACATTTTATCCAAGACATCAGTGAACTGTAGGATGGTAAGTAAGAACTCTGCAGCCTTCTTTTTACTGCCCATAATGAGTTGTGTTAGATGACAATGTGTGAATCTTTTTTCATTTGTAGTGGTTCCCAAAGTAGTTTACTCAAGATTGCCTCTCAAACAACATGATTGGTGGGCAGGCAAAGGTTAAAGTATTTCTACCTGAACACGATGACTATATAGTTGTGTTCATGAAGACAATGAAGGATGGGCGGTTGGCCATCATAAGGGGTTGGACTAGGGTCGTGCATGCCTTCTACATTGAGGAGGGCACAATATGGGCATTCCGCTTCACCTTGTTTAGCAACTAGAATGTCTTTCACCTATTTATTTACCATCTTTAATAGTACAAGTATACAATTGTGGTTCATCAGTCTTTATTTGGTGCTTATGTAATTCTTGAACATACGTACCTGTGAATCGAATAATGCATTGCTTGTTTGAACCTGGTGGGTATGAATAAAGATATAGCCTAGTTTCAAATCCAAATTCGTACAATTTTAAATAGCAGCAATTAAATTAGGGTGAAATTATGTTATGCTGGTCATTACGACACACACGGTCGGTAAAACACAAACCTGTGTGATAAGAACCATAATCCGACACGGTTCACAGAGCATAAACGTGTGCGACTATGCACACACTTGTTGTTTACAAAATGTATGTGATGGCATACAATATCACAAATGGTTCAGCGAACTAAATGTTTGTGATAGTCACCTTATCGTACACGCTTTACAATTATTAACTGTTTCTGATGTGGTACGCATCTTAAACGTTGCACCCAGAATAGTGTGTGTGATAGTTATCCTGTACGTAACTCTTACAACATTCTGATTTTTAGTAATCCTATCCTACACTCATATGATGATTAGCTAATATTTTTATTATTTATCGCATACGGTTTGGGAGAAGTAAATGTGTGTGATTGTCTGCTTATCATACACGTTTTATAGTCGTGACCTGTTTGTGATGGGGCACACATCATAAACGTAGCACCACAAAATATCGACTGCGATGGTAATGCTAGCACACACGAGTAGCAAGGATGGGGCATTTTGGATATTCGATATATCACAAATAGTTGTGTGAAGAATCGCATTTGGGATACATACGGCAACGCATACGCTTTGTTCTGGAGAAACGTATGCATTCCTACTCCCTATCCCTGACGGTTTTTCAGTCGTGTGGGAAGGACCCCCCCCCCCAATCGCCCACACTCACTAGGCGACGTTTTAAAATTTCGTCACTGAAAGGGGTTAAAAACCGTTTGTATAGCACGTCACTTCACTAGTGGTGATGGACCAAGCAGGCCCATAGATGGAAATCATCAATATCGCTAATAACCGCGTGAGTGAGGCCAGATGACAATTGTCCTTGCTTTGCATGTGGGCCAAACATATATATGTATGGATGTGTATGTGTGCTTTGTGATGTTTGAATACCCAAAATGCACAACTTTGATGTGGCACATGCCTTGAAAATCGCAAAGTCCCCACACAGAGTGAGGTTGATCAAGCGTAGTATATGTCGGTCTCCATCCCCTCTTAGATGCGTACTATATATGCGCCAACCATAATACAAACCAAAAATAATACTCCTTGATGGTCAATAATTAACCTTTCCCGGTGTAGGTCAAAATGATAGATGCATGGACGATGACTTCCCGGGCCCATAGATGGAAGCGTCACACATGAGTATCCTAACCATTGCCTGCATGCATGTGGCCCAAAGAGGTGTTGTGTGATGTTTGAATATATTGTGAATGCACAATTTTGACGTGGCACGTGCCTTTGAAACCGAAAAATGTCCCCAAACTGAGTGAGGTGTGTTCATGGACCAGCATATATATATATATATATATATATATATATATATATATATATATATAGACACACACACACACACACATATATATATATGCTGGTACGGTCCAACCTCTTCGACGTGTACTATGTACTTCTACCCTAACATAAACAAAAAATAATAAACCTTGATGGTCAAATTAACCTCTCTTTCATTTGTAGGTGAGAGTGATTGTAGGATTGAAAGTATGTCTAGATGGGGGTGATTGGAATACTTGACAAGATAAAAGTTTCGCCTTCTCCCAATTTAGTTGAGGGGCAGTTTTGGCAGCTATGGCAAGTCAAGTACACCCTACACATGCGGTTCTAAGAATGTAGCAGGGAAATGTAAAACATGTAAGTGTAAAGTAAAGGAGTAAGGTAGGGAGATTAAACGCATGAGGTTGACATGGCGATTTTTGGCATGGTTCCGATAGGTGGCGCTGTCATACGTCCATGTTAGTGTAGACTTCAACCCATGGAGGTTAACGAGTGCGATAGTCCACGGAGGGATCCATACACAAGGGGTCCACGAAGAAGCGGCCTTGTCTATTGCACCACGGTTTCCACCATAGCCTAACTCACGGTATATGTTCACGAAATAGGCAATCTCCTTGCCCTTACAAACATCTTGGTTCAACTCGAGAACACGAAGTAGGTGGCTCCCAAGTGACACCTAACCAATCTAGGAGGCACCACCTTCCAAAATGTAATAGATGTGGTAGAATGATGAATTGCTTGCTCTTGTGCTTCTAAAGATAGTCTCCTCAACACAAAATCACTCTCTCACAGAATTGGCATGGGTAGGAGAGATTGATTTGGTGGAAAGCAATTTGGGGAGGCTAGAGATAAAGTTTCAAATGATTTGATTGGAATATCTTTGTCTCAACACATGAGTAGGAGGCTCTCTCTCAGAAAAATGGATCTCGCAATGAAGTGTGTGTTCTGAGTGCTTCTCCCACGAATGAGAGGTGGGTGAAGAGGTATATATAGGCAACACACAAAATCAAACCGTTACACCTAAAGTGGCCAACTCGGTGACACCGAAGTCATCAACTCGGTGGTACCGAAGTGCACTATAGGGAGCAACTTTTGAATCTTGGTGGACCCGATATACACAACTCGGTGGCACTGAAAAGGTGGCTAATGGTCAGATGACACAACTCGGTGACACCGATACTCAAACTCGGAAATTCTGATTTTATGTACCGAGGCAACAGAAAGTTGGTCACCCGCACTCGGTAGCACCGACATGGTTTCGGTTGCATCGATTTAGTGGGAACGGCTAGGGTTTTGTCTGAGATCAAACTCGGTGGTGCCGAAAGGGGAAAGTAGGTGGCACCGATTTTGAGTGTGTCGTATTGGAAAAAATGGTTATGTGGGAAAAATGACTGAGTATTTTGGTGGCTAACTTTGAGCACTTGAGCAACCAGTTCATTTTAATAACTCACCCCCTTTTAATAGTATTGGCTTTCCTATGGACTCAGAAGTGATTTCTAACAAATATAAAATGAAGAGTCTTCTAGCTTGAAGCTTGAGCTAATCTTATTCCTTTCTTGCATCAAGGGGCATCTCCACATAAGCCTTTAGCCAAAGCATCTTTCGAACTTTTCTGAAATAAACTTGGATAAACATATTAGTCCAATGATCCATATGTTGTGATCAATTATCAAAACCACCCTAGGGAGAAATTGTTCTTTCAATCTCCCCCTTTTTCGTGATTGATGACGACATATAGATCAAAGCTTCGAGAAAAGATATAATCAATGATTAGCATCGCCGCTTTGAGAAGTATGTGAAAAGTAAGAGCTCCCCCTAAATTTGTGCATTATTTAAAATTTGCGTTTGAATGCAAATGCACAACCAGTTAGGATCATGGGTCACTCTTCCATGTCACATACATCTTGGTGGTGCGCATACAAGATAAGAATGAATAGTAATGCACATGATACCAACAAGATAAGTGAATGATCATCAGATAGATAGCTAAAAAGATAATAACATCGAATCAACCAAGCAAAGTGTATGATCACACACAGAATCCAAAAGACCAAAGTGTTGTAAAACCAAATGAGAGCAAATAAACTCAAAAGCTCTCTATCTCTCTCTCAAAGCCCTATGATCTATACATTTCTCCCCCTTTGGCAACAAGTTACCAAAAAGTTCAAAAAGTATAGAGCTAATCGTCTCTCTGGGCAGCTAATAACGGAGTCGAGAGAAGAGCATCCAAGAAGGCTTCTGTTGAGTGTCCTCGAGCTGGAGGAGTGGATACTAGAGGTGCTTCAGCTCGAGCCGGAGCTGAAGGTGTAGACGCTTGAGCTGGTGAAGTTTGTCTTGTCTCCGGAGCAGGTACAGTAGCTGACCTAGGCCTGGTGCTGAACCGAGTAGTAGTGAGAGGAGGTGACTCTTCTTCATCATCATCGTCATCATCATCATCATCATCTGGGTGTGGAATTTGCACTGAGTCAACTTCATGTTGAAGTTGTTTGACTATAGTGGTCAACTCCGTTACCTTCACATCCATGTCATGAAACTTTGTTTCCACGACACTCTCAAGGCTCCTCTGATTTTGCAGAATCTCCGAGATGTTATTCTCCATACCTTGTACATAGCTAACTAGAAATGCCATTTGCTCAGATTGAGTTCTCAGCTATGGAACTGGTGGTGGCACATTTCTAGCAGCCTCATCTTTTGGTGCCTCTGCTGCCATTATAGTTGTAGATGAGCTGGGATCATTGTCATCCATCACCACTTCATTGTCTTCAAATTCGGGCTGAAGAGGTAAATGTGGACGATCAAGGATATATGCATGATTTCCTAGCTTGGCATTGATAAGCATCTGAATGTACGGGGCATATCCGCAAGATCTTTTCTTATCAGCGGCAGTCCTCCGGATAGTCTCTACTATCAAGTCCATCACTCTTTAATTTAGTGTGAGAGTCCAAATGGTGTAGCAAATTAATGGAGTGGCCTCTAATCATCCTATCATCACCTGATTTAGGCACCAAGGTGTGTCTCCGAATGGTGTTAGTTGTGGGTATTCCTGCTTGCAAGAAGTATACTAAGCCCATCTTGTGAGTTGCCAAAAACTTGTGAGGAATTGGCTTATACATGTTGGCCATGGAGTTGTGACTCATCTTGGGCTCATAGTGCACATCAAAATCACTCTCTTTCTGCTTAGAGGCACCAATGATAATGGCACACTCATCAGTTGTTGACTCATACTTGTGACCATCAGTCATCCAGACAATAGAACCATCTTCATAGAAATGAACAGTTGAGTAGAATTGCATGATCAGTTCATCATACCATGGGGTCATCTCTTTTCCAACAAAATCTTCAATGTATACAAACTTGAAATTGTCTTGCACATGTGGAAAGAAATTTTCATTGGCTTTGATGTAAGCCCAGTCAACATATCTCACATCACTAACAGTTGGACCTTTGTCATACAAAACAATTTCATAAAAATCTTGTTGTTCCTTGGTGTGGAACCTTGGATCAAAAGCAGTCCTTCTCCTTATGGTATATGGATCTGCAGCTCCCCATTTCCTCAAACTTGCATCTTTCCTCTTGTTCATATCTTCAGCTACTGGATGAGAAGCATTGTGCACTGGCAGATTTGGTCTTAGGTTTATAAGAATGGGTGCATTCTCTTCTTCTTCCTCTGCAGCAAAGCCACTAGAAGCAGGGCCTTTCTCCTTGGCAGCTGCAGGAATATCCTTTGTAGTCCTCCTATGAGCTAGAGGCTTTTTAGCCTTAGAAGGAGGCTTATGAGCAGATTTCCTGGGCATGGCATCAGCCATGAGCTTTTTCTTCTTAGGAGGAGCTCAGTAGCATCTTCTGGTTCCTCATACATAGAAGTTTTTCTCCCAACAACATGAATCACCCTCTTCCTGACTCTCTTTACACCAACCGCAGGTTTATCACTTTAGAGTGCCGTACTCTGCCTTGCAGACTCAGGAGCTCTAAGATTAGCAGGGATTGCATACTCTTTCCTCAGAGTCTTATTAGGAGCCTTTGGAGGAGCTAAAGTTTCCTCTCGCACAAAATCTGAGTCCCCTTCATCTGAGGTAAGCTTCTTCCTATGCGTGGTGGCTGCCTTGGGAAAGCCATTGCAGTTGTGAGTACGAGGGTCAGAGTCTATCTTCTTAGGACTTGTGCCCCAGTCCATCTCAACACTGTTTTCTCTGAAATCATTTTGGCTATCCTCATATCCTGACATCTTGGCACACAAGGAACAACTCAGCAGCAAACCAGCAAACAGCAATCCTGTGATATTGATACAGAGGAGCAGAAGGGTTGAGCATCACAAAACACAGAAGGGTTTTTCAAAATTTGAATTCAGAAACTTAGGGTATGATCTTTTGAGTCATCGAGAATAAATCGGTAGCACCAGGTTGGTCATTTCGGAGTCACCGAGAATATCCACTCGAATAACGGAGACTTGTCAATCTTTTCGGTGTCACCGAAAAGAACTACTCGGTCTCACCGAGTTGCTTCTCAGGAACCCTAAAACTAAAATCGATGGAACCGATTTTACCAACTTGGTCTCACCGAGTTGCATACTGCGGGAGATCATATCCTGAATTCCATCATTCTCTATGCTAAGAGATTCTCTCGTGGAAAGAGGGGTTTACACATTGTGGCTTGTAGAGAAAAATTCCTAATGCACATGAGTTGGATTAAAAGAGCGCAAGAGGAGATCGAAACCATACCCTAGTTCGGTGGCGATCCAACTACGGCGGCCATGGCGGCGAAGATTCCATCCACGACGGCGAATCCCAACGACGTAGGTGCTCGGGGAGGCAAAGGCAACGACTAGGGTTCGTTCGGCAGCAGCTTAGGGTTCGGGAACGAAACGTTTGAGGAGTGGATTTCAAAATGTCCGGTCCGCGAGATTATATTCCCGCCGCTGATGGTATCACCGAGATTACAAAATCGGTGTCACCGAGTTCATCTGTTGTCAGTGGATATGGGAAACTCGGTGTAACCAAGCTGGTGATTTTGGTGGTACCGAGATTGAAAAACCAGATCAACTTTGGGAATTCGGTGGAACCGAGTCTGTAGGGTTGGTTTCATCGATATTCACAAAGAGGTTTTGGAAGGCAGCCTTTGAAGATACTGAACTTCAAGTGCTACTGCACACAAAGGGATCGACAAGTGCTTGTTCAAGTTTTATGATGAAGCATGAATTGAACTTGAGATGAGATAGCATAGATAGGTAGAGGACGGTCCTAGGCATTCTTGTCCATCCAATTGGCAAAAGATAAATCAAGAGCCAAATAACAAAAATTGGATGTCCTTGAATGAGCAAAGAATATGTAGACCAACATGCTCACACAACAAGATGATGGATTAAATATGGTAAACATGCACAAACATCCTAGCATCTATCAAGCACTTTGGCGATGACAAAGTCATCTATATATGAGTATATTAACTTAGGAGCCAAGTAAGAATACTTGATCATAGGTCATACTCATCGTTAAGCACAAGTGGGGTTACCACTTTTACATAAGATTTAGAGTAAATCTCCCCCTTGATATGACATCCCCCTAAGAGGGATAAACTAACCTTGGGTTTTGTTGTAGAAGACTTCAAGTAGGTGAAGTAGTGGTGGATGCTCAATGTTGATGAATATCATCTTGAGTTGGGAGCAATCCTTGTTGTTTCTCACTCTTCTCACCTACATGGATTAGTCCCAAAGCACAAGGAACATATGCAAGAACATCTATGGACATGGAGTGAAGCACACATGGGATTATGTGCAAAAATACATTAATTACCTTTCCTTTCTTACCTTCGAGGGAATGTGTGACTCCTTGAACTAATGCATATGGTTGAGGTTGATTGCATATAGTTCTTGCCAAAATGAATCAGAGTGAATTTCATTGGCGGAGTCACCCCTCAAGAAATTTCTAGTTCTTACTCTTGGGGATCCACATCAACTTGATGGGAATCCTTGGAGTTGTGGTAGCACTAGATGAGGCAGTTCTAGTAGTGTCCTTGGGAATCCACTTGACCTTGACTTGCGCTTCCTCTTCAAATAATTCAATGTCCTCTTGAAGCATTCCCTTGCCCTTGTGGTATTGTGGTAGAAGGTCATCTTGTGATCTTGTTCCTTTGGGAGGAGTAGGATCATACTTCTCCTCTTGAGGAACAAACTTAGGAATGGGATATGGACCTTCTTCCCAATCATCTCCATCGACGTTGAAGTAGCCAACACCTTATTTCTTTCAATGTCCTCCTTGGTTGCACACAGTTTCCTCAAATTGCTTACTTCTGGCAAGACTCTTGAAGGCACCTCTCTCTATAATCCCTTTCCATAAATCGTTTTCTTTCTAAAGTATAACTTGGCTAAAAGAATCATTAGTGGAATCAAGAGAGCTTCTAGCAACAACATCATTAGATTTAGCTTTAGCATTGTTGTTACTAGATGAAGATAATTTCTTGCCTTTGTTACTAGTATTCTTAGGTTTAACTTGTGGACCAAAAGTAGACAAGAGTAATCATTTGGCTAGATAAGAAGAACTCTTCTTTCGAAGATCATCATCGATCACTTTTAGGAACTCATGCACTTGCTCCAAATTGAGCTTCTCGAAGTGTAGCTTCTCATGAGTTCTTGCAAGCTCTCTATGATCTTCGAGAGTAGTTTCATGAGCTAACTTAAGAGTATTTAATACTTTAGTTAGTCGTTCAATCTCTTTCTTCTCATCATCACTCGATTTCTCTTGACTAGCATGATTATAGCAAGTTCATTATCACTAGAATCACTAGGTTTATCAAGAAGCAAGTCATCTTCTCCTAATAAGTCATCCTCATCACTATTAAAATTAAGATACTCGGGGTTTGATACATTGGGGCCTTTAGCCATGAAGCAGTTTCCAAACCCCTCATTTGGTCAATCAAATAGATCGTAGGAGTTCGAGGAAACAAGTGCAATGCCAGCAACACCTTCATCTTGACTATAGTCGGAATTGGAGTGGTAGCATCTCTTGGATTGGTTGTCAAACTCGGAGCCAGAAACCCATTCGCCAACATGAGCTTGATGTCTTCTTCTCGAGCTTCTCTTGGTGTATTTTCCCTTCTTCTACGATTCCTTGCCTCTCTGTGAGGGCGTTATTCATAATGATCTTCTCTACTCCTCTCTCTGTGAGGTGACACACCCTCGAGCTTCGTCATCGAGGTGACTCTTCTCTTCGTTTTTAGAGAGCCAAGCATCATTGGAGTAGTGTTCGGGCTTCCCACGGTTGTAGTAGCTTTGGCCACGACTCGATGAACGCTTTTCATCATGTCTTGAGCTTGAGCTTCTCTCTTTGACTCTACTCTTGTAGAACATGTTGAATTTTCTGACCATGAGACTTATCTCTTCATAAGTGACAAGATTGTTCTTTGAAGTAGCGAGAGCACTAAATGAAGCTCTGTAAGCACCGCTTGACTTATTGTGCAGCTCATCTTTGTCCTTGAGTGACATCTCATGAGCAACAATCCTACAAATGACTTCAGTTGGCTTGAGATCTTTGTAGTTTGGCATCATTTGGACCAATGTGCACACGATGTCATACTTTCGATCAAGAGCTCCAAGTATCTTCTTGATGATGAATTTGTCAGTCATCTCTTTGCTTCCTAAGCCGGCAATCTCATTGGTGAGGAGAGCTAGCCTACAGTACATTTTAGCGACACCTTCACCATCCTTCATCTTGAACTTGTCAAGATGACTTTGAAGCACATCCAACCTAGATTCTCTGACAGAATTAGTACCTTCGTGCATATCGATCAAAGTATCCTAAATTTCTTTTGCATTTTCAAGTCGGCTGATTTTGTTGAATTCTTCGGTGCATGGACAGTTGAAGATGATGTCGCGGGCTTGTGCATTGACTTACAACATCTTGAGGTTGCAACGTCTTTAGTTCATCGGCTGTCGCATCACGGTCCAGTTCATGCCCTTCTCCGAAGAAATTATCTTCCACACGAACACGAATAACATCCCATACGTGAGGACTAAAACCAATAATATGCATTTTCATCATATGCTTCCAACTAGCAAAATTAGTGCCATCGAAGTATGGACCTCTACGGTGATAATTTTCCTCACTAGACACCATACTCTCCTAGGTTGTGAAACCAATGGAACGGGTACCAAAGCTCTGATACCACTTGTAGGATCGAAAGTATGTCTAGAGGGGGGTGATTAGACTACCTCACAAGATAAAAGTTTAGCCTTTTCCCAATTTAGTTGAGGGGCAGATTTGACAGTTATGACAAGTCAAGTACACCCTACACATGCGGTTCTAAGAGTGTAGCAGTGGAATGTAAAACATGCAAGTGTAATGTAAAGGAGTAGGGTAGGGAGATCAAACGCATGAGGTTGACACGGTGATTTTTGGTATGGTTTCGATAGGTGGCGCTATCGTACATCCTTGTTAGTGGAGACTTCAACCCACGGAGGGTAACGGCTGCGAGAATCCACAGAGGCCTCCGCCCACAAGGGGTCCACGAAGAACCAACCTTGTCTATTCTACCACAGCTCCCGCCCACGAAGGACTATCCTTACTCATGGTAGACATCCACGAAGTAGGCAATCTCCTTGCACTTACAACCATCTTGGTTCAACTCCACAACATGAAGTAGGAGGCTCCCAAGTGACACCTAACCAATCTAGGAGGCACCACCCTCCAAAAGGTAATAGATGTGGTAGAACAATGAACTCCTTGCTCTTGTGCTTCTAAAGATAGTCTCCTCAACAAAAAATCACTCTCTTACAGAATTGCCTTGGGTAGGCGAGATTGATTTGGTGGAAAGCAGCTTTGGGAGGCTAGAGATCAAGTTTCAAATGATTGGATTGGAATATCTTGGTCTCAACACATGAGTAGGTGGCTCTCTCTCAGAAAAATGGATCGGGCAATGAAGTGTGTGTTCTGAGTGCTTCTACCACGAATGAGAGGTGGGTGAAGGTGTATATATAGGCAGCACACCAAATCCAACCGTTACACCTAAAGTGGCCAACTCGGTGACACTGAAGTCATGAACTCGGTCGTACCGACTTGCACTAAAGGCAACAACTTTTGAATATCGGTGGAACCGTTATACACAACTCGGTGGCACCAAAAAGGTGGCTAACGGTCATATGACACAACTCAGTGACACTGATACCTAAACTCGGAAATTTTGATTTTGTGTACCGAGGCAACAGAAAGTTGCTCACCCGCACTCGGTAACACCGACATGCTTTCGGTTACACCAATTTGGTGGGAATGGCTAGGGTTTTGTGTGAGATCAAACTCAGTGGTGCTAAAATGGGAAAGGTGGTGGCACCGATTTTGAGTGTGTGGTATTGGACATAATGGTTATGTGGGAAAAATGACTGAGTTATTTGGTGGCTAACTTTGAGCACTTGAGCAACCAGATTATTTTAATACCTCACCCCCTTTTAATAGTATTGGCTTTCCTATGGAGTCAAAAGTGATTTCTCACAAATATGCATAAAGGGGCATTTCCACATAAGACTTTAGCCAAAGCATCTTTTGAACTTTTCTGAAATAAACTTGGATAAACATATTAGTCCAATGATGCATATGTGGTAATCAATTATCAAAACTACCCTAGGGAGCAATTGTGCATTCAGTGATGGACGACGAACTCGCGGGCCCACGGGAAGCGTCACACGCGAGTGAGTGCCATGTAAGACAACCAGCGACTGCATGTGGCCTAGACATGTATGTACGAAAGGGTTGTGTAATGTTTTATATAACAAAATTCACGACTTCGATGTGGCACCTACCTCACAAAATGACCAATCCCACACGGCGGTTCACGACTCGTAGTGTACTTCCAGACCCCCCTCCATAAACACAAACAGACGCACACACACACACACACCACACATCCACCGCAACTACGAGGCATGTTAAGAATTTCCGTGATGAACATATATGACCAAAGGAGGAACGTTCTAATTTTGAAAAAAAGCAAAGATCATTAAGAAGTTTTAGTGCATTGATTGATTTTCTATGGATACAATGTGCAAAAAACAAATTTGAGCTACATGTGACTCTGCACCTAGATGGATTGGAACAACACATGTGTGTCAGTGGGTGCATGTTTAGTCCATGTGCAAGAAATTTCAAACATTGAGAATCTTGATTTTTAAAATTTAGTAAATCCAAAACTTAGTTGAATATATGAAACTTATTTTGTTGCCATTTGGACACCAACACACAGTGGTATTACACCTTTTTGTCAAATTTGGGACAAGCTTTAATGTAATTTTTATCTTCTTACATAGGAACGGTAGACTGTTAATAGTTGGGAACCAATATTGCAAACGGATTATGTATTCAAACCGTGGGCATTAGACCAAGAATGGGTACGTGCCATCCTTCGGTTAAGCAATAAAGTGGTAGCATTAATCATCAAAATGGAAAAACAATATACGTGCCGCCACGTGTCTTGTCTGTCGTCCGAGCAGGCATGAGCTGACGGGAAGCATGCGAGCAGTCCGCCGCACATGCATACTAGGAGACGTGCATGCATTTGTGTGAATTGATGAGAGGCGTGCGAGTAGTGGTGTAAAATGATGGTAGGCATGTGAGCGTCATCGGGAGCGAGCAGTTTGACCGGCGCCCGCCTCTCTCCCACTTCTCCATATTAATGGCACACCCGAGCAGCCAAAACCCCGTCCTTACCACACACACAATCCTCTCTCTCCGCCTGCATCCTCGACGCCGCTCTCATTACTCACCCCTGCCAGTGTATGAGGATGCCGCTGAAGCGCCCCACCAGAGGGAGTGGCAACGCCGAGGCCACTGAAGCACCGGAGTAGGGCGTGAAGATGGACACAGAGGTTGTCGTTGCCGCCGATGAGGTCTCGATGGACCTTTACATCGTCTATGGCATCGTGCTTCCACAGCCAGAGACGGAGGTCTATAATGACTCCGACGACGACACCGGTTACGACTCATGCGACCACTCCGGTGATAACGCCGACGATGACGAACAACCTGATAGTCATCTATACCCACAATATTTGGGTCTCTCTAAAAAAATAGCCATAAAATATATAAATTCCTAATCCTACTTTACAACATGTAATATTTGATTTATTGCCAAATCTTGGCAACTGCCAAATGCTCGCTAGAGATTAGTTTTATTCCAAATTTGATGCCACATTTTTTTACTATATGTATAGGTGCTATCTGGCGATGTCGACGACGGGGATCAGGATGGATAGAGGAGGTACAAGAGGCAAATCCTCATGAAGATTTATGCGGGAATTCATAACAAGCGTATTAGGACTTGGAACGGGGCTTTCGATGCCCATTTTGCAACCAAATGCTTCATGACGCGTATAAAAGTGTTCTGCAGCATGCGAGAGGGTGAGCCATTGGCTCCTTGAGGCAGAAGTATTCTCGCAGGGTGGCGCATGCCGCGTACGCTGAGTCCTAGAGAAGCTTCACGATCGTGCCGACAGATGAGATATGGGATTGAACTATGTATGGCTATGCAGTGTATTTAATTATAAATGTCCTTGAGTATGCTTAATGATGGTTGAACTATATATAGTTGAACTATGCTTGTGTATGCTTTATTATTATCTATGCCTGAGTATTTTTAATCTATGGGTTAGAGTTTGTTTGAGGTAGTTGAGGCTCAAATACCCATAAAGTATCCAGACATGAGGTCTAGATTGGAGCTAGTTGCATCTAACCCACCAAAAAAATATCCCACCCAAGAGGTGCTAATTTGAGCTAGTTCTGGTGGGGCCTACAAAAAATTACTTTTCCCCTCTTATGTAGGCGCACCTTATCTGGCCATAGAAGATCCGGCCACAGAACAGCGGCCACATCAAATCCAACTGGAAAGTACATTTAACCTTGTAATCCAAACACCACCTTTGGCTAGAGTTAGTTCAGGGTTAGTCACGAGTTAGAAACTAACTCTATCCTCTAGCCAAGTTAGAGTATCCAAACAGGGCATATGTTTACCTATGTCCAAAAAAACTATCCGACCCAAGGGGTGCTAATTTCTGCTAGTTCTCATGGGGCCTACTGAAAAATTACTTTTCCCCTCTTATCCTGTTGAACCATATCCGGCCACACAATATCTGGCCACACAAGAGTCGTCCTCACAAGAGCCCGCCACATCAAGTCCGTGTGGAAAGTGCATTTAACCCTATCTTCCAAACACCACCTTTGGCTAGAGTTAGTACATGCTTAGTCATGAGTTAGAAACTAACTCTAACCTCTAGTTTTTTGAGGCAAAACTATAACCTCTTGCTAAGTTAGAGTATCCAAACTGGGTTATTGCTTCCGAAAATCTTTGTGGGGCACAAAACCTTCACCACCAATTCAAGAAGGAAAAAAGAAAACCCTCACCATCCCAATGTAACAATAACCCTCACCCCGCCCTCCTTATCCCTCCGGTCCCATTCACACCTGCACAAGCTCCTCCGTGACTCTGCCTATCGCCGCGACAACCACTTAGCTCGACACTTGTCGCCGCTGCGAGGCTGCCAGCAAACCCCACCGCATTTCTCCACTTCTGCTTGTCATCGCCTATCGCCATCAACTTCCTCGACGCTACTCACTCTTGACCTAGCTCCGTCCGATTGGGGAATCCATGGTATTGAGTTTTTTTATCATGGATAACAAGGTAACTAATTTACTTAGTTATTCTCTCACCTCTTATCCCTGTTCATGTGCCTCCTTTAATCACCCGACCAAAATCGCCTTGAATTCATTTTTATTCGAGCTGATTTGAGGGTTTTGCTTCATTCATAGAGTGTACATTGTGCAGACACATCAGGACTTTACGGCGTCGGCCAGACATCTCTGGAGTTCCATCTCATCGAACCAGATGACTTCAGGATGCACATGGTATGTTCAATCTCACCCTATATCGGTTGGCATTGCCTACATTCTTGAACATATATTATATATTGTTACATTTGGACAAATGGTGCCACATGCAACATATACGTCAAAAGGGATTTTTATCCCCTCTCTTTTCTATATTAGGCAAATTAATGATGTATTGTTCTTTCGATTACTCTTATATTTCCATGACATCACGGTTAAACTATATGTTTAATTATAGATTTTTTTCCCTTTGATTTCAACTGTTTTACTGTTCTTTCAATTTTGCCCATATTTGCATGTTACCATATCATTTAACAATCCTACCATTTTCTGTAGCACATCCCTTTCTATGCAACAACATCTGTAGTACACAATCTTGCCCTTTACATAACTCAAGACAGTAGGGATGTCATACCAAACACAAACCATGGATTTACAATCGTTGCTTCTCTAAGAGTTGATGAAAGTGGTCACTCCTATTTTGGCACGGGTCTTTGGACAGAAATTTCTAAGTTTTATGTACTGAAAGCTGGTACTAAAATTGCACTGCACATAGAAGAGCCTGGTCATGATATATATGCTAACTTCCCCGACCATATCGTTCATCGAGACTTTGTTTGAAGTAAGTGCTCTTTTCAAGTATCTGCATGTTGACTTACCCATCAATATCAAAGGAATTGTGTAGTATTTAGGCAACCAATTGTTATCACATTTTTGTACTCTATTCCTACCTACTAACTTCTAGTTATTAATACACTTTTTTCCCCTGTTTTAACGAAATATTCCTTGTACTCCCACTTCAATCACAAAGCGCCGCTGAAGGGGAGACTCCACAGGTGGAGAACGAGGCTGCCAACAAGCAGAGGCGGGTCGAGTAAGAACCTCAAGCAACTCCAGCAGGAATAGACTTCATCAGCAGCCTCCCCGAAAATATGTTGATAGTCATCATCTCTCTCCTCCCAATCAAATATGGGGCACGGAAACCCGTCCTTTCCCGACGGTGACGCCCCTATGGCACTCCGCCCCTCTGGACCTCATCGACGCCCACAAGCTCTGACATGGCTATCACCAAAGCTTGTACGCGTTATCCTAGATCCTGGTAGTCACCATGGCCCAATCAAAAGTCTTAACACAAGGAAGTTTCGTTCCAACGGCAAGGACCCAACCAAGCTTGACGAGTGGTTTCGATTCGCCGCCCTAGATCAGCTCGAGGAGCTCGATTTTAAGGATGGTCATATGCGCTCACTGCCAACATCTGCCCTCCGCCTCGCACCCATGCTGCACCTCGCCAAGTTCATGAAGTGCTATCCCCCCTTAATGGCATGCCCGCTCTTTTTCTACCACGACTGAAGCACCTCGAGCTCGTCACCGTCTACATCCCACACTATGATATGAAGAACCCGCTTCGCGGCTGCACTGCACTCGAGTACCTTCGTCTTTGGGCGATCAATGGGTTGAGTAGCTTCCACATCACCTCCATGACTCTCCAAACTATCTATGTGTGTTTATGGTGCTGCAACAGGAGATCGCAAAAGGTGTACCACAGTATGGTCATTGATGACACACCTTCACTTGAGAGATTACTTGTAGTTAATCAACAAGGTCCAACAAAAATCAATGTCACTTCTCAGCCAAAATTGATAGTGGTGGTCTACTTGTCTGTCAAATACTTCGTACTTGTTATTGGATCCACACCCGTTCTCATACAATAGTCGCCTTCTACCTCTGCTTCTTGAAATTAACACTATTTCTAATTTTGATGATGTATGTTCATCTATCATTCAGGAAATAACTCTGACAAGCTTGACCGTGAATCTGCGTGTAGTGAAGGTCTTGGCACTAGAATCTACCGGCCCCAACCTGGAACAGATTGTCAGTTTCCTGAGATGCTTTCCGTGCCTGGAGAAGCTATATATCGAGGTGGTGTTCCTTTCCTGTTAAATGTTAACCATAAGGGAGTTCAATTTTTGGCACCTTTTCCAAGTTTACAATGACAATATACTATGATTTCTGAAGGAATTTTTGAGGATTTCACTACATACATGTTTCCCCACCCCATACTAGTTGTCTGATTCATATGGTTACAATCCATAAGCATTTCTCCTTTTGATTCATCTGTACTAGTTTTCTTAGGGAATTTTTCATCCATTCCAGCCTCTTGTGAAGAAGGCTGCATTTTCTTCATATGCCCGTGTTAATCATGATGGATCAAAGATGGCATGTTAGTGCATTTTACAAATCCTGCAAACCAAATAGGCATGTAGTAGGGTTCAAAAGTGCATGTAGGCACTTATACGTTCTATTCATTTGCAGATAAGAATAGGTCGGGTAGTGGATAATGTGATGTAATATAACAATCACATTGAATGCCTAGATCTGTATCTCTCAGAAATTACTATGAACTCCTACCGAGGGACCTTACCAGAGATTACATTCACCAGGTTTTTTGTTGTCAGAGCAAGGATGCTGAAGGTAATGAGGTTTGACCTACATATATTTCACAAAAAAGAATGATTTGTTGATCAGCGCTCGCGGCTGTAGTACAATGGAAAAGCTGAATTTCATTTTGGAACTTCAGAGAACAGATTAATCGGAAGTCATTGTGTCAACCCTATACATGACTTTTGAGTGGCTAATACCTTTGCAAAAATGATAAGATTTCGAATATAGACGTGCAAGTAGTAATATTTGTTTGAATCTCTGTTATATCCATGTTTAACTGATCACCATGGGTGTTTGTAGCTGAATGAGCTGAATTTCATTTCTAATACTAGTTTGAGCCATATAACTCTGGAATTTGAACCTTGGAATATTTCGGGATTTTATGGTACAGTCGTTGAAATGGCATCGTATACGACTCATATATTGGTAGTACTATTTTGACCCTAATATGCAATGGACATAGATTTTATTAACCATTCTCGAATGTGTTTCCCTTGGCGATCTCATCACAAACGCTCTGTATAGCTAACTCAACTACGATCATGGACAATATTGCACATAGTTAGTTTCTTCAACCGTGTGCCCTGTAGAGCACAAAATCAATTATCGCACTCGAGTTTCCATCATTTCCCTATTGTGTAACTTTGACCTCATAACTCATGGTTAAACTTCTTATCAAAGTCATTCGAAACACTTTGTTTTCTCAAAGCTTTATGCCATAAACGCCCACGATTTGACCCTCTTCTAGCAGATGCATGGGCAAACCAATCGGGCCGGAATCTTGCGTGGTTGCGCGCGGTAAATTGCGCGGTTGCACGGGAACAGGCTCCACTCATGAACGATACATTTGGCGCCTCTTCGAGCCCACGTAGTGACAGGATGTGATGACTACAGGCCGATCGACCCCCATTTATTACAGCGGCCATTTAACCCTTCCGTCTCTTTGATCTTTCGATCACGCCCCAGTATTGCAAAAGCACACCCACCACGACAAATTCTTAGAGGGTATCCTATGCGGCTCCAATGGCGCTTCGAAAAGCCGCCGACGATGAGCAGCAGTTCACCATGCATGTTGTGGTGAACACCCACAGAAGGTTCACAAATCTCTTGGTGGTGTACACCAACAACCCGATCTGGGTGGCGCACTCCATCCACATCATGGAGGTTTTTCTTGTTGAGGAGAAGTACAAGGTGGTGGGGTTCAACCTCGAGTACACACTCGCTCATTCCGCGTCTCATCCAAGGTCATCGTCACCTACATGTGCATGTGCAATCACGTCCTCGTCTACCACTACTGTCTCGCCTTGCGAGTGTTTTGCTAGGTTTGTCAATAGCCCCCACTACATGTTCGCTATGCTGGACATCACCAACGATGTACAGGTGCTCAAGAATTCGGGCATCGCCTGCCAGAATCTTGTCCATATCCAGGGCCAATACAAGATCTGGGGCAACAAGGAGCATGAGAAGGACTCACTGGCTCACCTCGCCGAGGCCATCATCGAGCCCTACTATAATGACATGAAGGATTCATGCAACAAGGACAAGCGTGCCTTGCACTCCACCTGGATTGAGAAACTCGACAAAGCTCACGTTGTGTACGTGACCAAGGAGGCATACACGAGCTACGATATTTACAGGCGGATCGTTGACATGAGGAAGTGGCTCCTTCCCCAAAATGGCCAGGGATCCAGTCGGAAGCAGAGCAATGGCAAGTGTCATCACAATTAGAAGTAGATGATTAGATGCTCCTTTCTCCTAGTTTAGTACGCATGTAATTGCTTACTTTGGTGTGTGTAAATGTTATGTGTGTGATCACTTATGTAATTGTATGCTCAATTTAGTTATGCAATGTTGTTCTTATAAGTATACATGTTGATGTTCTGTAGTTAGAGCGTACATGTTGTGCGGATAGAGCAAATCACATCGCGCATGGACTAAACACTAGAACCCTTCGGTGATTATTTCATCAATCGTTCACAATCATATACCGGCAATTGTTTTCTCATAACATACATGGCTTGTTAACAGGAATGGTCTATGTTGTTATCGGTCTTCCCACACATTTCTAATTACTAACCTGTTTGCTGCGTATCGCACACATCTTGTTAAGTTGAACCAATTTTGTTGTGTTTCTTAATTGATAACAGTTCATCCTACTGAATTGTATGCCGTATATCGCACGCACCTTGATCTAGCTGACCGTTTCTGTTGTTCTACCTCATCGCAAATAGTTCATTTGAGTGAACCGTATGCCATGCATCACACAACCAACTCCAATCTGAATCGTGTTTGATGTCTCCGCTACCGCAAACGGTTTGCATCTTTTTTGACGGTTTTCCCACATCACCGTTTGCAATTAATGCATCGCATACAGTTTCGTCAAACGGTCTCTCATTGTTGTGTCGTGTTTGGACCATCCTCCAGTAGTGATACCAGGGATCAACCCTATCAAACTTAACTCGATTACATGATCTATCTCATCCAATCTCACCACCATCTATAAATCCTACAAAGGAATTAGTCAATCCCGGTGGTGAGCATCATGGCGCTATTGATGGGGAAGGGTTGGTCATGACGACGGTGATGAATCCCCCTCCCTAGAGCCCTAAACGGACTCCAGATTAGCCCTCCGGAGGAAGAATAGGAGGTGGCGGCGGCTCCATCTCGTGAACATGATGAAAACTTCTCTCTACTATTTTCTCCTAAGATGTGATTCTATAAGAATGGAATTAGGGTCGGAGGAGCCATGTGGGACCCACAAGCTATCAAGGCGCGGCCTGGGGGGCGCCCTGTTGGCTTGTGACCTCGTGGAAGATCTCTTCCAGTAGGTCTTTTCTCCAGAATTCCTTATAAATCCCAGAAATGATTCACAAAAAGTGTTGTCCGATTCTGAGAAATTTGATTTCTGCACAGAAATAACACCAAGGTAGTTCTGCTAAAACAACGCGAGTCCAGGTTAGTTTCATTCAAATCATGCAAATTAGAGGTCAAAACTAGAGAAAAAGTGTTTGAAAAAGTACATATGTTGGAGACGTATCAACTCCCCGAAGCTTAATTCTTTGCTTGTCCTCAAGCAATTCTGTTGATAAACTGAAAGTGAAAAATAAAACTTTTACAAACTCTTTTCTTCTTGTTGTTATACATATGCTTAGCTAATGTTCAAGTTTTCAGCATAAATCATAAGCAGCCACATCCATGATAATAATTAAGCATCATATTCAATCATGGCAATACATAACCAACTAGCAAGCAACAATAAGATATCTCACATGCCCACAATTTTTCAAAACAATCACGATATAATATGGTGACATGGTATCTCGCTAGACCTTTCTAAGACCGCAAATCATAAATGCAAAGCACCTCTCAGATTCAAGTTGTGACTAAATATTATAATTCATAATAGAAAAGATCCTAGTCATAATCATATCCAACATTGACTAGACCCAATGCATAAAAATGAGAATAACACTCTCGAGTCTGGTGATGTAAGTAAGAGGGTGATAACTTGACATAAAAGTAAATAGATAGGCCCTTTGTAGAGGGAAGCATTGACTTGTAGAGGTACGAGAGCTCAATTTTTAAATCAAGATTGAAAATAAAATTTTCAGTGTTGTTCTTTACTATAAATGTTATGACAAAGATTTTCAGTATCTTCCATGCTAAACTCATTATCGATGGTTCCCAAAAAGAATTATAAAGTTTTACTCCCATCCACAACCATGGCAAGCCGAATTCATGGGTGCCCTCCAACATATCAATTTTCCCAAGGAGTTTTGTTGTATTTTAGTTTTGATTAAGTAGGACTCCGCATCCTTGTTACCAACCTCTCTCGTACAATGACGGTGCATAAACACCCGTCATGAGAGTAACTTACTTAACATGGAAGATATTGATTGCCCTGTCGCTCCATGAGCGGTACAAGTGCACAAAGCAGATGTTTGTTTGAATATTTAGAGGTGGCACATGCAAATTTACTTGGAACGGCAGGGTAATACCACATATAGGTAGGTACGGTGGACTCATGTGGAATAACTTGGTTTTAAGGATATTGGATGCACAAGCAGCATTCTGTATTAGTATTGGTGGAGGCTAGCAAAATATTGGGAAGTCGCGAGCTAGAGAGCAACAACGGTCACGAACATGCATTGAAAATAATCAATTTTGGACAAAGCATGGGTAGGATATAAACATTGTGAATTTAAATATCATGAAGGTTGCATTGGTTTTGAATCAACTACATGTTTGCACATGGGCCAAGTCAAACCACTCGAATTAGTGAGAGGAAAATAACATACTACCATATCACATCATAACCATTTTAATGCATGTTGACACACCAGGTAAATCATTATCAAATCCTAGCTATTTAAGCATGGCATGAAAAGCTATGATCTCTAATTGTCATCTCAAACATGTTCACTCATGATATACTAAATCAAGATCGAACGAGCCAACAAATTTATAAAAACGGAAAACAAGAAGAGTTCATACACGTTTCCTTCGCCATGATCACTTCATCAAATATCGTCATTATTGCCTTTCACTTGCATGACCCAATGATGTGATAATAATAAAATTGTAAGGGTGTCATGGACTAAGCTGGAATCTGCAAGGCAGTTTTAAACAAAGGAGAAGACATGGTAATACTCGCTCTTCATTAGATCAATAACAAAGCATATGAGAGCCACTCATCATTTTCATCATGGTCTTCCCATTTCATGACTTCACAAAAAGGAAAAGAAATTAAGAGAATCACAGTGAAATATTTTAGGAGTTTTTGTTTTTCTTAAGCAAGCAAAATTAACTAAGAGGAAACAAGAACAAGAAAAACTATTTACACAGGAGAGCTCCAGACAAGGAAGAGGAAATCTTTTCGGGTTTTCTTTTAACACTACATCTAATAAAAAGGGAAAGAAAAACCAAAAAGAAACGAGAAATATTTTGGATTTTCTAAAGTTTTTTCAAACACATAAGAAGAAAGCACAAAATAAAGCTACATGGATATACATTGAAAGAGGATGAACACTAACAATTTATATGATGTGTGTGAACATGAATGTAATGTCGGTGATAAATGCATACTCCCCCAACCTTAGGCTTTTGCCTACCTTGGTAATCACCACTTGTAGTAACTATCAGGTCTAGTAAAGTGCTCATGGGGTGGCAGGTGAGCATCCCAACCCTGGGCCTTGGCCTACGCAGCAGCTAACTCGTTAAGGTATGCAATTATGTCCTGTGGCATGACGATGTACCCGTTCCTGGAAAGAAAGTCGAACAAAGAGGGTCCAAGCAACAGAATAATATCACAAGTATTCTTGATGTATAGTAAGTTATAGTAAATGCCCTGCAGTAAATCAGTTGACTAAGTGAATTGATGTTCTATCATAGATGGGTGGTCAAGATAAACCTGGGGCAACAAATAATAAGTAGGGAATATAGCCACTTCAAAATGCTTTGCCATGCATGTAGCATAAATACCACCATGAATCTTTCCTTTGTTTCGATTAATATGCAAGCGGCGTGATAATAGCTCCTAGGTTGTAGGTGTTATCACCACAAAGTGCACAATGCAAAATAGCTAGAGTTGAGGCACTCAAATGGCCACCCTGATCCATAACAGTTATGCATCTTCCTAAAACAAAGAGAAATAATGCACAAAAGGAAAATGCAAACTAGTGGCCCTGGAGTTTGATACGCCCCTAGTCTCCCCCACAATTAAGGTGAGGAGGAAACCCTCAAATTTCTTAGGCTTAGGATCACGTATTCCCCCGACAAAGGGAAGCAAGCATATTTCACACCATCTATCCAGAGGCATTTCATAGTTTGTTACATATAAGTCAAAACATATTGTGGGAGAATCGGGCATGTTTATGAAATAGAAGTTTCAAATGAAGGAATTAGTAAGGAGATAGTATTGATCACGCTGATCTACAAGGAAGTTGGTCAGTACGACATTTGCAACGAATTGCATGAATTCTTGATAAAAACTAGCTTCACTCATGAAGGGTGTATGTGGCCATTCACAAGTCCTAGCCTCTGTGTTCTGAAAAACTTGATATCGCTATCCTGAGTCCTCCCTGCAACCCCCTTGGGGCTCCGGATTGAACAACCCTTCTCTCAGGAACATCTCCTCAAGAAGTTCATTTTCCTACACATGATTTCTAAATTTTTTGGACCACAAAATTATGTCAATAAAACTTTGCAAGAATGATAGCAACTACTCATATGGATATTTATAGGCTATATCAAGCATTCATGCTACTTGGAACTCAAATAATTTAACATGGAAGCTCACTTGCTGTAGCACCAAGTGCAACAAGTTATGCCAAATATAAAAAACTCACGCAAAAACTAATTGGAGGGATGAAGGAGTCACATACCAAGGAACAATTACCTCACTGTTTTAGAAATGGGGTTCCGAGAAAATAGATCGAAAATTTTAGTTCGTAGAGGAAGAACTTGGGGGAGAGAGAGCTAGATTTTTCTTGTAGAGGTAGAGGAGGATGTGAGCTAAAGGGATAAGTCGGGAGGGCCCTCTGGGTCCCACAAGCCACCAGGGCGCGGCAAGGGGGTCACACCGTGTTGTCTTGCGGCCCACAGGCGCGTCTCCCTGTCGTTATTCTTATGCCAATTTTTTTATTTATTTCAGGAAAAATCATGTTGAATTTTTGTGGCATTCTAAGACTTTTTATTTTTAGGTCATTTTTTCTATGGTACGGAAAACTCAGAAAACATAGTAATCATGACATTTTACTTTTCTTTAGCTAAAAGAAGGGAGAATAAACTTGCGATACAAAGAGTTGTGAATACCAAATTCATAAATCACATGTATTTAGAAAAGGATCCATTAATAAGGTTGATCAAGTCTTATTAACAATCATTTTCGATAAAGATGAAACCGAATAGTTTTTCTATAGCACTAGGTTACCTCAATGGGGATTTCCATATCCCCAACAACAAGATAATAATATTTCTTTTCCTTGGAAATAAGTAGAGGGATGGTAAAATCTCCAATGATGACCGTGGGAATAGGCTCAATGACATTAATATTGTTCACTAAAGTTTGCTTCTTCGGAAAATGCACAATATGTTGATACATCCCAAACTTATCTATAATTTATGTTTGTTCCATGCTCTTTTGGGTTACATTGTTATATGTTTTGCTACACTTTTTTACCTTTTTAGACATATTTGGACAAACCTACTAACTCAGTGCACCCAGTGCCAGTTTCTGTCTGCTGATGTCTTTTTTTCCACGGACTTCTACACCAATTTACAGAGCCCCAAAAATCCAGAGAATATATATAAAAATCAGCGTGACGGAAGCTCCACGAGCGCCTAAGATGGTCCTGAGGGGATCCAGGGCCTTCCCAGGCGACCTCCCTGCAAGGACCCCCCTGGCCGTGCCACCAGGTCGCCTGGGTGGGGCCCACCTCCTCTGGTGCCCTCCTTCGGCCTATATTTACCTCTTTGATAGAAAACGCTTCCAACATATCTAGAATCGTGAATTTCTCCATCGTTCCGCCGCCGTAGTGCTTTCGAGATCGGGAGTGCCAGAAGACCACTTCCTGGCACCTTGACGGAGGGAGGATTGACCTCCGGGAGCTTCTCCACCCCCATGGACTCTTCCCGGACGTGCCGTGAGTAGTCCTCCTTGGACCATGAGTCCATGACTAGTAGCTATGTGATGCCTTCTCTCCAATCTTGTGCTTCAATGCTTAGCCCTTGTGAGCTGCCCTACGTTATCAAGGCATCTATGTAATTTTCCTGCTGTTGCTATGCTTGGTTTGCTGGGATCCGATGGATTATCAGATTATGTTCAGATTGTGATGAGTTATATATTTGGTTCTCCTTTTATATTATCCTTTTATATTATGTTCTTGAGTAATTCATGCATGTTTTCCATTGCTTTTTATTGCTTTGGCCGAGTAGTATATTGTAACTCCAAGAGGGAGCATTATGCATGATTGTGGGTTCATGCCCCCTGATGTCTAGCTTGAGTGACACAAACATGAGACTAGCGGATGTGTTGTTGCCACCAGGGAGAAAACAACGGTGCTTGTGACCACGGTTGCAAGGATTGTTTACCTTACGCGAAGTTTGTTAATGCAGTTGTCCGTTGCTTTGAGTTTACAGTTTGGGTGGGGCTCGCAACTTAATACCAGCGAGATGTTCTAGATAGATATCTCAAGGTGAATGATTAGATAGTAGATATTGATGGATAAACGGTCTACTTGTCTTGGCGTATTGCCCATTACTTTTGAGCCTCTAACTTTCTTGTAGCATGATTAGCATTGCGGTGCGTTTATAATTATGTCAATTGCCCAGTTGTAATTTGTTTACCCAGCATAGTTGTTTATCGTCTTTTGGGAGAGAGACATCACTAGTGAACATCATGGGACTCTGGTCCATATTACCACCATTGCTTACACCTCCACCATTTACTGCTTTTATTTAACTTTTTGTTGCAATCACTATCGCTATTCCCGCTTATGTTTTGATCCTTTGCAAACTACAAGGCCGAAGAGATTGACAACCTCTCTCAACTTGTTGGGAGAAAACTTATTTGTTGTGTATGTAGGTCCACGTCTTCTGCTAGAGCCAGAGCAGCGGACACCTACATGTTGATCCTCGAAGTCCTCCTGGTTCGATAAACCTTACAGTCCCCGTGTAAGGGAAATCTGTTGCTGACTACATCTCCACCCTCCAATTGGGGTAACTGCTACCTCTTGAGCTTGCGTTAGTTTTTCCCGTGAAGAGGAAAGGGTGATGTAGCACAGTAGCAGTAAGTATTTCCCTCAGTTTTGAGAACCAAGGTATCAATCCAGTAGGAGTATCAAGCCAAGTTTCCAAAGTACCTGCACAAAAACAACAAACTTGCACCCAACGCTACAAAGGGGTTGTCAATCCCTTCACGATTGATTGCAAGGTGAGATCTGACGGCGGAAAGTGAAACAAAGTAAAAGTGTGGAGCTGAATATATGATGTGAAGTATACCCGGGGGCCATAGTGTTCACTAGAGGCTTCTCTCATGATAGAAAATATTACGGTGGGTGAACGAATTACTGTCGAGCAATTGATAGAACCGCGCAAAGTCATGACGATATCTAAGGCAATGATCATACATATAGGCATCATGTCCGAGACAACTAGACCGATATTGTGTGCATCTACTACTATTACTCCACACATCGATCGCTATCCAGCATGCATCTAGTGTATTGAGTTCATGACTAACAGAGTAACGCCTTATGCAAAATGACATGATGTAGAGGGATAAATTCATGCAATAGATATAAACCCCATCTTTTTGCCCTTGATGGCAACAACACGATGCGTGCCTCGCTACCCCTTCTGTCACTGGGTGAGGTCACCGCACGGTATGAACCCAAAACCAAGCACTTCTCCCATTGCAAGAATCATAGATCAAGTTGGCGAAACAAAACCCACAACTCGAAGAGAATTACAAGGATATGAAATCATGCATATAAGAGATCAGAAGAAACTCAAATAAGATTCATAGATAATCTGATCATAAATCCACAATTCGTCGGATCTCGACAAACACACCGCAAAAGAAGATTACATCGGATAGATCTCAATGAAGATCATAGAGAACTTTGTACTGAAGATCCAAGAGAGAGAAGAAGCCATGTAGCTACTAGCTATGGACCCAAAGGTCTATGGTGAACTACTCACACATCATCGGAGAGGCAATGGTGTTGATGGAGAAGCCCTCCGTATCCGAAACCCCCCTCCGGCAGGGCACCAGAACGTGCCCCTGATGGGATCTTGCAGAGACAGAAGCTTGCGGCGGCGGAAAAGTATTTTCGTGAATCTCTCCCGTGGTTTTGGATTTTTTGGGGATTTATAGGCGGAAGAAGTAGGGCAGACGAGCCACAGGGGCCCACAAGCCTGCTAGGCGCGGTCCCCCTGGTCGCGCCTAGGGGGCTTGTGGCCTCCCCTGGTGGCCTCTGCCTTGGTTGTCATGCCCGGTGCGTATCTTCTGTTCCAGAAAAAATCTTTTCGGAAGTTTTATTCCATTTGGACTCCGTTTAATATTCTTCTATGAACAGGGTCAAAAAAGACGGAAAAAAAACAGGAACTGGCACTTGGCACTAAGTTAATAAGTTAGTCCGAAAAAAGATATAAAAGGCATACAAAACATCCAAAGTTTGACAAGATAATAGAATGGAACCATCAAAAATTATAGATACGTTGGAGACGTATCAAGCATCCCCAAGCTTAACTCCTGCTCGTCCTCGAGTAGGGAAGTGATAAAGACTGAATTTTTGATGTGGAATGCTACCTAGCATATTTGTCCTTTGTAAATTCTTTCATGTGACATGAATGTTCAGATCCGTAAGATTCAAAACAATAGTTTGCTATTGACATGAAAACAATAATACTTCAAGCAAACTAGCAAGGTAATCATGAACTTTCGAAATAACAAGGCCAAATAAAATTATCCCTACAAAATCATATAGTCTAGCCGTTCTCCATCATCCCCACACAACTAATTTAAATCATGCACAACCCCGGTATTGGCCAAGTAATTGTTTTCGCACTCTTACTTTCTCAAACCTTTTTCAACTCTCATGCAATACATGAGCGTGAGCCATGGATATAGCACTATAGGTGGAATAGAGTGTGGTGGAGGTTGTGAGACAAAAAGGAGGAGATGGTCACATCGACTCGGCGTATCAAACGGCTATGGAGATGCCCATCAATAGATATCAGTGTGAAAGAGTAGGGATTACCATGCAATGGATGCACTTAGAGCTATAAGTATGTGAAAGCTCAAAAGGAGAACTAGTGGGTGTGCATCCAACTTGCTTGCTCACGAAGACCTAGGGCAATTTTGAGGAAGCCCGTCATTGGAATATACAAGCCAAGTTATATAACGAAGATTCCCACTAGCATATGGTGGTGACAAAACAAGAGACTCTCAATCATGTAGAACATGGTGCTATTATGAAGCACAAGTGTGGAAAAGATAGTAGCGTTATCCCTTCTCTCGTTTTCTCTCTTTTTTTGTTTGGACTCTTTGGCCTCTTTCCATATCTCTCTTCTTTTTTTTGTGGGCAACTTTGGCCTCTTTTTTCCTCACATGGGACAATGCTCTAATAATAATGATCATCACACTTTAATTTACTCAGAACTCGATGCTTAGAACAATGATGACTCTATAGGAAATGCCTCCGGTAGTGTACCGGGATGTGCAACGATCTAGCTTTGTGTATGACATTGAAAACATCTCGCTAGCTATCTTACGATCATGCAATGGCAATATGAAAGTGACGGCACATGTCATGAGACGAAACAGTGGGAGTTGCATGGTAATATATCTCGGAATTGCTATGAAAATGCCATAGTAGGTAGGTATGGTGGCTGTTTTGAGGAAGGCATATGGTAGGTTGGTGCACCGGCAAAAGTTGCGTGGCACTAGAGAGGCTAGCAATGGTGAAAGGTGAAAGTGCATCTAAACCATGGACTCACATTAGTCATGAAGAACTCACATACTTATTGCGAAAGTTTTTATTAGTAATCGAAACAAAGTGCTAAACGCATACTCCTAGGGGAAGGGTTGGTAGGTGTTAACCACCGCGCTATCCCGACCGCAACACAAAGGATGACAATCAATAGATCAATTATGCTCCGACTTCCTAAAATAGCGGATCACAATACGTGCATGTTACGGGAATCACTAACTTCAACACAAGTATTTGTAGATTCACAACACCCTACTAACATAACTCTTAATATTACAAAATCCGTGTCTCAAAACTATTTGAGAGGAATCAAACTTATCTTTCTAATTAATGCACATGAAGATGGAAGTTTTATTGTATCCTCTTTGGGTACCTATCACCTTTGGGACTACTTTCATAGCACAAGCCAACTACCAAGTTACTTAGAGAGATCACTCTCAAAAGATATAAGTGAAGATCGAGAGTTCTTATTTCTCAAAAATATAACACCGCCGTGCTCTCAAAGATCTAAGTGAAGCACTCAGAGCAAAGTTATCTAGCTCAAAAGATATAAGTGAAGCACATGTGAGCTAAATTGCCTAACTCAAAAGATATAAGCGAAGCTCAAAGAGTATTCTAGAAAATTCACGATGAGTGCATGTCTCTCTGAGAAGGTGTGCAGAAAGTATGATTGTGACACAACAAAAAGAAAAGACTCCTACAATACAAGACGCTCCAAGCAAAACACATATCATGTGGTGAATAAAAATATAGCTCCAAGTAATGTTACCGATGGATTGAAGACGAAAGAGGGGATGCCTTCCGGGGGCATCCCCAAGCTTAGGCTTTTTTGTGTCCTTGAATTTGGCTTGGGATGCCTTGGTCATCCCCAAGCTTGAGCTCTTTCCACTCTTTATTCCTTTGTCCATGAGAACATCACCCAAAACTTGAAAACTTCACAACACAAAACTTAAACAGAAACTCGTGATATCATTAGCACAAGAAAACAAACTACCACCTCTTTAGGTACTGTAGAAAACTTGATTTCTATTTATATTGGTGTTAGATTACTGTATTCTCACTTTTCCATGGCGAATAGCCCCCGATACTATCCATAGTTTCATCAAAACAAGCAATCAACACAACAAAAGCAAAATCTGTCAAAAACAGACCAATCTGTAGAAATCTGTATACTTCGTATACTTCTGGTATCTCACAAATTCTGAAAACTTACGATAGTTTGGGAAATTGGCATATCAACCAGCAGCAAAAAGAATCAACTCAAAATCTCTTTCTGGATGAAAACGAAAAATAATTTCGTGAGCAAAAAGTTTCTGTCTTTTTCCAGCAGGATCAAACAACCATCACCAAACTAGTCATAAAGGTTTTACTTGGCTCCAACACAAAAAGAAACACAAAAGACACAATCATAATGGAATTATGATGTTGTGGACGCAACAAAACAGAAATCAAAAAAGCAAAGTTAAATTCATTGGGTTGCCTCCCAACAAGTGCTATTGTTTAACGCCCTTAGCTAGGCATTGAAAATTCAATGATGCTCACACAAAAGACAAGAATTGAGGCACAACGAGAGCATCATAAAGCATGTGAAAATCACATCTAAGTCTAACATACTTCGTATGCATAGGCATTTTATAGGAAAAAAATTTGGCAAGACAACCAATAGTTACAAAATGCAAGGAAGAAGAAAGAGACAATAGCAATCTCAACATAACGAGAGGTAATTTGGTAACATGAAAGTTTCTACCAAAATATTTTCCTCTCTCATAGCAATTACATCTGGGATCATAATCAAATTCAACAATATAGCTATCACATAGGATATTCGTTTCATGATCCACATGCATGCAAAGTTGACGCTCTTCACAAATAGTGGGATTATCATCAACTAAAGTCATGGCTTCTCCAATCCCACTTTCAATATTATTGGAAATATCATAATCATCATGAGGCTTAAACAAATTTTCAAGATCATAAGAAAAATTGTCACCCCAATCACGATCATTGCAACAAGTAGTGGACAAAGCAAAACTAGCATCCCCAAGCATAGGGTTTTGCATATTTTTAGCATGATTGTCATTAATAGAATTTATAATTAAATCATTGCAATCATGATTTTCATTCAAGGAGCCCTCGTGAATCACTTCATAAATTTCTTCATCACGATTTTCAGATTCACGCATCTCAAGCAAAACTCCATAGAGAAAGTCAAGTGCACTCAACTCACTAGCAAATGGTTCAACATAATTGGATCTCTTAAAGAGATTAGCAAGTGGATGAGGATCCATATCAATAGATTTTCAACAAGCGAAGATGCAAGCATATTGAAGGCACATAGCCCACAAGCAAAGGAAAGGCAAACGAAAAAGGAAAATATTTTTTTGTAAACTTTTTTTCCGAAGTGGGGGAGAGGAAAGCGAGAGGCAAAAAAAGTAAATGCAAGAGATGAGTTTGCGACGGTTACTTGGATAACCTTCACTTAGAATAATCCCCGGTGCCAAAGATTGACACGTTGGAGGAAGACTATTCTTGACTTGATGCTCCCCGGCAACGGCGCCAGAAATTCTTCTTGCTACATCTTGAGCTTGCGTTGGTTTTTCCCTTGAAGAGGAAAGGGTGATGCAGCACAGTAGCAGTAGGTATTTCCCTCAGTTTTGAGAACCAAGGTATCAATCCAGTAGGAGTATCAAGCCAAGTTTCCAAAGTACCTGTGCAAAAACAACAAACTTGCACCCAACACTACAAAGGGTTGTCAATCCCTTCACAATTGATTGCAAGGTGAGATCTGAAGGCGGAAAGTGCAACAAATTAAAACTGTGGAGCTGAAAATATGATGTGAAGTAGACCCCGGGGCCATAGTGTTCACTAGAGGCTTCTCTGATGATAGCAAATATTACGGTGGGTGAACGAATTACTTTCGAGCAATTGATAGAACCGCGCAAAGTCATGACGATATCTAAGGCAAAGATCATACATATAGGCATCACGTCCGAGAAAACTAGACCGATATTGTCTGCATGTACTACTATTACTCCACACATCAATCGCTATCCAGCATGCATCTAGTTTATTGAGTTCATGACTAACAGAGTAACGCCTTAAGCAAGATGACATGATGTAGAGGGATAAATTCATGCAATAGATATAAACCCCATCTTTTTACCCTTGATGGCAACAACACGATGCGAGCCTCGCTACCCCTTCTGTCACTGGGTGAGGTCAGCGCACGGTATGAACCCAAAACCAAGCACTTCTCCCATTGCAAGAATCATAGATCAAGTTGGCCAAACAAAAGCCACAATCCGAAGAGAATTACAAGGATATGAAATCATGCATATAAGAGATCAGAAGAAACTCAAATAATATTCATACATAATCTGATCATAAATCCACAATTCATAGGATCTTGACAAACACACCGCAAAACAAGATTGCATCGGAGAGATCTCCATGAAGATCATGGAGAACTTTGTATTGAAGATCCAAGAGAGAGAAGAAGCCAGCTAGCTACTAGATATGGACCCTAAGGTCTATGGTGAACTACTCACGCATCATCGGAGAGGCAATGGTGTTGATGGAGAAGCCCTCCGTATCCGAATCCCACTCCGGCAGGGCACCAAAACGTGCCCGAGATGGGATCTTGCGGAGACAGAAACTTGTGGCGGCGGAAAAGTATTTTCGTGGATCTCTCCCGTGGTTTTGGATTTTTTGGGGATTTATAGGCAGAAGAAGTAGGGCAGACGAGCCACAGGGGGGCCACAAGCCTGCTAGGCGCGGCCCCCCTGGCCGCGCCTAGGGGGCTTGTGGCCTCCCTTGGTGGCCTGTGCCTTGGTTCTCACGCCCAATGCATATCTTCTGTTCCGGAAAAAATCTTTTCGGAAGTTTTGTTCCGTTTGGACTCTGTTTAATATTCTCCTCTGAAAAGGGTAAAAAACACGGAAAAAACAGGAACTGGCACTTGGCACTAAGTTAATAAGTTAGTCCCAAAAAAGATAAAAAAGGCATACAAAACATCCAAAGTTTGACAAGATAATAGTATGGAACCATCAAAAATTATAGATACGTTGGAGACGTATCAGTAACCAACGAGGGGCGAGACGTATATCCATCAACTCGTCATCAAGCAAATTTTTGGCGCCGTTGTCGGGGACTCGAGTCCTCGAGATAGGGAAGTTGCACACTATCTTCTACCTTTGCTTTTTAGTCTTGTTAGTTTGCTTGCTAGTTTTTGCTTTAGAGTCTTATACCAAAAACCACAAAAAAATAATTAAAAAAATTACTTGATTTGGTTTTAGTTATCCTTTCTCCTTAGTCGAGCATGTTAGGGTTTGATGCTTTGAGGAAATATGAGGTCCTAGGTTTCCATCAAAAGAATGGAGAAAATATGAAGGAGGCTTGGGATAGAATTTTTGAAGCAGATAAAAGAATTATGCCTTGGATACCTACCAAAATTGTGCTTAGAAATTTTTATGATGGTCTTTTTATATGGTGTAAACACTCTCTTGAAGTTATAGCTAAAGGAGATTTTTCTAGAGTTTGATGAGGCTAGTGCTCTTGATATTTTACATGGTCTATCTAAATACCTTGTTTATGATCATGGATGTGACACTATTATAGATAGACTTGCTACCATTGAAAGAAGGAAAGATGCTCTAGACATAAGAGAAAAAAATAAACCCATGGTTGATAAGAAAAATATTTTGAAAATAGATGATGACTTGGAGCATTTTGTTAGAATTATCATATCTAACCAAGACTTCCTTGCTTATTGTGATATTGGATCCATGGTTTCTACAATGCCAAAAGTTGTTTATGATTCTCTAAGATTTTTAAACATGGACAATTTTTCATCTTATCATGAACATGCTAATGTGGATACTTCTGAGATCCAGTGAAAGGTAAAAGATGTCCAGGTTACATTCTCTAAAAGGAATGCAACGGTTGATTTCTTCACCATGAAGCCAAACCAAGGAAACATAGTGCTTGGAAGGGACTTCCTCCGAGCCATGAAAGGCTTCATTGATATAGGTAAAGGAAACATATGCTTACGTGGGAAAGCGAAAGGTGTGTACCCGTTCCCTAGGAAAAATAAGGATGAACTTGTTGAGGATCCGTTTGAAGGTTTTAGTGATTCCAATGACCTTGGTGAATTTTGATCCTTCTTTTTTGCATCATGCCTAGCTCAAACGCACAAAAGAAAGCGCTTGTTGGGAGGCAACCCAATTTGTTTTTAATATAAGTTTTAGTGGTCTTGATGCTTGTTACTACTGTAGCAACATCATTGTATCTTTATTTTCAAGCTCTGTGCCAAGTTTTAGCCTCCGATTGCAAGAAAGTTCAAAAGTTGTGACATGTTGTCCAGAAACAGATTATGTCTGCTTGACAAAACAATTCGCCAAAAATCACCAGATCATCATTTTGATCTAAACTTTTTTGACAGTATGCTCTATATAATTTTATTTCTGGCGTATGTTCTTAGTTTTTTGATTTGAGTTGCAGTTGTGCCCCAAAAATTTATTTACTACATGTTGTTCTATTTTTCTCAGATTCTGCCCTGTTTTGCGTTTTCATTGTTTTGCAAATCTTAAGCTTGCTTTTTCTTTGCAAAAACCTTTTGGAGATCTTGAGAAATAGTAGCTCTTCTTGAAAATCTTTATTTCCAGTAGAGAATAAATTATTTTATTATGGGCACTAACCACTCTAATCAGCTTATGATGAGTTCCGTATGAAGGGAGTTTTCAAGTATGCGATGGAAGATGATGAAAGAAGATCCACGAGTGTCAAGCGCTCAAGCTTGGGGATGCCCCCATGCACCCCCAAGAAATATTCAAGGAGACTCAAGCGTCTAAGCTTGGGGATGCACCCGTGCATCCCCTTCCCCATAAACAATCATAAGTTCGTCCTTCTCCATGCTATACTTTTATCACTTCATATGTTATGTGCTATGCTTGGAGCATCCCGCTCTTTACTTTTTAGTTTGTTTTGGTTTTGCTTGTTGTTCACAACAAGTTGGAACCTAGCCTTCTTTGTTTGGGAGAGAAACACGCTCCACTCCTGTGACAGCCCGATACCGATGTTCCAGAAGATTCCCCTTGTATCCCGTTGTCACCGTGTTATTATTTTGTCTGTCACATTCATCATCGCATCATGCGCATCATCTGCATTGCATCGGCACTCCGTTCCTGCCAGATTTCAAACCTGCATCCGTTGTTAGTTCCCGGGCCCCTCCGTTTTCGTCGTTGTCCGCTTTGGTCCCGACCACACTCGCACGCGTCCATGGCATCGTTAAATTCTTGTTTTTAAATGTGTCCGGAAAATGTTCCCGGATTGAGTTGAAACTTGGCATGCGGTCTTTATATAACATAGGTAGGCCGCCTACCAAATTTGTTGCAATCGTAGTTCGTCTGGTACCCGAACGATCGACCGTAGCGGCACCGTATTCGGTTATCATCGGACGTTTTTCGGTGTTTAAAAGAAATACGTTGTTGGGTGTCCGTTTTCCCTCTCGTCTCCGGCTAGCCACTCTACACATCCCACCTAGCCATTCGAGCGTTCGTGGTCGTCCGATCGCGATCCCGTGGTCGAAAACGGAGCCGAATTCGGATAACCCTAGCCCCTGTCTATAAATAGACAACCTCCCTACATAATTTGGACAGCCAATCCCTCTTGCCTCGTTTTCTTTGCCATCCCCAAACCCTAGCCGCCGTTGTCTCCCTCCTCCGCCTCTCTCTCTCCTCCCTCCCTCCTCAGCCCGCACGAGGCTCGCCGAGCCCAACTAGGCCTGGGAACCGCCGTTCTCGAGTGCCAGAATGGGAGGGGATCCCAATCCAGAGCCCCTGCACGCTGGTCTCTCGCCTCCCAGCAGGCCGAGCCACCGCGGCCCTGCTGGTCACCGGCCGGCCGCTCGAACTTGCCGTGCCGGAGACCTCCCCTGCGCCGTTGCCATTTGTACAAGGAACCATGGACGCCCGAGATCGCCCCGGCATGGAGCCGCGCCACTGGATCCGTAGCTTGCCGTCAGCCCCATCTCCGGCCAGATCCGGGCAGGCTGCGCTCGGATCTGCCGCCCTCTCACGCCCGGCGATTTCCCTGACCGGTTGCAGCACTCACCGGCCATCGCAGGTCCCGCCACTACTGCGTTCGTCTCCTGCGCGAGGAGATCGTCGGGTCTTGCCTTCCGCTTAGGCAAGAGCAGGGCACGCCCGCGTGGGCCTCCAGGCAACCGCCGGCCCAGTCCGCCTCGCAGCGCCCAAGGCCTAGTACGCCCCTGGTTAGGCCGGCTCGCCCCGTCGGCCTAGTTCGCTCCACTGCCCCACCTTCCACACCGATTGGGCCAAAGCCCACTAAGGTTAGCCCCAACACCCGCTATGTTCCACCCTAGACGACATTTAGTATCCTGCGCCCTCAGTTTTGGCCCGGTAGTTTTTTTCGTTTGGCGATTTTATTTAATTCGGAAGATTTCAGAAAAAGGCATTGTTTTTTTAAATGCCTGTAGATTATTAACCGTACATCGAATCCCGACGTATTATATATGAAACTTGATTAGTTTTTCATGTAGAACATTATTTTGCAACTTGCATGCATGTTTGAAGTGGTTTGATTCGCCGTTTGCCTAGATCGTGTGCTTTCCTAATAGGTTAACTGTTGCGTAGTTATTTTCGTGCGCGTCCTAATTGTTCCAATCCTGTAGATAATATGTTCATGTTGTTCGTCCCCCTTTGCCATGTATTTCAGAGTAGTTGTTTGCATTTTTGCATGTAGGTTTCGTCATTAGTTTGCTATGTCGCGTTTAGGCCTATTCCCGCAATTAGTTGTTGTGCTAGTTTTATTTTTCGAACCACACATATTATATATATTTTCTGGGTAGAAAACTCCATAGAATTTAATTGTGCAATTAGTTTTGCCTTTCGAGTAAGTTAGCGCGCATGATATTTCTGCCAAGTTTCCCTCTTGTTTATTTTTCCGGATTTATTTCGTGCGTGATATGCATGAGTTGTGAACTAGAGATATGCCCTTGGATATGTATGCTAGCCTCTGGTATATTTGGTTGCCTTAGAAATCCATGTGTAGGTGTTGTTTTCTTGTTGTCAACATGCTAGAAAATAGTGTTGATCTGGAGATGCTGAAATATTTCTAAGTCTGAAATCTGTTATATTTTGTTGTTGTCTTGCCATGAGTTTTGCTAGTGATCTACAGCTCCTTTAAGGTTGGTGCAATAGAGTTATTTGTAGTACTTAAGATTCTCTATCACGCTGGAAATTTTCAAGCCCTTCGGTGCCCTGTAGTATGTAGTTTTACTGCTGTCAATATGCTTTCAGATCGAAAACTGCACTGTCAACAGTGTTATTATCACTAAGTCTGAAACTGTGTGTGAGATGCCATTTTGTGAGTTCTTTTCCTAGTGATCCATGTTGCCATGCTAGATGTTATTAGTAGGATGTTATAGTGCATGTTGACTACTTCTGTCTCATGCCTTGTTTGAGCATTTTAGATTTATGTAGCTTGTTGTTTTGGGGTGTAGAAAAAAGCCATGTTGCTGTTTTTGGCAGATTATGACTATTTCTTGTGTAGCTAGTATTTGTTGAACCGTTGCTCCGTTTTGATCGTGTCCTATTTGAAACTTGCTTAGAATTTCGTGTAGTTTCATATTATGTTGCTTCCTTCTTGGTTTGGACTGTTTGTGGCTGTTATTCGCATACATACTACATTCATGGCATCATATCTTCGGTGATCATATCTTTTGAACCGTAGCTCCATTTGCATTGATCTCTATGTCTAAATTGATTGGAACGTTGCATAAAATCACGTGAACCTATTTATATTGTTGTTTAACAAACATTAAAACGTGTTAGTTCAGATGTGGACAATAATATAAATTAACGTATGAGGTCAGTTCGGAGATGCTATATGGCGTTTCCGACCTCATTTAAAATGCCTAGATTGGTAGCTTAATTACGCTTCACCTCCTGTCATGTTTAACCAACATTTGACATTGTCGTGTAAATAATAGGAAGTGAACTAAATAATTAAAGGTGGAGTTTCGTCGATATGCAACTCGTTGCATATTGAACTTCACTTAATGTGTAGTGTTTCATTGTGTGAATTGCCATGTCATACCGTGCATAAATGAAACCGCTCATGCATCATATGGTTGTGCATCGTGTGGTGAATATCGTGTGCTGATTCTTGTTTCTCGTTTGCTTCGTAACGATCGAGTTCTGCAAGCGTGTCGGAATGGGAGGATTCGTTCGACTACATCGGCTCGTCTGCTTCACGGAGTCATTCTTGTTCCAAGCGGGATCTCAGGCAAGATGACCATTTCCCCAGATACCATTACTATCATTGCCATGCTAGTTTTATCGTTTCTATCGCTATGTCTCGCTGCCTACCACCTGTTAAATATCAGCCTCCCAACATTGCCATGAAAACATTCAACCTGTTCACAACCTAGCAAACCACTGATTGGCTATGTTACCGCTTGCTTAACCATGTGTTAGCGTTGCTAGTTGCATGTGCAGTTGCTTCCATGTGATAACATGGGTTCCTTGTCATATCACCCTATTAATTGCTAATTAATTTAATGCACCTATATACTTGGTAAAAGATGGAAGGCTCGGCCTTTCTAGCCTGGAGTTTTGTTCCACCTTTGCCCCTTTAGTTTCGGTTACCAGTGTTATATTCCATAATTGAGCACTCCTAACACGATCGGGGTTGTTATGGGGACCCCCTTGATAATTCGTTTTAGATTACGACTGGTCTGGTATGGCCCAACTTTGGTACTACATTTGCCTAATAACTAATGAACCACATAGAGAGTAATTAACCCGAGGAAACATAATCAATCCTCGGGCCAGTGCTCCTCTTGAGTGTTGGTCCAACCGAGCAATGTCCGGCGCCCCCTGGTCACCCAGGGTTTAGCCAACCCGACGTCTAACTCATCCGTCATGTCCTGAGAACGAGATACGCGGCTCCTATCGGGATCGTCGACAGTCGAGCGGCCTTGCTGGATTAGTCTTACCTGTTACGAAATATCTTGTGCATCGGGATTCCGGTGAAGCTTTGGGTAATCTCAGAGTTGAGGTTTTCCACTAAGGAGTCCGACGAGATTGCGAGTTTCGCGATCGAGGATTTCTATGCGGCTTGTGGTAATTTGTGATGGACCAGTTGGAGCACCCGTGCCGGGTTAAATCTTTCAGAAAACCATGTCCGCGGTTATGTGGCAACGTGGAAACTTTCTTTAACATCCGGTTCTAGATAACTTGAAGTAAGCTTAATTAAAATATGCCAACTGAGTGCGTAACCATGATTGTCTGTGTCGTGAGCTCCTTCTCCGATCGAGGACACGGTGGGGTTATGTCTGACGTAAGTAGGTGTTCAGGATCATTCTTTTGATCATTATTAGTTCACGTCCGCTATGCGTAGATCATCCCCCTATTTATTCTCGTACTCGTAAGTTAGACACCAAATAAATGCTTAGTCGCTTGCTGCAGCCTCACCACTTAACCATACCTCACCCATTAAGCTTTGCTAATCTTGATACCTTTGGAAATGAGATTGCTGAGTCCCCTGTGGCTCACGGATTACTACAACACCAGTTGCAGGTACATGTAAAGGATATCAAGACATGAGCGCGATGATTGTTCATTTGGAGTTTCTTCTTGTTTCTTCTTCGTTGATCTAGGATGGGTTCCAGGCCGGCAACCTGGGATAGCAAGGATGGACGTCGTTCTTTTATCGTTTGTTTTTCGTCCGTAGTCGGACCCTGCTCTTCTTCATGATGATTATATGTATTGTACTGATGTGACTCTGATGTAGCTTCTCACGAGTGTAAGCCAATTGCATATATTCTTCTCTTCAGTACATGTACTTGTAACGATAACCATTCTTGCGAAACAACGAGATGCGCTTCTATCCCTGTCGAGGCCCTCGTGCCAAAATAAGGATAGGGTTGCATCGTGGGGGTTACAACTTGGTATCAGAGCAGTACCGACCTAGGAGTTCCCTTGATCTTGTCGAAGTCGAGTCTAGTAAAAAAACAATTTTGAGTCTAGTTATATATGGTAGAGTAGGATTCTTTTTTCTCCTCTTCTATGCTCTCATGAGGAATCTTGACGTAGTAATTTTAATTCTACTCCTCTTCTCACTCAAAAAACATTTAGGATCACGCGGATATTTTTGGAATCTATATGATGTCGATGTGATGGAGTTCTGTCTTCGTGCCTCCTGTCTTACTTGATTTTTTTTCCGGGGAGTTGAGCTCGAGGGGATTCTTGAGCACATCGCTATCATTCAGATTTCTTAGTATCTCAGGACGGAAGATGTTCGAAGTTGCTTCAACACTAGTAGTGGCGAGAGGAGTCCGGCTTCCCTAGTACTGGTGCACATGGATCCGGATGTATCGCCACACTTAGTATCATTGTGATTACGAGGATCTGAGATAGATGAGTTTCTGAGATCTCTGGTTATGTGTTGACAGATGTGATACACTGGACGGGTTAGTATAGGAGTTGAGTGATATTTTACTCCTTGTATCCCTGGACCAGATTGCATGACCAGAAATTTTAGAAGTTCTTAGGTGGGAATTCAAGTAGCTACTTATAGGACAATCTTCCAACAAATGCATGATGTTAGGTTGGGGTTCGACATCTTGTGGATTTGTTTGTTCACGGTCGTTTTACAGTGGTTCTCGTTGTGTCTTATAGAGTACTTGTAGCTTGCTACGACTCGGGGGAGCTTCGTATGTCGTGTGCGTTGCCTTGTACATGATGGCTACTGTAGGATAGAGCTCGTGTGAGCCTCATCCACGAAAATATCGGACGAAATCTCTCTCATGAATTTGTTCTGGCTTGTTTCGTAAGCCTCATCCTTTGTTTTGTTGGAGTATGGTAATTCGAGTTGCTTCGATGTCAAGTGGTGATTTCAAATCTTTCCTAAGCAGTGTTCTCATATTCATATGAGAGTGCTAATCCTTTTTTCTTAATCAATTCTCTTGTAAATTCTTGTCAACCGGAGTTGTCATGTCTATTCTTTCCCACCCGGTATGCTTCTCTCAAGTCAATTCTATCCTCTCCAATTTTTGCAAGATCAATCATCATTTCTTTCCGGAGTTCATCTCATGTGTCCCAAGTTCTCTTTGTTTTTCCCCGCCCTCCGACCCTTTTCTTCTCTGATTCAATTTTAATCCAAGTGCCTTTCTTTCAGTGATGCTTCCGTTGTCTCCTCTTCTCTGTTCTATATGGTGTGTTGTCGATATCTCAGAAGTTTCTGTTTTCAATCCTTTGAATTATTTCGAGGGTCCCAACCTCATAAAGTTTTCAGCTATATCGTTGCAATATCTCTCTTCCTAATCAATTGTTTCAACGGTGGTTTCTTTGAGTGGGCCCATAACCAACAGGTTCTTTCCCACGATCTTATCTGGCTCTTGTAATCTTTTCGGACATCTTTAATTCTTTTTCAATGTGACGTAAGCATGATTTCCATCAGTCATATTCCTTCTTCAAGAACTATTCGAATTAATTCTCATATTTGGCTCAACCTTTCATTCTTCATTATTCCGGAGTGTCTCAGTTATTCTTGATGGTGTTCTCCTCATCATTTTCAGCTTAGAAGACCGGAGGAGTGCTTCCGTCAAATCTTGGTCCATTATCTTGAAGATGTCATCTCAGCTTCATGTTATCCTCTCACTTGTTTTCGATCATGAGTGATCCCTTTCTTTCTATCCGGTGCATTCCAGATTTGTTTCATTCTTGATCCTCCGAAGGCCATCATTTCAAAGATTTCTTCGTTCTCAGCTTTCGTTCACAAATTCTTCTCAATTGTTGTCCCTTCGTTCGTCTCTCAGTTATTCTGGTGCCTTGTTCAGTTTTCTATTAGGCGGCTCAAGATCTCTTCATTCTCAAGGTGTTCTTCAAGTTTCTCGTGGTAGTAGTTCTCATTTTCTTCTTCGTTCCTTCTTGCCTAGAGCTAGTTCCTATTCTTTGTAACGGAGGCTTTGTGATGTTGCTCTCGTCAATGTATCATTTTGTCTTTTCAAGATCATATCGTTCCCTTGTTCAATTTAGTTAATTTGTTGTGAATCTTCTCCAGATCTTTCCATTGTATCGAATTTTGTCCCTTTTTCGTACCGAAGTGCTGCCGAAATTTTGTGTGAATTCTTGTTGTTTCTCACATCACTCTTCATCTCTTGCAACCTTCAAGGATCTATGGTTTCACTCATTTGTCTAAAACCAACTAAGTTTACCTATTGCTCTTGCTCTTTCTCTTCCCCTTTCATTCTTGGATCTCGGGTTGAGATCGTCTTGTAGTGTAGGAGAGTTGTGATTGCACGAGATTGATGTTCCAGAAGATTCCCCTTTTATCCCATTGTCGCCGTGTTATTATTTTGTCTGTGGCATTCATCATCGCATCATTTGCATCATCTGCATTGCATCAGCACTCTGTTGCCGCCAGATTTCAAACCTTCATCCGTTGTTAGTTGTCGGGCTCCCTCCCTTTTCGTCGTTGTCTGCTTTGCGTCCGATCACACTCTCACGCGTCCATGGCATCGTTAAATTCTTGATTTTAAAAGTGTCCGGAAAATGTTCTCAGATTGAGTTGAAACTTGGCATGCGGTCTTTATATATTATAGGTAGGTCGCGTGCCAAATTTCGTCAAAATCGGGTCCGTCTGGTACCCGAATGGTCGACCGTAGCGGCATCGTATTCGGTTATCGTCGGACGTTTTTTGGTGTTTAGAAGAAATACGTTGCCGGGTGTACGTTTTCCCTCTCGTCTCCGGCGAGCCACTCTACACAACCCAGCTAGCCATTCCAGCATTAGTGGTCGTCCGATCGCGATCCCGTTGTCAAAATCGGAGCCGAATTCGGATAACCCTAGCCCCTATCTATAAATAGACAACCTCCCTACCTAATTTGGACAGCCAACCCCTCTTGCCACATTCTCCGCACCATCCCCAAACCCTAGCCACCGCTGTCTCCCTCCTCAGCCTCTCTCTCCTCCCTCCCTCCTCAGCGCCGCCGCCGGGCCAGCGAGCCCGCGCGAGGCCCGCCGAGCCCATCTAGGCCTGGGAATCGCCGTTCTCGAGAACCAGAACGGGAGGGGATCCCGATTTAGAGCCGCTGCCCACTGGTCTCGCGCCTCCCAGCAAGCCGAGCCACCGTGCCCCTGCTGGTCATCGGTCGGCCGCCGGAACCGACCGTGCCAGAGACCTCCCCTGCGCCATTGGCATTTGCAGAAGGAGCGTACCCCCGCGTGGGCCTCCAGGCAACCGCCGGTCCAGTCCGCCTCGCAGCGCCCAAGGCCGAGCATGCCCCTGGTCAGGCCAGCTCGCCCCGTCGGCCCAGTTCGCTCCACTGCCCCACCTTCCACACCGATTGGGCCAAAGCCCACTAAGGTGAGACCCAACACCCGCTAGTTCCGCCCTGGGCGGCATTTAGTATAATGCACCCTCAGTTTTGGCCCGGTAGTTTTTTTCCATTTCTCGATTTTATTTAATTCCCAGGATTTCAGAAAAGGCATTGTTTTTTAATGCCCGTAGATTATTAACCGTACATCAGATCGCGACATATTATATATGATACTTGATTAGTTTTTCACGTAGAATATTATTTTTCAACTTGCATGCATGTTTGAAGTGGTTTGATCCGTCGTTTGCCTAGATTCGCGTGCTGTCCTAATAGGTTAACTGTTGCGTAGTTATTTTCGTGTGCGTCCGGATTGTCCCAATTCCGTAGATAAAATGTTCATGTTGTTCGTGCCCCTTTCCCGTGTGTTTTAGAGTAGTTGTTTGCATTTTTGCATGTAGGTTTCGTCATTAGTTTGTTATGTCGCGTTTATGCCTATTCCCGCATTTAATTGTTGTGCTAGTTTTATTTTTCGAACCCCACATATTATATATGTTTTCGGGGTAGAAAAATCTATAGAATTTAACTGTGCAATTAGTTTTGCCTTCCGAGTAAGTTAGCATGCATGATATTTCTGCCATGTTGCCCTCTTGTTTATTTTGTGGGATTTATTCCGTGTGTGATATGCATGAGTTGTGAACTAGGGATATGCTCTTGGATATGTATGCTAGCCCCTGGTATTTTTGGTTGCCTTAGAAATCCATGTGTAGGTGTTGTTTTCTTGTTGTGAACATGCGAGAAAATAGTGATGATTTGGAGATGCCGAAATTTTTCTAAGTCTCAAATCTGTTATATTTTGTTGATGCCTTGCCATTAGTTTTGCTAGTGATCTACAGCTCCTTTGAGGTTTGAGCAATGGAGTTATTTGTAGTCCTTCAGATTCTCTAGCATGATGTAAATTTGCATGCCCTTCAGTGCCTTGTAGCATGTAGTTTTACTGCTATCAATATGCCTTCAGATCAAAAACTGCACTGTCAACAGTGTTATTTTCACTAAGTCTGAAACTGTGTGTGAGATGCCATTTTGTGAGTTCTTTTCCTAGTGATCCATGCTGCCATGCTAGATGTTATTAGTAGGATGTTGTAGTGCATCTTGACTACTTATGTCTCATGCCATGTTTGAGCATTTTAGATTTATGTAGCTTGTTGTTTTGCGGTGTAGAAAAAGCCATGTTTTTGTTTTTGGCAGATTATGACTATTTCTTGTGTAGCTTGTATTTGTTGAACCGTTGCCCCATTTTGATCATGTCCTATATGAAACTTGCTTAGAATCTCATGTAGTTTGATATTATGTTACTGCCTTCTTGGTTTGGAATATTTGTGGCTGTTATTCGCATACATATTGCATTCATGGCATCATATATTGCGGTGATCATATCTTTTGAACCGTAGCTCCGTTTGCATTGATCTCTATGTGTAAATTGATTGGAACGTTGCATATAATCACGTGAACCTATTTATATTGGTGTTTAACAAACATTAAAATGTGTTAGTTTAGATCTGGACAAAATTATAAATTAACATATGAGGTTAGTTCGGAGATGCTATATGTCGTTTCCGACCTCATTTAAAATGCCCAGATAGGTAGCTTAATTACGCTTCACCTCTTGCCATTGACCATAATTTAATATTGTCGTGTAAATAATCAAAAGTGAACTAAATAACTAAAGGTGTAGTTTCGTCGATATGCAACTCGTTGCATATTGAACTTCACTTAATGTGTAGTGTTTCATTGTGTGAATTTCCATGTCATACTGTGCATAAATGAACCCGCTCATGCATCATATGGTTGTGCATCGTGTGGTGAATATCGTGTGTTGATTCTTGTTTCTGGTTTGCTTCATGTCGATAGAGTTCCTCAAGCGTGTCGGAATGTGAGGATCCGTTCGACTACATCGGCTCGTCTGCTTCACGGAGTCATTCTTCTTCCAAGCGGGATCTCAGGCAAGATGACCATTTCCCCAGATACCATTACTATCATTGCCATGCTAGTTTTATCGTTTCTATCAATATGTCTCGCTGCCTTCCACCTGTTAACTATCAACCTCTCAACATTGCCATGAAAACCTTCAACTTGTTCACAACCTAGTGAACCATTGATTGGCTATGTTACCGCTTGCTTAACCATGTGTTAGCGTTGCTAGTTGCAGGTGCAGTTGCTTCCATATGATAACATCGGTTCCTTGTCATATTACCCTATTAATTGCTAATTAATTAATGCACATATATACTTGGTAAAAAGGTGGAAGGCTCGGCCTTTCTAGCCTAGTGTTTTCTTCCACCATTGCCCACTTAGTTTCGGTTACCGGTGTTATATTCCATAATTGAGCTCTCCTAACACGATCGGGGTTGTAATGGGGACCCCCTTGATAATTTATTTTAGATTAAGACTGGTCTAGCAAGGCCCAACTTTGGTACTACATTTTCCTAATAACTAATGAACCACATACGGAGTAATTAGCTCGAGGAAACTTAATCAACCCCCGGGCCAGTGCTCCGCATGAGTGTTGGTCCAACCTTAGCGATGTCCGGCGCCCCCTGGTCACCCGTCGACACGTCGGGCGGCCTTGCTGGATTAGTCTTACCTTTTACAAAATATCTTGTGCATCGGGATTCCGGTGAAGCTTTGGGTAATCTCTGAGTTGAGGTTTTCCACTAAGGAGTCCAACGAGATTGCAAGTTTCATGATCGAGGATTTCTATGCAGCTTGTGGTAATTTGTTATGGACCAGTTGGAGCACTCCTGTAGGGTTAAATCTTTTGGAAAGCCTTGCCCCTCTTTATTCACGTCCTCTATGCGTAGATCATACCCCTCTTTATTAGTTCACGTCTGCTATGCGTAGATCATACCCCTCTTTATTAGTTCACGTCCGCTATGCGTAGATCATACCCCTCTTTATTCTTGACCTCGTAAGTTAGCCACCAAATAAATTCTTAGTCGCTTGCTGCAGCCTCACCACTTAACCATACCTCATCCATTAAACTTTGCTAGTCTTGATACCTTTGGAAATGAGATTGCTGAGTCCCCTGTGGCTCACAGATTACTACAACACCAGTTGCAGGTACAGGTGAAGGATATTAAGACGTGAGCGCGATGATTGTTCATTTGGAGTTTTTTCTTCTTTCTTCTTCGTCGATCTTGGATGGGTTCCAGGCCAGCAGCCTGGTATAGCAAGGATGGACGTCGTTCTTTTATCATTTGTGTTTCGTCGGTAGTCGGACCCATCTCTTCTTCATGATGATTGTATGTATTGTACTGATGTGACTCTGATTTAGGTTGTTGCGAGTGTAAGCCAATTCCATATACTCTTATCTTCAGTACATGTACTTGTAAAGATAACCATTCTTGTGAAACGATGAGATGCGCTTCTATCCCTGTCGAGGCCCTCGTGCCAAAAATAAGGATAGGGTCGCATCGTGGGCGTTACAACTCCACCCTAGAACACAACATAGGTTTCCATGCTTATCTTTTTAGTGTGTTCTTTATCTTTTCATGGGTGTTGTCATGCTTAGCTCTTAGGTTTCATTCTTTATCTTTTTAAGAGCTTTTATTTAGGTTGATTTTGGGACTCTCTTGAGTTATCATGCTTATCTTGTTTAGAGAGAGTTGGATTGTTGCACTGAGTTGTGTGTCTTGCATGAGTAGGTAATTTAGGTTGCTATTTAAGTATAGTAGTAACTTGCAATAGGTTTGAGGTATTGATTTGAGCAATGTTTGGACTATTGGTGTCAAGAGCATGAGACTATTAGTGATAGGTGTCGTATTTTGGGAAATGCGTGTGTATTTAAAAAAAACTAAATAAAATAGTTGAGAACTCTAGCTACTAGATGGATCGCTAACCTCTGGAGGGGTTGGAATATATAGAGTACCCTCACGTTATCATGGGTCGAGGATGCGCAAGGATAACCAAACCCCCAAACACTCCTCCTCGGGGTGGTTGTCTCTTTGTAAATCTCCTGACTAGATATAGAGTTACCGATAATAAGTGCATGAGTTCTTCGGACTAATGTGAGTATTCGATTATTGGCACTTCCACCATCCATATTTTTCTAGCCTCTTCGGTACAATGCATTGACCTTTCTCGTCTTGAGAGTTGGTGCAAACTTCACCGGTGCATCCAAACCCTTGCCATGATAAGCTCTGTCATCATAAGCCTCATTATATCCTTCCTCAAAACAGCCACCATACCTACCTATTAAGGTATTTCCATAGCCTTTCCGATATACATTGACATGCAACATCCACCATCTCATGACTTGATCTTCATGTCATACATGTTTTTGCTTGATCGAGGAGCCGCATGCTAGTCGAGCCTTGCCCTTATTATTGCTACATGACGCGCTAGTTTTATTGCATATCCTGCTACACTGGCAGAGGCATACATTTGCATACATCATGATAGTTTTCATTTATCTTTATGTTGAGTACTTCTTCTAAAGTGTGAAGATCTTGTTTTTATTCTTGTAAAACATAGAGCGTTGCCCTTAAGTGAGGAAAACATCCCAAATAGGACAAATTAAAAGATCCCAAAAGAGGACACATGAAAAGATCCCAAAGAAGACAAATGAGAGATAAATAGAAAGAGCCAAAGAGGCCACACACAAAAAAAGAGAAGGGGGCAACGCTACTATTCCTTTTGAACGATCCACACTCGTACTCCATTGTTATATTTGTACTCCATAGAGATTATCATTCATGCATAACTATGTGGGTACCCTTACACTATAGAACTTGGCTTGTATATTCCAATGATGAGCCTCCTCAAATGAGCTCTAGGTATTCATGAGCAAGCAAGTTGGATGCACCACCACTAGTTCCATTGGAGGGCTTACCTTTGCTCATATGTGCATCCCTTGCATGGCAATCCCTACTCCTCACATCATATCTATCATTTGTCTTTCTCTCGCCTATGGTTGTCCTAATTGATGTGAGCCTTTCACACCTTTTTTTTCTTCCTTCCCCATCATTATTATCTTTGCCATCCTAAGTGCCAACATATCTTGCTTGCGCTCATCCATTGCATGAGTGCTCAAAGTCGAAAGGGAGAGGGTCATTTTGACTTGTGCCTGACTAGTGGTCTGGGGATGAGTCAAAATAAGATTCTGAAGGAGACCAAGTGTGAAGTTTTAGTAGATTGAGTTCTCAGTTAAACTATAAACTATTTTTATGATCTAAACCCATCTCCCACTTCTTGCACGCAAACACCATTTGGAGACATTCGAGTCACGGACAGCGAGATCTCTTGCACCTTTATGTACTTACTTTGCTAATTTCAATACTAGATATAGACTCTTGCTTGTTATTGTCTTGACTTGAATTGCATATCTTACTTGCTTTACTTTGAAGTTCTTATATGTGTGTTAGCATGTCACCATAAAAATTATTTGTGTTATCATTTACCTACTTGAGGACGAGCAGGAATTAAGCTTGGGGATGTTGATATGTCCCAAATGTATCTATAATTTATATGTGTTCCATGCTCTTTTTGGTGACATTGTTATATGTTTGGCTACATTTTTATACCTTTTTACACATATTCAGACTAACCTACTAACTTAGTGCAGCTAGTGCCAGTTTCTATCTGCTGATGTCTTTTTTTGTAGGGACTTCTACCCCAATTTACGGAGCCCCAAAAATCCTGAGAAAAATATATAAAAATCAGCGTCACGGAAGCTTCACGAGCACTAAAGATGGGCCAGAGGGGAGCCAGGGCTTCCCTACGCGGCCCCCCTCCTGGCCACGCCACCAGGTCGCCTAGGTGGGGGCCACCTCCTCTGATGCCCTCCTTCGGCCTATATTTACCTCTCCGATAGAAAACCCTTCCAACATATCCAGAATCGCGAATTTCTCCATCGTTTCGCCGCCGCAGCACTTCGGAGATCAGGAACGCCAGAAGACCTCTTCCCGGCACCCTGACGGAGGGAGGATTGACCTCCGGGAACTTCTCCACCACCATGGACTCTTCCCAGACATGCCGTGAGAAGTCCTCCTTGGACCATGAGTCCATGACCAGTAGCTATGTGATGTCTTCTCTCCAATCTTGTGCTTCAATGCTTGCCCTTGTGAACTGCCATACATGATCAAGGCATCTATGTAATTTTCCTGTTGTTGCTATGCTTGGTTTGTTGGGATCCAATGGATTATGAGATTATGTTCATATGGTGATGAGTTATATATTTGGTTCTCCTTTTATATTATGTTCTTGAGTAATTCATGCATGTTCTCTGTTGCTTTTTATTGCTTGGGCCCAGTAGTAGATTGTAACTCCAAGAGGGAGCGTTATGCATGATTGTGGGTTCATGCCCCCTGATTCTAGCTTGAGTGACAGAAACATGAGACTAGGGGATGTGTTGTTGCCACCAAGGAGAAAACAACGGTGCTTGTGACCACGGTTGCAAGGATTGTTTACCTTACACAAAGTTCATTAATGTAGTTGTCCGTTGCTTTGAGTTTACACTTTGGGTGGAGCTCGCAACTTAATACCAGCGAGATGTTCTGGATAGATATCTCAAGGTGGATGATTAGAGAGTATATGCTGATGGATAAACGGTCTACTTATCTTGGCGTACCGCCCATTACTTTTGAGCCTCTAACTTTCTTGTAGCATGATTAGCATTGCGGTGCGTTTATAATTCTGTCAATTGCCGAGTTGTAATTTGGTTACCCAGCATAGTTGTTTATCGTCTTTTGGGAGAGAGACATCACTAGTGAACATCATGGGACTCTCGTCCATATTACCACCATTGCTTACACCTCCACCATTTACTGCTTTTATTTACTTTTCCGTTGCAATCACTATCACTATTCCTGCTTCTATTTTGATCCTTTGCAAACTACAAGGCCGGAGAGATTGACAACCTCTCTGAACACGTTGGGAGCAAAGTTATTTGTTGTGTGTGCAGGTCCACGTCTTCTGTTAGCGCCAAAGCAACGGACACCTGCTTGTTGATCCTCGGAGTCCTCCTGGTTCGATAAACCTTACAGTCCACGTGTAACGGAAATCTGTTGCTGACTACATCTCCACCTTCCACTTGGGGTAACCAACGAGGGGCGAGAAGTATATCCATCAACTCGTCATCATATGTTTCTTGCCATTAACATGAAAAGTTAACTTCATTTTGTTGCAGTCAATAACAACCCCTGCAGTATTTAGAAAGGGTCTACCGAGGATGATCGACATATTGTCATCCTCGGGCATATCAAGAATAACAAAGTCTTTAAGATAGTAACATTTGCAACTACAACGGGGATGTCCTCGCAAATTCCAATAGGTAAAGAAGTGGATTTATCAGCCATTTGCAAAGATATCTCAGTGGGTGTAAGATCATCCAATTCAAGTCTTTTATAAAGGGAGAAAGGCATAACACTAACATCGGATCCTAAATCACATAAAGTAGTTTTAGCATAATTTCTTTTAATAGAGCAAGGTATCGTGGGTATACCCTGATCTCCCAACTTCTTAGGTATTCCACCATCAAATTAGCAATCATAGTTGCAATTTCAGTTTCAGGTACCTTTATTTTATTGGTAATAATATCCTTCATGTACTTAGCATACGGAGGCATTTTCAATATATCAGTCAAGCGAGTATGCAAAAAGATAGGTCTAATCATTTCAGCAAAGCGTTCAAAATCTTCATCGCCCCTACTTTTAGAAGGCTTTTGAGGGAAGGGCATGTTTTTTTAACCCATGGCTCTCTTTCCCTTCCATGTTTTCTAGCAACAAAGTCTCTCTTATCATAATGTTTACTAGGAGGTGGGTTATCAAGACCCTCAGCAGGTTCTATCTCAAGATAATTATTAGGTTCCTTATTAGTTATTACTACCTAGTGGATCTTCTACATTGACATCATCATTATTATTATCATTATCATTAAGTTCATGTTTACTACCAGATTGTGTCTCGACATTAGAAATAAAAACATCATTATTATTCTGAGCATGTTTCTCAATATCAGGTTCACTAGGGGCATGCAAACTTGAAAGCACATATATTCCCTTGGTGGTTTTGATAATTCATGACAACATACATTGTCTCTTGAACTAACAATTTTACCTAGTATATTTCAGGTATATTCCACAAAGAGCATTGTCCAAAGGTGTCGGGACACCAATCCTAAACCATACATATCTAGCATGTAATACTCCATATAGCTTTGCGGCCTCACACACGGTACACAACGGCTGCCACCTTACCTTGGCCAGACCATTTTCGCTTTTTGGATCACATATATGATTATGTCGCTAGCATCCATATGTCAAAGAACCCGGGTCGACATGACTAGTTATAGATCCAAGTGGCACAATCATACAGGGATAGGCGTACGTAACCCAGCAATGCAGGTGTCGGTCATCAGCGTGCGTAGACGAGTCATAGTAAGCTACGAGGAGTCCATTACACCGCGTGACATTTCCCCGTAGCGACAGACACAGCGGGAAAGAAGGATACATGCCAGTCAATCAATGTGTCCGGAGGAGTAGCAAGCTACCAAGGCTCACTGGAAGCACAAACATGCATTTCCCCATAAAGAAGGCTACTAAAGTCATACAACTAGGTGTCGAATCCCACACATACAATGCATTTCAAAACATACACACAATATGCACGATGTGTGTAGATACAACATGGCATCACAGCACAACTGAACGACTCAAGCATTTATTAAAGACTCATAAGAGTCAACATAGTGTGATATTACAAACAGGGGTCACATGCCCCAACACTCAAGTCATACAAGCATCAGGCGGAAGCATGACATGTCTGGGTACATACATCTAGTAAAAGTGGCTCGAGGAGCCTGAAAATCTACAGTGACCCTCCCAAAGGAGCGAGGCCTTTGTTTGGAATTCCCAAGCTAACCCGGCCAACATCAAACTTCTCATACAAAACCAATAGTGATACCAAGGTCTCCTCTACAAAATCATAATAAAGCAACCCTAAGTACAAAGGTACTTAGCAAGATTTACATCCGAACTATCTACATATGCATCAGTATAAATGAAGGGGTTGTGGACTTTAATTGCACCAAGCCAGCTTTGACTCTTGGCTAACATGTACTATGACTACGAGTACTTTCTTTTAGGTGGGATAGTGCACATGAGTCCACATATTCACAAAATAAATACACCACTATGGATACACTCCAGTCTCCCTACGAGAAGGCCATCCATAGCACTCACACTTATCTTGCGTATTTTAGAGTATCCATTTCAAGTTGTCTATGTACCACATAAGCTTTCCAAGTAGTCCATATTCGAGGACGCGACTATTTGAACAGATTCATAACCCTACAGGGGTGTACTTCTTCACACACGCTCTCGTCACTTATCACCATATGCAGGTCATGCATCTCGGCAACCTTCAAGTGGAAGCACTGGTGTGGGCGTGGCCAAAATCGTTAACCACACAAGACCCTAGTCCAGGTTTATCGCGTGTTTGAGACTGAACCCACAAGAAAGTTTGGTTGAAGTTTCCTCTACAGCCTCAAACAATGTGCGCAGGGTTCGACAAGCCCACCATCTGGATGCCATTTGGAACACCGTGCCACTATGTATCTACTGCACTGAAGCCCACCCCGTCGGACAGAGCTAAACACGGCCGCCAACACTTTTCCTACAAACACGGGAAACTAGTTGCAACTCTTGGACAGAGATCAAGGAAATTAATAAGTCGAGCGGGGTCATATTTTAGGGCCCAATGTGTGGTAGTAGCTGTCTTGGATCACATACACAGAACTCAGTTCCTGATGACGGACCCAATGAGACAACCTGCCATGTACTCCTACATGGCATCTCATCGCTACCTTTACCAAATCGAGTTCACATATTTAACTCTCACACAGAAGTATATGAACACAACCATTCCAATTCATAGCCCAGATGGATCAGACCCGACACGACTTTAAGCATAGCAGGCATAACAAGCAAGCATGGATGAGTAGGCACATCAAGGCTCAAGCAGTTGCTACTCATGCTAAGTGGTTTCAACTATTTACAGTGACAAAGACAGGTCATGCAAAGTAATGGGTTCAACTACCGAGACATGTAACAGTTGAATCTTATTGTCCTAATGTAGTAAAAGAGAACAGAAGCGAGAGAGTTGGTTTATATCAGTATGCTCAAGGGGGTTTCTTGCGTGACAGTTATGAAGATAACACTTCTCTTCATTAGTGTCAACAATCACCACGTCGGAACCATCATCTACCGGGAGGGAACAACACCGGCAAACAGAAAAAGAACAACATTTACTTCACAAAAATGCAGCACTATGATGCATGATCATGACATGGCAATATTATGTTGATTGAGCTAATGCATCTAGCAAAAACATTAAATGAAGTTGGTTTGAACCAAAGGTTCAAGTTCAAACTCCATATGTGGTTATTTAAATGGCATTTATTTGATTTGTCCTAAACAAGGGACATAAGTTCTTCTAACATGCATGAAAATGTCATATCATTGGATTTGTTTTGATAATGTTTCATATATAATTTATTTTCATCCGACTTATAGTTTATTTTCTATGATTTTTAAAAGTTCCTAGCATTTTCTCGAATTTTTAGAATTATTTATAATTATAATTAATCCAGAAAATGTTTATTGCGTCAGCATTGCGTGTGGGTGACGTTAGCAGGTCAACAGGTTGGTCGAGGGTCAAACCTGACGTGTGGGATCTACATGTTAGTGTCAGAGTTAATTAACATGATTTAAACTATTTAATTAACTCACTAGGCTAAATAACTCAGGGGCTGGCGAACCTGTCACTGACCGAGAGATGTCAAACCTCTGGCCAGCAGGGTCAAAACCACCGGCGGCTGAACACCGGTGACATTGGACACGGCGGAGGCTCGCCGGAATCCTCGCTCGGCAACCATTCGGGTGGCGGAAACCACCTACGTGAAGCCCACGCTCGCGTGCATCCAGTGGAACACGCAGGACGCCATGGGGTGATCGGAGGCAATGGCGCCGAGCTCAACTGCGGCGGCTGGACTTCAGTCTCGAGCGGTCAAGGGGCTGCAGGTCACGAGGAGGCTCGTTGTTGGACTCTATAGGACCCTCGGAACACGCTGAACATGGCGGAAGGCTTGCACGCGAGCTTTGCTAGCTCTGGCTGGGACGCTCCATGGCTGGCGGCGTTGTGCTCTCGGGCGCGGCAGTGCTAGCGGCTACCGAGTGAAAACAAGCACAGGGGGTAGGGGAAAGAGACCGGGGGCTCACAGCGGTGCGGATGGTGCACACAACAAGGTCGGGGAGGGGTTGTTCGCAGCGAATCGACAGAGGCAGCCGTTGGGTCTGGAGGTTGAAAACGACAAGGATGGCGGCCCTGGATGGCCTCCAACCTTGACTCCTTCAGCGAGGAGATGGGGGGGAGCACGTCCGAGCATCTGTACACGGCAGCGGGGCTCATTGAGGACGTCCGCGGCAACAACGAGCAGCCGGGCCATGGCGGCTCGGCCATGGTGGGGAGAGGCAGTGGGAGGCGAGGGAGAGAGCTAGAGATGAGGGAAAATGGGGAGGGGGATCTACACAACATCTCCACACATGTGAGATAGGCTCGGGCGCCTCGCACACATTAAAGCACGAGGTGGAGCTCCCATGTTCATCCTCATCTGCCAGAAGGCACGAGGTGGAAGTGGACTGGCGCCGGCTCTCGTGGGGCAAGGCATGCTCCTGTGTTGGGCTGGCTGGAGGTAAGTTTTGTACTCTGTTTTATTCTCTGTTTTGTTCGTTTATTTATTTGCCACTTGTTTAAATTCAAAACAATTCAAACCAGTGCCAAAAATCCTTTGAATATTTTTATGTAGTTCATTGCATATTTCTAAAAGCACATACAATGTTTGAGGGTATTTGGAAATATATTCTATACATATTAGAATTATAAATTCAAATTCAAGTATAATATTGATTTAAATTCCACGACCAAAATATTCGTACAAAATGTTCCTAAATTTTGGTTTGAAATAATCATCTTGCCAAAATTCTCAGAAACATTTTTAGACAATTTTGGATTCGCTGAAAACAACTTGAGGGTTCTGCCCTTCTTTTATTTGAAGTTTTGAGGTTTTCACTTCCCTTAATTCAACTTTCTTGAATTGAAACATGATTCATGATTCTCACTGATGCAACTAATTACAAGCACTTTTCTAGGCTGTGACAAAAGGATTGTGAGGAGAAGCCCCTTGGTGCAAGGAAAGGAATAGGATTGGCTCACGCTATAAGCAAGAGGACTCTACATTTTACATTTATGAGAAATCACTTTTGAGTCCATACGAAAGCCAATACTATTAAAAGGGGGTGAGTTATTATGATAAATTGATTGCTCAAGTGCTTAGAGATAGCCACCAAAAATATTCACTCATTTCTCCCACAAATACCTTGGTCCCAAGCCAAGCAAGCAAAATCGGTGCAACCAACTTTTTTCACTCGGCCCTATCGACTTTTCTAATGACATATCCTTTGTCAAACCCTAATCTCTCTGTACCACCAAGTTTCAAGTTGGAGCCACATAAAGACAGTGACAAACTTTCTGTTGAGCACATTTCAAGAACCGGAATTTCCAAGATTGGGATCGGTCTCATCGAGATTTGGAAACTGCCCTTGGTCATCATATAGGTACCATCGAGATTTATATATTAGTCTCACCAAGAATTCAAAGTTTGCCAAATTTAGTGCAACCCGGTACCACCGAGATTCATTCCGGTGTCACCGAGTTGGCCAATAATGTTGTAATGGTTGGATTTTGGGGAATGCCTATATATACCCCTCCACCTCACTAGCCAGATCCATTTGCCAGATCCATTTTTCTGAAAGAAAGCCACCTACTCATTTGTTGATATCAAGAGATTTTAATCCAAACATTTGAAACTTGATCTCTAGCCTGTCCAAGTTGCGTTCCACAAAATCAATCTCTCCTACCCATGCCAAATCTATGATAGAGTGATTGAGTGGTGAGGAGACTATCTTTTCAAGCACAAGAGCAAGGAGTTCATCGTTCTACCACATCGATTACCTTTTGGATGGTGGTGCCTCCTAGATTGATTAGGTGTCGCTTGGGGAGCCTCCTACCTCGTGTTGTGGAGTTGAACCAAGAAGTTTGTACGAGCAAGGAGATCGCCTGCTTCGTGAAGATCTACCGTGAGTGAGGCTAGTCCTGTGTGGACATAAGCCATGGTGGAATAGACAAGGCCGCTTCTTCGTGGACCCCATGTGGGTGGAGCCCTCTATGGAATCTCGCAGTCGTTACCCTTCGTGTGTTGAAGTCTCGACTAATGTGGACGTATGAGAGCACCACCTATCGGAACCACGCCAAAAATCGTCGTGTCTTCTTTGCGTTTGATCTTCCTAAACTCTACTCCTTTCTTACATGTGTAAAGCCTTTACTTTCCACTTCCATATTTGTTAACTAGCATGTGTAGGGTGCACTAGACTTGTTAGAATCGCTAAAATATGCCAACCATTAAAGTGTAGGATGCAAGTAGTCTATTCACACCCCCCCCCATCTAGACACCTCTTCTATCAATCCAACAAAAGTCCCATCATTTTCCTTCTTGTTTTTCTTCTTAGTGGTACTAGGTGTATCATAATTATTTCAGTGAGAACCATGTTCTATTGTTTTAGGGTCACCTTCAGGGTAAAGAGGTCCCTAAGTCATTCTACCTCCTCTAGTCATTACTCGAATAACATGATCATGAATATTATTCATTTCAGCAAGCAAATCATTCTATGACTTAGCTACTTGATCTAGTTGGTTGTGAACCACAGAAGTATGTTTACCTAGACCTTTCACATCATTAGCAATTCTAAACATCAAGTCCCTTAAACGATCGATCATCATGGCGTTATCCTTCAATTGATCCTTAACATAGTTATTGAAGTGTTCTTGTTTAACAACGTAATTTTCAAATTTATCCATGCATTGATCACGATTCTTAGCATAAGGTATATCATTTTCAGTAAAGGAACAGAGAGAGTTTACCTCTACTACCTTTGTCGGGGTATCAAGTCCATGTATTTCTTCAATCGGTGGTAATTTGTTGACATCCTCAATTTTAATGCCTTTCTCTTTCGTAGATCTTTTTGCTTCTTGCATATCTTCAGGGTTGAGGAATAGAATACCTCTCATATTTTTAATAGTTTCTGGTGGTGGTTCAGGGAGTGTCCAATCATCGGAATTTTCCAATATATCATTTAATAACTTTTCAGGTTGTTCAACGGTTCTTTCCCTTAAAACACAACCAACGCAACTATTTAGGAAATCCCTAGAAGCATATGTTAGTCCATTATAAAAGATATCAATAATTTCATTCCTCTCAAGAGGACAATCAAGAAAATCTCTTAGTAGTTGGAGAAGCCTCCCCCAAGCTTGAGGAAGATTCTCTTCTTTAATTTGCACAAAGTTAAATATTTCATGTAAAGCAGCTTGTTTCTTATGAGTAGGAAAATATTTTTCACAGAAGTAATAAACCATATCGTTTGGACTAAGCATACAACTAGAATAAATAGAAAGAAACCGTTCGTTAGCCTCGCCTTTCAATGAGAATGGAAAAACGCTTAAGGATATAATAGTAGCGTATATTTTCATCATTAGCGAACAAAGCAACAATATCATTCAGTTTCGTAAGGTGTACGACCATGGTTTCATTTTCATAAGCATGGAAAGGATCAGACTCTATTATAGGAATTAGTTCAGGACCTATAGCAAATTCATAGTCCTTATCAATGACAAATATAGGAGAAGTAGCAAATTTAAGATCATGTTTCATTTTCTCCATCATAGATTTTTCTTTTAGTTTGCATAGTAATCTTTTCAAATCATCTATGTTTACAAGCAAGAAATTCCCTAGCTATCTTACCATCCATAACATAACCTTCAGGTACATAAGACATTGCATATCTATTAGGAGGACGAGGTGTAACACGTGATTCAATGTCTTCATTAGTTTCAACATTTTCAAGTTCACTAGCTCTAACAATATGCGCGTCAAGTAATTCACTCAATGACACAATTTAAATTTCAACATGTGTAGCAATCGAATCATGATTAATTTCAGAAGTAGCATCATCAATTTCATGTGACATATCAGGATGATCAATGGGTGGCGGTGTAACAAGCGGATTCAAAATAGTAGGTGAATCAAAAGTAGAGCTAGATGGCAGTTCCTTACCTCCTCTCGTGTGAGAGGGGATGATCTTAGTTCGATTATATTTCATGTTCCTCATAGCGGCAATTGGATATCCTCAAGTTAACATAATAAATAAAGCTATGCTCCCAGGCAACGACGCCAGAAAAGGTCTTTATAAACCACAAGTATAGGGGATCGCGACAGTCTTCACAGGTAGTATTTCACCCTAATTTATTGATTCGACGCAAGGGGAACCAAAGAATATTTATTGGCTATAACAGTTGAGCTATCAATTCAACCGCACCTGGGATATCTCTCTATAGCAAGTATTTAGTAGCAGAACAAATGACAGTAGTAACAGTAATAGTAATAGCACCAATTTTGTAACAGTAGTAAGAGTAGTAACAATAGATATTGAGTAGTAGGTGTGAGAGCAACAACAATAGTAGTAACTTAGCAAGATTCAGTATATGTAAAGCGTAGGCACATGGATATGTGATGGAAAATGATTCACTCGTCATGTAACAGCTACACACTAGGGCGACACAGAACTAGTTCCAATTCATCAATACAATGTAGACATGTATTCTCTATATAGTCATACATTGCATGACATCTTTTGTCCTACCCTCCCATGGTAGCGGGGTCCTATTGGAAACCAAGGGATATTAAGGCCTCCTTTTAATAGAGAACCGGAACAAAGCACTAAGACATGGTGAATACATGAACTCCTCAAACTACGGAAATCACCGGAAAGAATCCCAATTATTGTCACCTTGGGGTATGCGGATCAAGACACATAATAGGTAATTACAACTTGCAAGATAGGATCCAAATCACTCTTATATTCATCAAAACATAATAGGTTTAGATCTGAAATCATGGCACTCGGGCCCTAGTGACAAGCATTAAGCATAGCAAAGTCATAGTAACATAAATCTCAGAACATGGTGGATACTAGGGATAAAGCCGTATCAAACTTAACTCGATTACATGATCTACCTCAACTAGTCCCACCACCGTCCAACAAGATTACAAAGGAATTACTCACTCCCGGTGGTGAGCATCATGGTGGTGTTGATGGAGAAGGGTTGGTGATGACCACATCGACGAATCCCCCTCTCTGGAGCCCCAAATGGAATCCATATCAGCCCTTCGAAGGAAGAACAGGAAGTGGCGGCGGCTCTGTCTCGTGAAACACGATGAAAAATTATCTATCATTTTCTCTGAAGATTTGATTTTACACGAATAGAATAAGGGTCACAGGAGCCGTGTGTGCCCCACAAGCTATCAAGGCGCGGCTTGGGGCGCGCCACGTTCGCTTGTGCCCCCTGGCACACCCTCCGGCAAGTCTTTGCTCCATAATTCCTTATATATCCCAGAAATAATTCACAAAAAGTTTCGTCCGATTCCAAAAGCTTTTATTTCTGCACAAAAATAACACCAAGGTAGTTCTACTGAAAACAACGTAAGTCCGGGTTAGTTTCATTCAAATCATGCAAATTTGAGGTCAAAACTAGAGCAAAAGTGTTTGGAAAAGTATATACGTTGGAGACGTATGAGAACAGATGTGGTTCAGCAGGTTCTCTCAGCCTCGTGATTGTTCTGCATATGTAAAACCACCAAGGAACTTTAGATACCATCTTGGAATTAGGAAGTCGGCTTGGATCTTCAAGAATTTTAGATCTTCATTAACATGTAGCAATCATTATGGACTTTGTGTGAATAAATTACTCTGAATCTTTGTGGCCTTGACATGGATATAGAGACCTTTATGTCCATGCAGAGTTGATTATTTGAATATGATGAGTTTATGTTATTGTGTCATGTTGCTTTTGTTGTTTTTATTTTTTACATGGAGTTAAAATCTTTTCACAATAGTATGGTGAAGTTTTTTGGTTCGACAACCTACACTTCTAGGGAATCATCCAGCCCAAGGATGTTCATACCTCACTATTTCCCATCTTTTTGATGAGCAACTGAAAGAGTTTTCGGAAACCATTATTTGAAATGAAGGTTGTGTAGGCGAATGAGTAGCAGTAGTGTTGATCTAGTCTAATTGCAATCTCTTTAATCAAATCCTGGTGGTATTTCATCTTGCAAAGTTTGGTAACATGGAGAAGATGTCTCCAAGAAATTATATTTTAATTTTTAATTGTGAGAGTTACTTTTACTTTCTTGGGTCTTGGATCAAAAGGAATGTACATGTAAAGGTTTTTAGTATGAATAATGTTACATGCTTTTTTAAATGCGATGGCAGTTTAGTGATACGTCTCCAACGTATCTATAATTTTTTATGGTTCCATGCTATTATCTTGTCAAACTTTGGGTGTTTTGTATGCCTTTTATATCTTTTTTGGGACTAACTTATTAACTCAGTGCCAAGTGTTGGAAATATGCCCTAGAGGCAATAATAAAATGGTCATTATCATATTTCCTTGTTCATGATAATCGCCTATTGTTCATGCTATAATTGCATTAACAGGAAACAGTAATACATGTGTGAATAAATAGATCACAATGTGTCCCTAGCAAGCCTCTAGTTGGCTAGCTCGTTGTTCAATAGCTGATCATGGTTTCCTGATCATGGACATTGGATGTCATTGATAACGGGATCACATCATTGGGAGAATGATGTGATGGACAAGACCCAATCCTAAGCATAGCACTAGATCGTATTGTTCGTATGCTAAAGCTTTTCTAATGTCAAGTGTCTTTTCCTTCGACCGTGAGATTGTGCAACTCCCGGATACCGTAGGAGTGCTTTGGGTGTATCAAACGTCACAACGTAACTGGGTGACTATAAAGGTGCACTACGGGTACCTCTGAAAGTGTGTGTTGGGTTGGTACGAATCAAGATCGGGATTTGTCACTTTGTGTGATGGAGAGGTATCTCTGGGCCCACTCGGTAGAACATCATCATGAGCTCAATGTGACTAAGGAGTTAGTCACATGATGACGTGCTACGGAACGAGTAAAGAGACTTACGGTAACGAGATTGAACAAGGTATTGGTATACCGACGATCGAATCTCGGGCAAGTTCTATACCGTCAGACAAAGGGAATCGTATACGGGATTGATTGAATCCTTGACATCTTGGTTCATCCGATGAGATCATCGTGGAGCAAGTGGGAGCCACCATGGGTATCCAGACGCAGCTGATGGTTATTGGCCGGAGAGGTGTCTCGGTCATGTCTGCGTGTCTCCCGAAACCGTAGGGTGTACACACTTAAGGTTCGATGATGCTAGGGTTATAGGGAACTGTTATACGAGGTTATCTAAAGTTTTTCGGGAGTCCCGGATGAGATACCGGACGTCACGAGGAGCTCCGAAATGGTCCGGAGGTAAAGATTGATATATAGAATGGGTGGGTTTGGACGCCGGAAGTGTTTCGGGCGTCACCGGTAACGTACCGGGACCACCGGAGGTGGCCCCGTGGGTCCACCGAAGGGGGGCAACGATCCCAAGAGGCTAGATGGGCAAGTGCGGGAGGGAACCAGCCCCTAGGTGGGCTGGTGCGCCTCCCACACCCAGCCCAATGCGCAAGTGGTGGGGAGAGGGGGCAACCCTAGGCGCAGGTGGGCCTTAGGCCCACCAGGTGGTGCACCACCCCCTCCCACCCTAGCCGCCGCCCCCCTTTTTCCCATCTGGTGCGCCAGCCCCTCCCCCTCCTCCTATAAATAGAGAGGGGTTTTGGCCCTTGGGAGACAGACTTCTCCCTCTCCCTCGGCGCAACCCTGCCCTTCTTCCTCCTCCTCTTTGCCGGTGCTTGGCGAAGCCCTGCCGGGAGACCTCGTCTCTCCATCGACACCACGCCGTCGTGCTGCTGGAGGTCTTCCCCAACCTCTCCCTCCTCCTTGCTGGATCAAGGCACGGGAGACGTCACCGGGCTGCACGTGTGTTGAACGCGGAGGTGCCGTAGTTCGGCACTAGATGGGAATCGCTGCGAGTACGACTCCATCCACCGCGTTCTAGCAACGCTTCCGCTTAGCGATCTTCAAAGGTATGAAGATGCTCTTACCCCTCTCTTGTTACTGGTCTCTCCATAGGAAGATCTGAATATGCGTAGAAAATTTTGAATTTATGCTACGTTACCCAACAGTGGCATCCGAGCCAGGTTTTCTATGCGTAGATTCTATGCACGAGTAGAACACAAAAGTTGTGGGCAATGATGTGTCAATTTGCTTATCGCTACTAGTCTTATTATTTTCCGGCGGTATTGTGGGATGAAGCGGCCCGAACCGACTTTACATGTATGCTTACGTGAGACTGGTTCCACCGACAGAAATGCACACCGTGCATAAAGGTGGCTAGCGGGTGTCTGTCTCTCCTACTCTAGTCGGATTGGATTTGATGAAAAGGGTCCTTATGAAGGGTAAATAGCTTTGGCATATCATCGTTGTGGCTGTCACGTAGGTAAGAAGGCGTTCTTGCTAGAAACCCAAATCAGCCACGTAAAACTTGCAACAACAATTAGAGGACGCCTAACTTGTTTTTGCACGGTTTGACATGTGATGTGATATGACCAAAGTTGTGATGTTGCATGTATGATGTATGAGATGATCATGTTATTGTAATAGGTTTCACGACTTGCATGTCGATGAGTATGACAACCGGCAGGAGCCATAGGAGTTGTCTTAATTTATTGTATGAGATGCAACGCCATGTGCTTACTACTTTTACTTCATTGCTAACGGTTAGCTATGGTAGTAGTGATAGTAGTAGTTGCCGTGACGACATCACGGAGACACGATGATGGAGATCATGATGATGGAGATCGTGGTGTCACGCCGGTGACGATGATGATCATGCAATGCCTGAAGATGGAGATCGAAAGGGCAAAGATGATAATGGCCATATCATGTCACTATATGATTGCATTGTGATGTTTATCAAGTTTTCATCTTATTGCTTAGAACGACGGTAGCATAATAAGATGATCCCTCTTAAAATTTCGAGAACGTATTCCCCTAAGTGTGCAGCGTTGCGAAGGTTCGTTGTCTCGAAGCACCACGTGATGATCGGGTGTGACAGATTCTAACGTTCGCATACAACGGGTGTAAGCCAGATTTACACACGCGAAACACCTAGGTTGACTCGACGATCTTAGCATATACAGACATGACCTCGAATACAAGAGACCGAAAGGTCGAACATGAGTCGTATGGTTGAATACGATCAGCATGAAGTTGCTCGCCATGGTGACTAGTCCGTCTCACGTGATGATCGGACACGGGTTAGTCAACATGGATCATGTATCACTTAGATGACTAGAGGGATGTCGATTTAAGTGGGAGTTCATACTTAATTTTATTAAATGAACTTAATTGTCATGAACTTAGTCTAAAAGTTGTCTTTATAAATATTGTAGATGGCCAACGTCAACCTCAATTTCAACGCATTCCTAGAGAAAAACAAGATGAAAGATGATGGTAGCAACTATGCGGACTGGGTTCGCAACTTGAAGCTCATCCTTGAAGCAACTAAAAAGGCTTATGTCCTTGATGCGCCGCTAGGTGACCCTCCCGCTCCCGCAGCAGCCCAGGAGATTCTGAACGTCTGGCAAACGCGGAGTGATGACTACTCTCTGGTTAGGTGTGGCATGTTATACAGTTTAGAAACGTGGCTCCAAAGGCGTTTTGAGCAACACGAAACATATGAGATGTTCGAAGAGCTGAAGTTAGTTTTTCAAGCTCATGCCCGTGTCGAGAGATATGAAGTCTCCAACAAGTTCTTTAGCTGTAAGATGGAGGAGAACAGTTCTGTCAGTGAGCACATACTCAAAATGTGTGGGTTACACGGTCGTCTGACTTCACTTGGAGTCGAACTTCCGGATGATGCTATAATTGACAGAATCCTCTAGTCTCTCCCACCAAGCTACAAAGGCTTTTTGCTTAACTACAACATGCAAGGGATGGAGAAGACCATTCCCGAGTTGTACTCGATGCTCAAGTCTGCAGAAGTAGAAATCAAGAAAGAGCATCAAGTGTTGATGGTCAACAAGACCACTACTTTCAAGAAAGGCAAGGGTAAGAAGAACTTCAAGAAAGACGACAAAGATGTTGGCGCGCACGGTAAGCCAGATGCCGGAAAGAAGAAAAAGAATGGACCCAAGCCTGAGACCGAGTGCTTCTATTGCAAGGGAAAGGGTCACTGGAAGCGGAACTGCCCCAAATACTTAGCGGACAAGAAGGCCGGCAACGTTAAAGGTATATGTGATATACATGTTATTGATGTGTACCTTACCAGCGCTCGGAGTAGCTCCTGGGTATTTGATACCAGTTTTGTTGCTCACATTTGCAACTCAAAGCAGGAACTGTGGAATAAGCGGAGACTGGCCAAGGACGAGGTGATGATGCGCGTCGGGAATGGTTCAAAGGTCGATGTGATCGCCGTCGGCACACTACCACTACATCTACCGTCGGGATTAGTCTTAAAACTTAATAATTTTTATTTAGTACCAGCTTTAAGCATGAACATTGTATCAGGGTCTTGCCTAATGGGAGACGGCTACTCATTTAAGTCAGAGAATAATGGTTGTTCTATTTATATGAGTGATATGTTTTATGGTCATGCTCCGCTGGTGAATGGTTTATTCTTGATGAATCTCGATCGTGATGTTACACATATTCATAGTGTGAGTACCAAAAGAGGTAAAGTTGATAATGATAGTCCCACATACTTGTGGCAGTGCCGCCTTGGTCATATCAGCGTTAAGCGCATGAAGAAGCTCCATACTGATGGACTATTAGAGTCTCTTGACTTTGAATCATTTGACACATGCGAACCGTGCCTCATGGGCAAGATGACTAAGACTCCATTCTCAGGTATAATGGAGAGAGCAACCGACTTATTGGAAATAATACATACTGATGTGTGTGGTCCAATGAACGTTGAAGCTCGCGGTGGCTATCGTTATATTCTCACTCTCACGGATGATTTGAGTAGGTATGGGTATATCTACTTGATGAAGCACAAATCTGAGACATTTGAAAAGTCTAGGAATTTCAGAGTAAGGTCGAGAATCAACGTGACAGAAAAATCAAGTGTCTACGATTTGATCGTGGAGGAGAATATTTGAGTCACGAGTTTGGCACACACCTAAGGAAGTGTGGAATCGTTTCACAACTGACGCCGCCTGGCACACCGCAACGCAACGGAGTGTCTGAACGTCGTAATTGCACTTTATTAGATATGGTACGATCTATGATGTCTCTTACCGACTTACCGCTATCATTTTGGGGATACGCATTAGAAACTGCAGCATTCACTTTAAATAGGGCACCGTCTAAATCCGTTAAGACGACACCGTATGAACTATGGTTTGGCAAGAAACCTAAGTTGTCATTTCTTAAAGTTTGGGGCTGCGAGGCTTATGTGAAGAAACTTCAACCAGAAAAGCTCCAACCCAAAGCGGAGAAATGTGTATTCATAGGATACCCTAAGGAAACTATTGGGTATACCTTCTCTCTTAGATCCAAAGGTAAAACCTTTGTTGCCAGGAATGGTCCTTTCTGGAGAAAGAGTTTCTCTCGAAAGAAGTAAGTGGGAGGAAGGTAGAACTTGATGAGGTAATTACACCCCCTCTTGAACAGGATAGTAGCACATCGTGGGAAGTTGTTCCTGTGGCGCCTACACCAACTGAAGAGGAAGTTAATGATGATGATCATGAAGCTTCGGAACAAGTTACTACTGAACCGCGAAGGTTCACAAGGGCACGCTCCGCACCAGAGTGGTACGGCAACCCTGTGATGGAAATCATGTTGTTAGACAATGGTGAACCTTCGAACTATGAAGAAGCGATGGCGCGCCCGGATTCCAGCAAATGGCTTGAAGCTATGAAATCCGAGATAGGATCCATGTATGAGAACAAAGTATGGACTTTGGTGGACTTGCCCGATGACCGGCGAGCCATAGAAAATAAATGGATCTTCAAGAAGAAGACTGATGCAGACGGTAATGTAACCGTCTATAAAGCTCTACTTGACGCAAAGGGTTTTCGACAAATTCAAGGAGTTGACTACGAAGAGACTTTCTCTCCCGTAGCGAAGCTGAAATCGGTCCGAATCATGTTAGCGATTGCTGCCTTTTATGATTATGAAATTTTGCAAATGGACGTCAAAACAGTGTTCCTTAACGGGAACCTTAAGGAAGAGTTGTATATGATGCAACCAGAAGGTTTTGTCGACCCTAAGGGTGCTAACAAAGTGTGCAAGCTCCAGCGCTCCATCTATGGGCTGGTGCAAGCATCTCGGAGTTGGAACATTCGCTTTAATGAGGTGATTAAAGCGTTTGGGTTCATACAGGTTTACGGAGAAGCCTGTTTGTACAAGAAAGTGAGTGGGAGCTCCGTAGCTTTCCTCATACTGTATGTGGATGACATATTATTGGTGAGGAATAATATAGAGATGTTGGAGAGCATAAAGGCCTATTTGAACAAGAGTTTTTAAATGAAGGACCTTGGAGAAGCTGCATACATATTAGGCATCAAGATCTATAGAGATAGATCAAGACGCCTCATAGGTCTTTCGCAAAGTACATACCTTGACAAGATATTGAAGAAGTTCAATATGGAAAACTCAAAGAAAGGGTTCTTGCCAGTTTTGCAAGGTATGAGATTGAGTAAGACTCAGTCGCCGACCACGGCAGCAGATAGAGAGAAGATGAGTTCTGTCCCCTACGCTTCAGCCGTAGGCTCTCTAATGTATGCCAGTGTACCAGACATGATATAAACCTTGTCATAAGTTTGGTAGGGAGGTACTAAAGTGATCCCGGTATGGAACACTGGACAACAGTCAAGAATATCCTTAAGTACCTGAAAAGGACCAAGGAAATGTTTCTCGTTTATGGAGGTGACGAAGAGCTCGTCGTAAAGGGTTACGCGGACGCTAGCTTCGACACAGATCCGGATGACTCAAAGTCACAGACCGGATACATATATGTGTTGAATGGTGGGGCAGTGAGCTGGTGCAGCAGCAAGCAAGAAGTCGTGGCAGCATCTACATGTGAAGCGGAGTACATAGCTGCTTGAGAAGCGGCTCATGAAGGCATTTGGATGAAGGAGCTCATCACCGACATTGGAGTGGTTCCAAGCGCGTCGGGTCCAATGACACTCTTCTGCGATAACACTGGGGCCATTGCCATAGCCAAGGAGCCAAGGTTTCACCGGAAGACGAAGCACATCAAACGCCGCTACAACTCCATCCAGGACCATGTCCAGAGTGGAGTAATAGATATTTGTAAAGTACACACGGATCTGAATATTGCAGACCCGTTGACTAAACCTCTTCCACGAGCAAAACATGATCAACACCATAATGCTATGCGTGTTCGATACATCACAATGTAACTAGATTATAGACTCTAGTGCAAGTGGGAGACTATTGGAAATATGCCCTAGAGGTAATAATAAAATGGTTATTATCATATTTCCTTGTTCATGATAATCGTCTATTGTTCATGCTATAATTGTATTAACCGGAAACAGTAATACATGTGTGAATAAATAGATCACAATGTGTCCCTAGCAAGCCTCTAGTTGGCTAGCTCGTTGGTCAATAGATGATCATGGTTTCCTGATCATGGACATTGGATGTCATTGATAACGGGATCACATCATTGGGAGAATGATGTGATGGACAAGACCCAATCCTAAGCATAGCACTAGATCGTATTTTTCGTATGTAAAGCTTTTCTAATGTCAAGTGTCTTTTCCTTCGACCGTGAGATTGTGCAACTCCCGGATACTGTAGGAGTGCTTTGGGTGTATCAAACATCACAACGTAACTGGGTGACTATAAAGGTGCACTACGGGTACCTCTGAAAGTGTGTGTTGGGTTGGTACGAATCAAGATCGGGATTTGTCACTCCGTGTGACGGAGAGGTATCTCTGGGCCCACTCGGTAGAACATCATCATGAGCTCAATGTGACTAAGGAGTTAGTCACACGATGACGTGCTACGGAACGAGTAAAGAGACTTACCGGTAACGAGATTGAACAAGGTATTGGTATACCGACGATTGAATCTCGGGCAAGTTCTATACCGACAGACAAAGGGAATCGTATACGGGATTGATTGAATCCTATACATCGTGGTTCGTCCGATGAGATCATCGTGGAGCAAGTGGGAGCCACCATGGGTATCCAGACCCCGCTGATGGTTATTGGCCGGAGAGGTGTCTCGGTCATGTCTACCTGTCTCCCGAACCCATAGGGTCTACACACTTAAGGTTCGATGACGCTAGGGTTATAGGGAACTGTTATACGAGGTTACCGAAAGTTATTCGGAGTCTCGGATTAGACCTCGGATGTCACGAGGAGCTCCGGAATGGTCCGGAGGTAAAGATTGATATATAGGATGGATGGGTTTGGACGCCGAAAGTGTTTCGGGCGTCACAGGTAACGTACCGGGACCACCGGGACCACCGGAGGTGGCCCCGGGGGTCCACCGAAGGGGGGCAACGACCCCAAGAGGCTAGATGGTTCACGTGCGGGAGGGAACCAGCCCCTAGGTGGGCTGGTGCACCTCCCACACCCAGCCCAATGCGCAAGTGGTGGGGAGAGGGGGCAACCCTAGGCGCAGGTGGGCCTTAGGCCCACCAGGTGGTGCGCCACCCCCTCCCACCCTAGCCGCCGCCCCCCTTTTTCCTATCTGGTGGCCGCCGGCCCCTAGGGATGGAACCCTAGGGGTGGCGCAGCCCCTCCCCCTCCTCCTATAAATAGAGAGGGGTTTTGGCCCTTGGTAGACAGACTTCTCCCTCTCCCGCGGCGCAACCATGCCCTTCTTCCTCCTCCTCTGTGCCGGTGCTTTGCGAAGCCCTGCCGAGAGACCTCGCCTCTCCATCGACACCACGCCATCGTGCTGCTGGAGTTCTTCCCCAACCTCTCCCTCCTCCTTGCTGGATCAAGGTGCGGGAGACGTCACCGGGCTGCACGTGTGCTGAACGCGGAGGTGCCGTAGTTCGGCATTAGATCGGAATCGCTACGAGTACGACTCCATCAACCGCGTTCTAGCAACGCTTCCGCTTAGCGATCTTCAAAGGTATGAAGATGCTCTTACCCCTCTCTCGTTGCTGGTCTCTCCATAGGAAGATCTAAATATGCGTAGGAAAATTTTGAATTTATGCTACGTTACCCAACACCAAGTGCCATTTCCTGTTTTTTCTGTGTTTTTTACCTTTTTCAGAGGAGAATATCAAACGGAGTCCAAACGGAATAAAACCTCCGAAAAGATTTTTTTCCGGAATAGAAGATACGCAGGAAGCTTGAGAACCAAGGTAGAGGGCACCAGGGGAGGCCACAAGCCCCCGAGTCGTGGCCTGGGGGGGCTCATACGTCTCAAAAGTATCTATAATTTTTGATGGTTTCACACTGTTATCTTGCCTTCTTTGTATGTTTTATGTACCTTTTTATATCTTTTTGGGACTAACTTATTAATTCAGTGCCAAGTGCCAGTTCCTGTTTTTCTGTGTTTTGACTCTTTTCAGATCTGATTTTGGAACGGAGTCCAAACGGAAGAAAAACCCCGAAATGATTTTTCTATTATGTTCCTTAGTGGTTCTTGCATGTTCTCCGTTGCTATTTATTTCTTTAGCCGAGTAGTAGATTGTAACTCCAAGAGGGAGCGTTATGCATGATTGTGGGTTCATGCCCCTTGATGTCTAGCTTGAGTGACAGAAACATGAGACTAAGGAATGTGCTGTTGCCACCAGGGAGAAAACAACATTGCTTGTGACCACGGTTGCAAGGATTGTTTACCTTACTCTTAGTTCGTTAATGTAGTTGTCCATTGCTTTAAGTTTACACTTTGGGTGGGGCTCGCAACTTAATACCGACGAGATGTTCTGGATAGGTATCTCAAGGTGGATGATTAGTAAGTAGATGCTGATGAATAAACGGTCTACTTGTCTTGGCGTACTGCCCATTACTATTGAACCTCTAACTATCAAGTAGCATAATTAGCATTGCGGTACGTTCATAATTCTGTCTATTGCCCAACTGTGATTTGTTTACCCAAGCATAGTTGTTTATCGTCTTTTGGGAGAGAGACATCACTAGTGGACATCATGTGACTCCGTTCCATATCACCACCATTGCTTACACCTCCATCATTTACTGCTTTCATTTACTTTTCCGTTGCAATCACTATTACTTTCCCGCTTGTGTTTTCATCCTTTGCAAACTACAAGGCCAGAGAGATTGCCAACCTCTCTCTACTCGTTGGGAGAAAAGTTATGTATTGTGTGTAGGTACACGTCTTCTGCTAGCCAGGACATGAGACACCTACTTGTTGATCCTAGGATTCCTCCTGGTTCGATAAACCTTACAGTTCCCGTGTGAGGGAAAACTTGCTGTTGACTACATCTCAACCTTCCTCTTGGGGTAACCAACTAGGTGCAAGAAGTATATACATCATCTCATCATCAAGCAAAGTTTTCTGGCGCCGTTGCCGGGGACTCCAGTCTTCAAGATAGGGGAGTTGCACGCTATCTTTTACTTTTGCTTTTTAGTTTTTTGCTTTAGAGTATTATATCAAAAACCACAAAAAATAGTTGCTTTGTTCTTGCTTGTTGTCGCTGCTATGGGTTCCACTGAGAACACCAAGTTGTGTGACTTCACTAGTCACAACAACAATGACTTTATGTGCACTCCTATTACTGCTCCCGCCACTCGAGCCACGTCCTATGAGATTAAACCTGCTTTACTGAACCTAGTTATGAAAGATCAATTCTCCGGTGCTGGAGATGATGCTGCTTTGCACTTGAACAATTTTGTTGAGCTCTGTGATATGCAAAAATATAAAGAAATAAATGGTGGTATTTTTGAACTTAAGCTTTTTCCTTTCTCCTTGAGAGGAGGAGGGAAAGTGTGGCTTCAATCTTTGCCTAGGAATAGCATGGATTCTTGGGATAAGTACAAAGATGATTTTATTGGGAAGTATTACCCGCCTGCTAAGATTATCCAGTTGAGGAGTAACATTATGAATTTTAGGCAATTGGATAATGAACATGTTGCTCAAGCTTGGGAACGTATGAAATCGCTTGTTAAGAATTGCCCCACACATGGTTTGACTACTTGGATGGTTATCGAAACTTTCTATGTAGGATTGAACTTCACCTCGCGGAATCTGTTAGACTCGGACACGGGACGAACCTTTATGTCAGCTACACTTGGTGATGCCACCAAGCTATTGAATGAGATGATGACAAATTATTCTCAGTGGCACACCGAGAGAGCTCCGATTGGTAGGAAGGTAAACTCTGTTGAGGAGATCTCCTCCCTTAATGATAAGGTTGACATGATCATGACTTTACTCACTAAGCAAGCTCCTATTGATCCTCATGATGTTCCTTTAAATTCTTTGGTTGCTCAAGAAAGAGAACAAGTTCATGTTAATTTTATCTCTAGGAACAACTTCAATAATAATGCTTATAGGAGTAATTTTGGTAGCTATCCTAGTCCGTTCCCATCCAACAACTATGGGAACAACAACAATTATCCTAGCACAAAAAACTCCACTTCTGAATTAGAGAGCATGCTTAAAGAATTTATCACTTCTCAAAAATCCTTCAACAAGAATGTAGAAGAGAAACTGGAAAAATTAGATAGTCTCTCTTTGAAGGTGGACAACATAGCTCGTGATGTAGAGATGCTTAAAATTAGAACTTCCCCACTTGAGGAAAGGAACACTACACCCATGAATGTATCCAAGTCCAAATTAATGAGAACATAAGGATGCTAGGCAAACTTAAGGATAGATGGTCTAGAGAAAAGGAAAAGGAAGAGGGAATTAAGAGCCTTCCTACACACACTACCATTGCTACTATACAAGTTGTTGAGGATCTCAAAACTTTTAGCACCCATCGCACTCCTAGTCCTAATGGACCTATTAATGGTGATGCTAATACCTCAACTATAGGACAAGAAGGTCCTTTGAATTTAGAGACTACTAAAAGAATGAGCTTAGATGACATTACTACCACTTTAATTGTCGTCTTTCTGAAGTTATCACCTTTTTGCAAAGAATGGCTAAATACCCCCACACTAGTACACTCAATATGCCTTCACTGAGCATATTACCAATGCTCTTATCAAAGCTAGGGAGGAGAAGCTCAAGCTAGAGAATTATATTCCTAGAAAACTAGAAGATGGTTGGGATCCTATGGTCAAAATTAAATTGAATAATATCTCTTGCTTTGCTTTGTGTGATGTTGGAGCTAGTGCCCCCGTTATGCCCAAAAGAATGTATGGTATGCTTGATTGGAAACCTTATCATCCATGTTCTTTTTGTGTTCATCTTGTTGATTCTTCCATAAATAAATCTTTAGGGAGAATTGTTGATGTTCTTATTATTGTCAATGATAATTATGTACCCATTGATTTTCTTATTATGGACATTGAATGTGATCCTTCATGTCCAATTACTTTGGGACGTCCTTTTCTCCGCACCGTTGGTGCTATCATTGACATTAAAGAGGGAATCATTAAATTCCAATTCCCCCTTAATAAGGGAATGGAACACCTCCCTAGAAAGAAGATTAAGTTACCTTATGAGTCCGTTACTCGGGCAAGTTATTCTTTTGGAGTTGATAATACTTGATCTTCTTGCATTATGCCTAGCTCAAAGGCATAAAAGAAAGTGCTTGTTGGGAGGCAAACCAATGTTGGAAATATGCCCTAGAGGCAATGATAAATAGTTATTATTATATATACTGTTTAAAGATAATCGTTTATTATCCATGCTATAATTGTATTGAATGAAAACATAGATACATGTGTGGATACATAGACAAAACAATGTCCCGAGCAAGACTCTAGTTGGCTAGTGGTGACCCACAAGTATAGGGGATCAATTGTAGACCTTTCGATAAGTAAGAGTGTCGAACCCAACGAGGAGCAGAAGGAACTGACAAGTGGTTTTCAGCAAGGTAAAATATGCAGGCACTGAAATTGTCGGTAACAAGTGATTTTGTGGTGAGATGATTCATAGCAAGCCACAAGTAACGAAAGTAGCAACGGTGCAGCAAAGTGGCCCAATCCCTTTTGTAGCAAGGGACAAGCCTGGACAAAGTCTTATAGGAGTAAAAACACTCCCGAGGACACACGGGAATTTCTGTCATGCTAGTTTTCATCATGTTCATATGATTCACATTCGTTACTTTGATAGTTTGATATGTGGGTGGACCGGCACTTGGGTACTGCCCTTACTTGGACAAGCATCCCACTTATGATTAACCCCTCTCGCAAGCATCCAAAACTACGAAAGAAGAATTAAGACAAAGTCTAACCATAGCATTAAACTAGTGGATCCAAATCAGCCCCTTACGAAGCAACGCATAAACTAGGGTTTAAGCTTCTGTCACTCTAGCAACCCATCATCTACTTACTACTTCCCAATGCCTTCCTCTAGGCCCAAATAATGGTGAAGTCTTATGTAGTCGACGTTCACATAACACCACTAGAGGAGAGACAACATACAACACATCAAATTACCGAACGAATACCAAATTCACATGACTACTATTAGCATGACTTATCCCATGTCCTCAGGAACAAAAGTAACTACTCAGAAAGCATAATCATATTCATGACCAGAGAGGTAATGGGTAGCATCAAGGATCTGAACATAAACTCTTCCACCAAGTGATCCAACTAGCATCAACTACAAAGAGTAATCAACACTACTCGCAACCTTACAAGTACCAATCGGAGTCGCGAGACGGAGATTGGTTACAAGTGATGAACTAGGGTTTGGAGATGAGATGGTGCTGATGAAGATGTTGATGGTGACGAGTCCCCTCCAATGAGAGGAGTGTTGGTGATGACGATGGCGACGATTTCCCCCTCCAGGAGGGAAGTTTCCCCGGCAGGATCGTCCTGCCGGAGCTCTAGATTGGTTCTGCTCAAGTTCCGCCTCGTGGCGGCGGCGAATCCATGAAAATGCTCCTCCCTGATTTTTTCCTGGATGAAACCCGTCATATAGCATAAGAGGGGGCAAGTGGGCCAGCAGGCTGCCCACAAGCCCTGATGGCGCTACCTGGGGGGGGGGGGGGGTGGACGCACCGTGCAGGCTTGTGGCCACCTGCTGGCGCCCCTCTGGCACTTCTTCGGCCCAGTATTTTTTATAAATCCGGAAAAAATCCTCGTTGATTTTTACGGGTTTGGAGTTGCGCAGAATAGGTATCTCAACTTTGCTCCACTTTCGGGCCAGAATTTCAGTTGTCGGCATTCTCCCTCTTCATGTAAACCTTGCAAAATAAGAGAGAAAATGCATAAGTATTGTACCGTGAAGTGAAATAACAGCCCAAGAAGCGATAAATATCAACGTGAAAACATGATGCAAAATGGACGTATCAACTCCCCCAAGCTTAGACCTCGCTTGTCCTCAAGAGAAAGCCTAGCTCAATAAATATGTCCAAATGTTTAGGGAGAGAGGTGTCGACAAAACAAGATACGAACATGCATACATCATGATCTTGATCAGAACAGCAATACCAACATATAATCTCTTATGCTAAAGTGATAATTCCTTCACAAAGTAAAGCATGGATCAAGAACCTTATCGAGAAGTAACAACCGATAGCCTTTAGTCATTGAAGCAATTGCAATTTATCACAATATCAGAAAGAGTCAAATAAGAGCTTGTAAAGCAAATCCACATACTCAATCATTCTTTCGTTCTCTACAATTGCTACAACTCACGTGGTACTCATGAGATCAAAGTTTCAGCTGGACACATAGAAAGATAGGGGCTTAAAGTTTTGCCTCCCAACTGCTTACCTCAAGGGTAATGTCAACAATAATAATTCATGAATACTTACCTCCAAGTTGACATATGAATATAGATCTTTCCCAAGCATATGACGTTAGCCAAGACAAAGGCGAAATAGGGAATTGGTGAAGATCACCATGACTCTTTCAAGGGCAAAAAGTAAAGGTACAAGATAGGCTCTTCACAGAGGGTAGCAGAGGTTGTCATGCGCTTTTGAGGTTTGGATGCGTGTCCTCTTAGTGCGGAGGAACATCACTTTATATTGCCTCCTGTGATAAAGAACTTTATTATGCAGTCTATCGCTTTTATGTCTTCCTCGTCACAGGTTCGTACAAAGCTTATTTTCCAGACACTAATAGATCATACATATTAGAGATCAATTTTTATTGCTTGCACCGATGACAACTTACTTGAGGGATCTTATTCAATTCATAGGTAGGTATGGTGGACACTCATGGCAAAACTGGGTTGATGGTTTATGGATGCACAAGTAGTATCTCTACTTAGTGCGGGAGATTTGGCTAATGTGAGGTGGAAGCAATCTTCACATGCTAAGGGATCTCTAATCATATAACATTGTTCGGAGCTAAGCCAACACAATTCATTATGTTGTCTTCCTTTTTCAACATCTACTTCTAAGCATGCAATAGTTTAGTGAGTGTTCACAATCATAGAGGGTGTCAGAGATGATATATTTATATGTGAACCTCTCCTTCTTTATCACTTCCTATTAATTGCAACAATGACCAAGGTCTACATTTTCCTACCCTCACCAAGTTTCAATCCACATTATTTTTATATGTGAAGCCATCACTTCCCATAAGATCATTACATGATCTTTCATGCTTTTGTTCTATTCTCACTCTTTTGATCATGGCAAGAGGCAAATCCCTTCAACTAAGACACTCTTTATTATATGGCTCACGAGCTCGAATAAATTGGGGGATGACACAAAGCAAAACTCAAGACTAAAATACTAAGACTTTTAATCTACTAGAGAAAGAGAAAACTGAAAAGGAAAACTAAAACAAAGGTAAAGGCAAAAGATGTGATGGTGATACGATACTGGGGCAACTCCCCCAAGCTTGGCACAAGCCAAGGGGATTGCCCATACCCATGTTCAGTTGTCTTCCTTTGGTGGTGGTGGAGGAGTTGTTGAAGAGGTCTTGAGCTTGTTTAATTTCCACTTGTCCATAAAATTCTGCTCCCTCAGATCATCATTTTCCTCTTCAAGCTTCAACACCCTTTGGCATAATTCCTACTTACTCTCCTGCAAGAAACGAGAAGGGATAAACAAGGTCTTAGGCTTCTTCCTTGACTTAGGGAGGCTCGACTTCTTGAACTCCACATGTGTGCGTCCAGGTTGAGGTAGAGGAGCCTCCTCTTCATCGGATCTCGTTAGTTCCTTCCCCTTGGGATCATAATCTTCTTCCTCATCACAGGTCCAGCCATAAGGATCAAAGTCCCCATAGACCTTGGGGTTCGCAAGGTAATCAGCCACATAGCTCTCCCCCTGTGAATCTTGAGAGGACATCTTGACCTAGATCTGTGACAGAAAACGGGCTCGAAACAAAAAACAGAGGTAATCTGCGTGATGGAGGGGTCAGACCAAACGGGAGTATATATAATGATTTTTTCAGACCAGAAGGAGTACCCTGCACGAAAACGGAGTCTGGGAGGCGCACGAGGTAAATGACATGCTTTACCATACACCATTTTGTACGGAGACATGCCCATGGGATTCTTATAGGCAGTTCTATAAGCCCACAGTGCATCATCGAGCTTCTTAGACCAATTCTTTCTAGAACTGTTGACAGCCTTTTGCAGAATCAGTTTAATATCTCTATTACTTAGCTCTACTTGACCACTGGACTGAGGGTGATAGGGAGACGCAATTCTATGGTTGACATCGTACTTAGCAAGCGTTTTACGGAAAGCACCATGAATGAAGTGTGAACCACCGTCGGTCATTAGATATCTAGGGACTCCAAATCTAGGGAAGATAACTTCTTTCAGCATCCTGATAAAGGTGTTGTGATCAGCACTACTAGTGATGATAGCGTCCACCCACTTAGTGACGTAATCAACAGCAACTAGGATATGAGTATACCATTGGATTTTGGAAAAGGTCCGATATAATCAAAGCCCTAGACATCAAATGGTTCAATGACAAGTTAATAGTTCATAGGCATTTCCTGATGTTTGCTAATATTACCTATTCTTTGACATTCGTCACAAGACAAGACAAACTTACGGGCATCCTTGAAGAGAGTGGGCCAATAGAAACCTGATTGCAATACCTTGTGTGCAGTTCTATCTCCCGCATGGTGTCCTCCGTAGGCCTCGGAGTGACACTTCTGTAGGATCTGTCCCTGTTCATGTTCAGGTACACAACATCTAATAAAACCATCTACTCCTTCCTTATAAAGGTGAGTATCATCCCAAAATTAGTGTCTCAAGTCAAAGAAGAATTTCTTCTTTTGCTGGTACGTGAAACTAGGTGGTATACATTTGGCAACGATATAGTTTGCATAATCAGCATACCAAGGTCCACTATGTGAAGCATTGATGACATTCAGTTGCTCATCGGGAAAGCTATCATCAATAGGTTGTGGGTTATCAAGAACGTTCTCCAATCTAGACAAGTTATCTGCTAGTGGGTTATCGGCACCCTTTCTGTCGACAACGTGCAAATCAAATTCTTGTAGCAAGAGAACCCATCTAATAAGTCTAGGTTTAGCGTCCTTCTTCTCCATGAGGTACTTAATAGCAACATGATCAATGTGAATAGTGACTTTGGATCAACTATGTAAGACGTGAACTTTTCACATGCAAACACGAGTGCTAAAAATGCCTTCTCTGTAGTAGCATAGTTTCTCTGGGCACTGTCTAGAGTTTTACTAGCGTAGTGAATATCATTCAACTTCTTATCGACTCTTTGCCCTAGAACAGCGCCAACAACATAATCACTAGCATCACACATGATCTCAAAAGGCAAGTTCCAATCAGGTGGTTGAACAATAGGTGCAGTTATCAGAGCCCTCTTAAGTATTTTGAAGGCTTCCTCACAATCATCGTCAAAAACAAAAGGAATATCCTTTTGCAAGAGATTGGTAAGAGGCCTAGAAATCTTAGAGAGGTCTTTAATTGAACCTTCTATAGAAACCAGCATGACCAAGGAAACTTCTTATACCTTTGATATCTGTGGGGTATGGCATTTTCTCGATTGCATCAACCTTAGCCTTATCGACTTCAATACCTATTTCAGAAATTTTATGTCCTAAGACGATGCCTTCATTTACCATAAAGTGGCACTTCTCCCAATTCAAGACAAGATTGGTGTCTTTACCTCTCTGTAAGACTCGATCAAGGTTGCTGAGGAAATCATCAAAAGAAGACCCGTAAACGGAAAAGTCATCCATGAAAACCTCGACAATCTTTTCACAGAAGTCACATAATATAGCCATCATACATCTTTGAAAGGTGGCAGGTGCATTACATAAGCCAAAAGGCATACGTCTATAAGCAAAGGTACCAAAAGGGCAGGTGAAAGTGGTTTTCTCCTGACCAGATTGTGCAACTGGTATTTGGGAGAAACCAGAATAACCGTTTAGAAAGCAGAAGTGTGTGTGTTTAGACAGTCTTTCTAGCATTTGGTCGATAAAAGGCAAAGGGTAATGATCTTTCCTAGTGGCTTTATTCAATTTCCTAAAATCAATCACCATCCTATAGCTAGTAATAATCCTCTGCGGGATCAATTCATCCTTATCATTAGGGACAACGGTAATGCCTCCCTTCTTAGGGACGCAATGCACCGGACTCACCCAATCGCTATGAGCAACGGGATATATAATACCCGCTTCCAGGAGCTTTAGTATTTCTTTTCTTGCTACTTCTTTCATCTTAGGATTCAATCTCCTTTGATGATCAGCAACTGGTTTGAAATCAGGATCTGTTTTGATCTTGTGCTGGCATAGAGTGGGACTAATGCCCTTGAGATCATCAAGAGTATATCCAATAGTAGCACAGTGCTTCCTAAGAGTTTTTAATAACTTCTTTTCTTCGGGCTCTGAGAGGCTAGCACTAATAATAACAAGATATATCTCTTTTTCATCAAGATAAGCATACTTAAGAGTATCAGGCAACTGTTTAAGCTCGAACACAGGATCACCCTTTGGTGGGGGTGGATCCCCAAGCAGTCTTCTTAAGGATAGGATATTGTTCTAAGACAACTCTATCTATTTCATCCCTTTCATCCATATGCATATCATTTTCATGCTCTAGCAAGTATTGCTCTAAGGTATCAGTAGGAGGCACGGCAATAGAAGCTAAGGTAATAGTTTCATCCTTACTAGGCAACTCTTTTTCATGAGGTTGTCTACCAAACTTGGAGAAATTGAACTCATGTGACACACCTTCAAAGCCAACAGTGACAGTTTGCTTCTCACAATCAATATGAGAATTGACAGTATTGAGGAAGGGTCCGCCAAATATGATGGGACAAAAGCTATCTTGTGCAGTAGCAAGAACGAGGAAATCAATAGGGTACTTAGTTTTACCACACAAGACTTCAACATCCCTAACAATTCCCATAGGGTAGATAGTATCTCTATCGGCAAGCTGAATAGTGACATCAATAGGCTCTATCTCAACAGGTGCAATCTCATCTTTGATTTCATCATATAAGGATTGAGGTATTGCACTAACACTAGCACCCACATCACATAAACCATGGTAGCAATGATCTCCTATCTTAACAGAAACCACAGGCGTGCCAACAACATGCCTATGTTTGTCTCTAGCGTGAGGTTTAGCAATTCTAGCAGCATCTTCACAGAAGTGAATATTATGTCCCTCAACATCATCGGACAGAAGATCTTTGATGATAGCAATGCTAGGTTCAAATCTAATTTTATCAGGGGGTGTAGGTGTTCTAATGTAGCCTCTACGTATCACGGTTGAAGCTTTAGAATGATCCTTTATCCTAAGAGGGGAAGGTGGTTTCTCAATGTAAGCACTGGGAACCATAGGATCATTATAGGCAATGACTTTCTCTTCAACTGGAGTGGGTTTAACTACATTGACTTCTAAAGGAGGAGGATATTTAAACCACTTCTCTTTGGAGAGATCAACATGGGCAGCAAAGGATTCACACAATGAAGCTACTATCTCAGAGTCAAGTCCATACTTAGCGCTAAAGTCACAAAAAGTATTTGTCTCAACAAAGGATTTAACGCAATCAAACGTGAAATTCATACCTGACTCCTTACCTTCTTCAAGCTCCCAATCTTCAGAGTTGCGTTTAATTCCCTCCAATAAATTCCATTTGAAGTCCATATCTCTCTTCATAAAAGAACCGGTACAAGAAGTGTCAAGCATGGTGCGATCATCATGAGAAAGCCGAGCATAGAAGTTCTGAATGATAATTTCTCTCGAGAGCTCATAATTGGGGCATGAATATAGCATTGATTTAAGCCTCCCCCAAGCTTGAGCGATGCTTTATCTGTCACGAGGCCAAAAATTATAAATATAATTCTGATCATGATGTACTAAATGCATAGGATAAAACTTTTGATGAAATTCCAATTTCAACTGATTGTAGTCAAATGATCCAGTATCATCACATAGCCTATACCATGTCAACGCCTTATCCTTCAAAGATAAAGGAAAGACCTTCTTCTTGACCTCATCCTCGGGCAAACCTGCAAGCTTAAATCAACCACAAACTTCATCTACATAGATTAGATGCAAGTCTGGATGTGATGTTCCATCTCCTGTAAAAGGATTAGCCAGCAGTTTCTCAAGCATACCCGGAGGAAATTCAAAGCAAATACTTTCAGTAGGTGCAGCAGGTTGAGAAGCAACTCTTTGTGCTTCCGTTCGAGGTGAAGATACCCCAAACAAACCCCTCAAAGGATTAGTATCCATAGTGACAAGTGACAACAAATTTCAGCACACTATATGCATGTTTCCTTACCAAGTTCCACTTACCAAAGGCGCTTCATTCCCCGGCAACGGCGCCAGAAAAGTGTCTTGATGACCCACAAGTATAGGGGATCAATCGTAGTCCTTTCGATAAGTAAGAGTGTCAAACCCAACGAGGAGCAGAAGGATCAGACAAGTGGTTTTCACCAAGGTAAAATCTACACACACTGAAATTGTCGGTAACAAGTGATTGTGTGGTGAGATGATTCGTAGCAAGCAACAAATTACGAAAGTAGCAACGGTGCAGCAAAGTGGCCCAATCCCTTTTGTAGAAAGGGACAAGCATGGACAAAGTCTTATAGGAGGAAAAACGCTCCCGAGGACACACGGGAATTTCTGTCATGCTAGTTTTCATCAGGTTCATATGATTCGCGTTCATTACTTTGATAGTTTGATATGTGGGTGGACCTGCGTTTGGGTACTGCCCTTACTTGGACAAGCATCCCACTTATGATTAACCCCTCTAGCAACCCATCATCTACTTACTACTTCCCAATGCCTTCCTCTAGGCCGAAATAATGGTGAAGTGTTATGTAGTCGACGTTCACATAACACCACTGGAGGATAGACAACATACAACACATCAAATTACCGAACAAATACCAAATTCACATGACTACTATTAGCATGACTTATCCGATGTCCTCAGGAACAAAAGTAACTACTCACAAAGCATAATCATATTCATGACCAGAGAGGTAATGAGTAGCATCAAGGATATAAACATAAACTCTTCCACCTAGTAATCCAACTAGCATCAACTACAAAGAGTGATCAACACTACTAGCAACCTTACAAGTACCAATCGGAGTCGCGAGACGAAGATTGGTTACAAGTGATAAACTAGGGTTTGGAGATGAGATGGTGTTGATGAAGATGTTGATGGTGACGAGTCCCCTCCGATGAGAGGAGTGTTGGTGATGACGATGGCGACGATTTCCCCCTCCGGGAGGGAAGTTTCCCCGGTAGGATCGTCCCGCCGGAGCTCTAGATTGGTTTTGCTCAAGTTCCGCCTCGTGGCGGCGACAAATCCACGAAAAAGCTCCTCCCTGATTTTTTCGTGGACGAAACCCTTCATATAGCAGAAGAGGGGGCAAGTGGGCCAGCAGGCTGCCCACAAGCCCTCATGGCGCGGCCTGGGGGGTGGCCGCGCCGTGCAGGCTTGTAGCCACCTGCTGGCGCCCCTCTAGCGCTTCTTCGGCCCAGTATTTTTTATAAATCTGGAAAAAAATCCTCGTTGATTTTGACGGCGTTTGGAGTTGCGTAGAATAGGTATCTCAACTTTGCTCCACTTTCAGGCCAGAATTCCAGTTGTTGGCATTCTGCCTCTTCATGTAAACCTTGCAAAATAAGAGACAAAAGGCATAAGTATTGTACCGTGAAGTGAAATAACAGCCCAAGAAGCGATAAATATCAATGTGAAAACATGATGCAAAATGGACATATCAGCTAGCCAGTTGATCAATGATAGTCACGGTTTTCTTACTATATGCAAGTGTTGTCACTTGATAACTTGATCACATCATTAGGATAATCATGTGAGGGACTAGACCCAAACTATGAACATAGCATATTGATCGTGTCATTTTATTGGTATTATTTTCTGCGTGTTAAGTATTTATTCCTATGACCATGAGATCATATAACTCACTGGCACTGGAGGAATACCTTGTGTGCATCAAACGTCGCAACGTAACTGGGTGACTATAAAGGTGCTCTACAGGTATCTCGGAAGGTGTCCGTTGAGTTAGTATTGATGAAGGGAGAAAGATTATGGGATTCTACACACATCGATTAGCTCTCTGGCTGTGTCTATATACAGGTTACAGAGGAGGATCGTGTGCCACTACTACAACAGATCGTGGGAAGCCTGCGTGCCCACTACTCACGTACATGTACTGACCAAGTCTACAAGGTGCAACAAAGTCTATACAGGTGTATACTACGTATACTCTAACACCCCCCCGCGGTCGTGTCGTCGGTTGGAGCGATGCAAAGACTAGCTCAAAACTGAAGAAAGGCATCCGTGGGCAGGCCCTTGGTCATCACATCAGCGAGCTGCTGCTTGGTGGTGATGTGGAGGACCTGGAACTCGCCCAGCGCCACATGTTCACGTACGAAATGGATGTCCAACTCCACATGCTTCGTGCGTCGGTGATGTACTGGGTTGGCAGAGAGGTAGCAGACCAAAACATTGTCGCAGTACACGACGGTCGCCATGCGCACCGGGAGGAGCAGTTCGCCGAGGAGCTGGCGAAGCCAAATGCATTCAGCGACAGCGTTAGCGACGCCACGATACTCAGCTTCAGCACTTGAGTGGGACACGGTGGCCTGCCGCTTGGAGGACCAAGAGACGAGTGCGTCGCCGAGGTAGATATAGAAGCCGAACGTCGAGCGACGAGTGTCTGGGCATCCGGCCCAATCGGCATCGGTGAAGGCACGAAGATCCAACTGCGGCGAGGCGTGCAAGTGCACACCGTGAGAGGGCGAGCCACGCACGTAGCGCAGAATGCACTTGAGGAGGACATGGTGACACTCTCGCGGATCATGTATGTGAAGGCAGATCTGCTAAAGCGCATACGCCAGCTCGGGACGTGTGATGGTGAGGTACAGCAGCGCCCCGGCAAGGCTGCGGTACGACGAGGGATCGGAGATGCGCGGTCCATCGGCCTGAGGAAGCTTGCCCTTCATGTCGATCGGAGTCGGCGAGGGCTTGCATGTGTCCATACCCACGCGGTCGAGGATGTCCTCGGCGTACTGCTGCTGGCACAAGAAGAAACCAGCGGCCGTGCGAGTGACCTGGATGCTGAGGAAGAAGCGGAGTGCACCCATGTCCTTCATGGCGAACGCCCCGGTGAGCTGGAGAATGATCCAATGGAGTAGAGCCGTCGTCGAAGCAGTGAGTACAATGTCGTCGACATAGAGAAGAAGGAACACCGCGCCCATGCCATTGGTGTAGATGAACAACGAAGAGTCGGAGTGCATTGCCGAGAACCCGATTGTCTTCAGGAACCCCGCAAAGGTCTGGAACCAAGCACGGGGGGCTTGTTTGAGCCCGTAGAGCGACTTGTTCAGGCGACAGACATGTTGCGGCTGGTGCTCGTCGACAAAACCGGCAGGCTGGAGGCAATACACCTCCTCCGCGAGCGTCCCGTGAAGGACGGCAATACACGTCCAGTTGATGGACCGGCCAGTGGCAGGAGGCTGCAACATGAGGACAGTGCGGATGGTGACCGGCTTGACGACTAGCAAAAATGTCTCTCCGTAATCCACACCGGCGCGCTGACGGAACCCGCAGACCACCCATCGCGCCTTGTAGCGCTCGAGCGAGTCGTTGGGTCTGAATTTATGTTTGAATACCCACTTGCCGGTGATTAGATTAGCATCCGGCGGGCGAGGAACCAGCTCCCACATATTGTTGGCGACGAGGGAAGCAAATTCCTCTCGCATGGTGGCAAGCCAGTGTGGATCGTGCACGGCGACACGGACGGGGCTCGGTAATGGGTAGAGGCAAGAAGTAGACGAGGCAGTGGCTGCATCGTAGTACTTCGGATTAGGCCGAAAGACACCGGACTGGGCGTGTGTCACTATGCGACGTGGGGCAGGGGGATCAGCAGGCACAGTAGGTGTGGGAGAGTCGCCGGAGAGCGCACGCGGCAAGTTCGAACTGACACTGCTGGATGAAGAGTGGGTGATAGTGTCAGAGCTGACGAAGAGTGAGCGTGAGTTGGTGGAATGGAGGTTGTGCAGCACGGAACCAGCGGTGGCAGTGGAACTGGAAGACAGAGCCCGATGTGGACGAGCACGCGGTGCGGCAGGCCGACTAGATGCGGAGCGACAGACTTGGAGAACCAGCGAGGAGCAAAGTTGCGGTGGTGCTGGTGGCGCGGTGGGAGTGGAATGCACGAAGGGAAAGACGTCCTCATGGAAGTAAACGTGTCGTGATGTAATAACACGCCGGGATACTGTTGGGGAACGTCGCATGGGAAACAAAATTTTTCCATGGTGATGTCCATCTATGAGAGGGGATATTCGATCTACGTACCCTTGTAGATCGCACAGCAGAAGCGTTAAGAAACGCGGTTGATGTAGTGGAACGTCCTCACGTCCCTCGATCCGCCCCGCGAACCGTCCCGCGATCTAGTGCCGAACAGACAGCACCTCCGCGTTCAGCACACGTACAGCTCGACGATGATCTCGGCCTTCTTGATCCAGCAAGAGAGACGGAGAGGTAGATGAGTTCTCCGGCAGCGTGGCGGCGCTCCGGAGGTTGGTGATGATCTTATCTCGGCAGGGCTCCGCCCGAGCTCCGCACAAACACGATCTAGAGGTAAAACCATGGAGATATGTGGTCGGGCTGCCGTGGCAAAGTTGTCTCAAATCAGCCCTAAAACCTCCGTATATATAGGGGGAAGAGGGGGAGCCTTGTCTTGGGGTCCAAGGACCCCCAAGGGGTTCGGCCGAGCCAAGGGGGGGGGAGTCCTCCCCTTCCAAACCGAATCCAACTAGGTTTGGAAGGAGGAGTCCTTCCCCCTTTTCCCACCTCCTCTTTTTTTTCCTTTTCTCTTTGATTTTCTTCCTATGGTGCATAGGACCTTCTTGGGCTGTCCCACCAGCCCACTAAGGGCTGGTGCGCCACCCCCAAGGCCTATGGGCTTCCCCGGGGTGGGTTGCCCCCCCCGATGAACACCCGGAACCCATTCGTCATTCCCGGTACATTCCCGGTAACTCCGAAAACCTTCCGGTAATCAAATGAGGTCATCCTATATATCAATCTTCATTTCCGGACCATTCTGGAAACCCTCGTGACGTCCGTGATCTCATCCGGCACTCCGAACAACATTCGGTAACCAACCATATAACTCAAATACGCATATAACAACGTCGAACCTTAAGTGTGCAGACCCTGCGGGTTCAAGAACTATGTAGACATGACCCGAGTGACTCCTCGGTCAATATCCAATATCGGGACCTGGATGCCCATATTGGATCCTACATATTCTACGAAGATCTTATCGTTTGAACCTCAGTGCCAAGGATTCATATAATCCCGTATGTCATTCCCTTTGTCATTCGGTATGTTAATTGCCCGAGATTCGATCGTCAGTATCCGCATACCTATTTCAGTCTCGTTTACCGGCAAGTCTCTTTACTCGTTCCGTAATACAAGATCCCGCAACTTACACTAAGTCACTTTGCTTGCAAGGCTTGTGTGTGATGTTGTATTACCGAGTGGGCCCCGAGATACCTCTCCGTCACACGGAGTGACATATCCCAGTCTCGATCCATACTAACTCAACGAACACCTTCGCAAATACCTGTAGAGCATCTTTATAGTCACCCAGTTACGTTGCGACGTTTGATACACACAAAGCATTCCTCCAGTGTCAGTGAGTTATATGATCTCATGGTCATAGGAACAAATACTTGACACGCAGAAAACAGTAGCAACAAAATGACACGATCAACATGCTACGTGTATTAGTTTGGGTCTAGTCCATCACGTGATTCTCCTAATGACGTGATCCAGTTATCAAGCAACAACACCTTGTTCATAATCAGAAGACCCTGACTATCTTTGATCAACTGGCTAGCCAACTAGAGGCATGCTAGGGACAGTGTTTTGTCTATGTATCCACACATGTATATAAGTCTTCATTCAATACAATTATAGCATGGATAATAAACGATTATCTTGATACAGGAATTATAATAATAACTATATTTGTTATTGCCTCCGGGGCATAATTCCAACAGATACAGGATCGAAACAACGATACCCACGGTGATCAAACGGTTAGCCCACAAATACACATGCCACCGAGCGGCAATCAAGTTTGTTGCATGTAGTGGATGAAGTATTAGGATAGCAGAGACAGCCGAAGACGCGAAGCAGACTTTAGTCGGGAGAAACACCCAAGAGGAGTTCGTGTGGTGTGTGCGGCAAGCTGTGACGGCAGGAGCAACGGTTGAGAACATAGGTGGCGGTGTTTAGTGCTTCGGCCCAGAAGCGCGGAGGCATCGAAGCGTGAAAGAGAAGAGCACGCACACTATCATTCAGAGTGCGGAGTGTGCGCTCAGCTTTGCCATTCTGCTGGCTGGTGTAAGGACACGACAGGCGGAGCACGGTGCCATGGAGTGCAAGCAGTTCACGCGCGGCATGATTGTCAAACTCACGCCCGTTGTCAGCTTGGACGGAAAGAACCGGCAGCTGAAACTGAGTGTGAACGTAAGCATAAAAATTGCGCAAGATGTGAAGAACGTCAGACTTGTGTTTAAGAGGGAAGGTCCAGACGTAGTGAGTGTAATCATCAAGTATTACTAAGTAAAACTGATAACCAGAAATACTAACAACAGGCGAGGTCCATACATCTAGATGACGCAGTTGAAAGGGAAAATGTGTACAGCTGCTAGAAGCAGAGAATGGGAGGCGACGCGCTTGCCAATGCGACATGCATGACAGGAGTGTGGCGCTGTTTTACTGAAGCTAAAAGGAAACTGAACTGCTAGGGTCTGAAGGTGGGCAGAGCCGGGGTGACCAAGGCGTTGGTGAAGCCGAGCGACAGTGACGACGCCAGCAAAGTGGTGCGGGATGGTTGTCTTGGCTGCCGTCATGGAGTACAGGTCGTCGGTGGAATCACAGCGGAGAATCACCGTCCGGGTTCACAGATCCTTGACAGAAAAGCCAAACAAGTCAAACTCTACTGAAACAGGATTGTCACGGCAAATTTGACAAACAGAGAGGAGATTTTTTATGAGGGAAGGTGAGACCAGTATGTTGTGCAATTGGATGGGGGAGGTGCCGGAAATAAGAGAGCCGCAGCCAGTGTGCGTGATGGGAAGATTCTCACCACTGCCAACGATAATATGCGAAAGAGAGGTGGATGGGAGAAGGGACTGAAGAGTACCGGGGTTGTTGGTCATGTGAGATCCAGTGCCTGAGTCCATGTACCACTCGCTGGAGCTGCCGGAGGAGGAGGGCCCAGCGGTGGTGCTGTGGAGCGCAACTTGAAGCGAAGCCATGCCCAGAGGTAGCTGAGGAGGCACCATGCCCGGGGTAGTGGCGGTGTAGAACGACGGAGAGCCATAGGCACCGTAAGGAGAGGAGCCGTACACACCGGGCGCAGGCGGCGAGGGTGCAGCGTACATCGCCTGCTGGTGAGGAGGCCCCGACCGCGGGCCAAGGACACCATAGCCGGGAGCGCGCCAGGGCATGGGCCACGCCTGGACGAGTCCGGTCCACGAGTTGGCTCCGGCGCCGGAGTAGGGAGACCAGGTGCGCGCGGGGGCGTCTGCTGGGGCGCACCACCACTAGGATGGCCACCACCGGTGCCACGGCCGCGCCGACGACCATGCCCACCATGACTGCCACGGGTGTTGGCGCTGTCTGGCACGCCATGCGGTGTTGGAGAAGGCACGGCGTTTGGTGGTGGGGATGACGCGGCGACCCCACGCCCTGCGACGAGCGCGTGCGCACTCTGAATGCGCGCGGTCTGGTCGGCCCGATGTTCCTCGAGCAGCAAAAAGGAATGGGTCTGAAGGAACGAGGGGAGCGGACTGCACGAGGTGATGTGAGGGATCGCACCGTGGTACTGGCGCCCAAGACCCCGCTGGAGATGAAATACCTGTTGCGTCTCACCCACCGGCTGGCCGAGGTCCCGGAGTTGGTCAGCATATGTCTTCAACTTGGTGCAGTATTGCATGATCGACATGTCTCCCTACACCAGAGTGTGGTACTCGGCGTCGATGTAGACAGCCCGGGAAAGCTGGTTGTCCCAGAAGATGCCATCGATCGACGTCCACACGGTGAGCGCGGTGTCCTCGTGCTACATGACCGCATCCAGGAGATCAGGCGAGATGGTGGTGTTGAGCAATGGACGACGGCGTGGTCCGCCATCAGCCACTCAGGGTCGTCGGGGCGCTGTACGGCGTTGGCATCGACGTGGTCGCGAAGGCCGAACATGCCGATCGCCGTATCGAAATGGCGGCGCCACTAGGCGTAGTTGCCGGCGAGAAGGTCGAGGGTGACCGGGACATGACGATAGATGTCGATCGTCTGCAGAACCGGCGAGGGGCGTGGGGAGACAAGTGGCGCAGGAGCAGCGACAGGGACAGTGTCAGCAGGGAGAAAGGCAGGTGGTGGTTGGGCTGTGGCGACAGGAGCGCCAGAGCCGCCAGCAGCAGGGGTGGGAGGAGGGCTAGAGGTGTCACCCATAGCAGCGGAAGCGGGATCGGCGACCGGAGCAAAAGGATTGGCCTGGTCGACGGTATCTGATACCATGATGAAGGGAGAAAGATTATGGGATTCAACACACATCGATTAACTCTCTGGATGTGTCTATATACAGGTTACAGAGGAGGATCGTGTGCCACTACCACAACAGATCGTGGGAAGCCTGCGTGCCCACTACTCACATACATGTACCTACCAAGTCTACAAGGTGTATACAGAGTCTATACAGGTGTATACTACGTATACTCTAACAAGTATGGATCAAGAATGGGATTTGTCACTCCGTGTGACGGAGAGGTATCTCGCGGCCCACTCGGTAATACAACATCACACACAAGCCTTGTAAGCAATGTGACTAAGTATAAGTCACGGGATCTTGTATTACGGAACGAGTAAAGAGACTTGCTGGTAATGAGATTGAAATAGGTATGCGGATACCGATGATCAAATCTCGGGCAAGTAACATAACGAAGGACAAAGGGAATAACATACGGGATTATATGAATCCTTGACGCTGAGGTTCAACCGATAAGATCTTCAGAGAATATGTAGGATCCAATATGGGCATCCAGGTACTGCTATTGGATATTGACCGAGGAGTGCCTCGGGGCATGTCTACATAGTTCTCGAACCCACAGGGTGTGCACACTTAAGGTTTGATGATGTTTTAGTATAGTGTTAAGATCACGGACGTCACGAGGGTTTTTGGAATGGTCCGGAAACGACGATTGATATATAGGATGGTTTCATTTTGTCATCGTAAAGTTTCAGGCAATTCCGGCAGTGTACCGGGAGTGACGAATGGGTTCCGGGTGTTCACCGGGAGGAGCCCACCCACCCGGGAGTGAGCCCAAGGGCCTAGGGTGGCACACCAAGCCCCTAGTTGGCTGATGGAGTCAGCCCATGAGGGCTATGGCGCTACATAAGAAAATACCAAACGAAAAATAAAAATAAAAGGAAAGAGGGAGGTGGGAAGGAAGAGGAGGACTCCTCCTTCCCAAACCGAATTGGATGAGGAGTCCTCCTCCTCCTGGCGGCCAGCGCACCTTGAGCGCCTTGTCCCTCAAGGCTAACCCCTCCCCCTCCCTCCTATATATAGTGGTGGTTTAGGGCTTTTTGAGACACAACTTTGCCACGTGCAACTCTAGCCTATTCCACATAGTTTTACCTCTAGATCGGATTTCTGCGGAGCTCGGGCGGAGCCCTGCACGAGTAGATCATCACCACCACTGGAGCTCCATCACGATGCCGGAGAACTCATCCACTTCTCCGTCTTGCTTGCTGGATCAAGAAGGCCGAGATCATCTTCGAGTTGTACGTGTGCTAAACGCAGAGGTGCCGTCTGTTTGGCGCAAGATCGAAAGAGATCGTGGGACGGTTTGTGGGACGGTTCGAGGGACGTGAAGACATTCCACTACATCAACCGCGTTTCTTAACACTTCCCGCTGTGTGATCTACAAGGGTACGTAGATCTAATCTCCACTCGTAGATGGACATCACCATGATAGGTCTTTGTGTGCGTAGGATTTTTTTTTCTCATGCAACGTTCCCCATCAGTGGCATCATGAGCTCGGGTCATGCGTAAATGTTATCTCGAGTAGAACACAAGAGGTTTTGTGGACGGTGATGTTCGATTTGCTGCCCTCCTTAGTCTTTTCTCGATTCGGCGGTATTGTTGAATTGAAGCGGTCCGGACCGACATAACTCGTACGCTTACGAGAGACTGGTTTCATCGATTGACATGCAACCTCGTTGCATAAAGATGACTGACGGGTGTCGGTTTCTTCAACTTTAGTTGAATTGTTTTTGACCGAGGCGGTCCCTGGAGAGGTTAAATAGCAATTTGCACATCTCCGTTGTGGTTTTTGCGTAAGTAAGACGCGATCATACTAGATACCCATAGCAGCCACATAAAACATGCATCAACAAATTAGAGGACGTCTAACTTGTTTTTGCAGGGTATGCTTGTGATATGATATGGACGTGATGTGATATATTGGATGTATGAGATGATCATGTTGTAATAGTTAATATCAACTTGCACGTCGATGCTACGGCAACCGGTAGGAGCCATAGGGTTGTCTTTAAACTAACGTTTGTGTTTGCAGATGCGTTTACTGTAATGCTAGGTCGTAGCTTTAGTAGTAATAGCATAGATAACACGACAACCTCGATGGCGATACGTTGATGGAGATCATTGTGTGGCGCCGGTGACAAGAAGATCATGTCGGTGCTTTGGTGATGGAGATCAAGAAGCACAAGATGATGTCCATATCATGTCACTTACGAATTGCATGTGATGTTAATCCTTTTATGCACCTTATTTTTCTTAGAACGACGGTAGCATTATAAGGTGATCTCTCACTAAAATTTCAAGACGAAATTGTGTTCTCCCCGACTGTGCACCGTTGCGACAGTTTGTCGTATCGAGACACCACGTGATGATCGGGTGTGATAGACTCAGTTCACATACAACGGGTGCAAAACAGTTGCATGCGTGGAACACTCGGGTTAAACTTGACTAGCCTAGCATGTGCAGACATGGCCCCGGAACACATGAGACCGAAAGGTCAAGCATGAATCGTATAGTTGATATGATTAGCATAGGGATGCCTACCACTGAAACTATTCTCAACTCACGTGATGATCGGACTTGAGTTAGTGAATTTGGATCATGAACCACTCAAATGACTAGAGAGATGTACTTTTTGAGTGGGAGTTTAGCAAGTAATTTGATTAGTTAAACTCCAATTATCTTGAACATAGTCTAAGTCCACTTTGAAATATTTTTGTTCTAGATCAATGGCTCACGCGATAGTCACCCTGAATTTTAATACGTTCCTATAGAAAGCTAAGTTGAAAGATGATGGAAGCAACTTTGTAGACTGGGCTCGTAATCTTAAGTTGCTCCTGCAAGCTGGGAAGAGGGATTATGTCCTTAATGCTACGCTAGGAGATGAACCACCCGCTACGGCTGACCAAGATGTTAAGAACGCTTGGTTAACACGTAAGGATGACTACTCAATAGTTCAATGTGCAGTTTTGTATGGCTTAGAGCCGGGACTTCAACGTCGCTTTGAGCGTGATGGAGCATATGAGATATTCCAGGAGTTGAAGTTGATATTTCAGAAGAACACCCGGATCGAGAGGTATGAGACCTCCGATAAATTCTATGCTTGCAAGATGGAGGAGAATTCGTCTGTCAGTGAACATGTGCTCAAAATATCTGGGTACTCCAAATGTCTCGGTACTCAAACCGTCTAGCTGAGCTTGGGATTCAACTCCCGCAAGAGGCTATTACCGATAGAATTCTTCAATCACTTCCACCAAGCTACAAGAGATTTGTGTTGAACTATAACATTCAAGGGATGAACAAGTCACCCGGCGAGTTATTCGCGATGCTGAAACTCGCAGAGTCAGAACTCTGAAAAGAGCATCAAGTGTTGATGGATAATGAGACCACTAGTTTCAAGAGAAACGACAAAGGCAAGAAGGGTAACTCCAAGAAGAGCGGAAAGCCTGTTGCCAATCCAACGAAGAAACCCAAGGCTGGACCTAAGCCAGAAACAGAGTGTTATTATTGCAAGGGACTGGGTCACTGGAAGCGCAACTTCCCCAAGTATTTGGCTGATAAGAAGGCGGCCAAGGAAAAATCAGGTATATTCGATATACATGTTATTGATGTGTACTTAACCAACTCTCATAGTAGTGTCTGGGTATTCGATACCAGTTCTGTTGCTCATATTTGCAACTTGAAACAGGAACTATGGAATAAACGAAGGCTGGTGAAAGATGAAGTGACGATGCGCGTGGGAAATGGTTCCAAGGTTGATGCAATCGCCGTCGGCACAGTTTCACTTCAGTTACCATCAGGATTAGTTATGAACTTAAATAATTGTTATTTAGTGCCTGCGTTAAGCATGAACAATATATCTCGATCTTGTTTATTGTGAGACGGTTACTCATTTAAGTCGGAGAATAATGGTTGTTCTATTTCTATGAGTAATATCTTATGTGGTCATGCACCCAATGTGAGAGGATTGTTCATATTGAATCTTGATAGCGATGATACACATATACATAACATTGAGACCAAAAGAGTTAGAGTTAACAATGATAGCGCCATGTTTTTGTGGCACTGCCGGTTAGGTCATATTGGTGTAAAGCACATGAATAAACTCCATTCCGATGGAATTTTGGAGTCACTTGACTTTGATTCACTTGACACGTGCGAACCATACATCATGGGAAAGATGACTAAGACTCTGCTCTCTGGAACAATGGAGCGTGCAAGTGACTTGTTGGAAATAATACATACCGATGTGTGCGGTCCGATGCGTGTGGAGGTGCGCGGCGGATATCGTTATTTTCTCACCTTCACTGACGATTTGAGTAGATATGGTTATGTCTACTTGATGAAGCACAAGTCTGAATTGTTTGAGAAGTTCAAGCAATTTAAGAGTGAAGTTGAAAATCATCGTAACAAGAAGATCAAGTTCCTACGGTCTGATCGTGGGGGTGAATATCCGAGTTTCGAGTTTGGTGCTCACTTAAGACAATCTGGAATTATTTCACAGTTAACACCGCCTGGAACACCACAGTTTTCACTTTGATTTTCTTCCTATGGCGCATAGGGCCTTCTTGGGCTGTCCTACAATCCCACTAAGGGCTGGTGTGCCACCCCCAAGGCCTATGGGCTTCCCCGGGGTGGGTTGCCCCCCCGGTGAACTCCCGGAACCCATTCGTCATTCCCGGTACATTCCCGGTAACTCCGAAAACCTTTCGGTAATCAAATGAGGTCATCCTATATATCAATCTTCGTTTCCGGACCAGTCCGGAAACCCTCGTGACGTCCGTGATCTCATCCGGGACTCCGAACAACATTCGGTAACCAAACATACAACTCAAATACGCATAAAACAACGTCGAACCTTAAGTGTGCAGACCCTGCGGGTTCGATAACTATGTAGACATGACCCGAGAGACTCCTCGGTCAATATCCAATAGCGGGACCTGGATGCCCATATTGGATCCTACATATTCTACGAAGATCTTATCGTTTGAACCTCAGTGCCAAGGATTCATATAATCCCGTATGTCATTCCGTTTGTCCTTCGGTATGTTACTTGCCCGAGATTCGATCGTCAGTATCCGCATACCTATTTCAATCTCGTTTACCGGCAAGTCTCTTTACTCGTTCCGTAATACAAGATCCCGCAACTTACATTAATTCACATTGCTTGCAAGGCTTGTGTGTGATGTTGTATTACCGAGTGGGCCCCGAGATACCTCTCCGTCACACGGAGTGACAAATCCCAGTCTCGATCCATACTAACTCAACTAACACCTTCGGAGATACCTGTAGAGCATATTTATAGTCACCCAGTTACGTTGTGACGTTTGATACACACAAAGCATTCCTCCGGTGTCAGTGAGTTATTTGATCTCATGGTCATAGGAACAAATACTTGACACGCAGAAAACAGTAGCAACAAAATGACACGATCAACATGCTACGTCTATTAGTTTGGGTCTAGTACATCACCTGATTCTCTTAATGATGTGATCCCGTTATCAAGTAACAACACTTGCCTATGGCCAGGAAACCTTGGCCATCTTTGATCAACGAGCTAGTCAACTAGAGGCTTACTAGGGACAGTGTTTTGTCTATGTATCCACACAAGTATTGTGTTTCCAATCAATACAATTATAGCATGGATAATAAACGATTATCATGAACAAAGAAATATAATAATAACTAATTTATTATTGCCTCTAGGGCATATTTCCAATAGTCTCCCACTTGCACTAGAGTCAATAATCTAGTTCACATCACCATGTGATTCCAACGAATCCAACACCCATGTAGTTATGGGTCTGATCACGTCTTGCTCATGAGAGAGGTTTTAGTCAACGGTTCTGAAATTTTCAGATCCGTGTGTTCTTTACAAATCTTTATGTCATCTTATAGATGCTGCTACTATGTGCTATTCGGAAATACTCCAAATATCTACTCTATTATACGAATCCATTTCACTACTCATAGTTATTCGGATTAGTGTCAAAGTTTGCATCGACGTAACCCTTTACGACGAACTCTTTAACCACCTCCATAATCGAGAAAAATTCCTTAGTCCATCAGTTACTAAGGATAAATTTTGACCGCTGCTAGTGATTCAATCATGGATCACTCTCTGTACCACTCAACAGACTTGCTGCAAGGCACACATCAGGTGCGGTACTCAGCATGGCATACTTTAGAGTCTACGGCTAAGGCATAGAAGACGACCTTCGTCTATTCTCTTTATTCTGCCGTGGTCGGGTTTTGAGTCTTACTCAAATTCACACCTCACAACACAACCAAGAACTCCTTCTTTGCTGATCTATTTTGAACTCCTTCAAAACTTGTCAAGGCATGCATTTTATTGAAACTTCTATTAAGCGTTTTGATCTATCTCCATAGATCTTGATGCTCAATGTTCAAGTAGCTCAATCCAGATATTCCTTTGAAAACTCCTTTCTAACAAACTTGTATGCTTTACAGAAATTCTACATTACTTCTGATCCACAATATGTCAACCACATATACTTATCAGAAATTCTATAGTGCTCCCACTCACTTCTTTGGAAATACAAGTTTCTCATAAACCTTGTACAAACCCAAAATCTTTGATCACCTCATCAAAGTGTATATTCCAACTCCGAGATGCTTGCACCAGTCCATTGAAGGATTACTGGAGCTTGCATACTTGTTAGTATCTTTAGGATCGACAAAACCTTCTGGTTGTATCACATACAATGTTTGCTCAAGGAAACCGTTGAGGAAACAATGTTTTGCCATCCTATGTGCAATATTTCACAAATAATGCAGCAACTACTAACATAATTCTAACAGACTTTTAGCATCGCTACGAGTGAGAAAGTCTCATCATAGTCCACTGTTTGATCTTGTCGGAAACATCTTTGCGACAAGTCGAGCTTTTGTTAATAGTGACTTATCACCATCATCGTCCGTCTTCCTTTTAAAGATCCATCTTTACTCAATAGTCCTATGACCATCAAGTAGTTCTTCCAAAGTCTATACTTTGTTTTCATACATGGATCCTCTCTCGGATTTCATGGCCTCCTGCCATTTGTCGAAATCCGGGCCCACCATTGGTTTCTCCATAACTCGTAGGTCCACTGTTGCTCAACAACATGACCTCCAAGACAGGGTTACCGTACCACTCTGCAGTAGTACGCGACCTTGTCAACCTACGAGGCTTGTAGTAACTTGATCCGATGCTCGATGATCACCATCATCAGCTTTAACTTCAATTGGTGTAGGCGCCACAGGAACAACTTCCTGCGCCCTGCTACACACTGGTTGAAGTGATGGTTCAATAACCTCATCAAGTTCTACCACCCTCCCACTCAATTCTTTCGAGAGAAACCTTTCCTTGAGAAAGGATCCGTTTCTAGAAACAAACACTTTGCTTTCGGATCTGAGATAGGAGATGTACCCAACTGTTTTGGATATCCTATGAAGATGCATTTATCCGCTTTGGGTTCGAGCTTATCAGACTGAAACTTTTTCACATAAGTGTCGAAGCCCCAAACTTTCAAGAAACGGCAGTTTAGATTTCTCTAAACCTCAGTCTATACTATGTCATCTCAACGGAAATACGCGGTGCCCTATTTAAAGTGAATGCGGTTGTCTCTAATGCATAACCCATAAACGATAGTGGTAATTCGATAAGAGACATCATAGCATGCACCATACCAAATAGTGCGTGGCTATGACGTTCAGACACATCATCACACTATGATGTTCCAGGTGGCATGAACTGCGAAACAATTTCCACATTGTCTTAACTGCGTACCAAAACTCGTAACTCAGATATTCATTTCTATGATCATATAGTAGACAGTTTATCCTCTTGTTACGACGAACTTCACTCCGAAACAGAATTGAACTTTTCAATATTTCAGACTTGTGATTCATTAAGTAAATACTCTTGTATCCACTAAAAATCCTCATTGAAGTAAGAACATAATGATATCCACTGCGTGCCTCAGCACCCATTGGACTGCATACATCAAAATGTATCACTTCCAACAAGTTACTATCTTATTTCATCTCAGTGAAAACAAGGCCTTGCTCATGTGGTATGATTTGCATGTCACTAGTGATTCAAAATCAAGTGAGTATAAAGATCCATCAGCATGGAGCCTCTTCATGCAATTTATACCAACATGACTCAAGCGGCAGTGCCACAAGTAAGTGGTACTATCATCATTACCTCGTATCTTTTGGCACCAATATCATGAACATGTGTAACACTACGATCGAGATTCAATAAACCATTGAAGGTGATTATTCAAGAAAATAGAGTAACCATTATTCTCTTTAAATGAATAACGTATTGCAATAAACACGATCCAATCATGTTCATGCTTAACGCAAGCACCAAATAACAATTATTCAGGTTTAACACCAATCCCGATGGTAGAGGGAGCGTGCGACGT